>NC_056631.2:145365542-146048042 GCF_002870075.4 Lactuca sativa
CAACAGCGAACTTACCTGAAATCTCGACACCCAACATCCTTAACCTATCAATGTCTGACTTCATCTCTAAGATGTGTACACACACAGGTTTCCCATGTTTACTTGCCAAAAGGGCTTGAGTGAGCTTGAAGTTTTCAATCCTTCGAACTTGTGGGTTAGGGAGAATGATTGGAGAAGGTAGAGGTAGTGAAGCATGATCTCTTGTTCCTCGATCATATCTTGGAATATCATCTTTGTTTGGAAAGCTTGTTCCATGGGACTTGGGAAGACCATGATTTTCATAACCAGACATCTACAAAACGGGAGAAAATTTAAGTTAAGTTGATTAGAATCCTTGATGTGACACCCAAATGAAACATCGAGGCTAGGATCCAACACAATAATCTACAACCTAGAAGACGGATTCCGTAATCTTGGTGCAGAATATTTGAAGGTATGTAACTGACGATTTACCAATTTCCACTATGAAAAATGAAAAAGAAATTTAAGTTTCAAATGTATTGAAAACTCCTAGATCTTTTGAGATTCATTGAACTATTCAATGGTATGTTTAAATCTCGATATGCCCCTCGATTTGTGACTGGGATGCCGAGGATCACAAAACAGGGTGTGAATAACCATGCAAACTTACATGGTGCCCCCAATGTTACAGTCACCTATTCGATGTGCCGGTTAACCACACACGCTCCACCGAACTATGACAAACATCGAGTCACCCTTTACTACCTTTTCTTAGAACCCATTTAGTGTGCCGGTTAGCCACACACGCTCCACTAATGTCTTCGCAATGGTAAAAAGTGTAATTTCATGGAATTGCATCAAATTCACTTTTTGTCTAAAGTAACTAAGATTGGGAATTTTGTAAAAACATTTAGTTACTTTATATTTCATTATACTTTTAATAGAAAGAGTTTGCCATTTCCTACCCGTTCGGCTAACGACCCTCCACCAATCAAGGAAGTGGGGGCTGAGAGTGGACACCCATTAAACGTCCATTTTATAGGCCATAACCTTATACCCCCTTATAGATCGGCTTTGTGAATGAGGCCTACTAACGGTAAGACTAGCAGTTTTACATATATAATATTAGACTTTTAAAGTTATATATACTATAAGGGTGTATTTTACGCTTTTAAAATACTAGGTGGTTTAATTTAATAAATTACACTTTTAATTTGATTAACTATAAACCATATGATTATGGATTTATTAACTCTCTTTTAATTAACTTAACAAAATCATAAGGGTGTAATTTGAACTTTTCAAAACTACGGGTTTTAGAATTTAGACTTTCAAAATTAAATCTTTTAATCAAACAATTTAAATTCCAAAACTTGAGGGCAAGTTTTGAAACTTTTCATAACATAAGCAAGAACATTCTAGATCAAATTACAAATAATAATAATTAACCAATTAATTAAGAATTATCTAAATATGACCTAATTCAATTTCTTGCAAGATAATCTATCAAATAATTCAAATAAATCAAGTTTATCACATAAGGAAATGATTATCTAATTAATTTGACAATTATCTTTTATTTTGGTAAGGATATCTTTTAAATTAAACAACTAATTTAATCTAATCCTTTAAATCCCCTAGAATTCGAAATTATGGGATGGGATAAATCAAAATCTTTAATTACCAAATTTAAACATTTAAAGGATAATTACAAGATATGGCATTATCATAATCCCTAAAATTCAGGATCTAATCTTGGGGGAGGAGGCAATTTCGAAATCCAAGGGTTAGATAACCCTAGATTTCGAAATCTTGGTGGCTAAGGAAAGGGTTTAGGAAACCCTAGCCAAATTTCGAAAATCAGGGTTCAAGAACCCTAATTTTTTAAAATTCATGCCTCTTGGGGTTTATTGGCCATAAACCCTAATATGTAAAGTTCATACATTTGAATAATGCTAATTGAAAACAAAAACTAATGGCTTTGATACCATTGATGGGTTTTATAGAAACAATCCTATGTGTGCATGCAACCCTAGAGTCGGATCTATGTTTTCACTATTAGTTATACAAATTTATGAACAAAAAAGGAAACCTGGCATGCTAGTACTATTTTCGAAATCCACATAGAAGAATAGAATGCATACCTTTTGTTGTTATTTAGTAATAGCAACTAGTTCCTTGAATCTCCTTAGCTTTGAAAGCAAGTTCCACAAGTGTAGTACCTCTAATGGTTCACAAACACACTTTGGGTGAAAGGATGAATATGAGAAAAGGGAAGGGAGGCAAGAGGCTCTAAAATTCGACTCTAATAGGGTTTCTCCAAGTTTTGGCCCAATTTAGTGCCTTAGGGTGCTATGTATACTTAAGGCTAACTAGGGTTTAAAGGTGGAAACCCTAATCCATTAGCTTAGGGCCTAAGCAAGTCCATAAACTCATTTCCTTAAGCCCTTGGACAAAAACTCCTAGATCCTTCTAGGATTTTCGTTCAAGCCTTAATAAAGGTGATCCAATAGCCCAAAGTCTCAATTATCAAATAATTACAAAACAAACCCTGTACTTTTAATTAATTCCTTTAATCCCAAAATTAATTCCTAATTAATTTCTGATTAAATACTAATTAATAATATGATTCCAAATTAATATATTATTCATATAATATATTAAAAAAATCATATTTATAATTCAATTTAGTATTCTTAACAATAAACCAGCCTCTCTCCTCAACAATCATCATGTCTAGTCACCAGTGTGAAGGCAACCCAAAAGGACCATGCTCACAATCGGGTCAAATACATACCAAAATAGTTATGTACTTAGATACTAATCCAACAAAGATTTGATATGACACCTTGGTAGTTGATGGATTTGCCAAAAACCTTCAAGAAGAACTCATCAATGAGAGATTCCATATTTCTCAAGTCAAATATGATTTATATCGTTAATTTGAACATTTTGTCTCAGTGAATAGATATTATCCAAGTTCAACAACTCCTTGTTGAAACTAGTGCCAACAATTGCTATATCAGTATACGGTTCTTAAGCTTCTTCAAGTTCTATGTGTCTCCCACTTGATTTGTCACTAGAAGCTTCCTTTCTGCAGACTCAACAATCATAAGGATAAGAGAACTTATTCTTTATGGCTTTGTGTATAATAATCTAAATGCCCTTTTAGAATATTCTACATATATGTAATTTTTTGGTGTTTGAATTCAATATACAATTAGTAGTGACTAAGGTGTAATCCCAAGAGCACAAAGGAAGATAATTTCTACCGATTTGAATGTTAACCTTATATGGTAAGGTCTAATTCATCCTTTATTATTACTTCAAGCATTAGATGGTGTTACTGGATTGTAACTCAACTTTATATTTGAAACATCAAAAAAGGTATTACAATTATGCCCTACCTTGTAAAATATAATTATAAGGACTGTAGTTTTTAATAAAGTTGATTTGTATCTTGCATTCAATCTTAGACATTCATTAAAAAGGAAGTCATACATCACAGTGTATAGTTCCTTAATAATTATTTTCTCTACACTTTAGTGAAAATATGATTAAGAGCCTTTATATATAAATAAGATTCACATATGTCAAATAATCTATATTATTTTCCTTCAAAGATCCTTTTCTTCAAGTTAGATTATGTGGATTTCATTTATACAATAAAGATAACAATGTCATAGATAAGTTTGATTAAAAACAAGTTTAAGTCAACAGTGCTTGCATATAGAAGTTAATTTTATTTATTAAAATATTGTTTTATATTACAATTAATTTATGTTCTAAGCATAAATAATGAACTAAAAATTCAGAGAGTCTAGCTCCATCTTGCTAGTGCTTAGCTGGTTACTCTTATGTAAATATCTACAAACAAGATAAATATTAGATTAATATTTAACTACCACGTACTTGAGTGTTATATGAAAAGTATAAGTTATATCTAATAGATACTTGAAGAACTAGTCTCTTCAAGAGTTTGTTTTTGATGGATTTGGTGTCTAAGCCCATAACTATAACTGGGATGTACTTGACTCGATTATAGCATGATCCTTTTGGGTTGCCTTCATCAATGGAATTTGATTGGATGGACTTTTGAGAATTAGGTTATTTGTAATTTATTAATATATTATAAGTATAATATATTAAATTGAGAAATCATATTATTTAATTAGTATTGGTCAAGAATTAGTTTAGAAATAATTTCGTGATCAAAAGAGACTAATTAAATATGTGGGGGATTGATTGTGTAAATCAGTCATTCTTATAATGTGGGCTAATGATCCATAGTCATTTAGGATAGCCTAAACCATTGAGATAAACCATGTATAGTCCATGGAGGTTAACCCATTGAGCCTAGGCATATGAAAGGTCATTAGGGTTTACAAAGTGTAACCCTAGCATCTACCACATTATAAATACTCACCCCTAGAGCTAAAATTGGCACCCACATACATTTTAAGAGATTGAAGTTGATTTTGTGCTAAATAACCTTTTCTCTAAATCCTCCTCTTGCATTTGGTGATTGTGAACCATTAGAGGCATCACATTTGGGGTGCTCAAGCTTTGAAAGGTCAAGAACTCTACCCTAGTCAAGAGGTAAGCATCCAAACTAAGTTTATAGTGTATAGCTTCAATTGTATGCTTGCTAGGGAGAATGCTTTGGAAAAATTGAAAATGAATGTATAATTACAGAAAACATAGATCCAAAGCATTTAGGGTTGCATGTGCACCATGAGAGTGTTATAGTGCTGAAAACCCAAGAATGGTATCAGATCCTAGGATTGTTTTCTATTTTATTTGATACTTACTAGTTTTTCAAAGCTGAAAAAGTTGAAATTTTGGGCTTTGACTGGTGAACTCGCCGAGTCCATGAACAGACTTGACGAGTCCACTCAGTAACATAGCAACTCGCCGAGTCCAGTTCATGCACTCGACGAGTTGCAGGCCCTGTTTGCAGAATTTTGAGTTTCATGGTGTGGTTTGGATTTGGAACACTACCACAAACCGTTTTGGATCATTGTAAATGTTTTTTATGACATGGTAGTTCTTGTACTCATCCAACCACAAGATAATTGTCAAAGTTTTAAAATAATTGTTGTTTTTATGTGATAAAAAAATTACGTTCAAATTGTCGACTTGAAATTATCAAGATTTTGAGTTTAATTAGATCATAAATTATGTGATAATTTTAGTTGTTAGAAAATGATCTAATTGAATTTTAATGACCTCCATAACTTGTCCTCAAGTTATGGAAAATGAAAGGTCTCATACATTAAAGCCATATTAAACTAATAAATTATGAATGTCAAGAGTTTTGACAAGTTTCAAAACTTGCCCTCAAGTTTTGGAATATGTAAGGTATCATCAATGAAACTTTAATTCGAAACCCTAGATTTTAAAAGTTAAAGTTCAACCCTTATACTTTTTAATATTATAAGTTTAATATATATATATATATATATATATATATATATATATATATATATATATATATACATATATATATATATGTATGTATATATATATACATATACACACACACACACACACACACATATATATATATATATATATATATATATAAGACTAGTCAGTCTTACCGTTAGTAGGACTCATTCACGAAGCCGGTCTATAAATGGGGTATAAGGTTATTGTCTATAAAATGGTTGTTTAATGGATGTCCACTCTCATCCACCGCTTCCTTGATTGGTGGAGGGTCGTTAGCCAAACGGGTATGATAGGACACTAAGGGAACGTTTGTTTTTCTACAAAAGTACTTTTTAAGCACTTTTCCCTTCTGGCGGGTAGACATTTCTCAAGTGCATGTCTTCTTCCATAAACATGGAAAAAGACAAAAGACATTTAACCACTTCCAAAAAAAAAACAACACCTAATTCTCCCTCATTAAAAGGATAAAGATAAACATAAGGTAGCTAAACTTGTATTAAATTCTGAATCTTAGTTACTTTAGGAAAATGTGAAAATGGTGTGAATCCATGAAATTCCACTTTGCACCTTGTTAAGTCGTTAGTGGAGCGTGTGTGGTTAACCGACACACTAATCTGGGACTAACAATGTATGGAAAAGGGTAACTTGATATTAATCATAGATCATTGGAGCGGGTGTGGTTAACCGGCACATTGCTTAGGTGATCTGTAACATTGGCTGTACCAAGCTAGTTGGCATGGTTATTCACACCTTGTTTGTGATCCCCGACATCTCACTAACAAACTTAAAGGGTACAATCAAGATTAAAACATGCCATTCAAAACTTCAATGAATCTCAAAGGATCTAAGAATTTCAAATCCAATTAAAACTTAATAATCTATTTCTTTTTTCATGGTGAAAATTGGTAAATCGTCATTTACCTACCTTCAAATATTTTACAATTGGATTACGACATCCCTCTTCGCAATTGTAAAATATTGTGTTGGGTCCTAGCCTTAATATTTCATTTGGGTGTAATATTAAGGATTATCATCTAATCTAAACATTGTTCTTCTTCCTTTTTAGATGTCTATCCCAAACAATGCTTCCACACCAATCCCTTCAGGCTCTTTCTCCCTCATGAACATATGTGGGAGGGTCATATTTGATGGATCAAACTTCAATGACTAGATTCGTAACATCAGAATGGCTATTCACTATGAGGAAAAAGAATATGTCCTAGATAAAGAGCTTAAGGAGATTGATGTAACCAATGCCACTCCTGAACAAATCGTTGAACACACTACTCATGAGAGGGATGCGACAAAGGTGTTGTGTCTAATGATTGTTACCATGACTGCTGAGCTGTAGAAGTCCTATGAGGACTACTATCCTTTTGAAATGTATCAAGACTTGATGGAAAGATACCAACAAAGTGCTCGGCAGGAGAAGTATGAGATCATTGCCTCCATGATCACAACCAAAATGAAGGATGGTGAAACCATCACGGCCCACTTGCAAAAGATGCAGAGATATGTGGCCCACTTGCTAAAATTTAATGTCAATTTTGATGAAGAGTTGGCCATAGATATAATTCTACACTCATTAACTTATTGTTATGATCGGTTTCGTACAACCTATCATATAAACAAGGAGGAGGTCACACTTAGCAAGCTTCAAGGCCTTCTAAGGACTCCAGAGAGCAACCTGAAAGTCAAATTGGTTGTGTCTACTCCTACAACTACTACTTCTTCCCCTATTCTGGCAACCGGACATGGGAAGGGAAAGAAGAGGAAGGCTCCCTCTAAGATCCACAAGGGAAAGTCTCTTGATGGTTCCTCTTCTAGTGCGACCAAAGCTGGTTCTGCTAATCCCTCTTCTAATCCAAAGGATGCTGACTGCTTCCGTTTTCATGAAAAAGGGAACTAGAAACGAAGCTACCCCAAGTACTTGCAAGACATAAAGTATGGGAAGATCAAACCCTCCTTTGTAGGTATTTAAACTATTCAATCTAATAACTAATCACATGCTAATTCTTGGGTCCTTAATACAGGTTATGGATTTCACATTTGTTCTGATTTGCAAGGACTAAAAAGAAGTAGGGATGTGGAGCACGGGAAGATAAACTTAACCATGGGAAATAAGAAATTGTCACCTGTAACCAAGATTGGAGTTTATTCTTTGTTGCTTAGTAATGGTTTAGTTAATATTTGAATAATTGTTGTTACTCGCTCGATATGGCGAGAAATAGTATTTCCTTTCATAGTTTGTACAAACAAGGTTTTACCTGTTCTTTCAATAATGAAGTTGGTACTATTAATTCTTATTATAATGGTGTATTTTATTTTGAAGCATTACCTCGCCATGGTGTATATGAAACTGTGAATGTTGTAGATAACCTAGGAAATAATGTGTTACACATTGATTATTCCAATGATTTGGATAATGCATGCTTATTGCATTGTTGTCTTGGACATGTCAACAAGAAGCGCATAGCCCAACTTCAAAAGGATGGAGTTTTGGAGTCATTCGACTTAGAGTCTGAGTACAAAGGCTGAGATAACAGAGATGATTCGAATACCATATGCTTCGGTAGTTGGCTCAATCATGTATTCTATGACTTGTACTCGCCTTGATGTGGCCTTTACTTTGAACATCTTCAGCAGATATCAAGGGAACCCTGGTAAAGCTCATTGGACTATGGTTAAGAATATTCTTAAGTACCTGCGGAGGACTAAAGACTGGGTCCTTACCCTTGGTGGGCGTGATTACTTGAGAGTAACAGGGTATAGCGACGCGAGTTTTCAGACTGACAGAGATAATTTTCGCTCTCAGTCGAGCTGGATATTTACCCTGAATGGAGGTGCAGTGACATGGAAAAGTTCCAAGAAGGAGATTGTAGCTGATTCAACATGTGAATCATAATACATATCAGCTAGCGAAGCAGCGAAGGAGGCGATATGGTTGAAAAACTTCATCGGAGACCTTGGAGTAATTCCATCCATAAAGGAGCATGTGGAGATTTTCTGTGATAATGAAGGGGAGGTTGCCTTAACCAAGGAACCGAGAGATCATGGTAGATCCAGGCATATCGACAGAAAGTACAACTTCATAAGACATCAAGTAGAAGAAGGACACCTCCTGGTGAAGAGGATATCGTCATAGGACAACCCATTAGATCCCCTTACAAAGGGACTGACTAGCGTTAAACAGTTGCAGCATGCAAGGGGCATTGGGCTAACGAACGATATTAGTTTTAGTGATTTGATAAACCGAAACATGTAATAGCTAAATTGTAATTGACATTTGATGATTCAATAAAAGGAGTTTTATTTATAAGTAAAGTTATTGTCTTGTGTAAATCATTTACTATTATTTCACTTTGCATGTTCTAACTTCCAGAATATTAAGATTTATTCAAACTATCCATAGTCGATCATACGTTGGAAGTAATCATGAAAGAAGACTGTCATAAGTTGGCTTCTAGATTGTCTAAGGTTTTAGACATAGCAACAGTTTGCTACACCATTCATGAGTACTTCTGAAATAAGATTTGAGTATTGTATCAACCCAAGCTCACCTGAATCACTTCATCGAATTTATCACGAGTGATTGTGAGACGAAAATATCATAGTTTTGAAACCAATATATATGATTTGTTGACAATGAGTTGGTTATAAATTGATGGCACAAAAACGCATTAGTAACTTGATGTTATAAAATGCGTCGTTGTGGATCATTTGATGAGTACTTAGTACAAGCATATAATTTCGAAGTTTATATGTTCCCTTTTATCCTAAGAGGATTAAAATTGATATCTTAGGCCCATCGATGATTCTTTTTTGACTTATGTGTCAGGCCCGGTCAGAACTAAATTGATGTGTTCAGTTATGTTCTATGTCAAACGAATCATGTCACACCCCCAAACCAAGGATGGCGGAAACGTCCGGGGGTGGAGGACTTCCTTTATAGTATCATAAGAACAATGGCAATAGTGATGAAAGTAAACACAAATCAACATATATATAATTGAGAGAGTTACATCATTGTAGGAATTACATGTTTCAAAATCAATTACAATATGTTGACAAAATATGATTTGTTTGACGCCTTAACGTCCCATCCTCAAAATGCACTTGAATTCCTGTTTAGTGATTTCCTGAGAATACAAGTTTTTTGAAAAACTGTCAACACAACGGTTGGTGAGTTCATAAGAGATTTCGTTAGAGAAGTAAACCGTTTTCCTTGTAAAAGCGATAAAATATGTATCCAGAAAATCCAATATTTTCTTTAATATGTATATGTAGTCCTAAATCCCAGGACCGAGAAATAACAAGTATTTACCATACTTAAAGATATAAAATTGGTTTTAAATCGGCATAAAACCCTCTTTGATTTATAAGAAGTCCCGTAAAATTTATGTATTGTTAGCTCCCTATGTGAGTCGCTATAACCATACTATGACTAGAGGTAACCTGCACAACGTCTTTCAGATGCCCAGATCCTATGACTCTTGTCACCCGCAGACCTGCCGGTCTGGCTGTAGCTAGCAGCGAGGTGTGGGATGTCAACCCCAATATAGATCTATACACAATTATCACGCTCTCCCTACAAGAGATTTTGGTTATAACTTACAGGAATTTGGATCCCTTTTTGTACGGGGAGAGAATGTCTCACAACCCGAGTTAACAAGTTTACGTGTAGTGTGCGTGAGTGTAGAACCTTTTTGTATAAATGTACCCTTTTTGTATGAGTGTGTTATGTGATGTATCATAAACTATACCTATTATAGTTCATCAAAACAAGGGAAAAAGTGGTAATGGACATAAACAATACTTAACATAGTTTATTCAAATGTTTGTATGTAATAGATGTACTTTGGTTATAACAAATTGTTATTTCTATGCTTTGTCTAGAAAAATCCATTTGCTAACTGATGTATTTCTACATACTAAGACAATATTGTCATATATTGCAATAACATATAATCACATAAAGATATACACCTTGCTCAACATGTTACAAGGTGAAATGAAATTGATAGTATTTTTCTGTTGATAACATTTCCTATCCTTGTTATTAGCAAATTTGTAGAAAAATCATCAAAGGTCCAAATCAGAATCCAAACATTTTGAGAGTTTGGAAAATGAGTATAGTTTCTCCATAATTTTTCTCATGATTTTTAACGGCCTCTAACTTGTGTGAACAAGTCCATAATCACAGACTGGTCCGGATTGATGTTTGAAATGATAGGCAGTTTTGTAAAAATCACCATAAATCATAGAAAAATCGTGTGGAAATGTGCAAGTAGTCATTTTAAAGCTAGGAACTGGGACTACATTCACCTAAAACAGTTTTGAAAATTAAAATGTTTAAGGTGCCCAAAACAGTCCATGAATGGAGTCTAACTTTTTTGATGAAAGTTGTTAGAAAAGTTTAGTTATGTTCTTGGTGTTTTAACTTGTATTCCCCCCCCCCCCTAAAAACTTAAGAAAACATGAAAATGTAGGGGTATGAACTCACCTTGAGTGATTTCAGTAGATGATTGTCGAAGAATGGAAATGTTCAACTCAAGAACACTTGAAGGATTGCTTTGAAGATTCAAGAATCTAACACAATAATGATGGAGTTTGTGTAAGCCATCAATGATTTCAGTGGAATGAAGTGTAATTATCACAAGGAGGATAAATTATACTTACCAAGTGAAGGAGAGAAGCTGGAAATTCCTTGGAAATCTCGTTTTTGTGAGAGGGAGTTAGAGAGAAAAGAGGTGTTTGATCTTTAGTCAAATGAGAGCAACCGAGTGAGGATGAGGAGAGATAAGAGTCTTCAGCCTTTGACCATGAGTGGGGCTGGTCAAATGGGGGGAAACGTACTCCTGAATGACAAGGTATGGTGGGGAGTACAATGGCTGCTCATGGGAATGGGTATGGGGTGGTTGTTTGTGTCAAATATTATGACAAGATTCACACTCCACCTCATGATTTTCCTTAATGGATTTTATTCTTAAATAATTATTTCCATAAAAATATGTTTATTTTATGAATATTTAGGGTCTTGTATGTCAAAATATTATTTTTGGAGAAAATCCCGCGTTAAAATGATGAAAAACGGGCTTAAAATGACAAAAATACTGAAAACCGGGTAGGAAATGCTGAAATCCGAAGCTCAGGGCCGCAGGTGCTAAGGCTCGGTCATCAGCAGCCTTGGAACCAAAGTTGGCTCGGCTGCTGAGGAGGATCCGAAGTGAAGCTCAGTCGCGGATGCTGAAGGAAGGCGCTGCGGTCCGAAGATAGTTCTGATGCGGGGCTCTGGGCTTCCGCTCGGTGGCTGCGGCTGGATGGCTGCGGCTACTCAGGGACCTCGGACTTGGCTTAAGTGGCCTAGGATCCAAGAGGACTTGGCCCCTATCAAGAGGCTTCAGCCCAAAGGAGCTATTTTCCAAACTATCTCCCCTCTTTGAGTGGTTTCTCATCAAACCAAGTACCGGGATGCCCTCAAATGATCAAAATAAATCGAAAGGGGTTTTGAGAGGGATCTTGGGAGAGATTTTACTATCTTGGAGAGATTTCTCATATGGAGAGAGATTTGGGAGAGATTTGACATACATGGAGAGATTTCTCATACAAAGAGAGATTTGGGAGAGATTTCACATAGTTGGAGAG
This sequence comes from Lactuca sativa, assembly GCF_002870075.4. Lineage (NCBI taxonomy): Eukaryota > Viridiplantae > Streptophyta > Magnoliopsida > Asterales > Asteraceae > Lactuca > Lactuca sativa. Next base: position 145,377,600 of record NC_056631.2, read on the forward strand.
ATTTGGGAGAGATTTCACATACTTGGAGAGATTTCTCATACAAAGAGAGATTTGGGAGAGATTTCACATACTTGGAGAGATTTCTCATACTGAGAGAGATTTGGGAGAGATTTCACATACTTGGATAGATTTGGGAGAGATTTCTAGATAAAGAGAGATAAAGTGAAAACGATTGAAAGAGGTTTCGTGTGTGACATTTGTGAGTGTTTGGCTCCGCAACGCAAGGTCCGTAAGCTCCATTAAGCCATGTTTAAGGATCTGACACACTTGCAATAAGTATGCAACATTGCTTTATCAGTTTGGTTCATTGTTTAGCACTAAGGCTAATGAAAATTAAACACACGAATTTTCCAAGTGATGCTTTCTCATTAAAATAGTGAGTTGTATAGTAATTACATAACGTAAACCCTAATATAAAAGGTTTAGTTGAGTTGACCGGTTTGACTCGTTGACTTTGTTTGACTTTGACTTGACCCGAAATTGACTATTGTCACATCATCCCCCCATTAGAGGGAATTTCGTCCCCAAATTTACATTCTGACAGGGACTTCAAGAGTTTGGTAAGAGACGCGGGTATTTTTGTTTCACCTGATCTTTGCGTTTTCAAGTGAACTCAGGTCCTCGTTTCGCGTTTCCAACGAACCTTCACTATGGGAATACGACTTTGTTTCGTTCTTTTGACCTCCCGATCCATAATCTCAACTTGCTCTTCCACGAAATGGAGACTCTCATTAACTTCAATTTTGTCGAGAGGTATCATGAGAGTCTCGTCGGACAGGCACTTTTACAAGTTGGATACGTGGAAGGTAGGGTGTACGTTATTAAGTTCTTGTGGTAATCGGAGTTTGTACGCTACAGGACCAATCCTGGCAAGGATTTCAAACGGTCCGATGTACCTTGGGTTTAGTTTCCCACGTTTACCAAATCGTATCATTCCTTTCCAAGGGGAAACTTTCAGTAGTACTCGATCACCGACCTGGAATTCCAAGGGTTTGCGCCGCTTGTCCGCGTAACTCTTTTGTCGATCACGAGACGCCTTCAGTCTTTCCCGAATTGGAACAATCTTTTATGTGGTCTCTCTTATAATTTCAGGGCCAGTAAGGGTGCTATTAGGGACTTGTCCCTAGCTAGTTGAGTGTCCCCTACTTCTGCCCAATACAGGGGTGATCGGCACTTGCGTCCATAAAGAGCTTCGAATGGAGCGACTTTAATGCTAGTGTGATAGCTGTTATTGTAGGAGAATTCAATCAGCAGTAAATGGGTATCCCATGCCTTACCAAAGTCTATCACACAGGCTCTCAACATGTCTTCTAATGTCTGTATGGTTCGCTCACTCTGCCCGTCGGTTTGTGGCTAGTAGGCCGTACTCATGTCAAGCCTAGTTCCCAGAAATTTTTGCAGAGACTGCCAAAATTGCGAGGTGAATCTACTATCTCGGTCGGAGATAATGGATATTGGTACACCATGCAGTCGTACAATCTCCTTGATGTACGTCCTGGTTAACTTCTCCATTTTGTCGGTTTCCTTTATCGGCAGGAAGTGCACAGACTTGGTCAATCTATCTACGATTACCGACATGGTACCAAGCCCGCCTGACGTCTTAGGCAGCTTGGATATGAAGTCCATGGTTATCTGTTCCCACATCCACTCAGGTATATCAAGTTGGTGTAGTAGTCCTGAGGGTTTCTAGTATTCCACCTTGACCTTGGAGCAAGTCAGACACTTGCCCACATAAGTCACAATATCGGCTTTCATGTTCGGCCACCAATATAAGTTTTTAAGGTCTAGATACATCTTTTCCGAACCTGGATTGATGGAATATCGAGTCTTGTGTGCTTCATTCATGACGACGTCTCGGAACCCACCAAACTTTGGCGTCCAGATCCGATTCATGAGATAACGTGCTCCATCATCCTTGACTTCTAAGTTTTTATCCATCCCTCTTAATGCCTCACCTGTCACATTTTCTGGTTTCAAGGCTTCTAGTTGGGCTTCCTTGATTTGTGTGGCCAGGTGGGAATGGATGGTCATGGTTAAGGATTTTACTCAGCGGCCTGAATATTCCTTCCTGCATAGGGCATCAGCCACTACATTGACCTTTCCCGGGTGGTAGTGAATTTCACACTCGTAGTCATTCAGCAGCTCAACCCATCTCCGTTGCCGCATGTTGAGCTCTTTTTGATTGAGGATATGCCGAAGACTTTTGTGATCGGTGAAGATAGTGCATTTTGTGTCGTAGAGGTAGTGCCTCCAGATCTTTAAGGCGAACACTACTGCTCCCATTTCAAGGTCGTGGGTAGTGTAATTAACTCCGTGTGTCTTAAGTTGTCTTGACGCGTAGGCGATGACTTTCCCTCTCTGCATGAGCATGCATCCGAGGCCTTGATTTGAAGCATCGCAATATACCACGAAGTCCTCTGTTCCTTCTTGAAGAGACAAGACCGGTGCGCTACATAGGGCTTGTTTTAACGTTTGGAAGGCGGCTTCTTGTTTATCTCCACACTTAAACATCACACCTTTTTGAGTCAAGGTGGTGAGTGGTTTTGCGATCTTGGAGAAGTTTTGGATGAACCTTCGGTAGTATCCAGCGAGTCCTAAGAATTGCCGGATTTCTGTCAGCGTTGTGGGTGCTGGCTAGGTTTCGATTGATTTGATCTTTGAGGGATCCACATGTATCCCTTTCTCGCTAATTACATGGCTAAGGAATCCCACTTCTCGGAGCCAAAATTCGCACTTTGAAAACTTAGCATAAAGCTTCTCAGCTCTTAGAGTCTCCAGTATTAGTCGCAGGTGTTGCCTGTGCTCTTCTTCGCACCTTGAGTAGACCAAGATATCATCGATGAACATGATCATGAATTCATCTAGGAAGGGTCGACACACTCGTTTCATCAGATCCATGAACACCGCAGGTGCGTTTGTTAATCCGAATGGCATTACTATAAATTCGTAGTGTCCATAGCGAGTTCTTAATGCCGTCTTGGGGATATCTTCTTCTTGAACTCGCAATTGATGGTAACCCGACCTCAAGTCGATTTTTGAAAAGTAGCTTGCTCCCTGAAGTTGGTCGAAAAGGTCGTCGATTCGGGGTAGGGGATATCGATTCTTGATGGTAAGTTTGTTTAACTCCCTATAATCGATGCACCTGCGAAAGGATCCATCCTTCTTTTTCACAAACATAACTGGTGCTCCCCAGGGTGAAAAGCTTGGTCTGATGAATCCCTTGCTTAATAGCTCGCTCAATTGACTAGACAGCTCTTGCATTTCTGCCGGTGCGAGCCGATATGGTGCTTTGGCTACGGGGGTAGCACCGGGAACCAAGTCGATTCGGAATTCGACTTGTCGTGCGAGCGGTACACCTGGCAGATCTTCTCGGAATACGTCGGGGAAGTTGCACACTTCCGGAATGTCTTTGATGTCCTTTACCCCTTGATTCTTATCTACGACGTGGGCTAAGAAGGCATGGTATTCCTTTCGAAGATACTTTTGAGCCTTGACGCAAGAAATGATTTGTAGGTTTGTACTGGGTTTATCGTCGTAGACGACAAGAGTTTCGTCATTTGGAAGATTGAGGTGGACGACCCTTTCGTAACATAAAATGTCGGCACGATTAGGACTTAACCAATCCATACCAATGATGATGTCGAAACTTTTTATTATGACTGGCATTAGATCGATTTTGAACGAATGGTTGTCTAGAGTGAGAGTACACCCTATGTAAATATCATTAGCGTGCTCAACCTTTCTGTTTGCCATTTCTACGACGTATGAATCTTTTAATGACTGGGGATTTTGCTTAATTAAATTTTTGAATTGGTGGCTCACGAAACTTCTTTCTGCCCCACTATCGAAAAGTATGTGTGCGTAAGAGTTATTGAGGAGGAATGTACCAGTAACCACGGTGGGGTCCTTGACTGCTTCTCCATGCCCTAAAGTTAGGAGTCTTCTTGTACCCCCAACATTAGTGTTTCGTGCTTTTGGGCTGTTTCTTTTGAAGTGCCCTGCCTCTCCACCACCGTAACAGGTTTGACTCGCTCCGGTGTTGGCGACGGTGGTGGCTTGAGTGGTGTTTTGGGCCGACGCTTTACAGAATCATGCAGTGTGCCCCTTCTTGTTGCAGTTATTGCAGTGTAATTCCTGACAAGCAGCGTTGTGGTGGATACCACATTTGTCACACTTAGGGAGTGTCCCGACATATTGCTTCCGTGTGGATGGGGTAGTGGCAGCATGAACAGTGACAGTTCGCAGTTTCTTGGCGGACTCTAGTGCTGACTGTTTCTTTTTGTTACTCCAGAACTTTCTTTTATTATTACCTCCTTTTGTTTGACCGGGGGTGGTCATCACGGTGCCATGGCTGGCCCTATGGTCAATAAGTTGTTGTGCCAATTCCTTGGCACTCTCAAATGTAGTGGGTTTCGAGGCCAATACACTATCATGAATCTGGGATGATAGCCCCCAGAGGTATCGTTCCACCTTTTTCACCTCTGGAGTGATCATTACGGGACAGAGGAGTGTTAGGTCATTGAATCGGGCAGTATAAGCTTCGAGATCCATCCCCGACATCTTGAGGTTCCACAGTTCCTCTTCCAGTTTTTGCACTTCGCCTCTCGGACAATATTCCTTCAGCATCAAAGCTTTTAAATCCTCCCAACTTATAGAGTTAGCCACTACAGGAGTAAGCGACTTAACTCTACCGTTCCACCAAGTGAGAGATCTTTCGATAAAAGTGAATGTCGCGTACTTGACTTTGCTCACTTAGGGGCAAGCACAAATTTCGAAGACTGCTTCAGTTCTCTCGAACCATTGCATTAGTGCGATGACGCCCCCGAATCCATTGAAAGAATCGGGTTTGCCATTTGTGAAGTCCTTGTAAGTACATTCTTTTGTGCGCCCCGAACTGTCACCCTGATTAGAGGGTGTAGCACCAGATCCAGAACCACCATTGCCATTAGTGCAGATTTGTGACATAGCTGCCGCCACAACTGCTGTTACTGCAGCCTGGAACATTGTTGGGTCAAATTGTGGTGCCGGCGGTGGAGGAGGTGGTGTTGTGCTACTGGAAGGTCTTGGTCTTTTCCTTGGTGGCATAGTTCTGTCATAATTTTAAAATGACAAGTCGGTAAGACTTCAATAGTAATAACGAGTCGAGTGTTACTGGTTTCATCTCAATTGTATGCAATTAAACTTATGAATTAAATAATGTTGACGCAAATAGAGTCACGTGCTTGGTTCATGTCAACATCCAAGGAAGTAAAATACATGCCAAATTCATTGATAATTTGTTAGTACATATTGTTTTGGGAAAAGTTGAGCTCATAGGGGTCCACATTACATCAAGGTAAAGATAAAGTTTTGGTAGTACAAAAGCCCCTTTGACTAGTGTGATCACTTAGTCGCGGGGTCAACCTATTCGCAATAAAGAGTAGCACCAACACATAATCGAAATCCTAGATTTATAATAAAACATGAGCAGTGCGAACACTACTCGCGGCGAGTGGCATCTGATCCATGGTGGCCCTGAGATGAGGTCGAGGCTCCCTAAAGCTCCGCAATCCGGCATTCGGCCGGGATCACTCACTCCTCAAGAGCTGTGTGCCCCTCCTGGTACTCCCTTACCTCCGCTCGAGCAGTGGTAAGGTCCTCGATGAGTTAATCCAATGGATAGAAGTCCCTCTCCAAATCCCTGGTGCGTGCGTCGGTGGTTGCCGTAATAGCGCTGAGATTTCGAACCTGGTCTGCCATTTCCCTAATCTGGTTCCCCAAGTTCGTGATGTGTTGGACCATGACGGGGAGGGCTCTGTCAGCCGGTCCCCCGTGGCTGAGGTCATAGTAACTCGTTGGTCGCCATATGGTGACCGTTGGCGTTGTTTTCGGCTCCACCTCTCGATCATGGTTGCCCAATGGGGCTCAGGCCCGTTGTGGCCAAAGCGGTTCGCCGGCACCCGGGCGATGTAAGGAGGGTTGAAGACTTCCTCCTCTGGTTCTTCCTCACTTTTTCCTCATCCATGGCTACCTCGTCGTCTTCCTCTTCTTCTTCTTCGTCCACCTCCTCTTCTTCTTCTTCGGGTTCCTCCTCGGGATCCTCTTTAGAATCCTCTTCGGGGTCCTCTTCAATTAGCTCTTCGGGCTCTTCTTCAATCCAGCCGGCATTTCCCTGATTGGGAAAGTATGGGTCTCCTGGTAAGTGGAATCCTGCCATGTCGTCTGTGCGAGAATAAGGGTGTAAGAAGCAGGTAACGGTTAATAATAATAAGATTGCGCTATAGCAACATACAAATACTCCTATAGTATTTTAAATTTTTAGATTTGGTTCTTAGAGCATTCTTTGTAGGATGAAGTTAGGTTATTAGATTTGTTGCCCCTATGACTATCCCCCGGTATGAGTAAGTCACTTCTCGGACAAATATAGTTGATCAGGCTATATTCTTCGCAGAACGGATTACTCATACCAAGGCATACTCGTAGCGTTCAACTCCTCTTCTTTTACTTTATGTTCTTCTAGTCATGACACTACATGAGTATGTAATGCATGTAGGTACACTTTTACACAGGAAACTCTTTATTTTCTAAAAGTATATCCCATTAAAATGTTTTAAAATCAGAGACTTTTAGTCCCAAATGTGTTTTTAGTTTGTATATCCTATGTTGTTTGATATACTTAATTCACTATAAACCGTGCTCTGATACCAATCTGTCACACCCCGAAACCAAGGATGGCGGAAACGTCCGGGGGTGGAGGACTTCCTTTATAGTATCATAACAACAATTGCAATAGTGATGAAAGTAAACACAAATCAACATATATATATATACATATATATATATATATATATATATATATATATATATATATATATATATATAATTGAAAGAGTTACATCATTGTAGGAATTACATGTTTCAAAATCAATTACAATATGTTGACAAAATATGATTTGTTTGACCCCTTAACGTCCCATCCTCAAAATGCACTTGATTTCCTATTTAGTGATTTCTTGAGAATACAAGTTGTTTGAAAAAGTGTCAACACAACGGTTGGTGAGTTTATAAGAGATTTCGTTAGAGAAGTAAACCGTTTTCCTTGTAAAAGCGATAAAGTATGTATCCAGAAAATCCAATATTTTCTTTAATATATATATATATATATATATATATATATATATATATATATATATATACATATATATATATATATAATTGAAAGAGTTACATCATTGTAGGAATTACATGTTTCAAAATCAATTACAATATGTTGACAAAATATGATTTGTTTGACCCCTTAACGTCCCATCCTCAAAATGCACTTGATTTCCTATTTAGTGATTTCTTGAGAATACAAGTTGTTTGAAAAAGTGTCAACACAACGGTTGGTGAGTTCATAAAAGATTTCGTTAGAGAAGTAAACCGTTTTCCTTGTAAAAGCGATAAAGTATGTATCCAGAAAATCCAATATTTTCTTTAATATGTATATGTAGTCCTAAATCCCATGAACGAGAAATAATAGGTATTTGCCATACTTCAAGATATAAAAGTGGTTTTAAATCGGCATAAAACCCTTTTTGATTTATAAAAAGTCCCGTAAACTTTATGTATTGTTAGCTCCCTATGTGAGTCGCTATAACCATACTATGACTAGAGGTAACCTGCACAACGTCTTTCAGACGCCTTGATCCTATGACTCTTGTCACCCGCAGACCTTCCATTCCGGCTGTAGCTAGCATCGAGGTGTGGGATGTCAACCCCAATATAGATCTATACACAATTATCATGCTCTCCCTACAAGAGATTTTGGTTATAACTTAAAGGAATTTGGATCCCGTACTCAGACGTACGGGGAAAGAATGTCTCACAACCCGAGTTAACAAGTTTACGTGTAGTGTACCTGAGTGTAGAACCTTTTTTTATAAATGTACCATTTTGTATGAGTGTGTTATGTGATGTATCATAAACTATATACCTATTATAGTTCATCAAAACAAGGTAAAAAGTGGTAATGTACATAAACAATACTTAACATAGTTTATTCAAATGTTTGTATGTAATAGGTGTACTTTGGTTATAACAAATTGTTATTTCTATCCTTTGTCTAGAAAAATCCATTTGCTAACTGATGTATGTCTACATAATAAGACAATAGTGTCATATATTGGAATAACATATAATCACATAAAGATATACACCCTGCTCAACATGTTACAAGGTGAAATGAAATTGATAGTATTTTTCTGTTGATAACATTTCCTATCCTTGTTATTAGAAAATTTGTAGAAAAATCATCAAAGGTCCAAATCAGAATCCAAGCATTCTGAGAGTTTGGAAAATGAGTCTAGTTTCTCCATAATTTTTCTCATCATTTTTAACGGCCTCTAACTTGTGTGAACAAGTCCATTATCACAGACTGGTCCGGATTGATGTTTGAAATGATAGGCAGTTTTGTAAAAATCACCATAAATCGTAGAAAAATCGTGTGGAAATGTGCAAGTAGTCATTTTGAAGCTAGGAACTGGGACTACTTGCAGCTAAAACATTTTTTAAAATTCAAATGTTTAAGTTGCCCAAAACAGTCGGTGAATGGAGTCCAACTTTTCTGATGAAAGCTGTTAAAAAAGTTTGGTTATGTTCTTGGTGTTTTAACTTGTATTCCCCCCCCCCCCCCCCCCCCCCCCCCCGTAAAAACTTAAGAAAACATGAAAATGTAGGGGTATGAACTCACCTTGAGTGATTTCAGTTGATGATTGTCGAAGAATTGAAGTGTTCAACTCAAGAACACTTGAAGGATTGCTTTGAAGATTCAAGAATCTAACACATTAATGATGGAGTTTGTGTAAGCCATCAATGATTTGAGTGGAATGAAGTGTAATTATCACAAGGAGGATAAATTACAATTACCAAGTGAAGAAGAGAAGCTGGAAATGCCTTGGAAATCTCGTTTTTGTGAGAGGGAGATAGAGAGAAAAGAGGTGTTTGATCTTTCGTGAAATGAGAGCAAGTGAGTGAGGATGAGGAGAAATAAGAGTCTTCAGCCTTTGACCATGAGTGGGGCTGGTCAAATGGGGGGAAAAGTACTCTTGAATGACAAGGTATGGTGGGGAGTACAACTGTTGGTCATGGGAATGGGTATAGGATGGTTGTTTGTGTCAAATATTATGTCAAGATTCACACTCCACCTCATGATTTCCCTTAATGGATTTTATTCTTAAATAATTATTTCCAATATGTTTATTTTATGAATATTTAGGGTCTTGTATGTTAAAATATGATTTTTGTAGAAAATCCCGCATTAAAATGATGAAAAACGGGCTTAAAATGCAAAAAATACTGAAAACCGGGTAGGAAATGCTGAAATCTGAAGTTCAGGGCCGCAGGTGCTAAGGCTCGGTCATCAGCAGCCTTGGAACCTGAGTTGGCTCGATTGCTGAGGAGGATCCGAAGTGAAGCTTAGTCGCGGATGCTGAAGGAAGGCGCTGCGGTCCGAAAGGAGTTCTGATGCGAGGCTCTGGGCTTCGGCTCGGTGGCTGCGGCTACTCACGGACCTCAGACTCGGCTTAAGTGGCCTCGGATCTAAGAGGACTTGGCCCCTATAGAGAGGCTTCGGCCCAAAGGAGCTATTTTCCAAACTATCTCCCCTCTTTGAGTGGTTTCTCATCAAACCAAGTACCGAGATGCCCTCAAATGATCAAAATAAATCGAAAAGGGTTTTGAGAGAGATCTTGGGAGAGATTTTACAATCTTGGAGAGATTTCTCATACAAAGTGAGATTTGGGAGAGATTTCACATACTTGGAGAGATTTCTCATACAAAGTGAGATTTGGGAGAGATTTCACATACTTGGAGAGATTTCACATACTTGGAGAGATTTCTCATACTTAGAGAGATTTGGGAGAGATTTGACATACTTGGAGAGATTTGGGAGATATTTCACATACTTGGAGAGATTTCTCATACAAAGAGAGATTTGGGAGAGATTTCACATATTTGGAGAGATTTGGGAGAGATTTCACATACTTGGATAGATTTCTCATACTTAGAGAGATTTGGGAGAGATTTCACATACTTGGAGAGATTTGGGAGAGATTTCTAGATAAAGAGAGATAGAGTGAAAACGATTGAGAGAGGTTTCATGTGTGACATTTGTGAGTGTTTGGCTCCGCAACGCAAGGTCCGTAAGCTCCGTTAAGCCATGTTTAAGGATCTTGCACACTCCCAATGAGTATGCAACATTGTTTTATCAGTTTGGTTTATTGTTTAGCACTAAGGCTAATGAAAATTAAGCACACGAATTTTCCAAGTGATGTTTTCTCATTAAAATAGTGAGTTGTATAGTAATTACATAACGTAAACCCTAATATACAAGGTTTAATTGAGTTGACCGGTTTGACTCGTTGACTTTGTTTGACTTTGACTTGACCCGAAATTGACTAATGTCACAAATCAGAAATCGGGAAACAAACTGCTGGATAATATGTATGACATTGTTCCATGTATTTGTCCAGCTGATATCTTTAGAACAGAGGAGTATATGATCCCTTATCTAAAGGATGCGTCACTAACTGGGTCAGAGTTGACAGCGGCTTTTGAAAGCTTACAATTGCTAAGTCGGATCCTGAAGTTACATTGTTAGCTATAGTTATTAGACTTATCCAAGTGGGAGACTGTTGGATTTGGTATCCAAGCCCATAACTATAATTGGGATGTACATGACTCGATTGTAGCATGATCCTTTTGGGTTGCCTTCATTAGTGCAATTTGATAGGATGGACTTTTGAGAATAAGGTTATTTGTTATTTATTAATATAATATAAGTATAATATATTAAATTGAGAAATCATATTATTTAATTAGTATCATTCAAGAATTACTTTGGAATTAATTTTGTGATCAAAATAGACTAATTAAATATGTGGGAATTTATTGCATAAATCAATCATTCTTGTAATATGGGCTAGTGATCCATAGTTCTTTAGGATGAGTTAAACCATTCAGATATACAATGGATAGTACATGGAGGTTAACCCATGGAGCTTAAGTATATGAAAGGTCATTAGGGTTTCCAAAGTGTAACCCTAGAATTTGCCACATCATATATACTCGCCCCTAGAGTTAAAATAAGCACCCACATACATTCTAAGAGAGTGAAGTTGATTTTGTGCTAAATAACATTTTCTCTAAAGCGTACACTTGCATTTGGTGTTTGTGAACTGTTAGAGGCATCACACTTGGGGTGCTTAAGCTTTCAAAGTTCAAGAACTCTACCCTACTCAAGAGGGAAGAATCCAAACTAAGTTTATATTGTATAGCTTCAATTGTATGCTAGCTAAGGAGAATGCTTTGGAAAAATTGAAAATGCATGTATAATTAGAGAAAACATAGATCCAAAGCATTTAGGGTTGTATATGCACCATAAGAGTGTTATAGTCCTTAAAACCCAGTAGTTTTCAGAAAAGAGAAACAGTTTCTCTTCCTGTATCTAGTTTCTCCAAAAAAACAGGCATATGTGGGCCTTCTTGGATATCTTGGGCTTAAATATGCTTAGTCCATAAAACATATGCTTCTTAGATCTCACAAAGTGACTCCTTTTAGCCTTGCATTATTCCATTGTTTGAACAAGTTTAAAACAAAATATCATGGTATTTATCGGAATATTAATTGAACTGTTATATCATCAGATATATATATATATATATATATATATATATATATATATATATATATATATATATATATATTATCCAAGACTTCCTGGAAGCGAAGAATAACTATTCCTAGTGTGATGCCTTTACTAGGTATCATGTTCAGTTTTATTGCTCAAATTAAGTTGTATAGGATTGGGAACTTTAAGTGTATATAATTTCACATATCTCACGAGATTTTCTCTCAAGACATGAAGTCATTCATTGAAGTTGTATCTTATTAAATGTGATTGTTTTATCAAGTTATTTAAAGAAAATAACTATTAATAGGTATGAGGTTGGATTATATATCTATAAAAGTTTAACAAAATCCATTTAGTATTTTCAATACTTAATGTTTAAAAATTAATACCCATTAATTTCCAAAAAACATTAATTATCAAAGTCTAGGATCCAAGTTGCAAAACAAATAAATGGTTAGGTATCATTTATCCCATCCACTTGAATTCAACCCGGTAAATATCGATTATTAATTATATCTTACTATATAACATAACTGGTTAGGTATCCAAGTTGCAAAACAAATAAATTGTTAGATATCCAAGTTGCTGATAACAAATTTAATTAGACATGTTTGATTTCATCTATGCCTTAGAACACTTTTGCTTAAGTGACCTTTATTACAAAAGATTTCTGAACAAATCATCTAATTTGAAAAGCTTGTCTAATCGGCCTATAATTTGGTTATATAAATCGCGAAAATACCATGGTCATCAAAAGATAACTCTAAGTGGTTAGGTGACCTTTATCCCACTAGTGCATACAAGAGATGTGCGAGTGTTCTTCAAAAAGATTACATAGATATGAGGTGGGTAAAGGCTCTTTGATGTTTTTATAATTCTAGTTTAAAAAACATATTATATCATGGTCATTGCATGCGTTCAATAAATCATGCTTTACTTTAAAAATCTTATTTTATGAAAAAATCACAATTTAACAATGTTCTTTTATAAAACCCGGTTTACAAAATTGAAGCAATTAATTTTAATAGCTAGTATTAGGTCGATGTTTGAGTGCTTTAGAGCATTTGTAAACCTTTTAATAAAAATTAATTTTATAAACTAAAGTTTTGAGTTTGATAAATTTGTAAAGTTTTATTTTAAACTTATACCTTTTTATTCCTGAAATTTTACCGGTTACTAGTTTTAACGATAAAGCTTGTTTTATTTTAAAACTATTTTTTATCATCTTATGTTAAAAGGTAAATTTCATTAAAACCAACCTCCTATGTGATGTTTATTAATGTTCAAATATTATTTTTCATTTTGAAAACTAATTTATCATCCATAACATAATAATAATAACATTAACAGAAAACAACACAGATATGCATAACAATTATAAAATATGTAAATAAACCAAGCCATAAACTAGAAATATTTTTGTGAGCCATCACAAAAAATATTAAGTCAATTCCAAAAGGTACATAAGGGACCTTCATCTTGTTTAATCTTTATGTGCTCGCACTTGCTTCCACATGTTGTAGCATGTTTTTAAAAATAATTTTATAAAGTTTGAGAAACTTTAGTAATCAAGTTTATAAACTTTTGATCATCAAAAATTCCACCATATTCATTATTGTTACATTTTTTTGAAAATAAACTATTTCTAAAACTAATCTATTACTTACAAAAATTAACAAATTTAAACTATGTATTTAATTATTACATACCATATGAATAGATAAATAATTACAACCATTTTAAATAAATCAACACATTCAACAACATAAAGGTTCATGGCTAGTTTACGCACATCATACACATTTATATACTCAAAATTATATAAAGCAACTCTTTATTTTTCTAAGATAACTTTTATGACTAAAAAGATGCATGTAAACTTTTAGTCAAAAAATAACAATTATAAACATTTTAAAGTTGTCACAGAAAATATGTATGGATTTTTATTACAAAGAGAAAATCGTTCATGTTTTCTGAAAACAAAGATTTCATCAACTTAACAAAAAATGTAACCAATCTAGAAAAAATGGATCTGATACTAATTGTTAGGCTTTTATTAGAATATTTTTTCAAAAAACATGAACAACGCAATGAAAGACTAAAGATTTTAGCAAAAATAAAACTAGTTTTATACCCGCCAATGATCATTTTGAAAGAGTTAGGAAGATTAAAATAACCAAAGAAGAGAAAGCATAACAACCTTTGAAGACTTTGATCCTCATGGGAGGTTGGAAGTTGATGAACATGGCATTAAGCTATAAATTAAGAGCTCTCTAGAAGTATCTACCAAGCTAGAGTAGAACCATAAAAACATGCTCGTATACACTTCATATTTATTATTCCTAATCCTTTGAAATATATACCAAATATATTTCAAAGGTGAAGCAACAAATGGACTTTTTCTAACATGAAAAGGCAACAGAATGTAGGACAAAATAGGCTTGTAAAACACGAAATTCAGCAGCCCATAGAGCCTTCATGCTATTGGTTTTTCCTTCCAAAGAAGAGGGAGAATCTTGCTTGCAATCACTAGTAACAAAATCTTATGTTCCTTCCATTTATGCCTTAATCCATAAAAACAAAAGGTAAAAGGAGACATAAAGTAAAAGAAGACAAAAAGTGTGTTCAATACTCTTAATTCATGGCTTGTTATTATATGCATATATACATATCGTCTTTGTATAAAATGTTATCTTTTATATAAAGTAATTCCAATGTGTGTGTGTCTATATATATATATATATATATATATATATATATATATACCCGCGCCAAACCCCGGGTACAAATAGTTTTTCTCAAAAATTAGTTTCTGAAGGTTATACATTTACGCTCAAGCAAACCTCAACATGTAGATGTAAATTAAACATCATCAACAACTTTGGGTTATACGTGATCACCCATATGTTATTCATCTTATTGTCTTGTAGGTCCACCTGTATACCATTATTTCTCATTTCTGTACACATGATGGTATCCTTGTGATGTGGTTTCATTGAATTGTTGAGGGTATATAAAATGACAGTTCTTTTGCTCATTCTTCATACAAGGACACTCAGAGTTTAAGCTACCCCAAAGACCAAATTATATCGATGTCTTGTGCAACATAATCTGTTATCGGCATACATTCTTAATTATACCAAACGTAAAATGTAATTTCAATTAATTTTAAAAATTATAAAACTGGTATTCTGAAAAATATGTGAGTCTGGTTCATGTTTTTATTTATTATTTAAAACAATTATAATTTTTTGTTTTTAATAGTAAAATTAAGGAATTTATGTTCTAATCCAAAACTGTTATGCAAGACGTCTTCCAAACCTGATGCAATATGATAGGGTTTAGTTCGAGTTTGTACTTTTTTAAGACATGCATTCACTTTCAGGATAAAAATGGCATTTACTAATAAAGACATTACTATTAATTTTATCATTGTTATCTTTTATGCTTACTTAAAAAATAAGACTATTATTTTTATCTTGTGAAGCAAGAGGGTTTGGTTGAGCAAGTTTATATTATAAAACTTACATTATTAATAATAAATGTATGCGGTATTCATATTTTTTATACCACCAACATTATTTATATAAGTTGCTTTCTTTTAAACTACTAGTTCAAGTTTTTAGTCTTTATGTATCACTTTACGTTTCAAATAAATGTCTAAACAATTATTCACTTGGAAAGAATTTTTAGCATATGATGAAAGAAACAACCAAGAAGATCTTTATTTTTGTGTTTGCTAAACAAAAACATCAAAGGTCCTCTATTTGTGTTCTTTCAATTTTGGATTCAAAGTTATACGAAAAATATTTTAGTTTTAGAGGTATTTTTGATAATTGTTACACAACCAATTTAAGTACTTTATGTTGAGTAATCATACATGCTACCCAACCAATCTAAATACTTGGAGCATTCAGATACCTAGATAAAGGTTAATTTCTTACAAAAAGTAGAATAAATTAGCTAACTAGTTGTCAATTAAACCCAAAATTACCATTACAACATTAAAATGAAGGTAATTAGAAATATGTATGTAGGGACTGAAAGGTGTTACGTCATGGGCTCGCTCTTTAGTCCATTTTGTCTCCGGATTGGGCCTGTCCATCCGCGAGTTATTTCTAGGGTTTTGTATTTATAGGTGCTTGCATGCATCTTAGTACGTAAGATTTGGAAGTCAATCATTTGAAAGATATTATCTTTATCGTTTGTAACCCTAATAGCGTCTACAACGGAAGTTCTTCGTCGAGCTCTGCTGAGGCTTGAATCTATTGAATCATTCGACATATTTTGATTCATTCTTGTGCTTTATATTGCTGTTTTCGTTTTTGTGATTAACCTGTTAAAAGATCTAAACGATTAAAGAGTTTCTTAACTCTTCAATTGGTATCAGAGCAGGAGACTGTGTAATTCATACACATCTCTTCTGTGAAAGAAGTGATTAAGGTTTATTCCGCATTTACTGATGTTTATTGAGCCGTCACTCCATAATTGACGTATCTCATTATTTATTTATCTTGCCCTAATATTACGTATTACAAGTATGATCTTATAACAGGTTAAACGATCAAGCATGGATGATTCTCAATCCAATCCTATCAACATCTCAAACAGTATAGGATCTACAACCAAGATTCCAATTCTCTACACTCAAGATTACGAGGTTTGGGCGCATCACTTTGAAGACTACGTCATTGGATCTGAAGATAATGGGTATCTGACATGGGAAGCTATTGTGTCTGGACCATTTGCTCATTCAGGAACATCCAGAATTATTAAAACTCAAAAGGAGTATAATGATTTGTTGAAAGATGTGAAAGATGTAGCTCAGGACGAAAAGGAGAAGCTTCAGTGCAACATCAAGGCATTGAGACTAATTCGATTCGCTTTTCAATCTGACACGTTTAGATTGGTGAGTTCTTGCAGTACAACTAAAGAAATCTGGGATCGACTGCGAGAGCTGTATTCCACAGATGAAGATTTAGAGCACTCAATTCAGACCTTACTTCTGTCTGAATTCGGAGAGTTCAAGCAAAATCTTCATGAGTTTGTTACGCAGACATTTGATCGCTTCAATCATCTTCTTAGCAAGATGATCAAACATGATATTGAATGGAAGCTCATCAAACAGAATGGCACTTTTCTGAATGGTCTAAGATCCGAATGGAGAGATTTTGTGTCAACGGTTAAAGCACACGAGCAGTTCAAATCGTACTCGTTGGCGAAACTGGTGGGGATTCTGAAATCCCAAGAAAAGATAGTGCTGCAAGAGAAAAGCGTGGTTTCAAATCCGGGGTCTCTAGCGCTTCTGTTCAAGGGTAAAAGTGTAGAAGAAGACGAAGAGGATCTAAATCTGGGAGATCACGATCTGACAGCCGAAGACTATGCTATGTTGGTGTCAAATCCTAGAAGGTTTATCCAGAAAAAGTTTCCTTCCAACAAAAATCGTAATTGGCAGGGAAGCTATAGTTCCGAAAGAGTGAAATATGAACCGAAGGTTGAGGAATCGAAAAAGGAAGCGAAGGGTGAAGCTGACTCTGGTGTCAGTTGCTTCTACTGTGGGGGAAAGAATCACTACGCAAAAGATTGCGTGCTGAAGAAAATGGCAGAGAAAGATGAAGAGAAAGATGAAGAAGCAAGTCTTATGAAAAGACTGGAAGAGATAAAAAGGAAGAAGGCTGCTACTAATTCTTCTATGAATGCTCTTATTGTGCAGGGTTCGGCAGATGATAATGAGTTCAGTGGAGTACAAGTGTGGTCGACCGACTCAGAAGACGATGAAGTGAGAAAGCCTTATCATGGAAAGGCTTATGTTGCAAAAAGTGGTGAAACCGATGGAAGATGCCTGATGGTGACCGATGTTTCTCAGATGAGGGGATACAACACTGATGGTGGAAATGAAGAGGCCAAGGAGCGAGAGGACTTATGCTTTACAACAAAACCTCTTAGTGTGCAGATCAGTGAACTTGATGAACTGATCAAGAAGGTACAATCTGTTTTTGTTTCATTTAAAATTCCATAAAAATCATATGAAAAGGAATTAAATAACTTGAATTCAATAATTTCAAATCTAGATAGTTGTTTAACTCAAACACGGGTAACGAATTCTAATCTGACTGAACAAATAAGCAGGGTGTCATCCAAGAGTGAGGAGCGAAGGATGTGGATAGAGCAGAAAGAGTTGGAGCTGATTAAATCTAGGGATGAAAACATTTATTTGCAAAGAGACATTCTTAAATTGTTAAACAAAGGAATGTTTTTTGTTTGATTGCCAAAAGGCTTTATGATAACATTACTCAACTGCATCTAAATTGTGAAATAGGGTAGAGATACATCACATGATTCTACCCTTCCTTGAGTTTAAGGATGATGAAATCGATGCCGAAGCATACAACTGTGAAAGTGTTGTATCTTCCAATGATGTTAATCCTACTTACATGTATGGTCTGGACAAAATAGAATCTTTTATAAAGTCCAAAGACCATAAGGACATGCTTAAAAATCTTTTGGATAAAAATGATAAGTTGAAACTCAGGACGGAAACCATACAAAAATTCGACTCATTGAGTACCAATTTGAGTTCAGAAAACAAAATTGGTGTTGAAAACACATCTGAACTTAATGAGGACGATGATATGAGTGAAATTTCTGTAGAGGACGAAGTTGACTGTTCTGAGTTCGTCAGGAGCGAACCTGAAAACCACAAAAACCTTATTTCTGAAAATTCTGTGGAATTCGTTCGTTTGTCCAAAACTAAGTCCCCAGTCCTTAAAGAAAAGGCTGTTGTGTTTCAGAAGGTTAGAACTACTCCCAATCAGGTGTATAAGGTCACAGGAGTAACCGAACATCAAACAGCCGAACTCACTGCCATAGTGAACGAAGATAATACAGATGGTTGTGATGAGTTTTTCTGGTCAGCACCTATAGACAATGTAGACGAAACGGTTGGTCTGTCGGAGCGAACATCCTAGAAGGCCAAAGGTAGATATGTGCCCGAACCGCTGAATAAGCCTACCAACTTTGACGTACCAAGTAGCAGTGGCACAAAAGAAACTCCTGTAGAAGAAGTCACCTCCACAAGCGAAACCTCATCTATGAAGAGTGAACCGGTTGCTAAGAAGCTAAAACAAAAGGCTAATATCCACAGACAACCGAAACAGGTGAAAAATCAAAAGTAGCAGAGAAACCTGAGATACAAGAAAAATCACTCTGAACGAAAGGCGTTTTGGCGCTCTCAAAATCCTCACTACTCTTACCTTGATAAATATTCTAAGTCGGAAAGAAAGACTTTCGGGCCACACGATGAATAGAACCGAAAGGACAGGTTCGGTCCCAAAAGCAACAGCAACCGAAAAACAAGTTTAGGTCCGCCAAATAACAACAGGCAAAGACCTGATTTCAGTCCATCAAGCTTTTACAATAAAAGACCCAGTTTCGGACCACCAACCAACAACACCCAAAAATCCAACTTCGGTTCACCATCAAACGACTACCGAAGGTCCAGGGTCGGTCCCTCGAATGACCACAACCGAAAGGGTCATTTCGAACCTCAAGTCAGGAAAGACTCTCACTATAATTTCTTTTCCTCTAATTCTTCTCGTTCTCAATCTTCTTCTAAGCCCAATTTAGTTCCAACACAAAATTCAAGATCATCAAGGGATTTAAAAGGAAAAAGGAAGATTTCCTCAGCTAAGGAAGACTGAAAGCAGACTAAAGTCCAAACACCAGAATCTGAATCCAAAATTCCTGCAACTAATTCTAATAAAATCAAAGTGTTTACTATTAAAAGAAAAGATGAAACAACCTTAATAAAATGAACATATCTTGTTGATGTTTCTCTTACTATTCCTGTTTCTGTGAAAGCCTCACGTGGACCCAAGAAACTTTGGGTTCCTAAATTTGCTTAATTTGCAGGTTATTAGTGACGAGCAGTTTGATGCAGAATGGTACATTGACAGTGGCTACTCACGTCACATGACAGGTAGGAAGGAAGAGCTAAGGGAGTTTCGATCACTTCAAAATGGTGGCAATTTCAAGTTTGGTAACAACTCCTATGGAACAATAAAGGGTTATGGGATGATAACCAATGGAGAATTCACAATAAGAAAGGTGCCGTATGTAGAAGGGTTGCAGCATAATCTCATCAGTGTATCTCAACTGGTGGGAGGTACCGGTCTCAAAGTTTCATTCGACGACGAAGGTTCAAAAATTATAGAGAAGGAATCCAACAAGGTCATTCTCAAATCAGATCGAAAAGTCGAAATGTTTCCTCTGAATCTCAGTCCAATCAAAGGGAATCCAGCCATATGTCTTTTGTCCAAAGCTCATTTAGACGAAAGTTGGTTGTGGCACCGAAGGCTCTCACATCTCAACTTCAAAGACATCAACAACCTCGTCACCGGCAGTCAGGTTCGGGGTATTCCATTGCTCAAGTTTAATCATGAACACTTGTGCGTTGCATGTGAAATGGGGAAACAGAGTCATCAAAGTCACCCATCAATTATGAACACAAAAGTTATTGAACCACTTGAGTTGCTTCACATCGACTTATGTGGTCCATCATCAATCGAGAGCATTGGCTGTAACAAGTATATTCTTGTTATTGTTGATGATTTCTCACGCTTTACATGGGTATTCTTTCTAAAGCACAAATCTGAGGCCACTCCTAAGCTAAAGATGTTTATCAAGCAGGTTGAAGTACAACTGAGAAAAGTCGTTCGAAACATTAGGAGCGACAATGGATTGGAATTCAAGAACAGAGAATTCGAAGACTTCTTGGCAGAAAAAGGAACCAGTCATAACTTCTCATCCCCCTATACACCTCAACCGAATGGTATTGTCGAAAGGCGAAACCGATCCTTGTGTGAGGCGGCCCGAACTATGCTAAGTTTTGCTTATCTTCCCTTATATTTCTGGGCTGATGCTATTGCTGCAATATGTTTTATGCATAATAGATCTTATCTCAACAAGCGTTTCTCTCTCACTCCTAATGAGATCATCAACAACAAGAAGCCGAATGTAAAATTCTTCCATGTGTTCGGTTCACAGTGCTTCATCTTCAACTCCAAAGAACATCGCAACAAGTTTGATGTTAAAGCTGACGAAGGAATCTTTCTGGGATATTCTCTTACTTCAAAGGCATACAGGGTTTTAAATAAACATTCTAGAAGAATTGAAGAAACCTATTATGTGACGTTTGATGACAATTACGTCAAGAAACGATAGACTACTGAAGAAGCAATTGGAGAGATTTTCTCTCAAACAGGTCAAGTCAAAGCTACGACTGCTAATTTATTTGATCAGTTCGTAGACTTATTCGATGAACCTGAGAAAGCCACTATCTCGGAAGCCAAGGCCGCAGGCAACAAAATCGATCGTCTGAAGCAGATTGTCGAAGATGCAGCCAAACAAATGGGAGAAGGAGAACCAGTTCGAAACGAACCTCCTCAGCACGGCACTTTGGTTGAGGGGGAGAATCAATTCTCTTCAAATCAACAGGACTCACATTTTCAGGGGGAGAATCCAATCTTTGTAGCACCCGAAAGCTCGGCTACACCCGAAAGTCCTGTAGCACCCGAAAGCCCAGCTACACCTGAAAGTTCAGTAGCACCCGAAGGTCCAAATCAACCTGAAGATCCAAATGATTCATCATCTGTCGAGGGGGAGAATTCCGATATGTTCTACGATGATTATGATATTCAATCAGAGTTGGAAGAAATGGTCAATGCTGAATTGGATCCATCCTATGATCCAAACTTTCCTCCACTCACCAAATAGACTAGAGATCATCCTGTATCTCAGATAGTGGGTAATGTATCTGAAAAGGTCCTAACCCGATCTCAAGTGAAGGCAAAGCAAAATTCGCTATTCTCCAAAGTAGAGTTATGCATGTATAATTCCTTCGTGTCCAAAGTTGAGCCAAAGACCGTCAATATTGCTCTTGATCATTCTGATTGGGTCCAGGCAATGCAAGATGAACTCAATGAGTTTGAAAGAAATAAGGTCTGGCGTCTCATTCCAACACCGAAAGATGCCTCAGTCGTTGGTCTCAAATGGGTATTCAGAAACAAAATGGATAAGGAGGGTAATGTGATTCGAAATAAAGCTCGTCTTGTGGTGAAAGGATACTGCCAGGAAGAAGGAATTGATTATGAAGAAACATTTGCTCCGGTAGCAAGGCTGGAATCTGTTCGAATATTTCTTGCCTATGTTGCACAAAAGAACTTCGAGGTCTACCAAATGGATATGAAGTGCGCTTTTCTGAATGGGGAACTTGAAGAAACGGTTTACGTGGAGCAACCTCCTAGTTTTGTGAATGAAAAACATCCAAATCACTGCTACATTCTAGATAAGGCAGTTTATGGTCTGAAACAAGCTCCTAGGGCATGGTATGAAACACTAACTAAGTTCTTAAAGATGTCTAAATTCAAACAAGGTTCGGTTGACCCAACCTTCTTTCGTAAAAAGGAAGGTAACCACCTTATGATAGTTCAGATCTATGTCAATGATATCATCTTTGGCTCAACGAATCCTAGCTTAACAGCTGAATTCAGAAAGCTGATGGAGACAAAATTTGAAATGAGCTCAATGGGTCCAATTAACTTTTTCCTTGGTTTAAACATTAGACAGGGACCCGAAGGCATCTTTATCAACCAGGAAGCATATACCAAGACTCTTCTTGCTAAATTCGGCATGATGGGAGATTCAAAGGTCGAAGTTCCTATGACGTTCGGCACCAAGCTCACACCATCCTTGGAAAAACCGGCAGTCGACATAACGCTATACTGCCAAATGATTGGTTCCCTGATGTACCTCACAGCTAGTAGGCCTGATATAATGTTTTCAGTGTGCTATTGTGCTAGGTTTCAAGCGAATCCCCATGAACCACACATGCTAGCAGTGAAAAACATACTCCGATATCTGAAGCGAACCACCTCTCTCGGTCTCTGTTATCCCTCAAACTCAGGTTTCTTTGTTCAAGCCTACTCAGATGCAGACCTTGGAGGATGTGGTTTAGACAGGAAAAGCACTATAGGAGGCTGTCAATTCCTCGACGGGAAGTTGGTGAGCTGGCAATCTAAGAAACAAACATGTGTTTCTCTGTGTACAGCCGAAGTAGAATATATTGCAGTCGCTTCTTGCACATCTCAAGTGATTTGGATCCAAAGCCAACTCCGGGATTATGGACTCAATATGAAAAATGTCCCTCTATATTGTGACTCAGAAAGTGCAATTAGGATCTGTCATAACCCCGTGCAACATTCCAAAACCAAACACATTGCATTGAGGTATCACTTCATTAAAGATCATGTGGAAGACGAAAACATAGAGATTCATTTTGTTCGAACTACTGATCAACTGGCTGACATCTTCACCAAATCTCTTCCTGAAGCAAGTTTTAATAAAATTCTACAAGGACTAGGTATGATGGAATCGGAGTCAGTACCAAAAACTCCTTCTCAAAACTAAAAGTTAGAAGCGAAATGAACTGAACGTTCGGTCTATTTCAGGTTCGGTTCACGTAGGTACCGAAATGAACCGAGCGCTCGCGTTCGATCCTATTCACTTGTCTTCGCTTATCACTTAAAGGTAGTTTCTTTGTTTGTAACTTATTTGTACTCTAATTTCTCAATTATTTCTCACTTATTTCCCAATTCTTTTTCTATTTCAAACATTTTTTTTGAAACCGAAATGAACCGAGCGTTCAGTCTATTTCGGGTTCGGTTCCAAAAAAAAATTTGTTTGTTTATTTTTGTTTTTTTTTCTCTTTGAATCAAAAACTCCAAAAATATTTTTTTTACTTCTGTTCGTTTTTTGCCATTTGTGGATGATCAATGGAGCAGGTATTGTTCTCACACCTTTTAATAGTTAAGTGTCCCTAGAAGCATGCTGTTGTATGTTGTCCAAAGCCTAAACTGATTCTGAATAAAGCCTTACTGACTTGGTATATACAAACCTTGTCTTCCCAATTAAGCTATTATAATTATTCTAATCATGAGCTACCTTACTCTCGTCTCACATGAGATAAGAGTTTTCTGCTTGATCCTTATTTTAACAACAGAGGTACTTTGGTTTCTTACACCATCTCCAATATTTTTCTCCATCCTATTCGCTTCATACACGTAACCCTTGAGACTCTCAGAAATTACCACTGAGGTTTATGGTTACACAATTTCTGCGTTTATGATCTTAGCTTCGTGCCACTACGTGCTAAGTGAAACCCAGAATTCAATACCTACTATGCATTGACGGTGAACAATTAAATTTGCTCTAGTTTTCACTAATGAATTAACGAATTCACCCAAGTGGTTGTACCTTGAAATCTCTAATTTTTCTTTTTGTGTGATTCTTATGAAATTGGTAAATACAATAACATTTCTTCCCTTAGAATCCAGTTTCAATTTTTTTTTGAGATTTCACCTAAAAGTATTTTCAACATGTCACTTAAATTCTCTTCACACCTACTTGTTCAACAGACCACATTGGGCTCACAAGTACTTCAGTCGATTTTTGTCTTATGTCAAGATCAGGAATTCTGAACTGAAGCGAAAGCCTCCCAAATTAGCCTTATTAAAAGATGCCTTTCAAAACTTCTTAATTAGTGTCTGATCGTAATTCAGCGGGAAACCACACAAACACTTTAAGGTCTCTCTTGACTTTGAAGGAAGAGATTCGTGCCCGGGATCCATTGTTTCGTGTCTTTATTGACATCACAATTTTCCACATATGTGTTGCTTTATTTCTTTTTCTTTGACACTCTATGCACGAAAATCTTTTTGATTTTCCATAAATCTGGTTTCGTTAATTATAAGCTAGTTTTAGCTATGGGATTTAATGTTATAAATGAGATGTGGTTAACAATGTTACACGTGCTTCTCTTGATCTATGACGACAGCTCATATTAAAAGGATAAGTTGCCGACTCAACCAAAAGTCTAATCGTTAAGAGAGAGGCAAAATGTAGCCAACACATGAGGTTATTTCATCGTGTGTTTCGGATGTCCACGCCGCCCTTTCCAACATCATCGAAGCACATGATCCTATCTTGAACTACTCAGTGAGGCGCACTCTCACAGAGAAGCTTGCTCCTGCCCTTGCCCTACTAAGCAAACTTGAAGGGCTCCTTGAGTTTGTGGCCTATCCGAAACAAGGGGGAGAAGATGTGTCTCAACCGCCTCCCACTTCCACAGCAACTAGAGCAACCGAACCTCCTCCAGCAGGTCAAGCCTCAGGTTCGGGTGTCAAAGACAAAGGAAAGAAGATTGCTGAAGACAGTGATGATGATGATAAAGAAATAAGGCCGTGATAAAGATGCTGACATGAGCGCTCGCGTTTCTAGAGAGTTTGAGGCGAACGAACGAAAAATGAAGGAGGATCATGATCTTCTTGAGAGTAGAAAAACTCTTTTTCCTCTGTGGACTCTCGAGAAGCTTTTAAAAGAAGCCATTGAAACTCCCAGCATCCTGTGGCTCGAACCAGTGATTTCCTTGGATCGAATCAATTCTGTCAACTCTCAGTTCAATATGCCACTGACCCGAAAGGCCTTCATCTTCTATGCTTTTGATAATGCTGCTGATGTCCCTCATCCTCATCCAAAAGTTGATAGGGAGCTTTTCGAATTCTATCTGAGGTCTGCTCAACCTCAGTATCAGACATGGAGCGCTCAGAAGATCGTCAACGTTCGGGTCCTCAAACCGTTTCGTGAGGGGAACTTCAAGAACATTCGGTTCAAAGTGCTGAGGGGTTCTGCTAAAACCAAACATGCTATATCACTTGCTGATCTTCCCAACCTGAATCCACATGATTGGATTATTTTGCATGACATCCTCCTCACCAACGAAGCTGAGTATGGTCCAATCATTGATCACTTCAAAAGAATGCTTGTATGCTACATTATGGAGGTTGCCAAGATGGATCAGGAGATCGCTAGTATCTTCAAGAAAAAGCCTACTATCTCTCATGTTGGCTCTGCTAGTGATTTGAACATGATGCAGATGGGAAGAATCGACCCGAAGCTGAATTATGTCATGTTTACAAGGAACGAAGGCCAAAAATGCCTGTTCGCCCTGTCAAATAAGCAACTTTACACCACTGCATGCTTGGAACATGTTTTGGGAATCATTCATCGATGCAAGTAGAATTCAGCAGATGACAAGAAGTATTTTGATGACATGATCCAGTGGTACATTCACTTCAGACAGAACATCCTTGCTCTCATCCCACGTCTGTTTGAAACCACTAAGAATGTTCCTGCAGCTGGACCCAACAAGCCGAAGTAATAGTCTCGCTCCATTTTGTCTCCGGATTGGGCCTGTCCATCCGCGAGTTATTTCTAGGGTTTTTTTATTTATAGGTGCTTGCATGCATCTTAGTACGTATAATTTGGAAGTCAATCATTTGAAAGATATTACCTTTATCGTTTGTAACCCTAATAGAATCTACAGCGGACGTTCTTCGTCGAGCTCTGCTGAGGCTTGAATCTATTGAATCATTCGACATATTTTGATTCATTCTTGTGCTTTATATTGATGTTTTCGTTTTTGTGATTAACCTGTTAAAAGATCTAAACGATCAAAGAGTTTCTTAACTCTTCAATGTACATTCTTGTTAGGTTTGATTTATGGATACATCATATCACTTAGAAAAAAAACATTATGGGCTTAATATCTAAGTTTTCCATGATATAAAGCAAAACATATTTCATGGTTCTGAAATGTTACATGGTTAAGATGACAACAATAGTGATGATAGTCATATCTAGGGTCGTACAATGAAGTTGCAAATCAGGAAAGAATCATCAAAAACTATTGTTAAAATTTCAACTAACCAGCCAAACCTCCCAAAAATCAATTCTTTTAACTCTATCTTCTTTAATGAATTTCAACAAAAATGTAGTAGATGAATCTTCAAGTTAATATTTACAGGCGATAAAACATAGAAAAGAAAACTTCATAATTTGACGAAATTAAATTTAAGAGGATTTACCCAGAAAGAAAAAAAAATGACCTCTACATTTGTTGATCATGGCCAATATACTTAAAAAAGTTGAAATTATTGTCATTAGTCATTAGACATTTCAAGTTTTAATAATTAAGAAAATATATAGAAAATCATAAATATGTCTGTTACACATAATTACCAACAACAATATCATAAATGACAATATTCCCATCCAGTTTATCCTCCATGGAAATTGCATTCTTCCCTTGGTTTTGTATAGGTTTATCAAGCAAATCATATACAAGAATGGACCTACTTTCAACATTGTCATGGAAATAATCGATTTTACCCTCCAACTTACGCGCCAATGGAGGAGCCATCCTCATAGAGTTGAATAAATGAGACTGTTAATATTGCAAAGAATAAATGAGACTGTTAATATTGCAACTTACGCGCCAATGGAGGAGCCATCACCATCAATGAAAGTACATTGTGATTCAAAGGATTCTTAATTAGGTTCCATACATATAGAATGAAGAACTTTGAGGAGTGTTTTCTTGGATTATATATGAACCATGAAGTGGTGAACATCTAAATTAAAAAGGAGGAAAATCAAATATCAATGTTATTATTGCATCTCTAATTTAAGATGTTGTAGCATTGTATATCTAATATACACACTACCTGCATGTGGCATTTAGTCATTTGTTAATATAATATAAGAAGTTATTGGTTACCTTTGGTAGTTCTCAAATTCCAAGATCAAGATCAAGCTTCTTGGAGCATGTTATTACTACAAGCTTCAACCTTGCCCAAAAAAAAAGGTAAATCATAAAATAAAATTAAAACGATTTGCATATGAAAGAGGCATGCCCTATGAATAATTTATTGAATTGCATCTGGATCATGTTCTTGACTCACCAAAGTGGTGAAATCGAATCAGATAAAAAGAGAGGCTAAGATGGCGATATATTTAGGAAGTGGGTAGACATTGGCAAAGTTGGGAATTTCACAACTAAATCATAGCAGGGACATCACCAAGATAAACGCAAAGGGGTAGAGATTATCGGAATTGACATTTTGAAAATTGAATTGACAACAAATACATACCTGACGTAGGATTCCAAAGATTAATCATTAGTAGGAGGCGACATATCAGACCATGTGGTTATACTTTGAAGCCATAATCCCAATCATTCCACCTCCCTCTTTGTAGAAGTCGGGTCAACGGAAACTACACCAAATCCCTAAAGGTTAAACAACGTCTTGTTACCTTATTTGTATTTCAGGTAAAGAGATACAAAGTGAAGCTTTATGAATAATACATTTAGAGTAGAAGATGTTTTTAAGGTTTCTAGCAGATGCTCGGTGGTGGTGCGATCGTGTTTAGACAGAGACTAAGAGGAAGAGTAGTAGATGTGTGGAGATGGAATTAGGGTTTCTGGTATGGTGCCCGATCATTGTGGTTTTGCAATAGGTTACATTTGAGCAGGTGCATATTGTTGGGGAATAGATGGTGTGTTGACTATAAGGCTTTAGGATGTTGGTGAAGCAATTCATAGACTCAAAGTGGTCATTGTGAAACTTTATGAGCACAGTGGCCAATGGAAGTGGAGGCCAGCGGTTCTTGGTGTGATAAAGGAGGAGCTTATGTGTATGAGGGAATTTAGGGTACCATGTTGGGTCGTGAAGGTTATAGTGAGGATGTCGATGATTTAAAAAACATCATCTTGGTCATGGTGGTTGATGGTTATGGAAGAAGGAGGCCAATCTCTTTTTTAATCAAATATGAAAAAGTCAAGATATAAGCCAATTATAGATTTCTGAATTTGAAAACCACAGTTTATGGACTACATTTCTGAAAGCATGGGATGTGAATGAGTCTTTCACATTTTCAGCAGAAAATCAAGGAATGCAAAATTGACTATGATTGAATTATAATACTTAAAGCGTCATAATTTAGACATTTTAAAAATCCAAATTTGAATATTATATAAATCATATTATTTTATTGATTGTTGGTTGAACTATTAGCTTAATGGTTTAGACGTCTTAAAAAAATAATATTATTATATTGAATCTATTTTCAGAAATAATGAGACTTAATTTATAAGATAGTATATATATATATATATATATATATATATATATATATATATATATTGAGCCAGGTTCATATATTGTAACTATCTATTGTGTGGATGTAGGGATGATTGTAAACCAAGAATTTTAAAACCATAAATAAAGACAACTTTGTAATTCTACATTTTAATTAATGACATTAGTTAATTAAGTCAATTATTAACCCCTTATATATTTGGTTATAACCTTAGTTTTCTCACTAACTCTATTTATCTTTCTCCCATTGTTTCTCTAAAATTATTGGTCTGCCACCATCGTCCACCAATCACTAATTTGTCAGTGTGGTTGTGTCCTCCCCGTCATATAAATGCAGTGGCCACCAAAGGTTAGGAATTTTCTATTCTTGTCTCTTCGGTCGTCTTCCTCAAGCATTCCGACCATCACATCGTTGTTGTCGGCGATCTTCTATCTCTACATCTCCGGCCACCAAAGGTTTGGCTTTTTGTCTATTTGCGTGTTGTGGAAACCTAAATCAACGGCATCGCCGGTCTATTATAGTAAAGACCTCTTTTCTCCCATTTATTTTATATTAACAAAACTATGATATCATTATTTTAGTTTAATCCACGTTGTTTCTTTGACAACTTCATTGGTATTCCCCCCAAAATAAAGTGTAAGCTGGTGTATCTTACATGTTTAGTACTTTTAGAATGTGTTCTTCCATTTATTTGTTGAATGGAACATTTATATTCTAAAAGATTATCAAATTTTCATATTTTTTGTTGACTTCTTTTGTTATATAAAAATAGTTTGTGAATATTAGAGACAAATGGGTGAATTATGAAAAAGATTGAAGATTATACATAATCTAGGTGTTTTTTTGTATGATTCTCTCTGCTAATTTCTTTTAATTTATATGATAGAAGCCTGAGATGTGGAACATGTGCTGACAGAAGTTGATTAAAACTATTGCTTGGTCACTTTCTTGCTAAATTGGAGATGTTCTAAATTCAAGGGTGCGATTATAGTTAAAGGCCAATTGTTTTTAGTCAAACCTTTATTTGTTTCTTTTTCATTTTAACAAAATTTAGTATATGTATCTCTTTCAAATTGTGTGTCGGCATTACCTGTAATGGATTTTTGAACAATATTTTTTAAGTGGTTCAATTTATGTTTAAGAGTTTTGATTTAAATTTTTTAAATCATTTCACCTTTTGGATCTTTGCTTTTGAATATTTTGTGATGTAATTCTCTATTATTTCTAAGTTGCACGACAAGTGTTTGTGGAAATGTCTAGAAGAAAATATGACCATGTGGTACACATTCTTTAGAATTACAAAAGTTTGTTTTATTAATTTTAATATAAAAGCAATCTCACAGAATGATATTCTTATATCATTGAATTTCATGACAGATATTCTTATAGAGTGCTTTATTCAATGTCAATTATTCTCACATAATGCATGAATGGAATATCATGATCACGGTCCTGAAGGTTGGATACTGGTGTGAGATGGAGATGAACAATGATCACCGGCCTTCACAAAACAAAACAACTTGTATCATATATTCTAGGAGAATAATCTACAATAGAATGATAAGATTATATGTAATAGTATATTCTAGTAGAATATTGAAGTATTATAATCTAAAAATTATGTTTATTTTTTTAACCAAATATTTTTGAATAATATTAATAATAGATGATCATTCTTTAAGAATGTTGTTATTCTTCAATTTATGGTTTAAAATTTAGTTATTCTTCAATAGGTTCATTCAATCAGAATATGCATTAAGTCAAAATATGAATTTTGTTAGAATTTTAATGTTGTCAAAAAATGTATTCATACAGAATGTCCGAAATTTGAGAATTAATATCCTTTAATGTCATATTTTAAAAATTGAGCTAATTAATTATTCCTAAAAATCTGAAATTTTCCTTTTTAAATAAAGTTTAATTGGGTAAAATACCTTAAGCCACCATTTCTGTTAATTAGAATCGTTTTTTTTTAAATCTAATTATATAGGTAAATCACTTTTTTAAATTAACAAAAATGATTGGCCCACAACCATTCCTACATCCATACAATTGTTAGTTAGAACACAATAACCTAAGCATATATATATATATATATATATATATATATATATGCATGTATGTATAAACTAGTCATATATATAAATATCTTCTTTTATATAAAACCACCTCTTATTGAAATAAACTAATTTATTAAGATATAAATATAACTTATAAAAAATCATGCTTTATGATATATTTCATAAGTTGTTATTTCTCCAATATATATTATTTCAATAAATAATGAATTTTCAATTAGTAAAATATTATTTTCATGAAATAATAATTTCCAATTAAATACAAGTGTTGATATATTTATTAATAATCGAATTATACTAAGAAATAATCAATTGATGGTAATTTGCTATAGGACGTGACCCTATATGGTCATATATGATAAGCAATATCATTTTATAATGAGTCTTGGGGATACAAGATCTTTCAGGCTCCTAACACTTATCAGTAAGACCTAGGGTTTTGGCCCCCGGTCTCGCAAGGAAAGACCATTATACGACGCATGGCATAATGGAAAGACTATGGTTGGAACATAAAAATCTCTATTGTTTGTATGGTATGTGGTATTTTAGGGAACTCACTAAGCTTTGTACTTACGATTTTATGTTTATTGTTTCAGGTACTTCCGATACGAAAGGGAAGAGCCCAGCGTGACTGCATTGCATCTGTGAAAACCCGAAATTTTCTATTGTTTTGAAAGCTCAATCAGTCAACTCAACTTAGTTTCAGACTCATTCCTACTATCATTTAGCACAACTTAGAGTCTGTTTGAGTGTTCTGAGCCTAGTACACTTAAGGGATAAGTATTGGGGTTTATCTGTTGAAGCTATAGTACAATGATCAAGCCTAAATCACCAGGACCATGAGTTCACGGTTACCACACTGGAGTTTACGGCCGTAAACTCCATGTGGGCCGTAAACTCACCCTATATATTCAAGTGTTGGCTATTTCTTTCATTTCTTTCCTTCTTTGGCTGATTTTCCCTCATTCTCTCTCAACTATCATCTCGATCTCCGCCTTAGATCTTCAAAACTAGTAAGTATTCTTCCTTGACTTGTTGATACACCTCTTAATCTTGGATTCTCTCATGATTTCATCCATGAAAATTATGTTTTCATAGATCTTCAAGTTACACCAAGAACACCAAGAACATACACTAGTGTTCTTGGCCATAATCGGTCATTTCAAGCTCCTATATCGTAAGTACTCCTGTCCTAGCTTATTATATACTAGAATGAACTTGTTTAGACTTAAGAAACATCAAGGAATCCAAGTTGGAAGAGAGTTTACGACCAAGGATCTCCCAAGGCCATAAACTTCAAATAAGGGTGCATTGTTGCCCTAATTTCCTTCCTTATGCTTAGAACATGGACTAGAACCCTCCACCATTGAACTAGGGACATTAAACTTTGAGTTGGTACATAATACCATGAGTTTACGGCCGTAAACGCATGGAGAAATGGTCCTTAGGCCGTAAACTCCAATTAAGGTCAAGTCTTAGACCTTAAACTCATATAGACTCTTGTTTAATCATGGAACACATATACCCTTGAGATTCCCTACCTTTAAGACCCTAAATATGACCATTTAGAGAGTTTACAGCCAGGAGTAAACTCCCATGGGCCGTAAACTCCTCAACACTCTCCATCAAGTGGGTCTTTCACTTCCTTGGGTAAAGCAAAATTCCTTCAAGTTTCCCTAGCCTTTCAAACCCACACTTATGCATCTATGACCATGAGTTTACGGTCGTGAACTCCTTGGGGCCGTAAACCCATGGTAGTAAACTCCATGGAGAGTAGTCCTTGGGCCATAAACTCAATAGCAATGCCTTACAACCCTTAGATGCAACCCTAAGTTCTTATAACACTTGAATCCAAGTGTTTTCCTGGTTCTAGTGTGTTTATACTTGTCTAATTAGTGTTATAATCACTAATTATATACATATATATGTCTTTATATGTTATTAGGATCATTGTGTGTGTTCAATTCTTCACTTGATACCTAGCACCCTGTCCGACACTTCCATCCAATCCACTCACTACAGATAAATACCCTTAATTAAATTTTCAAATGTTTTACAAAAGTTCTTTTAAACTTTTATATTGTCAAATGCATGCCTATATATGTATAGTTATATAAGTAATGTTTAAAGGACTTAGGACTGCTAGCTCGCTTTAATTCATTTTCCTTGTTTGGATGTGGCCTTAGGGTATCGGTTATTTGTATGAATGTCGTCTAAATATTAGTTATATATTATGTATACATATATAGAGATAAAAGTTTTATCAGTCAATTCAGTACCTTTGGGTAGCAAAGGCATACTTTCAGTTATACACGTACATTACTAGTAACTATAATAAGTATAGTTAGGAGATACTAATTACTATTCCTAGTACAAGAAATCAAACTAAGAGTAGGTTCATACATGAGTCAATACATACACTACACTAACACATACACTACACTAATACATACACTACTCTAATACATACTAAACGAGGAGACACTATTACATACTATATGAAGAGACACTATTACATACTAAATGAAGAGACACTATTATATACTATATGAAGAGACACTATTTAATACTAAATGAGGAGACACTATTACATACTATATGAAGAGACACTTTTACATACTATATGAAGAGACACTACTACATACTATATGAAGAAAGACTACTACACACTGCTGGACTGACCATCCTACACCTGACTGTTCGCTACAGCAGGTGTGTTCATCTATAGATGTTCTCGGTTCTACTGTTAGGCGAGTTACCACGCCGTGTTTATCCTAAGACAAAAAGGATACGATTTCAATGATTATATAATTTTCCTTATTACCTTTATTTTGTGATACATTCACTTAAACGATGAGGTAGACTATATTTTTATAATAATAGTTATACATTGGAAAAACCGTCATTCTTACAAAGAAGCATACCTTCAAAACAGTCGAGTCTTGGTAGAAGACTACTTTTTATACTAGTAGGAAATATGAGATTTTCTTGGGTTTTCATACTTAAACAAACTTTTCCTCAAACAATTACAAGTCTTTCATTACAAGTTTTACAAATCAATGACACTAAAATACTAATGAATTCACCAGCTTTATATTGATAAACTCTTTCAAAATAACTTGTATTCTTAGGTCACTAGTAGACAGGTACGATGACCAGGTGTTGAGAAGATGGAGCAGTAAAGACTCGTCTTTTATTTTGATTACTTATTTTCATGTTTTATTCTATGAAAGAAGACACTTGTATTAAAATTATACTATTAATGCAATGTATGATGTTGTTGCTTGTTTACTACTTTACACTGTTGTGATACTTTACATGACGTCCTCCACCCCAGAACGTTTCTGCCGTTCTTGGTTATGGGGTGTAACAGCATCCACCAGAATTTTCCGCGTTGACAATTTATGATATTTACTCTATTGTTTAAATAATATAATTACTTTGATCGGTTTTGAAATAACTCGTTTGTATGGTTTTTGTTTTAAAAAGGAAATTTTTTTACTATGAATTTTGTTATAATTTTTACGTTGTCAAAAAATTTATTCTTACAGAATGTCCGAAATTTGAGAATTAATATCCATTAATGTCATATTTTAAAAATTAAGCTAATTAATTATTCCTAAAAATCTGAAATTTTCCTTTTTAAATAAAGTTTAATTGACTAAAATACATTAAGCCACCATTTCAGTTAATTATAATCTTTTTTTAATCTAATTATATAGGTAAATCACTTTTTTAAATTAACAAAAATGATTGGCCCACAACCATTCGTACATTCATACAATTATTAGTTAGAACACAATAACCTAACCATATATATATATATATATATATATATATATATATATATATATATATATATATATATATATATATATGGATGTATAAACTAGTCATATATATAAATATCTTATTTTATATAAACCACCTCTTATTAAAATAAACTAATTTATTAAGATATAAATATAACTTATAAACAATCATGTTTTATAATTATGATATATATCATAAGTTGTTATTACACCAATATATATTATTTCAATAAATAATGAATTCCCAATTAGTAAGATATTATTTCCATGAAATAATAATTTCTAATTAAATACAAGTGTTGATATATTTATTAATAATCGAATTATACTAATAAATAATCAATTGATGGTAATTTGCTATAAGACGTGACCCTATATGGTCATATATGATAAACAATATCATTTTATAATGAGTCTTGGGGATACAAGATCTTTCAGGCTCCTAACACTTGTCTGTAAGACCTAGGGTTTTGGACCTAGGGTTTTGGCCCCCGGTCTGGCAAGGAAAGACCATTATACGATGCATGACATAATGGAAAGACTATGGTTGGCACATAACAATCATTATTTTTTGTATGGTATGTGATATTTTGGGGAGCTCACTAATCTTTGTACTTACGGTTTTATGTTTATTGTTTCAGGTACTTCCGATACGAAAGAGAAGAGCCCAACGTGACTTAATCGCATCCACCAGAATTTTCCGCGTTGACAATTTACGATATTTACTCTATTGTTTAAATAATATATTCACTTTGATCGGTTTTGGAATAACTTGTTTGTATGGTTTTTTGTTTTAAAAAAGAAAAGTTTTTACTATGATTTTTGGGACGTTACAACATGAGTCACAATTTGTTCACTAGTCTCGACGCGACCCTTTCAATTCCCACCCACGACTCAAATTTCGTTCTTTGTCGATCATTTTGTGCTTTGAGGCTCATTTCATATCAGGCTTTGTGTGATATTTTATGGTACTTAAATGCTTCTTGGAGAGTGTTTTCCTCTGTTTATTGCTTTCCAAAACATGGACTTGAGGTGAGTCAATCTTTGTTACAATTCTTGTACATTTTTGGGGAAAAATTCTATCTTAGAATGAATCAATTGACTCTACATTGATATGTATAATGTGTGCCATTTGGTGTATGATATATCTATTGGAAATGTTTATACCCAACTATAGAAGAAGTATTTACAAGGTATTGCATGTTAGATACTTTGTATGATGTTTTGTTGTAAATTGTGTTGGTAGGTTCTTGTTAGTATGAGAGATATGAATTGACTGTGTTGTGTGATGTTATGCATGTTATGTTTTCTAGAAAATCAAGTTGTTTATGATGATAGGAAAATGTTTGCTAATGATGTGATATGCTTAAATAATATGATGATATATTATGTATGTTTATATAATATGAATGACCTTTTGTATGTGAAATAATAACAAATTAATAATATAGAAAAACATATTTAGATGGAAAAGGGTAAAAACCTAAATTTGTGTACGTACCCTATCCGAATTGTGTAATGGCCTAAACTATACGACCTCATAACGAAAGGGGCCTATTGTTGGGCCATGAAAGCAAAAAACTTATTATTTCACAAAACATTTATTGTGCACATATGAGGAGATACGCATCTCCATGGAAACTAAGAAACTTTTTTTAAAGTTGTTATAAAATCCCTACTAGATCTCGATTAATATCCAATTAATCCCTATGCGATACCCGACAGACTAGAATGTGTCTAGCGATTAATTCATGAATGCAAAATGAGCAAAACAATAGCAAATGATGAAATTTAAACACTTTAAAGAAGTTCTATCTTAATAGAAACTATTTGAGGAACGATTATTGTTGTATTAATCATATTTACCTATTTTATTATATTATTAATGGTATTTGCGAACTTTCTTTTGATATTGGTCATATTTAATTTTTTTAATATCCGACTAACCGATTAATCTCTTAATTATAATCCACTAACGTTTATGGTTTTTTACATGCTTGCCTTAAATGTAAATAAAAGACTTGTATCAAAAGTATAATGGGTTTCCGGACCAACTATGGATTCCCCATATTGCGAGGATATGGGGGATAGCTTGCCATGGGCTATATGCTATGTAGGTGTGTAAACGAGCCGAGCCGAGCCCGAGCCTGACCAAGGTCGATCTCGGCTCGTTTAATTTTGAGGAAGCTCGAGCTCGAGCTCGAGCTCGATTCGAGTCTTAAAATGAAGCTCGAGTTCAGCTCGTGAACAATTCAGTGGGCTCGCGAGCCTAATCGAGCCTAAACGAGCTTATATATATATATATATATATATATATATATATATATATATATATATATATATATATATATATATATATATATATATATCTGTGTGTGTATGTATGTATGTATGTATGTATAGGCTCGTTTAAGCTCGTTTAGGCTCGCGAGCCCACTAATTGAAGCTCGGCTCGAGCTCGTTTAATAAACGAGCCTCATATTTAGGCTCGAGCTCGGCTCAGGCTCGTTTAATTCAATCTGGAGTCGAGCTTTTAACGAGTCAATCCCAAGTAGCTCACGAGTAGTTCGGCTCACTTACACCCCTAATGCTATGGAACCTCATTCAGAACTGAGTTGCAACCAAACTCTTGAACATTCCTTTTTAAACTCTAGGGATTTCATCTACTACCTTTGGAGATATCCTTGCCAAGCATGACTCAGTTGAGCTGCATGAGATGGGTACTGTGAATAAAAGTATTGTACTTAAATATTCATAAAATGTTGAAGGTTTTATATATAGCTTTGATGATTACAATTACATAATGTTAGATTTTATGTATTATAAATGTTAAGTAAATGTTTACAAAGAAATAAATAATCATTGTAGCTGTGTAAGACACGAACAATTTTTCATTGTTGTTCTCATCGATTGCTTTCTAGTTTCGGTTTTTTCAACTTAATGACTAAAATTCTAATAACCAAAAATATATAAGTGACAGTATTATGCTTTGTACATATTTACTATAACACACAAATGTTGACAGATGGTTCTTTTTGGGCAATGATGATTGCTATGATCAACAAAATGAGTCTGTTGGTATCAAAACTATAAATTAATCGATTATCACTTGTAATAAATATGTATTTACTCGGTCAATTTATTCTTGAAATTAGAAGGAAAAAAAAAAAAAAACTTTGGATGGAGGTTTTGGAAGAAGGTAAGACTAATTCATGCGTTGACCATCTCATACTTGACATTCAAGAATCATCTCCAACAAATTATTCAGCAGCTACACAGTAATGGTTGAAAAATAAGTAATAATTCTACAAAATTGGTAGAGGCTCAATATAATTTCAACGCGTTTGATACATAAAGGCATTATTGGACGGCCAGTCCTTTTCACCCCCATTTCTCTCACGAGACTCTTCTATGAGGATACTATATCCCACGCATGCCTCACCATTTACAGCAAAAGAGAGGCTGGTCTTCTGAATTACTGGATTAGTTTTTATATAAAAATTAATAAAAAAAACATGTCCAGATTGTCATGTTTCTATGTTTCTTGGAATGTTTTGAAGGCAACTAGTTCCAATTTTGTAAAATGGACTCATCCATAGCCACGCGTACAAAGCTACCAATGCATAATAGTGAATTGCATGCAAAAAAAAGGGGACAATTCATATGATTATATAATTATATGATAAAACTTAAGTATCGATGTATTTTTTTTTTTTTTTTGGAAAGGGAACTTCCCTAACGAGGGTTTCCGGGCCAGCTTTCGCGCACCGACTAATCCCCCGCTGCAAACATGAGGTTTTGCCTCATGCCCTGGAGTCACTGCAGGCGAACCTCCATGGCCACAAGGGCTTAATAGTGCCAGGATTTGAACATGGATCAATAGGTTATCCACCATATCTTCCACATGCCTTACAAAGTCACCACAACCCAAGTGGTTAAGTATCCATGTATTTGTTGTTAAATAAATGTACATTGTCGGTATTTCTGACTAACTCCAATTTATATCATCGTCTAAAAATATATTATATGTGATTAAAGTTATACGTAGGAAACGTACATAAAAATAAACATGAAAATATGCTAAAAATTTACATTAAACGTAAACGAATTTAAATTTATACCGAAACATACATAAAAATAAGTAAGACTTTTAACAGTTTAGAACAGTAGTCCATATAATAAAAAAATTATATTATATGTTACCCGACACATACATGGAAACATATACCAAAATAAGGACAGAAACCTAAAAAAATTACGTTGAAAATAGACAAACTCGAATATATACAGACACGTACATGCAAAAAAAGCAAAGAAGTTCTTTTTTAATTATTGAACGAAACTTCCAAATATATGTCAAAATATTGACTACTTCGAATTTATACCGACATATATATACAAATAAGCAAATAAAATATTGTTCCATTTGTTGGTCAATGTATTATTGTATTGATAAGACGTAGTGTATGTGACCAGACTTATATATAGAAAATATATATAAAAATAAACATGAAAACATACACAAAATTTACATCAAGACGTAAAAAAACTTGCATTTATACCGAAAAATACATAAAAGTATGTAAGTAATAATTTTTTTAAAATAGTGAACGAAAGTTGAAATAATCAAAAATATATTATATATGACATGGTTTATAAGTATGAAATGTACATAAAAAATACGGATGAAAATGTGAAAAAAAAATATATTGTCGTCAAATGGTAGACAAACTCGAATTTATATCGACATTTGTAAAAAAAAACAAGCTTTTTTACAATTAACTAACGAAAGCTATAATTTCACGACGAAACATTACAATAACAACGTAAACAATTAGATTTTTTTAAAGTTAATGAACCAAACATATAAAGTAAAAGTCAAATTATAAAATGAAGTGGCTGAAAATCAGATTTTATAAAACTCAAAGTTAAAGCGGTGAAAATAAGTTTTATAAGTAGTGGATCGAAAATATCAATTTCCAAAATATTTGAAAAACCATAGGGGTAAAATACCTAACTTTAGAATATATAATGATAAAATATTTCGTTTATAAAATATTTCGTTTTACAAAGTATTTTAAAAGTGTACCGGTAAAAACTAACACTTTAGAAAGTATATAATCTAAGGGTGAAAGCTGCCATTTTAAGAAATATAGGATAACAAAATTATTTTATAAAATATTTAAAAAAAAAAATAAACACTATAGAAACGTTGGTTAAAACTACCCTTGCTTTTTAATGTTTACATAATGGTTCATTAATAACAAAAATTATAGTGACTTTATATTTTAATATTATAATTAATTATTTAAGTATTATAAATTATTATTATATGTAATTTGAAAAATTAATATATTGAAAATTCATTTAGATCTTTTGTATACTTTTTTACGACTTTTAAAATTCATTTTTATAAAAATAGTTTTTGAGTAATATATATATATATATATATATATATATATATATATATATATATATATATATATATATATATATATATATATATATATATATGCGGTGAGGTTAAATAAAGACCCAAGGAACCAGTCGTGAGCGTCGGAAATTATAATGATCAACGACCAAGGAAATAGATGTACACTTTTATATTGGACGCACAAACGCCGAATTATATCAAAAAATCCACTTCTTTACCAAAAAAAGTTACCTCCTTTTTTTGTTTAAAATTTTTTTAGGCCACATTTTTTATCAA
Source organism: Lactuca sativa (assembly GCF_002870075.4). Classification (NCBI taxonomy): domain Eukaryota; kingdom Viridiplantae; phylum Streptophyta; class Magnoliopsida; order Asterales; family Asteraceae; genus Lactuca; species Lactuca sativa. The sequence goes on from NC_056631.2 coordinate 145,417,905, forward strand.
AAAAACCGAATATACCGTTGTTCTCGAGTTTCCGTCTTTTTTCTATAGAGATTCATGTTCATATATAAAAAACGGACTTTTTTTTCGAAAAAAAACACACTTCATTTTGTTAGTTTTTTTACTATTTAAGTTTATTTTTATAAAAAAAAAAAACTAATTATACAAAAAATATTAATTTTTTGTACTCGATTAATAAACATCAACACAGACTAAACAAAAAAAAAAAACCCTCTAATAGTGTAGATTCACACTGTGAATGTAAACTGTAAATATTTCAATTTTCAACATGCACAATGTGAAAAAACTCGATCAGTTCAAATTCACATTATTAGTCTGACTTAATATTATGCACACTGTGAATTAGTGAAAATTCAAAAAAAAAAAAAAAAAAAAAAAAAAAAAACTCGATCAATGTAGTTTCACACTGTGAGTCTAAACTATAAATATTTCGATTTTCAACATTGATAATGTGAAAAAGTGCGATCATTTCAAATTCACACTGTAAATCTTACTTACTATTATGCACACTGTGAATCTGAGAAGGTTCACAATGTGAATATAAACAAGTTCACAATATGAATCTAAACAGGTTTACAATGTAAATTTGAACTGAAATAATTTTTTTTAATGAATATGAATCTATGTTTTGATATATTTATTAATTTTTTTCTATAAAAAAATAGACTTAACTTTTCAACAACAAAATAAAGTGGGTTTTTTTAGAAAAAAAAAAGTTCATTTTTTATATATCATCACCGATCTCTTTGGAACGAGGACGAAAAATCGTGAACAACGGTATAAGCGTTTTTTTTCGATAAAAAAACATGGCTTAAAAAAAATTAAAACGAAAAAAAGGAAGTGGGGTTATTAAAATCCGGTGCATGTGCGTCCATTGTAAAAGTCTACAAACCTTCCTTTGGTCGTTGATCACTTTAAATATCGACGTTTTGTATTGGTTCCTTGGTTCCTTGGTTAATAATGGTTCTCGATTGAACTTTTATGTGTGTGTGTGTGTGTGTGTGTATATATATATATATATATATATATATATATATATATATATATATATATATATATATATATATATATATATATATATATATATATATATATAAGAAAAATGGTAAGAATCAATTTGTAAGTAAGGTCAGAGTGACACAAGGACTAACTAACCATAGCCCAACAGTTGAATGAGTGTTTGAGATCACAACAAAGAATATTAGTAGGAAAACACAAGTGTACAGATTTTTCCCACGGATTAGATAGACGTCAATAATACTGGTATTACCGATGTAATAAGTTCAGGGAAAATCGACCTAACAGTAGGTCTTACATCATACCATACGGAAAAGCTTGATAGTTCTTAGATTCCTAATTAGAGTACTGAAAGTTAGGAATATTTTATAGACAAGTGCTACTTAGAGCACAGATGTTAAAGGCTATTCGTTAACCAAAAGACAGAGATGTACTAGACATCATCTAACGGCGGTGGGAATTCCTCGGGCGAGTCCTGAGGTCTGACACTTGACGAAACACCTCTTGAAGGTGTCGCTCATGAGCCCTCTGGCGGGCTCGAAGTTCCAAGACTTCAGCTCGGGAGGCAGCTAGCTGTTGCTACAGGGTTTCATTGGTTCTCCGGGTCCGTTCCATGTTTTCTTCAAGACGGCGGATGCGGACTGTGTTGACACCAGAGTTGGCATCAATCTCCATGACCCGGTCGATGGCTGCTCGACCTTGCTCAACATTACGAGCTATTCTACGGATAATGACGGGCAGAGCTCGATCCGCAGAGCCACCATCGCTAACGTGGTAAAAGGTTCGGTCCCCAAAGTAAGGTAAGGGTTGACCCTGTTCGTCACTCCAGCGATTCAAGTTGGTTGCCCACAAAGGTGTAGGACCTGGAAAAGCTGGTCGGGGGTTGTTGTTTAGGGCTTGACCTACTAGCGGTAGGTTGTTGACTTCAGGCTCGGAGTCGGATCCATCAGAAAAGCCTTCTGCGAGGTTATCATCCAAAGGGATTGGATGCTCAACTTCGAGCTCTTCTTCGATCCACCCTGCATTACCTACATTTGGAAAGTAAGGGTCGCCGTGATGGAATCCAACCATTTAAATCTACGCGAGAAAAGAGGTATAAGAATATAGTATATATGTAGCTAGTAGTACAAAATACACCTATAGTATTTTAAGTTTAGGTTCTACTGATTCTTCTTGTGGTATTGTTGGTAAGTTTTTAGACTTTTTAACATATCACAACCATTCTAAGGAACATGCTAATCACTCGTCGGACCAGCATAGTTGATCAGGCTATGCCATTCCCAGGACTGACCATACATCCCCGAGCTCACTTGTGATATTTAACAATGGTAATACTTTTGTTCTTGTCATTGTGACACCGATGTTAGTATGAATGCAGACTAGTATACTTAATTAAATATTTTAATATTTAAAGTATAGACTCTTGGTCAGAGTGCTTTAATCCCTAATGGGTTTATAGTTTAGTATATCTTTTATGGGTTGATATACTTGATTCACTATAAACAATGCTCTGATACCAATCTGTCACACCCCAAAACCAAGAATGGTGGAAACGTTCTGGGGTGGAGGACGTCATGTAAAGTATCACAACACAGTAAAAGTAAATAAGCAAACAACATCATCCATTGCATTAAATATATAATTTTAATACAAGCGTGTTTTGTATAGTTTTAGACACCAAAAATATAATGTAAATCAAAATAATAAGATGAGTCTTGGATGCGCTCCATCTTCTCAAAAGCTGGCCTCGGTACCTGTCTAATGATGACCTGAGAATACAAGTTATTTTGAAAGAGTCTATCAGCATTAAGCTGGTGAGTTCATAAGTATTTTAGTTTCAATGTTTGTTACCAAAAACGTTTGAACATGTCTCAAGTGTAAGTTTGTAAAATGTAAGTAAATGTTTGTAAAAGTTTGAATCTCTCAGAAAAACCTATATTTTCTATTAAAGTAGCCTTCTACCAAGGCTTAACTGTTTTGTATGCTCGTTGGTTGTAAAAGTGTGTAATTTCCCAAGTGTAACTATCATTTAACAAAATATAGTTTGTACATTAATGTTTAAGTGAAATAATCACTAATTATATGTAATGGGTAAATTAATGTAGTACTGTAGTGTTGTATTATAGGAACTATTGCTGTACTAACTACCTTAAACCATATTTATATTAAGGTATCATGTGACTAATTGCACCATACTATCGACTGGTAACAACGACATACGAATGGTCGTAATAACGGAATGACGTTTGGCACCCGCAGACCTGCAGGTATGGCTGTAGCTAGCAGCAAGGTGTAGGATAGTCAATCCAGTATAGATCTATACGCAAACTCACGCTCTCCTTTCAAGAGACTCTGGCTACAACTCGGGCCATGGCATTTAAGTCATGCTCCGATTCATATCACAATATTGAACATATTCTTGTATATGTAATGTAATGAACTGTTCTAGTATAGTTGTATATGTTCTTCCTCGAGTATAGTTGTATATGTTCTCTATCTAGTATAGTTGTATATGTTCTCTCTCTATTATAGTTGTATATGTTCTCTTTCTAGTATAGTTGTATATGTACTCGTAGTAATAAGTATTGACTCATGAATGAACTGACTCATTGATCTAGAAATTGTAGTAGTATGATCCTGTGTTACCCCGATGGTAACTTACTAATGATGTACTGATACGCATGAATTAGGAGTACTTTTATGTCTATATATGTACATTTGATATATAATTAATATTGAAACGACCTTCAGAGGGCTACCCGAAATCCCACCAGACCACATCCAAATCGAGAAAAAGGAAATAGGGCGGATGGCCTTCCTAAGCCCTTTATACATTGCTTATATATCTATACATATATGGGCATGCAATTTATAAGAAGTATAACAAAGTTTAAATAAAAGTATTTGATAAGTAAAAGAGTTTGTAAAACAGTTTGAAGTAAAACAGTTTGAACAATAATAAAATCATTGGTTTTCTAGTTATTAATCACATGTGATTGATGTAATAACTATAAGTATTTAACTTGTATCCCCCCATAAAGTATTTAAAACATTTAAAAGTATTTCAGAGGTTAATTAAAGGGGTATGAACTCACTTGTGGTGAGTGGATTGGATGGAAGTGTCGGATACCGTGCTAGGTGGCAAATGGAGATTTGTTCACACGCACGAGCCTAGTTATCATATTTTGAACATATATATAACTAATTAGCCAAATAATAACTAATAAATTTAGTTGGGACACTTAGGAACATGTAAACACTTTGCATAAGTGTTATAGGTCTTAATGGTTGCATCTATGTTGTTGTGGGACAATGCTAAAGGGGTTTAATGCTTCCAAGGACCTTGTATAGGTGTTTACTCCTCAATAAAATCCACACAAGGAGTTTACGGTCGTAAACCCTTGAGTTTAGGGCCGTGAACTCCCAACTTGGTGGTACTTGGTGTTTTGAAGTGCTAATTGATTTCTAGAATAACTCTTACTTGGTGGTTTAATCCTTTGGGTAGTTTAGGGCATAGGAATACTCCTTTGAGGAGTTTACGGCGCCAAGGCCAAATCCCTTAGATTTTACAGCCGTAAAATCTCATGGGATGGGTGTTTTTATTCTTTAAAGTCCCAAGCATAAGTAGGATAATTTCTAGTCATTTGTTTAAGGTTAATGAGGACCCTAGGCACACTTTGGTGCCCTTATTCGGTGTTTACGACCTAAGAGTATTTCCTTGGCTGTAAACTCCCTTTAAGGGGTGCTTTTGATGTTTTAAAGTCCACAAATTAGCTAGAAGTAAATGAGGGTTAATGTCTAAAGCCTTAGGAGTGATTAGGGCACATTTTGGCCCTTGAATTTGGAGTTCACGGTCCAAGAAGTTCTTGGGCCGTGAACACCCTAAGCTTGGTGTTTTTGATTGTTTTGTAGCCTCAAATTTACATATTTGCAAGCCTAAGCTAGTTACTTATCAAGGGAATGGGACTAAACAGCCTTTAAGCTTCATTTTGGAGTTTACTCCCCAAGAACGTTCTTGGGCGGTAATCTCCCGAATCTCACGTATTCGACATGTAATCTATGTTATTAAGCATATAATAAGCATTATAAAACAACTAGAGAAGTGTACTCACGATTTGGGATGAAAACCCGAAGATCCGTGAGAGAGAAAATGGCTTTTCTCTAGTTGGAAATGTGAATAATGAATGAATTTAGTTCATAAATTTATATATAGTCCTGAAATATTTTTTCCAGAAAATATTTTTATTCCGTAAATGATTTCTAATATAACAGAGTGTTGGAATAACAGTGTTGCACAAAACCATAGTGCATCCACTCTCCTGATATTTACTGAAGTGTAAACCCTGGATTACTCGAACTTATACGAAAAGTCTGAAAATTGACTATGACTGTTATAACTTCTATTGAAGTGATATTGTTTGTACAGAATGGAAATTTTGGGTTGTCACATAAACCCTAAACCTTAAACCCTAAACCTAAACCCTAAGACCTAAACCTAAACCCTAAACCCTAAACCCTAAACCTAAACGCTAAACCCTAAACCCTAAACCCAATTGTGTCGATCTTGAATTTACATCTTGAAGTATTAATCGTGAATCCATTAACCGTAATTTTTATATAGTAAAACAATGTATTTTCAATAGGTTTAGTACCTAAGCTTAGGTGTGGCTGTAATGTATATTCCTTTTTCCATATATATATATATATATATATATATATATATATATATATATATATATATATATATATATATATATATATATATATATATATATATATATATATATAATTTCTCTACATCTTCGTTTTGGAATCAAATACACTTTTTTGGTCCATGTGGTTTACATAAAATCTTACTTTTAGTTTTAATATTGGGATTTTGTGATGGGTGGTCCTTATTTCATTATTTGGTATCATCTTTGGTCAATATGATCGTTTACCTCTAAACATTTCATTGTTAAATTTTCAAAAATGTCTATTATACCCTTACACCAAATCATTAAAAACATTAAATATAATGAAAAAACATACTATAATAACTTTCTATAGAAACTTCAAACTATATCACCAATACAAACAAAAACAAAAACTATATCATCAATACAAACAACAACTGAACATCTCATCACTGACACATGTTTGAGTATATTTTAGCATGGTAAAGGTGGAGAACTTGATTTCTCTTGGGTTGTGAAAGTTCACTATCCGAACTGATATTTTCACCCTATATATGGGTTACATGAAATTCAACCTTGGATAATGCCAAACAAGACTTATGTATTTAGGCATAGAAACACAAGACATCAGAGAGTAAATTACACAAATGGTCCTTATGGTTTGGGCTAATTTGCGCGCTTGGTCCCTAACTTATTTTTTTAACTCATAAAGTCCCTACTGTTTGTTTTTGTTACGTGCTTGCTCCCTACTGTTTTCTTTTTGTCACGTGCTAGGTCCCTATCTTACCAAAAAATAATATTATTTAGATTAGGAAAAATGGTGGGGTATGTAAGATAAGGTGAGGGGGTGTGGTTTGGGATGTGTTTATTTTTATAAATTAAATAATCAAGGGCAAAATAGTCTTTTTAGGTAAAACATGGACCAATCACGTAACGAAAACAAACATTAGGGACTTGTCAAGTTAAAACAATAAGTTAGGGACCAAACGCACAAATTACCCTAAACCATAGGGACCATTCGTGTAATTTACTCGACATCAGAGGGTTCTAAATTCGTGTAGCAGAAGAAGAATTGAGAACGGTATGTCTTTCAGCTCAATAAAAGAGCATTATTTATGCTTGACATATTAGGGTATTTGTCTTTTATATTAGTTAGGAGAATCACGAAATTAATGGCATAATCAATTATTACCAAAATTGATAAGATTTATCAAATTTACCATAATCACACATTAGAATGTGGTTTTTCCATAATGTAACTAATTTAAATTTCCGAAGACATTTTGGGGCGTTGTCCCAAACCTCATAGGACCACCGCCAGGGGGCTGCCCTAGGACCCTACAAGGGCGGAGAACCTCTTGACCCCCTTTTTTCTGTCATATTGGCTTATAATTTGATCTTATACATGCATGCACTCCACATTCTCTAAATACATAATATAGAGTATAAATGATAAGCCTATTAGCTCACATTTTAGTCACAAGTATAAAAAATGTCAGGTGGCACCAAAATCACCAACATTCGTCCCCACATTTAGTGTAACCCATGAACTAACATAAAATTATCTAAAAAAATCAAACCAGTACATCAATGAAAGTATCATACCAATTGAATTCCCATCTTAGTATCAAACAATCAAAATACTCGAGAATCAGGGTATTCTAAGAATTGAACCCTTCAACCCAACTGAATACCTGAAAGTAAAATACAATCTATTTTATTGATCACTCTAGCGATATACAACTTGACACTATTATAAAGTAGTGTGTCCTAATTCTCTCATGACTGTATCATGGCCAAGTCCCCAACCTCTTGAAATACGACTAAATTTCATAATCACGTAGGTAATTCCTTTACTTCATGTATCTGCATATACATTTTGTCAAATGAATTTTTAAGAAGTTATACTTCAACATGGTCAACTTACAAAACCAAACACATACCTAGGATGTATACTCCATCTGTTCGAATCTATAGGTGTTATCGGCTTTGACCACAAAGGAATCTCATAGACTAAATTCCTTAGCCATTATGCTTCATTACCAGCAGCAACTAAAGAAATAACCTAAGATTCCATTATCAATGTAACATCCCGACTCCTAGTTATAATATTTATATATTTATTTATGAGTTGTTTGAGAAACTCGACAAGTTGGATGCCCCAACTCCTCGAGTAGAGGCGGATTGGCCACGTGGGTCTTATGACCAACTCGACGATTCGGAGGGACCAACTCAGCGATTCGGCGCTATGAGAGGAAACCCTAATTCTCCGGGGTTGGGTCCTATTTAAAGGACCTTAAGCCCTCATTTCCACCTCACCATCCACCTTACTCCCTTTGTGTGAAACCATAATCGTCTATAGTGAGCTTAGAGAGTAAGAGAGCCAATCCTTGGGCTTTTTAGTGCACTTTTTCAAGTGAAGAGGAGGGTATCAAGGAAAGGAACGAAAAGAGACTGTTGGATCTGGTGTTATTTCATCTAGAGCTTCTGTTGAAGGTAAAAAGTCTTCACCTTGCTCATTGTTGTGGTTAGATATTGTTTTCATGGAGTTTTAGGGCTTATTCCTTCTTTCCGTGAGACATTGAGTATGTTGAACTTATCAAGTGATTGAGCCTTCAGATCTAGACCTTCTGAGCTCCCTAGAGTCCAAAGGTCCCAACTTTATCTAGCTAGTGGATGAGCTTTCATGATTAATTAAGACCCAAAGTGGAAGTTGTTTTGGCATTTCAAGCCCTAAGTGCCATGCATGGATGTAAAGCTTGCAGCTTTATGTGGTATATCGGCCTCGGGATGCTAGATCTAGAGTTTGGGGTTGTAAATCTGCCTTGAAATGTCTGAATGAGATAAGGATCTGGAGGGGCTCGGCGAGTAGATGAGCTGACTCGACGAGTCGGCTAGGGATTTCCCCGATGAGTCTGGACATGAGTAACTCGGCGAGTTGACGAGATAACTCGAAGTGTTAAGTTGGGTTTTAGTGAAGTTTATAAAGGAGCGAGGGGATTCGACGAGTCAGATAGATGCACTCGACGAGTTGGGTCAACATGGACTGTTGACTCAAGTGTTGACTTCAGTTGACCTTACGGTTTGGTCAAGACAGGGAGTATGGAGACCATGGAGGGGTAGAATGGTCTTTTACGCATTCCAAGAGATAGAGAGAGAGAATAACATTTGGTTTATTTAGAGTTGTGAACGGAGTGTTAATTAGAAATAATTATCACATGTGTTAGGTGGAGGCTAGATCGGGATTCGTGTACGAGGTTTATTTGCTTGATTACGAAGTGGGTTTTCTCACTATACTTACCTAGAGTGGTAATCTTTGTGTGACCGGAGGGTCTTATATGCTTATATTGAGTATTGTGATATCATGCATTATGTCTTTATGATTTATGTTGTGTATTATTTCGAGCTTACTGAGTTAGGACCGGAGGGTCCACCCGAGTAGTGGGACCGGAGGATCCCACTGAGACACATTGATCGGAGGGTCTTATTTGAGTATAGTCATGAGAGGCTAATGAGATGTGTGTGGTATTTTGGAGAACTCACTAAGCTTCGTGCTTACCATGTTATGTGTTATGTATTTCAGGTACTTCTTAGGATCACGAGAAGGTGCCGACTTGATTGTACACACGAGGCAGAGTTATATTTTGACGATCCTATATTATGTTTAAAAAATTATTGAACATGTGTTTTGATACATTTTCATTTTGGGATTTGTGAAATATGTTTATGGGAATTATGTGTTACAAGTTGGTATCGGAGCCTTGGTTTGGGGGTTCGGATATACCTTTGGGTGTGTTTGGACTCAAACTGAGGATTTGAGAAAAAAATTCAAAAGAAATGATTTTTCTAAAAACGAGTAAGAGTTTTAAGAGAAAAACGAGTTGCACGAATGTGTATAATCAGCCAGAGCCCGAACGGTGATTTCCCAAAATACCCTTACTTATTTGTGTTATGAGATATTTATGAGATGTTACGGATCCACATTAGAGGATAGGCTAGATATTTCATATTTAGGCTAGAGTTGCCTAATACCGATGCCTTAGCATAGAAGTTGATGCCATCTGTTGTTTGCCTTGAGTATGTGATGAGTATCTACCAGGAATAACTTAGAAAGAGTTATGAGTCAAGGGATAATGTAGGAGAGGTGCCTAGATGAGCATGTGAGAGGTCTTCTGAGAGAGTAGTTTGTTATTCGTAAGATATATAGTACGCGTGAATTGGGATCCTAGGAGGATGACTTGGGGTGACTACAGGTTGGTGTGGAAGGTAATATTAGGCTCATACTATTGAAAACACTGGATCTGTTTGCAACTCAAGTAAGAATACTTAGGTTACTAAGGAGCATGTAGGGGCGGGAAATCGAGTGTGAGTATGCTCAAGCGAGTCTTTGATGATTTTCGTGTTATGTTTCAGAGAAATCATCGTGGTTACCCGCCACAATCCCAAGGGCGGTAGTGCTAGTGACGAGGAGATCCGTCAGATCATTCATGAGGAGGTGGCCATAGTTATTCGAGAGGAGATACTAGAGATGTTTGGGTCTATTAAGACCACATTGCTTGAGACATTTGGTAAGCGTTATGCTGCTGTTACTGAGGCCGCTGTTGCAGCCCCTACAGCCGTAGCCGCTGCTAGGCCACAGGGAGGTGACTCGTTGTTGATCCGGGAGTTCAGCAACACGAAGCCACTAGATTTTCGTGGGACACAGGATCTAATTGCTGCTATGAGAGTGATATCTGACATTGAGGGATGCTTTTACACGTGTTCATGCCTCGAGCACTTGAGAGTTCGGTTTGCACTGAACCAGCTTCGCTTAGGAGCGAAGGACCGGTGGAAGTTTGTGACAACCAATTTTACTCCTGCAGACCATGCTGTAGTGAAGTGGGAGAGGTTCACATAGTTGTCCGAGATGAGTATGTTCCCCAGGTGGAGAGGGAATGGTTGGCCCAAGAGTTTTTTTCTCTCAAGCAGAAGACAAACTATAACTGAGATTTCAAGGATGCTCCATGAGAGGGCGTTGTTTTACCCTGAGCACCTGTCTATTGAGGAGGCACGTGTGATCCATTATATGAGCATATTGAGGAGGGATATATGGGACTCCGTGGCGAACTCGTCATACCGGGCATTGGTTAAGCTTCAGACCAATGCCATGAGGAGGGAGATTGAGCTTGAGTTGCAAACTAGAGAGGAGGAGGAGTCTCGGGGTAGAGATAGGAGACCGATGCAGTCGTAGCCAGTGACGAAGCGATCAAAGCTTGCTGATGCGAGAGCTTGGGGACAGAAGGGCCACACTTGTGGCAAGTGCGGCATAAGTCACGAGGGATCTTGTCGGGCAGGGATTTGCTACAAATGTGGCAAAGAGGAGCACACGACGAAAGATTTCCCCAAGGGGTTTGAAGTTTGCTTTAACTGCAACCAGACCAGCCATCGGAAGGCCGAGTGCCCTCAGTTCATTCAGGGATCAGCTGAGGGTTCCATTCCTACTGCTTTATGTGCTACTGATAGTCTGCCGGTGAATGCTGAGGCTCCGAGGGCTCGTGTGAGAGCTTTTCAGCTGACAACGGAGGAGGTCCGCACAACACCTGATGTCATGGGTGGTACGTATTTCCTTATTGTTAAAGGAAGAAGTGACCCTATTTAACCTCACATGCAAAGTCCCCCTCATCATTGCGAATTCAGCTACCATAACATGAATTGATGTCATCCACACCCTACCACAACTGGAATGAAAACTTAGTTTTATATTATTTCTATACATTGTAATGTCCAGTGTACCTTGCATGGACACTTATTATGTTACTCCTTGTTCATACCATGTATTGTTCTCGGACCTCTATAAATAGAGTGTTCTGCCTCTATGTCAATACACATCTCTCTTGAATCTCATATCATATATTTTCTCTCTTTACTCTCAAAGATCTTATTGAACTTAAACTCTTATATTAAGATCATAATCTCTCCTTCGGAGCAAGTCACTCTTGACTTAATCACTTTAAGCTGATCACACTCATTAACTTGGTTGGATTGCATTCCATGTTACATATCAGCCTAAGTGTTTACTTGATATAATACTCGTTTTCATTTATATTTCCTTATATTTCCGCACCTAACTATCTAACTATCTAATTCTAACTTATCATTGTTGAGCTTTATGATCCTTTGAGTTAAACTTTATTCGGCGATATTACTTGTACTAACGTTTGTTCAAGTGTGTTACTCAAGTTTTTCTCTCAACAACTGGTATAAGAGCCAAAATGGTTGCTTTTTGAATAGAACTTTGATTTTAAAAGGCCTTCTATACCACTGAAGCTCATTTCTCTTTAAAATAATAAAAAAAAACAAAAAATCAAACAAAATCTTTTTCAAAACAAGGAAATATGGCACAAGCATTATCACTCAATGTTTCCAACAGTGTTGGAGGCTCGAATAGAGCTCAACTATTGGTGGAAAATGAACATCATCACTGGTCTCAAAGAATGGAGAGATATCGTAAAAGACTTGGACTTGATGTGTTGAGATCCATAGAAGAAGGACCTCATGTCCCTGTTTTTACTCCAGTTCAAGTTGATGGCACTCAAGCTAGACTCAAAGGATGTCTACTAGCCATGAATCGTCCCACTAAAGATGATCTTGATATGATTGAAAATGATGTTGTTGCTTTTTATGAGATATCTTGCGGAGTTGCTCCTAACGACTTCGATATCATCATTAATTACAAGCCAGCCAAAGAAATATGGGATGTTCTCAAGAACTTGTAAGAAATTACAGAACAAGCTAAAGATAAGAAGCTCACAACTGCACTCAACGAGTTCAACAACTTCAAAGCTCATGTTGGTGAAAGTCTTGAAGACTCCTACAAAAGATTCAATTTGATTGTCACGAAGTTATCAAATGCTGGGACTATCCGAAGTAACTATGAGACAAACCTTCAGTTTCTCAATGGTTTGGGTAGACACTGGACTATGACTAAGATGATAGTCCAAGGAGATAGAAAGATTCACTCTTTATCTCTTTACATGTTGTATGGTGAACTTCAAGCACAAGAATCCACTATACTCAAAGATTATGCAGACTTCGTAGGTCCACTCACTCTCATAGCTCATGCTCCTCACACCCAATCCTCAATTTACTCTCCATCGTATGACAACCCATCGCAGTCATACGAAGCCGATTCAGAATGCGATAATGAAGAAGAGTTCCAAAAGGCTATAACTCTAGTTATCCAACAGTTTAATAGACTACCACCCTCATCCTTTCGCAAAAATCAACAGTTCACTAAACCTCCCTTCAACTGTAACTTCGATCCTCAGAATAATCACTCTCGATATACCAAAACCCTTCACCAATGTCCGCAACCTACTAACTCACTTCAAGCCAAGGAGGTACCGCAACCTGCTAAGCCCACTGAATCCCGTCCCTCAACCGAAGTTAAAGAAGATGTTGTCATTTGTCATAAGTGCAACAAGGAAAATCATTTTGCAAAGGACTGTAAAGAAAATGTTGTTAAGGACAAATTCTTTTATCTCTGAATGGCTTAGGAGATGGATGAAAAAGAAAAGGGAAGGGCATATGTGGCCTAGGTGAAATGAGATCATAAAGTGTGGTCTTCGGGTGACGAGGATGAAGATTTCAACATCAAGGGTAAAGGGAAAATTTGCATGCTGGCGACTGCGGACGACGATGGATCAACCAAGAACTACTGCTATATGGCCAAGGATTGAACTATGAGTATTTTCGAATAGGTAAAACTTATGATTCAAACTCTCAATTATAGGATGCATGATTGTCAACCATTTCCTGACAATCTTAATGACACATGTGTTGCCGTCCTTTCGGACTATAACAAAGCCCTAGATGAAAAGAACATAGCGTCCCAGGAAATGTTCCATGTTCGAGGATGACTAGAAGAAAAAGCTCAAAGTTACCATGCTAGAAAAAGACTTAGGATTAGAGAAGGATGAAAAATGTTATGTGAAACCCAATTAGGCATAACATTAGATCAGAGAGATTTAGCACAAAAGGAAATTGTACGTTTGAACTTATTAATCGAAAAATTGTTTAATGAAATCAAGGCCATTGAAAATCTTGTGAACAATGGAACAGTTGACAATACGTACAATTCGGGTTGGTCCAGTGGGTATTCCACTGCAAAGGATTCATCACCCCGATTTAACAAAGACCGTCCTTATGTCCCTCCGGATTGAGTGTTCCATTTCCTAGTCGGACGAATTAATAATCTAAGTAATAATTGTGTTATTGAGGAAATTCTTCTTGAATTTCCAAGTCACTAAAGTGATCAAATATCTATCCTTAACACAATTATCCTAATTCTCAGTCTTCATCTGTTGTTGATGAAGAAATTCTTATGGAGGGTACCGACATTCTTGTGAATTATCCATCCCTGCCCTCAACCGCAGTCTCTCTCATTGTAGTTCCAATTCACAACTGCCCTCTATTAAGTGTACTGCAAAAGAATCAACTTTGACTTACTCTGGGGTAGTTCAATCTTCTTTACCGCAGACTGAAGTCAAGATCTCAACGACCTTTCAACCAATTCATCATGAGTTTCCCATAGAAAATTTCGAATACGGTTAATACTCTCAGAGTCCTGAACCTTCTAGTTCAGACGACTCAAGTCCACATTTTCAAAAACAATCAAAAGTTTCTAGGAAACCGCAATTAAATACCCATGACTATGGTTCTCCAAAAACACAGGCAAAATTATACCTCAAAGAAGAGCTTAGATCTCATAATAAAAGGCGAGAAACATTTTCAAAAAACAAAAGACAAACCAGAATTTGAAAACATAAGTGTCTAGAAAAAGGAATGTATAGTTTCAAAAAACTTTTCAAACTCTTCTCACAAAATTCAAAAGCGTGTCAAGTCCTTTCAAAATAATGGTTTTCAGATCTATTCCTTAGACAACCCAAAATGGAAAGGTATTTTACCAACTCCAACACAGTTCAAGTCATCTCAAGATTAACATAAAATGAGTCCTTGCAACTATGGTTCATGCCTCTTTGAAAAACCCACCAGTCGCCTTGGGCTCCAAACTCGTTTGGGTGCCCAAACTAACCGTGTAATTTTCAGGCAATTTGCAAGGAGGATCAAGAAGAGGAGTGGTTAATAGATAGTTCCTGCTCCTTGCACATGACTGGAAGGTTAGAATACCTTCGGGATTTCAGGCCTATATGCAACGGTGAAATGTCACATTCGACAACAATGTGAATGGAATAATCCGAGGTTACAGTGTGCTTACTACAAGGAACTTTTCTATTCAAAATGTTGCTTACGTAGAAGGTCTCAAACACAATCTCATCAGTGTAGGCCAACTATGTAAAGTAGGCCATCGGGTTGAATTTGATAATGATTTCTGCTACATCATGACAAGTGATAGGAACACCTATTTGATCAAATCTAAATCTGAAGGGACCATGTACCCTTTGGATGTCTCCCTGATCATCGAAAAACTGTAACTATGTTTTCTATCCGAATCCGTATCCGAAGTTAACTGGTTGTGGCATTGCAAGCTAGTGCATCTAAACTTTCAGTACATCAACAACCTTGTCATTGAAGAACTCGTCCGAGGCCTCCCAATTCTGAAATACAACAATGAAACACTCTTCCCTGCTTGTGAGTGTGGAAAAAAGTCTAAAGGAAGCCATCCTATAGTGATTGACTCATCCATTTCTGAACCCTTAGAACTCTTACATATTGATCTCTGCAGTCCATCTACTGTTGCCAATATCCATCACAAGAAATATATACTGGTTATTGTTGATGATTTCACTCGTTTCACATGGGTCTATATCTTAAGACTCAAGTCCGAAACACCATAGGTTCTAATAATCTTCATAAGGGAAATTGAACTCCAGAGCAAACTACCAGTTCACAGAATCCAAAGTGACAACGAAACTGAGTTCATTAATCATCTCTTAAATAGTTTATTGGTTTCCAAAGGCATCAGTCACAACTTCTATGCTCCTTTCACACCGCAACAAAACGGAGTAGTAGAGCAAAGGAACCGCACTCTGGTAGAAGTGTCTAGATCTATGTTGAATTTTGCAAACCTTCCTCTATACTTTTGGGCCGAAGCAGTGGCAACGACATGCTTTGTCCAAAATCGAAGCATTATCTGCAAGCGTATCAACAAAACACCTTATGAGGACCTCAACAACCGCAAACAAAATGTCAGATTCTTTCAGATATTTGGGTGTAGATGCTTTATGATCAACAACAAGGATCGCCTTAACAAATTTGCACCAAATTCAGATGAAGGCATATTCCTCAACTACTCAACAAACAAGGTGGCATACAGAGTTCTTATCAGAAGCATGCAACTAATAGTTGAAAGCTTCAATGTCAAATTCGATGACTATTACGTCTGCAATACTACTCCTTCAAGTGAAACAAAAGCAATCCTGGAAGGTGATACCCCAGCCTCTTCGGGTCCTCTCAACATAGTCGAAATAAACTATGATGATCTTTTCGAACCTGTAGAAACTTGTCAACTCTCCGAATTTCTTGTGTCCACGGAAGCTCAACAGTGGCATGCCGAAGTATCTGGTCCACCTCTATCCGATGATGTTTCATTCAAAACTTCCACCTTGCTGGTTGAAGGGGAAAGTTCAAATCCTTACTAGATGACAACCATCGAGGCTCCAACACCTGAGGAAGCAACTCCGGTTCCTATCTACAGAGTCATTCTCCCTTCAAATGTATCTTCAGACTCAGATGTTGAATATATAGAGAATATTGACACAAGATACGATTCAAGGATTATCACTCTTTCAACAATATAGGGGAACCATCTCAAGTTCATGGGGAACTCCCATCCGCAATCCAGGGGGAACCTCACTCAAGAAAATGTTGATCCTACTCCAACAATCCAAGACAATTCGGCGGGCTACTCACAAGTCCAGGGGTAACTGCCGTCTCCAACCACAGATTCTTCAGATATTGAAAACATTCCCTTCACTGCAGCCGCTGATCATCTGCAACCTCGTCTACATGTCTGGACGAAGGTCCACCCACCGGGTCAAATCATCGAAAATCCATATGTAGGTGTTCAAACTCGATCCTCTAAATATTTAACTGATCACTGTCACTATGCAGCGTTTATGTCCTCAGTCGAGCCCCGAATCATCTAAGAAGCCATATTAGAACCCGAGTGGATATCCATAATGCAAGAGGACCTGGAAAAATTTGAAAGAAACAAAGTGTGGCAACTTGTTTCGAAGCCAAAAGGTCACACTATTGCTGGTACAAGATGGGTATTCAAGAACAAATTAGATGAATCCATTGCGGTTGTTAGAAACAAAGCAAGACTAGTTGCTAAGGGGAATAGTCAACTTGAAGGTGTTGATTATGATGAAACTTATACCCCTATAGCTAGGATGGAAGCCATACGCATCTTCTTAGAGTATCTTGCACACAAAAATATCAAAGTACATTATATTGATGTAAAGAGTGCCTTCTTGAATGGTGAACTAAAAGAAGACATTTATCTCCAACAACCTCCAGGCTTCGCATGTCAAGATTTCCAAGATTACTATTACAAGCTTGAGAAAGCAATTTATGGTCTTAAGCAAGCACCAAGGGCATGGTACGAGACTCTCTCAAAGTTTCTTATCACGTCCGGATACAAAAGAGGAGTGATTGATCTCACATTATTTAGAAAGCCAAACGGTAATCACCTTATGGTTGTACAAATCTATGTGGATGATAGCATTTTTGGATTAACAGATCAAATAGTGGTGGATGAATTTGCAAAGCTCATGACTAACAGGTTTCAAATGAGCATGAATAGAGAGATCAACTTCTTTCTAGTACTTCAAGTAAAACAAGTCCCTCAAGGGATATTCATTCACCAGTAGAAATACACCTCTGAACTACTGAACAAATACACAATGGACAACTACTCCTCTACTAAGGTCCGTACAGCCTTCGAATATAAGATTTCTGTTGATCCTTCCGGAGAATCAATAGACCTTAAAACTTATAGAGGAATGATTGGTTCATTGATGTACCTCACCGCAAGCAGACCAAACGTTGTCTCGTAAAAGTCTTATGCGCAAGATACCAAGCCGATCCGAAAGCATCACACATTACTGCAGTTAAGCAAATTCTATGATACTTGAAAAGAAGCAAAGCCTTAGGCCTCTGGTATCCTGCAAGGAACGAATTCAACCTTCAAGCATTCCCTGATGCTGATGATGCCGGATGCAGATTGGATAGGAAGAAAATTTATGGTGGTTGTCAATTTCTTGGAGGAAGACTAGTTAGATTGTCCTTACGAAAACAAAATTGTGTTTCTTTGTCTACCGCTGAAGCCGAGTATGTGGCCGCAACGAGCTATTGTTCTCGAGTCTTGTGGATGAAAACCCAATTTATGGACTACAGATACAAAATGTTGCAGATACCAATTTATTATAATTCTGAGAGTGCTATAGCGATTTCTCATAATTCGATTCACCATTCAAAGGAAAAGCACATTGAACTTCGATATCACTTCATCAAAAACCATATTCTCAAAGGTAACATTGAACTGATTTTTGTTAACACTCACGAAGAGATTACGGATGTGTTTACAAAGGCACTTGACGCAAGAAAACTTAATAGTTTTCTTCAAATGTTAAGGATGATGAATCCGGATCCTCAATTCTTTTTGAGTTGATAGGAACCGCAAACCAATCCAGGTCTCTCCATTGCGTTCCTAACTAAATATATTTATCATATATGGTCTCAGTATATTCTGTCTACCGCAACGATATATCATACTTATATTTCTTGGGTTCTTATTTCTTGTTATTTCTGATTATTTTTTGTCAAGTGTTCCTCAACTTGTACTACCGCAGCCACATGCTCATCTACCGCTATGAAGAATCAATTCGCATTGATGAATCAGTCCACAGTCGTACTTATCGACTTTTTCGGTTGTTTCTTGGCATACTAAAGCTGAAACAACCACAACTTTGTTTGTCTTCTCAAAATTGGCGGAGTGTTCTTTGGTGAGGGTTTCAAGGAAGGACTTGATGGTGGCCTGAGAATAATCTTCATTTGTAGAGGCTTTAGCGGATTGAAGTAGCAAATCCAACTTCTCATTAATTTTCTTGAGTTTCCCTTTTGTGACAGGAACTTCGTCATCCGTTTTAGTTCGAATGTTGAAAGGACTGTAGGTGAATCCTCCAAGGTCTTCGTCATCACCACCATAAATATTGTCTGGATCGTCTTGGCGGAAAGGTCAGATGGGTGGAGTAGAACAACCAACTGTAAAACCTGAAACACCAACCCCCACATTAGATGCGTTGATAGTTACTGGAGGTTCAATAGAGGAAGTTGTTGTGGTGGTAGTGGAATCTATGAAGAATAGGGTTTGGGTTTGTTAAACACCCATTAACATCGGTGGATATGGAGCAATGGTGAAAGGGTAGACATAGTAAAAGTAGGTGAAGGAACAGAAAAATCCTGGAATAAATCTTCAATGATTGGAACAGAGGTTGGGATTTTAAACATTACCTCAGGGTTCGTAGTTGCACACTCCGAAACCTTTGGTTGAGGTTTGTTGTAGTATCATCCTCTTTGTAAACCTCTTCCTGAATAGGAGCCTCCGAAACCGTGTTCGATTGCGAATCTACATGGTCGCTCGGTGTTGGAGTTCATGGCATGCGGGCCACTTTATTGACCCTCTTTCCTTTAAGAGCTTGAGGAGTTTCAGATGGTCCTGCTTTCGCACTCCTTTTCTTTCCTCCTTTCATGGGTTTATCCGCCTCGTTAAATACCTTTCACACATCATCTGACAAGGGGTGAAAGCCTGAGACAGGAAGAGCTCTGTAGGTTCGAAATATATCACTCGCAGCTGGAACCTCTCGAAGCATAGACTTTGGAATAGAACTGATGAAGCTGAACTTAAAATTTTCTGCGAGAATGATTTTGGTGGTGTGGACGATCAGGATTCATGCCATACAAGAATCTTCAAGGATAAGAATCTTGAGCTTGTTGATCACGCTTTGAACGACGATGGTCCAAAAACGAGCACATGAGATTTCACTGTGGCGTGTGGAAAAGAGAGTGCTTTGGACAAATTAAACCTAGAGAACTGAATCCTAGTCCAGATTGATGTCGGAGTAGATTTCGTACATCATATTAATAAATAACTTATTCCCACAGTCAGAGCCTGTAACTCTCTCTGAGAAGCTTCTGAATAGTAGTGTGAACAGGCCGTTCCACATTAGCAGTAAGTTAGGCTTGCTGAGTTGGAGACACTCTCAAGGTCATGTTGGATTAGGTGTCTTAGCCCATAACTATAATTGGTATGTACTTGACCCGAGAGTAGCAAGGTCCATTTCGGGTTGCATATCCCCAGGACAATTTGAGGATGGATATTTGAGTAAGAGGTTATTTATGATTTATTAATATAGTATAAGTTATATTATATTAATATGAAATCATATTATTTAAATAGTATTGATCAAGAATTAATTTAGTGAGTAAAAGAGACTACTTAAATTAATGGGGATTGATTATGTAAATCAGTGATATATATATATATATATATATATATATATATATATATATATATATGGTTTGGGCTATTGATCCATGATGGGCTAAGCTTATGTAAGCTTCCAAGAAGAGTTAGCCCACATGAAATATGGACCATAACTCAATGTGAATGGATTAGGGTTTACCCATGACTCTTGGATTCCTATATATATATATATATATATATATATATATATATATATATATATATATATATATATATATATATATATATATATATATAACCCCATGGCTAAAATCGGTGACAACAAGTGTTCTTGGAGTTCATAATGAATTTGTATGCCTAGTAATCTCTCTCAAGTCATCCAATTGTTCAAGGGTGTGTTGTGAACCGTTTGAGGTATCATACTTGTGGTTCTAAGTTCTTAAAGGCCAAAACTACAAGCTAAATGCTTTGGAAACAATATTGCATGTATAATTAGAGAAAACATAGATCCAAAGTATTTAGGGTTATATGGCACCATAATGATCTAAATGTTCTTTAAAGTCCTCCAAAACTTGTCCTCAAGTTATGGAACATGAAAAGTTTTTCTCTAAAAAACCACATTAAACTCATAAGTTATGGAAATCAAAGGTTTTTCAAGAGTTACAAAAGTTGCCCTCAAGTTTTGGTATTTGAAAAGTCTCAAATTATGAGAACATTAACTCTAGTAATTGAAAGGATTAAAAAAAAATGCATCTCTTGGGTTCATAACTTAAAAATTAATTAAATAGTTTTAATTTTGAATTTT
This sequence comes from Lactuca sativa, assembly GCF_002870075.4. Classification (NCBI taxonomy): domain Eukaryota; kingdom Viridiplantae; phylum Streptophyta; class Magnoliopsida; order Asterales; family Asteraceae; genus Lactuca; species Lactuca sativa. The sequence continues at coordinate 145,438,909 of NC_056631.2, forward strand.
TAATAACCTAAATGCCCTGAATAGTTCAATTACACATTATGGAGTTTATTAAATTAATTAAAGTGTTTAATTAAAAGAGAAGTTTAATAAATCCATCATAACATGGTTTAACTTTAATTAAATTAAGAGTATAATTTATTAATAGATTAAACCATCTACTATTTTAAAAGTTTAAAAATACACCCACTACTAGCAAAACAACCTTTTACGACGCACAAACAATGACACGCAGTGATTTACGATGTGTAAAAGCGTGCGCCCTAAAAATGATGTCATCTCTTCTAAAATTTGAAGGATAGTGGACACGCATTTATGCGTGCCCTGAAATTAGTGTTAGAAAAGAAAAAAAAAATAGAAACACGGAGGGCGCTTATCTTAAACGTGTGACCTCTTCAAATGTCGCTTTATATTTGCGTGTTTTTAAAGGGGGAAACGAAATCGTGAAATTCTAAAATTTTGAAGAACCTCGTTTCTACCCCCTCACCTAAATATATCCCTTCATTCACTCCTTCCTTCTCTCTGTAAACCCTAATCGCCACCGTCACCGCCACCGCCATTGAACCTTAAAATCTCAATCCACACTTCACTTCCATTCACTCAATTCGGCTCTTAAATTTTAGCAAACCCACTAGAACCCTAGGTCATGCCTTTTATGCTTTCACATCCTTCCTTCCCTAGTCGTATGTTATTCTGAATCCTTCTTTCTTTTCTCTATCACGAACACGCCTCTATCACATCGCTCTGCTCACCGTCGTCATCTTAGGCTCTTACGCCTCCATCGTGGTCTCTGTGCTCATCGTATCATCATACATGCCGTCTCTTCTCGTCGTTCTTCTCCTTGACCCTACGCAGGTAATATCATCAGTACTCCCTCTTATCGTCGTTTTGCTCCTTGACCCTACGCAGAGCGTGGCTATTACCTTCTTGTCCAATGACCCGTCAGCCCAAATCCTGACATGGCTAAACTATGGCGAACTGTGATGGCAATTCACTGCCCAATGCCGACGACTATGGCGACGGTTGGCATTCAAGATTTTGACCTAATACACTTCATTAGAGAAAGAGAAGGAAGATTCGATGAATTCAATCAGACAGTCAATTGTTCACTTCTCGAGGTCTATTACGATCTCTATCTTTTATTAATTTTTTTTGTAAATTTTGGTATGATGCTCGTTTCTTCAATCGCATAGCGACATGGCTTTTAACATGTCATCATCATAACTGGATCTGGATCAGCAAACAACAAAGTACATGAAATTGAAATTGAAATTGGTATTATCTAGCTGAATCGATATCGATTTGACTCCAAATTGGAGTCAATCGAAGGATTATTTGGTAAGGTGCTCATTCTTTTATTTTCAACAGAGACAAGTTTTGTTGAAAAGGCCGATGCCTGCTGCTTTTTAGATTCACTTCCAATTTTCTTTCAGTTTACAACATCTTTTATATGGGAGGTGATATTGCCACGACTCTTTTTTTTAATCCACGGATTTTAAACCATATTGACTATTTTGCCCCTCATTTATATGGCCTTCTCCTTCTCTCACTCTTCCACCTAAATAGCTATCTTCCTTTTTAGATACCCTTCATATATATATTCATCATTATCCTATATTACTTTGCCAGCTGGACATATACTTGTACATCATCCATACTGATACAGTCATCACAAACGTACATTACAGATATGGCTTGGAAGAACTCTACAGAAGTTGGATTCACTTTTATTGGGTAGGATGTTGAACACAACAGGGGAGGATGTTGAACACAACCCTAAGGTTGTTGAAGTTGATAAATCTGATATTTCTGGTCTTACATGGATGAAAGTTCCATGGACTAATCAACTTGCTGTTAGAATCAAAGATGGTTTGAAGTACAAGTTCACTGGTTTTCATGATCAGGTAGCTTTTCATGGTGATTCATGCATGTATCTTTATTACATATCAAACATCTTTTTCCTTATCATAGTATTCTATTTTATTATACTGCAGGATGTTATTAGCCTGACCAACTTTTTCCAGAAGTCCTGTGGGTTAACAACAGAAGAGAAACAACTTTCTATTACTGGGAAAAACTGAGGAGAATTTGATTTAAATGGTTGAGACCTTTATCCTTATATTGTTTTGTAAAATCTCCAAATTAGTATATTGTGGAGCAACACACATTTAGTAATGTTGAGATGTAAATGCAACTAGTTAACATGTTATTCTAACAACAAGCTTTTTGACTGAGTGTGTTGAAGATGAGTGTACAAAAGATGATGAACATTGGTTTGAACATGGATGAGAACACAACAGGGGAGGATGTTGAACACAACCCTAGGGTATCCCTACATGTTGATGATGTTGCTGTTCTTTGTGAGGTAAGTGTCACTTCTCAAAGACTCATAACTTTTATTTCAAAACTTATACTCATGATATGTAGTATTTATACTTTAAATTCATTCCTTTTAGTATTTTTCAACAAACATTTTAGCATGCATTGAGGTTTCTCATCATAATCTACCTTTTGATCCTAAATTTACAAACCCTGTATGCATTACAACCGTCAAGAATGTAACTGGAAACTCATTCCACTGATATGTTACTTGAAATTAGACAAAATATGTATACTCATTTCTAAATAACAGTATAAGATATACCAAACATAGATGGATATATCTAAAGAGTTTACACACATCCCTTACATAACCAATTGGAAACTAAATTCTGCCAAAGTGAATACATGGCCACAGGACGTTCATAGGAATGCTGATGACCAAAGAAAATGCTTCTCTGATTCCAGACATGTTTAAGGTGATGTTTTTCATTGTGATCTTGAAGCATCTGATAATGATTTCCATATCTCCCACTCCCAATCAGATGACACTATTCAGAGATTTGACAAGCGAGTTCATGATGAGATGGTGCTTCAAGCTACAAAGGTATGAATGCTCTACTAATTCTAACTTATGTTCGAGCAAACTTTTAATATTTTTCTCTTGAATTTTATTATCACATGCAACCGTTGCTGAAGTGGAGGATAAAACAAGCAATGATGATGTTGGTGTTACTATGGTTGACCCTGATGAAACTATGCCAGAGTATGAGGGTTTTACCATAGATGAAAAGGAACTGGAAAATGTTGAAGGAGGTGGTGGAATAGATTTTGACAAGCTGGAATTTCCTAGTTCCCCATCAGTTTCCACATGTTCTAGTATTAGAAGGAATGCATCCCTTCAGATTCTTTTACCTTTTATCACATGTTTGATATGTTTCAGGTTTTTTTTACCTCTTTCTTGTTATCTTTCCTTTAGACCTAGTCACATATTTCATCCGTTTGTCCTCAGATTCTATTTGAAATCTTACTCTTTGTCAAAAGCATGTATAAGAATATAACAGAAAGTTATTCCCTGTTGCAAATTTATATCTCATAAATGTTCTTTATCTTTTCTTTTAGGACTTTAAGATATCTACTAAGGAAATATACTTCCCTTTTATGGCAACATGATTCACTTATTGAAGTTATAAGTCTAATTTACTTTCTCACATCTTTACTTAAATAGGAGATTTTACAATGTTAGTGATAATTTTGGTTTGGTTTTTGTTGGGTGTGACAGGAGTTTAAGGAAGTGCACATTCCAGGGACTAATCCTGAGCAGTACCAATCTTAATGGATCCATACAACCCATGACTTTTTCTGATGATATCACAACAATGTAAGAACACTTGATCTTTTACAGGGTATTGTTCTTGATTCTTATACTCAATAAAAAAAGAATTTCATATGATAAAAGATTGCATTGACCTGTCAATGAATCAACTTATTGGAACTATTTCCTTCTCATATGGGTTTTCTTGTCCTAGGGTATTATGAAGAAACTAGTGGAACTTAGTGGAAATTGAATGACAAGATGAGCCACATCTGGATAGGTGTTGGTGCTAGCTTGGAACTTCTAGAAGGAAAAACACTTCTAGGTATGATGACCTTGAATGACGCTTGAGCCCTTATCTTTAATCTTGTTTTGTCTGTTGAACCAGGGTTAGAGAGTCATATTAGAAACTAACTTGCCGTTTTTGATAGTTTTGAAGTTTAGACTAGAAGTTAATAAAGGTCATGTGAATAACCTTCAACCAAAACAAATGAAATTTCTTATGTTTATTTTTTAATTAATTTGGTAGCTTACGAATTTTGGAAATACCCAAATAACATGATGCTAACTTATGATATATATATTTTTATAGGAAAATGAACCATTTATGCTACTATTGAGGGTCATATTTTGTCATTTGTAGATAAAATGTCATTATTTATTTAAATATTATGTTTCTACATGTTTCTAGGTAATTCAAAGAAAATTAGTAAGTGTGCTTACACTATCCACCTTGATCAATGGCAACATTGGGCCTTGATCAATGTCTTACACAGGGACTATAAAAATCCTATGCTTCCTGTTGCATCTTCAACAATAGATGCTACTGGTATGGTAAAGTCATTATTCTTTATAACAGCTTGAAGGATTGTTTTGTAAAATTACTCAACTTTTTGTTGTATTATATATTTATACTTGTATTATGCTTACTAGTTTGGCAACATTGTTGATCCTAGACAACACTTATTTTGTAGTTATATTTTTTTTGCAGGCAATATAGATACTGTGACTGACTTCATAGATTTAGAGTCCTTGAGTGTCACACCCCAAAACCACGAACGGCGGAAACGTTCAGGGGTGGAGGACGTCATGTACAGTATCACAACAGTGTAATATAATAAACAAGCAACAACATCATCCATTGCATTATAAGTAGAGTTTCAATACATGTGTGTTATTTCATAATGTACAACAATAAAATGAAAAATCAAAATAAGGCGAGTCTTGTCTATGCTCCATCTTCTCAAAAACCTGACCACCGCAGCTGTCTAACTGATGACCTGAGAATACAAGTTATTTTGAAAGCGAGTATCAGCTTTAAAGCTGGTGAATTCATAAGAAATTAAGTGTCGTTGTCTTGCTTATGAAAATCTGTTATGAAGGCTATGTAAACCTTTAAATGAAAATGTTGAGGTAAGTATGAAATCCCTAGAAAAACCCTTATTTTCTATAAGTATGAAATGTAATCTTCTACCAAGATCCGAATGTTTTGTAAGTAAAATGATAGTTTTCCTTTGGTTGTTTAGTACTAAAGTACTTAGTCTAACTCATCGTTTATGTGAATATATCACAAAATAAAGTAAAATAGGAAAATGATATGATAGTCTTCTACCAAGACCCTAATGTTCTGTTATGACTAAGTAGTCTTCTACCAAGACTCGAATCTTCTTTTATGACTAACTAGTCTTCTATCAAGACTCGAATGTTCTGTTATGACTAAGTAGTCTTCTACCAAGACTCGAATGTTCTGTTATGACAAAGTAGTTTTCTACCAAGACCCGAATATTTTGTAATGAATAGGTAGTCTTCTACCAAGACCCGAATGTTTTGTAAGTAATATGATAGCTTTTCCTTTCTATTGAATAGTACTAGAGTACTTAGTCTAACTCATCGTTTATGTGAAAGTATCACAAAATAAAGTAAACAGGAAAAATATAATCATGTAAGTGTTAGTCGAAGGTACTGGTGCTAACAAGACGAATGTAACTGTTATCCCGAGGTACTAGGGCTAACATAATACATATAACCTAATGAACATTCAAAGATTGTCCACTCATCCTCTGTAGCGGCAGCAGGATGGAGGGAGGGTTAGTCCCCGCATCGATCTCTTAATACAGATCGTCAACCTAATGATCCTTCGAAGATTCACATCTCATCCACTGTTGCAACAGTGGACAGAGGGATGGTTAGTCCCGTCACTGACTACTAAATAAGTGACAACCTTAAACATTCGTAGATATTCATCGACCACTGGTGCTAATCAGTGGGATTCGGAATGGTCAGTCCCACCGAATTATCCCATTGAACTGGGGTAGGAAAGATAATTTACACAGTAAATACTAATAAATCATCCTCGTAGTTATAAGTACAAGTATCCAGGTAAGTAAATACACGATAATGCACCTAAGTAACAGTCTTCCTATATGGTATTCATGTAAGTGTGTTCATGTAACATGTAAGTATATGTAAACATATTCATGTATCAGGTAATCCTAAGTAAGTGTACTCATGTATCATGTAAGGTATTGGTATGGACTCATGAATGAACTGACTCTTGTGTGATTCCTTGTAATAGTAATAATGTTTGATATCTTCTGACTATCCCTATGATAGCTAACTGGAAGGTAATTGGTTGTTTACGTAGGTTTATGCACTCTTGCTACTCAAGAGTATTGGAAACTAAATGAAGGGTGAAAACTATAATCTCTAACATATATATGAACATATGCGCATAAGTATAGTTTGATTCAAGAAGGTAAAATAATGGTTTTGCAAGATATCTAGGAGTTTTGAACAATAATTAAGAATGACTTGATGTCATTTTAATAAACATTTCAAAACTAATACTTTTGTTATCAAGGTATTTTAAGATAGAAAACCACTTCATGTGTCACCTTTTGAAATATGTGAAATCTACTGAGTGAAAACACAGTTATAAAATACATAAGATTGATTTAATAACATACTGTTTTCTACTTGTATCCCCCCATTAAAACATTTAAAATCATTTAAAACATTGATTAAGGGGTATGAACTCACCTGTTGTTGGTAGTTCGGACGAACTAGACGGCGTAGGATGGCTAGGTGTCAAGTGAGGACTTGTACACACACTACGATCCTAATGAACATATAATCATACATATATGCACTCAATTAATCTTAAGTTACTAATTGATAAAACTAAGACATCCTAGACATAATAAACACCTTATATAAGTGTTTTAAGCCCTAAGGATTGCATCTAAGCTATTGTGGGACAAGGCACTTGTGTTTAGGGTTCCAAAGGACCCCATATATGAGTTTACTCCTCATATACTAACACACATGGAGTTTACGGTTGTAAAATCTTGAGTTTACGGCCATAAACTCCCAACCATGGGGGTTTGGTGTGTTTTGAAGTCCCTAATGATTCCTAGAATTATTCCAACTTGGTGGCTAAGTCCTTCGAAGGGTTTAAGGTCTAGAAACACTCCATTTAGGAGTTTACGGCCCTAAACCCTTTCCCCTTAGAGTTTACGGCCGTAAACTCTAAGTATGGTGTGTTTTTGATGCTTTCAACTCTCTTGCACTTGTGGTATAGGTTCTAGACTTTTATTCCAAGCATATGAAGACCATTGACACACTTTGGTGCCTCTTTTATGAGTTTACGGCCCATGAACCATGTCATGGCCATAAACTCCGTTTGAAATGTGATTTTGATGTGCTTTGGTCCTTAGATTAAGTGGGGAACAATTCCATGTAAAGGTCTAGGGTTTTAGGTGTCTTAAAAACACCCTTTGGTCCATTTCTATGGAGTTTACGGCCTAAGAAACACTTGGGCCATAAACTCTCATTTGTTTATGTTCTTTGATGTGCTTAAGGCCTTAGATTAAATGGGAACTAGTCTAGGTAATTGTCTAAGGCTTTAGGAGCCTTAAAAGTACCATTTTGAGTTTGAATTTGGAGTTTACGGCCTATGATAATCTTGGGCCGTAAACTCCCAAACTTGGGTGATTTATGGTTGTTTTCTTGTCCCTAACACACATACATATGAGTCTAAGGCAGTTGTACAACACAAGAGTCGGTTTTGGCTTTGTTTCGGGAGTTTACCGCCCAAGAACACCTTGGGGAGTAAACTCTTAGATCTAATGATTTAGCCATCTAAATCATGTTATAAGCACATAATAAGCATTCTAACACTACTAGAAAGAGTTACTCACGTTTTGGTATAAAAACCCGAAGATCCGTGAGAGAGAAAATGGCTTTTCTCTAGTTGGAAATGTGAATAATGAATGAATTTGGTTTAGAAATCTATTTATAGTCCTGAAATATTTTTGGAAGAAATATTTTTATTTCTGAAATGATCTCTAATATAATAGAGTGTTGGAATAATAGTGTTGCACAAAACCCTAGTGCAACCACTCTCCTGATATCTCCTTAAGTGTAAATCCTGAAAACTGCCAAACTTATACCCGAAGTCTGGAATTTCCCTGAAACTGTTCTAAGCTCTATTGTCTTGATATGGTTAGTTCAGAATGGAAATTTCGGGTTGTCACATTGAGTGGTGTTATTAAGGAAGAGTGGAGACAATTGAGACACACATTTAAAAAAATCAGCACATATCTTGTTTACAGTGAGGCACACATTAGGTTATTAGAACTATTAGTTTGTAAATTTGTGTTACGTCTATTGATTTATGTTATCTTTCCATGGAACAACTATTTGTATGACATTAACTTTTGTGCAATGTATTGTATTTTTTGTATATGGTATTTTATTTTCTATTATGAGACATGAAATGCAAATTTAATTTGAAAATCAGTAAATCTATAAATAATTTAAAAAAAAATTAAAATTATGATACGCAAAAATGTGTGTCGTCTTCATTTATGACATGGCCTTTCTTGACAAGGGCTTCCTTGATACGCATTGCGTGTCATAAACACGCACGTCGTAAGGTTACGACACGCAAATGCGTGTCGTCTTCCTTTATGACAGGGCCTTCCTTGATACGCATTACGTGTAATAACCGTGTGTCGTAAATGCGCGTCGTCTATAGACGACGCGAAAAAGCGTGTCGTCTCTCTTTATGACAGGGCCTTCCTTGACGTGCATTTGCGCGTCGTCTGAGCGTTTTACAACGCGCAATGAGCATTGTAAAAGGCTGTTTTTTCTAGTAGTGACCCTTATACTATATAAAGTTAAAAGTTTAATAATAGTATATGTGTAAGTTAAAGAGTCAGTCTTACCGTTAGTAGGCCTCATTCACGAAGCCGGTCTATAAGGGGGGGGGGGGGTATAAGGTTACTGCCTATAAAATGGTGGTTTAATGGGTGTCCACTCTCACCCACTGCTTCCTTAACTGGTGGAGGGTCGTTAGCCGAACGGGTAGGATAGGATATTCTCATTAAAATGATAATGAATATTTTAAGTAACTAAATGTCTTACAAATTCCCAATCTTAGTTAGGAAAATTGTGAATTTGATGCTAATCTATGAAATTGCACTTTGCACCTTGTTGTTAGTGGAGCGTGTGTGGTTAACCGGCACACTAACTTGGACAAACAAGGGTGGAAAAGGGTAGCTCGATGTTTGTCATAGATCAATGGAGCGTGTGTGGTTAGCTGACACATTGATTAGGTGATAAATGACTTCGAGAGTATCAGACTAATTTGCATGGGTATTCATACCTTGTTTGTGATCCTCGGTATCCCAGTCACAAACTTGAGGGGCATAATCGAGATTAAACATGCCATTGAAAAGTTCAGTGAATCTCAAATGATTTAGGAATTTCAATTCTTTTTAAACCTAATGTTTAATTTCGTTTTTCATTGTGGAAATTGGTAAATTGTCATTTACCTACCTTCAAATATTTTACAATTGGATTACAACATCCATCTTCTGAACTGTAAATTATTGTGTTGGGTTCTAGCCTTAATATTTTATTTTGGGTGTTATGTAAAGGACCTAAATCAACTAACTTGAATTTCTCGTTTATAGATGTCTAGTTCAGACACTATGGTCTTCCAAAATCTTTTAGAAAAAGCTTTCCTCGTGAAGATGATATTCCACAAGACAGTCAAGGTGAAAGATTAATCCGTTCTTTGTACTATAGTGGAACTTCACTTCCTCCACCTCCTCCAATACTTCTCCCTAACCCAAAAATTCATAGATTTGAAAAGTTCAAGGTCACTCAAGCCCTATTTTGCTAGCAAAAGTCACGGTATTAAGGTGAGTTTCACGGCCCCACTTTCTAATATTTTTGGGGGATAACACATGTTAAATATTATATACACGATAATATTATGTCTATATGATAATGTATTGATATCGACACAGATAGTTATATTAACAGGGATATAGTTATTCTAAATATAATATATTGAAGATGTACAACTATTATCAACTTATTAGTATGTTATTATACAAATGTAGATCTTGAGTTATACTTAGGATTCTATATATATGTTGTGTGCGATATAGTTCCGAACTTATATTCGAAAGTTCTATATGTTAATTTGTAAAGTATGTTGATATTAATGGTTTTATGTCTAGATAAAACTTATTATGATATTTGTTGTTATTGTTCGTTTTATGATAAGATAAAACTTGATATGTTATATGTTGTTGTTTTTATTGGTTTTATGGCAAGATAAAACCTAGTTGTACTTCAAGTTATAGCTGATATAGTGCCTAAATGATATATGAAGTTAGGAGTAATGTTTAAAAGCATAGTCTAGTAACTTTGGGTTTTAGACATGAAAATGCTTTTGTTGTTAGAGCTATAGGAAGCCGTCGAAGTCTACATGACTAATTGTATTCATCAACTAAGATTGGGGATCTTAGTTGAAATCCTCTAAACTGTAACCGTTAATCCCGTGTGAGCAAGGTAGTTGTGTATAATTAGTATACGGATTGACCACCCCACTTGTGATTGTTAGCTACAGTCAACAATAAACAAGTGACGAACTATCCTTTTACTTGTTATTGTTCCGGCGAAGATGAAGCATACGGTGTTGTGCTCATGGAAATCATGAGTGTATTGTTTCTCCTGGAAATCATGAGTGTGTTTTATCAGAGGTATTGTATCGTAGCAGCGGTTATAGGCTCATGGTAGCAATTTGTTAGAAACATTATACTTAGTCGTATACAAGTATTGATGTTAAGTATAAGTTCCCCTACTTATACCATGGGTAATACTTATATTAAGTAGATAATTATACCCAACACACATACTCATATAGAATTGAAATAGATTTATACGTAGCAACTTTTGTTTGTATGGAATTACAAACACTTATATTCATATTATATGAGGCTTATAGGTATATACTTATTTGGTAAGTAAACTTATATACCTAGGATATATATATATATATATATATATATATATATATATATATATATATATATATATATATATATATATATATATATATATTAAACGCTGCAGAGTCAAAATTATACTTTTGAACTTGAGAAAAAGTGTTATATTTATATGGAGTCAAAACCTGTGAACTCACCAATTTTATGTTGACATATTTTTAAATGCATGTGTTTTCAGGAAGTTGATAACTATGATACGAGAAATGACGTTACACTGCCCGGTGTTTCCGCCGACGGCCAGGGTGTGACAAATTCCTTGTGCACATGTATATGTGAGTCAAGTGAAGGAGTAGGAGATCGAGTGCACTTGGTTGTGCGCTGATCAGGTCCACCACAAACAACAATAAGAGTATTCGTTATGAATTACTAAATTTTAGTAAATATGGTTATACTTACAAGATTAAGTATAATTCTGAACCATTGGAAAAGTTTCAATGTATGGCAGAACGAATAAGAAGAATCAAATTAGGAAGAAAGATAAAGTTTCTCCAATCTGAAATGAAGGGAGAGTACTTGAGTATTGTGTTCTATGGTTATCTTAGTAATTATGAAACCATATCACAATTGATTCTCTAAGGACATATTAGTGCATTTGTATGGCTAAGAAGAGGAATCCTTAATTATTGAAATGGTTAAGTGAAAAGGTGAATCATACTTTCAAAATCAAGTCATAGAGTCATACGCCAAGACTGTGACTTGAGTGACATAATATTAAGAAATGTTTATAACACTTATCAAATGTAGAGTAAAATGTTTTCTACTCTTGTACATTTGAAATTGGTAAGTTGTGATGTTTTGTATAAAACAAAGACCAACTAAGGCCAATTGTGTGAAGTGTTTGTCTTGATAAGAAACCACACTAACTCTTGAATATTTTTTTTTGTCAAGGAATGTTTCTTGAAAACAGAATCATAAATGTCAAGAGGACAGTGGGAGTCTTAATGATCTTGAATAGTTTCAAGAACTAATCAAGAGTAAACCTATTGTTAATCACTAACACATGACTTGAGGTTGGTAACCTTTCGTGTTGACATATTCTTGTTTCTGTGACCAATCCAGTTAAATTTGACTATGCATGTGAGTTCTATGAGTTCTCAATTGTTCGCATAACAACTTGGAAGTAATGGCAGGCCCTGTGCTGCCATGTGGCAAGAAATTAAGATTGAACAAATTCAGTCCATATGAGTTTGGATTTGTCTTGTGATTATGGCTTTGAAAAATTCACATGGATAGGAACACAAATAGCTTAAAATCTAAGTGTCATAAGGTTTCTCTCCTCTTCATGAAAATGATTATGAGGAAACGCTTTCAATATGTAGATTTTAAATAAATAGAAATTATGATATTTGCATTCTCAAATTCGATTATGATTACAACATCCCTCTTCATAGTTCGAATTGTGAGAAATGGCAAAGCTCTAAACATTTGGGACTTATTGATGTAATTTCTAAAATTGTTTAGACACACATGTAAGCTATCTAAGGAAAGGTGTATGAGTTTGAGAAGCCTAGATAAAGTCTTATCAAGCATATCGTGCAAAAATCTTAACTTTGGTAAGGAAGTCAATAAGTATTGATTTCTAGAAGTTCAGCTAATTTCTGGGTACATGTCAAAGCTAATGGGAGCCTAAGTGTTATGCTAGTAAGATAATAATTATTATGCTAGTAACAACATAATTATTATGGTAAGTGTTGTAAGTTACCAATGTTAATTATAGAAAACAAAAGTTTCAATTCGCAAAGTTGCAGGCTTTGAAAAAGTTGTTTTGCTATAATTAAGGGAGAGGAATTCATACTTCATTTCAAATCTAAAAATTTAGATTGAGATTTTAATCAAATTTAGACAAGAACATATATGAATGTTATGTCGAAATGATTCAACATAAGGAAATTCTATATGTGGAAATATTATAGCAAAAGACTGGTAAAGTATCATGTCTTTATGTAAAACATTATGTATCGTATCCCATATGCTTCGGGTATAGGATGTAATGCCATAATATTAATTTGTTCTAATTTTCCAAACACCTTTGGCATTTAGAGGGAAAAGGGACTAGAACGAGATATGACTAAAATGTTTAAGCAATTGTCGAAGACAATCTGAGGTTTACCAAAGATTGTTTGTATGGACAATTGGAAGTATATTGTAAATTTTGGAAAGGACCATATTGATATACTCTGAGAAGAGGTAACTCTTATTCAGGAGTGATAGTCAAAATTGGAATATTGAAATGTTTTTCATAAGTGGAAGTTATTCTTTAAATATTTGTAAGATTAGGAAACTTAATGCAAGAAGGATGTTCAAAGGAATGTACTTTGAATGTGAGACTTCATGGAATTGCTCTCCACTGGAATACATTGTAATGTCTGTTGCCAAGTCTCTGTGACTTTTTGTACATAGTCATTTCAAGAGGATCATTGCATATAAGTTTAAAATCTAACAGATTATAGCAAATGGCAAGAATTTGGTATTCTTACATTTACGATAAGGATTTGGAATTGTGAAATGAGAGTCATTGAAATGCTTTAAATTGATCTATTCACAAAGAAAGGACCATAGGTAAAAATAGTGTGCATGCTTGGAGCATGGGATAACTATTGTTTTAATTCAAGTATCAAGTTGATTAATCGAAAAATTATACAATGAATAATGTGTAATCAATATGGTGACTAAATAAAAGGTGTTTTGTTTATATTCATAACTTTTGAGACCATATTGGATTCGATTATTCTTGTGTTTCACTTTGCATGTTTTGACTTACTGAATAACTAGGTTATTCAAACTATCCATAGTCGATCATACTTTGGAAGTAGGTATTGTGGCAAGACTGTCATGAATCTGACTGTAGATTGTCTAGGTGTTTTAGAAATAGAACAAGTTTGTTGCAGTGTTCATGAGTACTCCTAGAATAAGATTCGAGTATTGGATTAAACCCACACTCTTCTGAATCACTTCATGGTTTTTATCACGAGTGATTGTGAGACGATAATATCTTATATTCTTAAAACAGAGATGTATGAGTTGTAGATTACAATTTTGTTGCGCATTGATATATGTAAACGCACCAGTAACCTGGTGTTATAAAACATATCCTTGTGTGTGATTTGATGAGTAAGTACAAGCAAGCATTTGAGTCGAAGTTTATCCATTCCTTTTACCCAATGTGGGATAAAAGCGCTATCTGTGGGCCCGTCCATGAGTTAGTGATGACACCCTAAGCGCTTGGCCAAGTCTGGACTGATTTGATTTCTTCAATTAGCCAGTTGTCATAAATCGAAAATTGGGAAACAAAAAATGGACAATGAGAATGATTATAATCCATGTCACATGTCCATACGATATCTAGAATATAGGAATATATGATCCCATATCTAATGCACTCGTCATTCACTAGGTCAGAGCTCGACAACAACTTTTAAGAGCTACGATTGCTAGTCAGGATTTTGAAGTCGTACTTGCAATAATAGTTATTAGACTTATCCAAGTGGGAGACTGTTGTATTAGGTGTCTAAGCCCATAACTATAATTTTTATGTACTTGAATCGAGAGTAGCATGGTCCATTTCGGGTTGCATATCACCAGGACAATTTGAGGATGGATATTTGAGTAAAATGTTATTTATGATTTATTAATATATTATAAGTTCTAATATATTAATATGAAATCATATTATTTAATTAGTATTGATTAAGAAGTAATTTGAAATTAATTTAGTGATCAAAAGAGACTAATTAAATCAAGAGTAGCCTTGGCTATCGGAGCCTTGGCTAACGGAGCCGCACCAAGGACCAGGTGGATCCCGAACACTACCTGCCTCTCCAGAGGTATCCCAGGTAACTCCTCGGGGAATACATCCGCAAACTCTCGTACCACTGACACATCGCCCACCGTCGCCTTACCCGCCTCCCGGGTATCCATAACATAGGCGACAAATACTGCGCAACCCTACTGAAGGTAGCGCCTAGCTCTCACTGCTGAACATAAGGCAGGTCCTTGCTATGGCCTCTCGCCCTGAATCATCAGCTCTCCCCCACTTGGGGTCCTGATCAGCACCAACTGCTGTGTGCAGTCGATCACTGCCCCATTGGGGCTTAGCCAATCCATACCAATAATAACCTTGTTCCCCCGTAAAGGTATGAGAACCAGAACTACTAGGTAACACTCCTTGAACAACCTCAAAACACAACCTCGGTAGACCTCTGATGCTTGCACTGACCGGTCGTCTGCAATCCCGACCTCTAGAGGGCAATCCAACATCCCCGAAGACTCAGGAAATATATTGCTAAGCGCAAGAGAGACAAACGATCGGGTAGCACCCGAGTCAAACAATACCTGAACTGGGATACCGTAAACATGGAGTGACCCTACACCGAGCGTACATATATCAGAATCACAACAACATAACATAAAGAGTAAAGATAAGAAATCATACTCGTCACCACATCGGGTGCAGCGCGTGCCTCCTCAGCTGTCAACTGAAATGCTCAGCTCCGCACCAACGAAGCCTCTGCCTTGACCTTCCGGCCATCCGCAACTCGTGCTGTCGTCGGAGTCGACGCCACCATTGGCGTTGCTGCTGTCACTGCTATTAATCTAGGGCAGTTAGCCATTTTATGGCCCCTCTGATTGCAATGAAAGCAAATCAGGTCTGAGATCTGAACCGTGGGAGCAGGGGTTGTACAATCCCTGCCAAAATGCCCAGTCTTATCGCACTTATACCAGTCGGAACCTGACCCAGTGCAACAAACTCCCTCATGTGACCGACCACACTTCCCATAGCTGTCCTGCCCCTGCTGGCCCTTCGACCTCGCGTCGAATCCCTTGGGTTTCTTCCCTGAAACCCCTGCAACATGCGTAGTCTCTGACTTCTTCTTCCTGATGTGCTCCAAGTCAATCTGCCTCTCCAGCGACCTGGAAATCATGATAGCAGGTCTTCCACATCTGCTCATCACCCGCATACTGGGGTACCAACAACGCCCTCTCCCGAAACATGGCGGTGATCTCCACCACAGTCTCCATAGTTTGTCTCATATCTAAAAGCTCTCTGGCTAGCTGCTGAAGCTCCATAGCTGGTGCAAACACAGCCCTGAATCGGGTCATGAAATCTGACCAAGTCATAGCCTCGATGGATGGGGCTCCGAAGGAATTACCAACTAACTCCCACCAATCTCTGGATCGATCCTTGAAGTCCTTGAAGGACAGTATGCGCGTACCCATTTAGCTAGATGCCAAATCACTCCTGAATGATCAGAGGCGGTCCTCCATCAGCTCAATAATCCCCTCCTTGATCGACCCGGAAATAACCGGGGTCGACTCAAGGATACCTCTCGTGATCTCGGACGCGATGAACTCGCGTAACCCGTCATCGACCTGCTAGGACCCCGCACCCGAGCTTGATCCTGATCCCGATCCAGATCCTGAACCTCCTGCTCCAGGACGTGTGACCACCATACTGAAAATAAACACGTAAAGGTCAGGATCATACATACTCCCGAGAGGTCTCACACTCTCTCCCGATTTCCTGGTTCCATCTCAACCCTCCTTGACTCGAGTACGGATCCCCTGCTTTCAGGAGTACGGACCCATACTACCTTCCTCATCCATTCTTACTTTCCTCATGGATTGCTTCAACTTCACCAAGTCCCCTTACCAATATCCTTTTCCAACTGATCTCATCATGGGCTTTCATAGGGCACCCTCCGACCTACTCTCCGCCATCAGATGCACCGGGAGTCCCTACTTCCATTCCAGATCTAGCTTGTGAATACTGTTACATATCTGCTCACTTGTTAGTTAAAGTTAGCCAACACCCATATAGCACTAAGCAAGCAACATTTGTGCATTTAGTAACCACATCAAGCATAACCTAATCAGGCTATCCTACTACTGACTAGACAGTCCTAGCATGCAGCTCATACAATCAGGCATTAAAGGCATCCTCCTAGGCCCTTATCCCTAATCTAGCATGTAGTTCTTAGAATTATATATCAGGCATAAAAGGCTTCCTCCTAGATCCTTATCCCTAATCTAGCATCCAGTTCTCAGAATCATAAATCATGTAATGTAACATAACAAGTATTGGTATCTTGGGGAAAACTTACTTGAGCTCGGCCGGTCGCACACATCACATACCTCGTTCTTTCTTAAAACTCATTAGTTTAGATTTTAGAAAAACCATTTCCTTGTAAAAATCTTTCAAGCCAACAATTTGAGTTCAGACACCCCCGTGGGTGTGTCCAAATCCCTCAAACCAACGCTCTGATACCAACATGTAACATCCCAAATTCCGAGAGCAAAAATTTCATTTTTGAATTAATATTTTATAAAACGTTTTACCAAAACATTGTTAATAAAATACACATTAAAATAATCATAATGTTGTGTCCCAACCCAGGACATCAAAAGTAATGAAAATCAGAGTACAATCCCAGAAACCCAATGCGGAAACTATGTGTGTGTGTGTGATGCACTGCTGTACCGCCGGCTCCTTCCCCTTTGATGAAGATGTACCTTAAACCAAAACCAAAACTGTAGGCACGAAGCTTAGTGAGTTCCCCCATCATACCACATATCATCGATATCTTTCAACCGGTAACTGCCATCAGTATCTTTCAACCGGTAACTGCCATCAGTATCTTTCAACCGGTATTCGCCATCGGTATCTTACAACCGGTACCTGTCATCGGTATCTTTCAACCGATAACTGGGGACTATTTCATCCCCTGCTGATATCATACAATATCAAGATATAATCATACAGTCAGGTATATCTGGGTACTGACCTACCCTTCGATCCTAACGACAAATGTCAAGGAAAGACTATTCCCTACTACTACCACTAACATACACATTGCATATCATATAGTCATATCTTATGACCATATCACATAAACACACCAAAATAATTATCACATAGACACTTATCCACCAAATACCCCTAATGGTGGGCCGACATAGTGGCCATAGACCCACCCCTACTGGAAGGTAACTCACTTCGATGTAGTGCAGTGTCTGAACTATCTTCGGCGTACAAGTCGACTACCCTCGATTGCTCAATCCCTACACGGTAATACTTCAAAGTTATTCATTTGAGTATGCAACCCTAACCGGGGTCATACCAAAACCACACAAAGTCAACATTGGTCAAAGTGAACACCCAGTTGACTTGACTCGCCAAGTTGGCCTGTCAACTCGTCGAGTCCATACTCCACTAACCCGATCCAACCCTGACTCCACTCATCGAGTCTAGCAAGAACACGACGTGTTCTCATTCATTCAAACCATCAGGACCATCTTCATCCGAATCCCTGAGTTGTTCCTTGAACTCGGCAAGTTCATCTCCCTCATAAGAATGTGTCCGGTCTACGACTCGTCGAGTTGTATGAATAACTCGTTGAGTCCGTCTTCAAAGATTGGGAGATTGCCTTGGACTCGCCGAGTCTGCTCATACACTCGTCAAGTCTCGTAATTCCCAAGTCCCTTTTCGCATCTAAAAATCTACGAGACTTTCCTCCCTAAAAACTAGTCCATCCACTGAAAGGATTTGGTAGTCAATACACTACGACTCACCGAGTCCCAAGAACAACTCGTCGAGTCCATCCTTGACCAACACCATAGATCTGGCCTCCAAATGTCCATTTTACATGTAAAGTTCCAAACTTGGTACACATGCAAGCGGTCTTTGGCCAAAAAGCCATAAAAGATGACTTCCAAGGTGTATGGGGTGTTCATGGCAGCAAAATGAACACCTTTGTGCCATAAAACCCCCCAATAGACCTGGATCTAAAGCATAAACTGACTTCTAACACTTAATCCTGAATACAACCTCTCTAGGGCTTAGAAAGATGAAGGAAAAGGTCCAAAAACAAGATTTATAGACAAAGGTTCAGCTTCATACCTCCAATAAGCTGAAAATTGTCACACCCCAAAACCACGAACGGCGGAAACGTTCCGGGGTGGAGGACGTCATGTACAGTATCACAACAGTGTAATATAATAAACAAGCAACAACATCATCCATTGCATTATAAGTAAAGTTTTTATACAAGTGTGTTCTTTATATGTAATAAGACACCAAAAATATACAATCAAAATAAAAGACGAGACTTGACTGCTCCGTCTTCTCAAAACCTGGCTTCCGTACCTGTCTACTGGCGACCTGAGAATACAAGTTATTTTGAAAGCGAGTATCAGCTTTAAAGCTGGTGAGTTCATAAGTATATAAGTGTCATTGCTTTGTTTGTGAAAACCTACTATGAATGCCATGAAAACCTTTAAGTGAAAATGTGAGGTAAGTATGAAATCCCTAGAAAAACCCTTATTTTCTATAAGTATGAATTTTAGTCTTCTACCAAGACTCGAATGTTTTGTATAAATGAAGTGTAGTCTTCTACCAAGACTCGAATGTTTTGTATGTATGATGTGTAGTCATCTACCAAGACTCGAATGTTTTGTATGAATGAAGTGTAGTCTTCTACCAAGACTCGAATGTTTTGTATAAATGAAGTGTAGTCTTCTACCAAGACTCGAATGTTTTGTATGTATGATGTGTAGTCTTCTACCAAGACTCGAATGTTTTGTATGAATGAGGTGTAGTCTTCTACCAAGACTCGAATGTTTTGTATAAATGAAGTGTAGTCTTCTACCAAGACTCGAATGTTTTGTATGTATGATGTGTAGTCTTCTACCAAGACTCGAATGTTTTGTATGAATGAAGTGTAGTCTTCTACCAAGACTCGAATGTTTTGTATGTATGAAGTGTAGTCTTCTACCAAGACTCGAATGTTTTGTATGTAAAATGATAGTTTTTCCTTTGTGTAGACTAGTACTAAAAGTGCTTAGTCTAACTCATCGTTTATGTGAATGTGTCACAAAATAAAGTAAACAGGAAAAATATAATATTGTAAGTGTTGTCTATGGGTACTAGGACCAACACTACATCGCATGAAGCGAAAGTTAGACCCTAAGGAACATCCGAAGAGTGTCCCCTCATCCTCTGTAGCAGCAGCAGGATGGAAGGAGGGTTAGTCCCTGTATCGATCTCTTGACATAGATCGTCAACCTAATGATCCTCCGAAGATTCACATCTCGTCCACTGTTGCAACAGCGGGCGGAGGGATAGTTAGTCCCGTCACTGACCACAAATCAAATGACTACCTTAGACATCCGTAGACGTCATCGATCACTGGTGCTAATCAGTGAGATTCGGAATGGTATGTACCGCCGAAACATCCCATCGAACGGGGATAGGAAAGACAATTTATACAGTAAATACTAATAAATCATCCTCTTAGATCTAAGTTCAAGTATCCAAGGTAAGTAAGTACAGAATAATGTACCTATGAACAAGTGTCCCTGTATAGAATTCATGTAGGTGTGTTCATGTAACAAGTAGGTATATGTAAACATACTCATGTATCATATAATCCTAAGTACGTGTACTCATGTATCATGTAAGGCATTAGTATAGACTCATGAATGAACTGACTCTTGTTTGATATCTTCTAACTATCCCTATGATGGCTAACTGGGAAGTATGTGATTGATCAAGTAGGTTTATGAAAGATATCTAAGAGCTTTGAACAATAATTTAAAGTGACTTGAAGTCATTATACAATTCAAAACTAATACTTCTATTGTCCAAGTATTTTAAGATAGAAAACCATTTCACGTGACTCCTTTTGAAATATGTGAAATCTACTGAGTGAAAACACAGTTATAAAATACATGAAACTGATTTAATAACATGTTTGTTTCTACTTGTATTCCCCCCCCATTAAAGCATTTAAAATCCTTTAAAACATTGATTACGGGGTATGAACTCACCTGTAGTTGGTGATTGGAATGAACTGAACGGTATCGGATTGCTAGGTGACAAGCGAGGACTTGTGCACACACTACGATCCTAATGAACATATAATCACACATATATGCACTCAATTAGACACAAAAGACTAATTGATAATGTTTAAGACATCCTAGACATAGATAACACTTTATGTAAGTGTTTTAAGTCGTAAGGACTTCATCTAATCTATTGTGGGACAGGGTACTTGAGTTTAGGGTTTCCAAAGGACCCTACAAGAGAGTTTACTCTCCATAATCCATCACACATGGAGTTTACGGTTGTAAACTCTTGAGTTTACGGCCGTAAACTCCCAAACGTGTGTGTTTGGTGTGTTTTGAAGTCCAATATGCTTTCTAGAATTATTCTAATCTAGTGGATATGTTCTTGGAAGGGTTTAAGGCCTAGAAGTACTCCAAATAGGAGTTTATGGCCTCAAGGACATTTCCCCTTGGAGTTTACGGCCGTCAACTCCCTTGGGGTGATTCCTTGGTTGCTTTCAAGCCTCTTGTACTAGTGGGATGTGTTCTAGACTTTTAATCCTAGCATATGAAGGCATTAGGCACCACTTAGTGCCCTTTTTTGGAGTTTACGGCCCAAGAACAATATCTTGGTTGTAAACTCACTTGTTTAAGTGATTTTGGTGTGGTTTGGTCCTTCCATTTAGTGGGTACAATTTCTTGTAAAGGGCTAGGGCCTTAGGTGTCATGAAAACACCCTTTGTGACCATTTACATGGAGTTTACGGCCTAGGAGAGTTCTGGGCCGTAAAATCACTTTCATTTGAGTCATTTGATGTGTTTAAGACCTTAAGCTACTTGGGAGCACAACCTAGATGCAAGCCTTAAAGTCCTTAAGTCCTTAAATCACCATTTAGGGCTATGATATGGAGTTTACGGCCTAAGAGAGTTCTGGGCCGTAAACTCCCAATCTTGGGTGGTTTTGTGTGTGATTTCATGTCCCTAATATGTTTACCTAATGTTCTAAGGCCTTATCCTAGCACCAATGTCAGTTTTGGCTTTGATTCGGGAGTTTACCGCCCAAGAACACCTTGGGGAGTAAACTCCTAGATCTCATGATTTAGCCCACTAAATCATGTTATAAGCATCTAATATGTATTCTAACACTACTAGAAAGAGTTACTCACAATCTGGGATAAAAACCCGAAGATCTGTCAGAGAGGAAATGGCTTTTCTCTAGCTGGAATTGTGAATAATGAATTAAATAAATTCAGAAAACTATTTATAGTCCTGAAATATTTGGACAGAAATTATTTTTATTCTTGAACTTGGACTGTAACTTTATGAAACTTGAAATGTTCAAATTTCACAAACCCAGGAGCATCCACTCTCCTGATATCTCCTAAAGTGTAAACCCTAATGTACACTAACTTGTTCGGAAAAGTCTGAAAATCATTGAAATTGGACTGACTTCTATTGAATAGATATTGTTCGTACAAATGGAAATTTCGGGTTGTCACATCATCCCCTCATTATAAGGAATTTCGTCCCGAAATTAGAATGTAAGCAAATAAGAAATTACGAATAACTAAGAAAAAGGGTGAGGGTATTTCAGTTTCATCTGATCCTCACGTTCCCAAGTGAATTCCGGTCCACGCTTTGCGTTCCAGCGCACCTTCACTATCGGGATACGACTTTGCTTTGTTTGCTTGACCTCTCGGTCCATGATTTCTACTGGTTCCTCCACGAAGTTGACGCTCTCGTTGATCTCGATCTCGTCGAGTGGAATGACAAGAGTCTCGTCAGATAGGCACTTTTTCAAGTTCGACACGTGGAAGGTAGGATGTATGTTACTGAGTACTTTCGGTAGATTGAGCTTGTAAGCCACAGGGCCGATTCTTGCGAG
Source organism: Lactuca sativa (assembly GCF_002870075.4). Taxonomy (NCBI): domain Eukaryota; kingdom Viridiplantae; phylum Streptophyta; class Magnoliopsida; order Asterales; family Asteraceae; genus Lactuca; species Lactuca sativa. The sequence continues at coordinate 145,461,613 of NC_056631.2, forward strand.
AATCTCGAAAGACCCTATGTATCTTGGATTGAGCTTCCCACGCTTTCCAAAGCGTATTAAGCCCTTCCAGGGTGAAACTTTCAGTAAGACTCGATCGCCCACTTGGAACTCCAATGGTTTCCTACGCTTGTCGGCGTAGCTTTTCTGTCGGTCTCTAGAGGCTTTTAATCGTTCACGAATTTGAACGATCTTCTCTGTCATTTCCCGAATGATCTCCGGACCCGTGAGAGTGCTTTCGGGAATTCGTCCCTTAGCTAACTGGGTATCACCCACTTCAGCCCAGCACAGAGGGTTTCTGCACTTCCGGCCATAGAGGGCCTCGAATGGAGCTGCCTTTATGCTCGTGTGATAACTGTTGTTGTAGGAGAATTCGACAAGGGGTAAATGAGTATCCCAAGCTTTTCCAAAGTCAATCACACAGGCATGCAACATATCTTCTAGGGTTTGGATAGTCCTCTCACTTTGCCCGTCGGTCTGTGGATGGTAGGCTGTACTCATGTCCAGCCTAGTTCCTAGGGAATTTTGTAATGACTTCCAGAACCTCGAAGTGAATCTACTATCTCGGTATGAGATGATAGACAAAGGAACACCGTGCAGTCTTACAATCTCCCTAATGTAAGTTCTGGTAAGTTTCTCCATCTTGTCTGTTTCCTTGATCGGTAGGAAGTGTTCAGACTTGGTCAGTCTATCGACGATGACCCATATGGAATCAAGTCCACCCGTCGTCTTGGGCAACTTGGTTATGAAGTCCATAGTGATCCGCTCCCACTTCCATTCCGGTATCTCCGGTTGCTGTAGAAGACCGGAGGGTTTCTGGTATTCGACCTTGACCTTTGCGCAAGTAAGGCATTTACTCACGAAGGTAGCAATATCTGCTTTCATGTTAGGCCACCAGTATAGCTTTTTAAGATCCAGATACATCTTATCTGAACCCGGGTGGACGGAATAACGAGTGTTGTGAGCTTCCGTCATGACCAAGTCTCTGAAGCCACCATGTTTCGGTGTCCAGATCCGATCCATGAGGTATAAGGCTCCGCCACCCTTGACTTCCAAGTTCTTATCCATTCCTCTAAGGGATTCACCCGCCACATTTTCAGGTTTCAAAGCGTCGAGCTGAGCCTCCTTTATTTGTGTGGACAAGTGCGAATGGATGGTTAGAGTCAAAGATTTGACTCTACAACCAGTATATTCTTTCCGACTTAGGGCGTCGGCTACTACATTGGCTTTACCCAGATGATAACGAATTTCGCATTCGTAATCACTAAGTAGCTCGACCCACCGTCGTTGTCTCATGTTGAGCTCTTTCTGGTCGAAGATGTGCTGTAGACTCTTATGGTCTGTAAAGATCGTGCTTTTGGTACAGTATAGGTAATGTCGCCAGATCTTCAGAGCAAACATAACTGCTCCTAGCTCGAGATCGTGGGTTATGTAGTTAACCTCATGTGTCTTCAGCTGTTTCGAGGCATAGGCGATGACTTTACCTCACTGCATCAGAACACATCCGAGTCCTTAATTGGATGCATCGCAATAGATAATGAAGTCTTCTATTCCTTCGGGAAGGGATAGTACCGGGGCGGTGCACAAGGCTCGTTTGAGCGTTTGGAACGCTCTTTCCTGTTTCTCCTCCCAGTCGAAGGCCACGCCTTTCTGGGTCAGGGTTGTAAGAGGTTTCGCTATGCTGGAGAAGTTCTGAATGAACCTGCGATAGTAGCCAGCTAGACCTAGAAATTGACGAATTTCAGTAGGTGTCTTTGGTGCTGACCAGTTCTCGATGGCCTTAATTTTGGAAGGGTCCACGTGTATACCTTCTTCGCTAACTACATGGCCCAAAAATTCGACTCGCCGAATCCAAAATTCGCACTTTGAGAACTTTGCGTAGAGCTTCTCCGCTCGTAATGTTTCTAAGATTTTACGGAGATGTTGACCATGCTCCTCCTTACTTCGAGAGTAGATGAGTATGTCATCAATGAAGACGATGACGAACTGCTCCAAGTAAGGACGACACACCCTATTCCTCAGATCCATGAATACTGCGGGCGCGTTAGTTAGTCCGAATGGCATCACTACAAACTCGTAGTGCCCGTAACGAGTTCGGAAGGCTGTCTTGGGAACATCTTCCTCTAACACTCGTAGTTGGTGGTATCCGGATCGCAGATCTATCTTCGAGAAGTAGTTGGCTCCTTGAAGTTGATCAAATAAATCATCAATGCGGGGCAAGGGATAACGATTTTTAATGGTAAGTTTGTTGAGTTCTCTATAGTCTATGCACATGCGAAAAGATCCATCTTTCTTCTTGATGAACAAGACCGGTGCTCCCCATGGTGAGAAGCTTGGTCGAATGAATCCCTTCTTGAGAAGTTCGTTAAGTTGACTGGAAAGTTCCTGCATTTCAGCCGGTGCAAGACGATAAGGAGATTTGGCTACTGGGGTAGCCCCTGGCACTAAGTCGATTCTGAACTCGACTTGGCGCTGTGGTGGTAAACCGGGAAGTTCTTCTGGGAATATGTCGGGAAAGTCGCGTACTTCTGGGATTTTCTGGATGTCTTTCTGTTCTTGGCTGGTATCGACGACGTGTGCGAGAAATGCATGGTACTCCTTCCGCAAACACTTTTGTTCTTGAATGCACGAAATGATGCGAAGGCTGGTACTAGGTTTGTCGCCGTAGATAATTAAAGTTTCGTTGTTAGAAAGGTTAAGACGAACTGCTTTTTCGAAGCACATAATGTTGGCACGCAGAAGACTCAACCAATCCATACCGATGATAACGTCGAAACATTTAATGGTAACTGGCATAAGATCTATCTTGAAAGTATGGCGATCTAAAGTTAAAGTACAACCTATGTATATGCAGTTTGTACTATCTGTTTTCCCGTTAGCCATTTCTACCGTGAATGAACTATCTAATGCACATGGTTTTTGTTTAAGCAGGTGTGCAAATTTGTGACTTACAAAACTTTTCTCGGCTCCACTATCGAAAAGTATGCAAGCATAAGAGTTATCAAGGAGGAACGTACCAGTAACTATCGTTGGATCAACTACTGCTTCCTCGTGGCCTAGAGCCATAACTCTTCCCACTCCTCCAGCCATCCCAGCTTTAGGGCAGTTCCTCTTGTAATGGCCCACTTCGCCACATCCGTAGCAAGCTTGACCCATACCGGCGTTAGGAACTTGAGCAGCTTGATCTGTTGGAGTTTTGCAGAAGCGGACGGTGTGTCCCTTCTTGTTGCAGTTAGAGCAATGCATCTCCCTGCAAGGTCCGTTGTGATGGAAGTTGCACTTGGTGCACTTCGGGAGGGTTCCAGCATATGCCCTTGCTGGTAAGAGGTTGGCAGGGGCAACAGGAGTAACTGTGGCAGCATTGATTGCCACATATTGTTGTTTCTTGGAGGACCCTTGCGGAGCCCCTCCTTTCCTCTTATTCCACCCCTTCTTGTGGTAGTCGGGGTTGGACTTTTGTGGTACAGGGGTAGGGGTTGTTATGTTCTGAGGTTTCCGGTGATCGATAAGAGACTGTGCCAGTTCCTTGGCACTATCGAAGGTAATAGGCCTCGAAGCGATCACACTTGACTGGATCTGGGGCGACAGTCCCCAGATATACCTCTCGATCTTTTTGCTCTGGAGAGCAACCATGTCGGGGCATAAGTTTGCCAAATCACAAAACCTATTTGCGTAGGTAGTGATGTCGGATCCAACCATTTGAAGACCCCAGAATTCCTGCTCGAGTTTTTGTACCTCGCCTCGAGGACAGTATTCCTTCATCAGCATTTCTTTCAACTTTTCCCAGCCAATGGAATACGCCACCGCCAGAGTTAGATAGTTAACATGGCTGTTCCACCATGTTAGTGCTCGGTCAGAGAAGGTACAAGCTGCGAACTTGACCTTGCTGCCCTCCATCTTTTCAATCCATTGCCTCAACACCATAACACCCCCAGTCCCATTGAAGTTGCGGGGTTTGGCGTTAGTAAAGTTTTTGTAGGTGCATTCTTGAGGGTTCAGGTTTGGGTTTTGAGCAGCCGGGGGTAGGTTGTTGACTTCTGGCTCCGAGTCGGAACTATCGGAAAAGCCCTCAGCATGGTGATCATCCAAAGGGATTGGGTGATCATCTTCTGGCTCTGCCTCTAGCCAACCAGCATTGCCTTGGTTCGGAAAGTACGGATCGCCGTGGTGAAATCCATCCATCTTAATTTACGCGAGAAAAGGGATATAAGAGATAGCTAAAATAGACGAACTAACTAAGATAATTACAGTAAGATCAAATACCCATATGGTATTTCTTTATGGTTGTGTTGGTAAGTTTTTAGACTTGTTGCCACATCACAACCATTCTTGGGCATATGCTAATCACTCCATGGACCAGCATAGTTGATCAGGCTATGCCATTCCCAAGACTGACTATATATCCCCAGGCTTACTTGTGATATCCAACAATCGTAATATTTTTGTTCTTGTCGTTGTGACACTGATTTTAGTATGAATGCAGGCACGTATACTTTGTTAAATATTTTATTATTTAAAAGTATAACTCTTAGACAGAGTGTTTTAATCCCATGTATTTATAGTTAGTATATCTTTTATGGGTTGATATACTATATTCACTATAAACAATGCTCTGATACCAATCTGTCACACCCCAAAACCACGAACGGCGGAAACGTTCCGGGGTGGAGGACGTCATGTACAGTATCACAACAGTGTAATATAATAAACAAGCAACAACATCATCCATTGCATTATAAGTAAAGTTTTTATACAAGTGTGTTCTTTATATGTAATAATACACCAAAAATATATAATCAAAATAAAAGACGAGACTTGACTGCTCCGTCTTCTCAAAACCTGGCCTCCGTACCTGTCTACTGGCGACCTGAGAATACAAGTTATTTTGAAAGCGAGTATCAGCTTTAAAGCTGGTGAGTTCATAAGTATATAAGTGTCATTGCTTTGTTTGTGAAAACCTACTATGAATGCCATGAAAACCTTTAAGTGAAAATGTGAGGTAAGTATGAAATCCCTAGAAAAACCCTAATTTTCTATAAGTATGAATTTTAGTCTTCTACCAAGACTCGAATGTTTTGTATAAATGAAGTGTAGTCTTCTACCAAGACTCGAATGTTTTGTATGTATGATGTGTAGTCTTCTACCAAGACTCAAATGTTTTGTATGAATGAAGTGTAGTCTTCTGCCAAGACTCGAATGTTTTGTATAAATGAAGTGTAGTCTTCTACCAAGACTCGAATGTTTTGTATGTATGATGTGTAGTCTTCTACCAAGACTCGAATGTTTTGTATGAATGAAGTGTAGTCTTCTACCAAGACTCGAATGTTTTGTATAAATGAAGTGTAGTCTTCTACCAAGACTCGAATGTTTTGTATGTATGATGTGTAGTCTTCTACCAAGACTCGAATGTTTTGTATGAATGAAGTGTAGTCTTCTACCAAGACTCGAATGTTTTGTATGTATGAAGTGTAGTCTTCTACCAAGACTCGAATGTTTTGTATGTAAAATGATAGTTTTTCCTTTGTGTAGACTAGTACTAAAAGTGCTTAGTCTAACTCATCGTTTATGTGAATGTGTCACAAAATAAAGTAAACAGGAAAAATATAATATTGTAAGTGTTGTCTATGGGTACTAGGACCAACACTACATCGCATGAAGCGAAAGTTAGACCCTAAGGAACATCCGAAGAGTGTCCCCTCATCCTCTGTAGCAGCAGCAGGATGGAAGGAGGGTTAGTCCCTGTATCGATCTCTTGACATAGATCGTCAACCTAATGATCCTCCGAAGATTCACATCTCGTCCACTGTTGCAACAGCGGGCGGAGGGATAGTTAGTCCCGTCACTGACCACAAATCAAATGACTACCTTAGACATCCGTAGACGTCATCGATCACTGGTGCTAATCAGTGAGATTCGGAATGGTATGTACCGCCGAAACATCCCATCGAACGGGGATAGGAAAGACAATTTATACAGTAAATACTAATAAATCATCCTCTTAGATCTAAGTTCAAGTATCCAAGGTAAGTAAGTACAGAATAATGTACCTATTAACAAGTGTCCCTGTATAGAATTCATGTAGGTGTGTTCATGTAACAAGTAGGTATATGTAAACATACTCATGTATCATATAATCCTAAGTACGTGTACTCATGTATCATGTAAGGCATTAGTATAGACTCATGAATGAACTGACTCTTGTTTGATATCTTCTAACTATCCCTATGATGGCTAACTGGGAAGTATGTGATTGATCAAGTAGGTTTATGAAAGATATCTAAGAGCTTTGAACAATAATTTAAAGTGACTTGAAGTCATTATACAATTCAAAACTAATACTTCTATTGTCCAAGTATTTTAAGATAGAAAACCATTTCACGTGACTCCTTTTGAAATATGTGAAATCTACTGAGTGAAAACACAGTTATAAAATACATGAAACTGATTTAATAACATGTTTGTTTCTACTTGTATTCCCCCCCCCCCCCATTAAAGCATTTAAAATCCTTTAAAACATTGATTACGGGGTATGAACTCACCTGTAGTTGGTGATTGGAATGAACTGAACGGTATCGGATTGCTAGGTGACAAGCGAGGACTTGTGCACACACTACGATCCTAATGAACATATAATCACACATATATGCACTCAATTAGACACAAAAGACTAATTGATAATGTTTAAGACATCCTAGACATAGATAACACTTTATGTAAGTGTTTTAAGTCGTAAGGACTTCATCTAATCTATTGTGGGACAGGGTACTTGAGTTTAGGGTTTCCAAAGGACCCTACAAGAGAGTTTACTCTCCATAATCCATCACACATGGAGTTTACGGTTGTAAACTCTTGAGTTTATGGCCGTAAACTCCCAAACATGTGTGTTTGGTGTGTTTTGAAGTCCAATATGCTTTCTAGAATTATTCTAACCTAGTGGCTATGTTCTTGGAAGGGTTTAAGGCCTAGAAGTACTCCAAATAGGAGTTTACGGCCTCAAGGACATTTCCCCTTGGAGTTTACGGCCGTAAACTCCCTTGGGGTGATTCCTTGGTTGCTTTCAAGCCTCTTGTACTAGTGGAATGTGTTCTAGACTTTTAGTCCTAGCATATGAAGGCATTAGGCACCACTTAGTGCCCTTTTTTGGAGTTTACGGCCCAAGAACAATGTCTTGGCCATAAACTCACTTGTTTAAGTGATTTTGGTGTGGTTTGGTCCTTCCATTTAGTGGGTACAATTTCTTGTAAAGGGCTAGGGCCTTAGGTGTCATGAAAACACCCTTTGTGACCATTTACATGGATTTTACGGCCTAGGAGAGTTCTGGGCCGTAAACTCACTTTCATTTGAGTCATTTGATGTGTTTAAGACCTTAAGCTACTTGGGAGAACAACCTAGATGCAAGCCTTAAAGTCCTTAAGTCCTTAAATCACCATTTAGGGCTATGATATGGAGTTTACGGCCTAAGAGAGTTCTGGGCCATAAACTCCCAATCTTGGGTGGTTTTGTGTGTGATTTCATGTCCCTAATATGTTTACCTAATGTTCTAAGGCCTTATCCTAGCACCAATGTCAGTTTTGGCTTTGATTCGGGAGTTTACCGCCCAAGAACACCTTGGGGAGTAAACTCCTAGATCTCATGATTTAGCCCACTAAATCATGTTATAAGCATCTAATATGTATTCTAACACTACTAGAAAGAGTTACTCACAATCTGGGATAAAAACCCGTAGATCTGTCAGAGAGGAAATGGCTTTTCTCTAGCTGGAATTGTGAATAATGAATTAAATAAATTCAGAAAACTATTTATAGTCCTGAAATATTTTGACAGAAATTATTTTTATTCTTGAACTTGGACTGTAACTTTATGAAACTTGAAATGTTCAAATTTCACAAACCCAGGAGCATCCACTCTCCTGATATCTCCTAAAGTGTAAACCCTAATGTACACTAACTTGTTCGGAAAAGTCTGAAATCACTAAAATTGGACTGACTTCTATTGAATAGATATTGTTCGTACAAATGGAAATTTCGGGTTGTCACAAAAATGAGCTCCAAACTCTCGATCTTCTTGTTTCCCCTTGGCCTCACAAGCTCCTTTCCTCTTATCAAGCTTCACAACCCACTAAAAAGGACCAAAATGGCCTTAGAACACACAAAACGGCTGGGGTTTCGATATGACGTCTTTTGGGAGTATAAGGGATGATGGAGGCTGAGATAAGTTGTTTAAATAGGGTGAAAACCCTTAATTTAGGGTTTTAACCAAACAACACCTACTCGCCGAGTCAGTCTTCTGACTCGTCGAGTAGGCCACTTAAACTGTCCGCGGATCTCGACTCTACTCGACGAGTTGGGCCTCCAACTCCACGAGTCCCAAAGAAAAACACAAGAAATGTTTGAAGTAACTGCATACCAGGAATCGGGTGTTTCAAATATCCCCAACTTATCTTAGAATTCGTCCTTGAATTTTGCTGCTCGATCCTGAAAAATCTCGGGGTAATGCTCCCTCATCTCGTCCTCTAGCTCCCAGGTCCATTCCGAGCACTTTCGGTGTTGCCACTGCACCTTTACCAGCTCCACTCTCTTGTTCCTCAGATCCTTTGACTTCCTGTCAAGGATTGCCTCTGGCCGCTCGATGTAGTTCAGACTGTCATCAACCTGAATAACCTCCAAAGGCACCACCTCCGAATCGTCTACCAGGCATTTCGGCAACTGGGAGACATGAAAAGTGCTATGAATCTGACTGAGTTCGGCTGGCAGATCCAGCCTATATGCCACCTTGCCCACCTGGGCCATAACCCTGAAGGGTCTGATATATCGGTGCCCAGCTTGCCCTGCTTCCTGAATCGAATAACGCCCTTCCATGGTGACACCTTCAGGGGCACCATATCCCCGACCTGAAATTCCAGGTCTGACTGACGCTTGTTGGTGTAACTTTCCTACCGACTCTAAGCAGTCTGAAGCCTACTCCGAACCTGCTAGATCCTTTCCGTAGTCTTGAGTACCACTTTGTTACTCCCCATGACTCTCTGGGGAACCTCTCCCCAACATATCGGGGTCCTGCACTTCCTCCCATACAACATCTCGAAAGGAGGACGGTCGATACTCGCATGATAACTCTTGTTATAGGAGAACTCATCCAACGGAAGGTAAGTATCTCAACTACCTCTGAAGTCTAAAACACATGCCCGCAGCATATCCTCTAGAGTCTGGATGGTCCGCTCACTCTGACCATCCGTCTGCGAGGTGAAAGGCGGTGCTAAAATGCAGTCGAGTACCCAGCTCTTCATGAAACTTGTTGTAAAACCTAGAAGTGAACCGCATATCCCTGTCTGAAATCACTGAAACTGGCACCCCGTGTCGTGCCACTACCTCCCAGATATAGATGTCGGCCAACTTTTCGGCCGAAATACTCTCCTAAATCAGAATAAAATGGGCGCTCTTGGTCAATTGATCAACGATGAACCAAATCGAATCCACTACTCGTGCTGTCCTGAGAAGCTTCATAATGAAGTCCATAGTAATATCCTCCCACTTCCACAGTGGGATATGCAAAGGTTGGACCTTGCTGTGAGTTCTCTGGTGCTCAGCCTTGACCTTCCTACATGTTAGGCACCTCTCCACGAACCAAGCTACATTCCTCTTCATAGAGGGGCACCCATAATCATGACGAAGATCCATGTACATCTTTGTCGCCCCGGGATGGATAGAGAACCTGGATCTGTGCGCCTCTGACATCAATACCTGGCGTACACCCCCATGATAAGGGACCCACACCCTACGATGAAGAGTCAACAATCCTCGGCTATCATAGTCGAAGGAGGAAACCTGACCCACGATTCGCTCGCTCTTCCGATGTTCCCCCTTCACGACCTCCTGTTGGGCGTCCCGAATCTGCTCCAACAACGGAGTCACAACTATCATCGTCAGACATATGTCCCTGATCGGCGCTGCCTTACGACTAAGCGTATCGGCCACGACATTGGCATTCCCCGGGTGGTAGAGGATCTCACAACCATAATCCTTCACCACATCAAGCCACCGACGCTGCCTCATATTCAGATTTGGCTGGTCCATGAGATACCGCAGACTCTTATGGTCCGTGTAAATGGTATAACGTACCCCATAGAGGTAATGACACCAAATCTTGAAGGAGAAAACAACAGTCCCCAGCTCCAAGTCATGCGTCGGATAATACGCCTCATGAGGCTTCAGCTGCCTCGAAGCATAAGCAATAACATGCCCTTCTGCATCAATACCGCGCCTAAACCCGAGATGGAAGCATCGCAGTATACAACAAAATTCTCCATGCCCTCTGATAGGGCTAAGATTAGCGCCTCACACAATATCTGTCTCAATGTGTCAAACGCAGCCAACTACTCAGGCCCCCAACAAAATACCACGACTTTCCTCGTCAACCGAGTCAGGGGTACAAGTATCTTGGAGAAGTCCTGAATGAATCTTCGATAGTAGCCTGCCAGTACCAGGAAGCTTCGAATCCCGGATGGAGACCTCGGAACCTCCCATCTTATCACGACCTCCACTTTGGCCGGATCAACCGAAATCCCATCTTGGTTGACAAGTAGCCCAAGAAACTACACCTCGTGCAACCAGAACTCACACTTGGAGAACTTATCATACAAGCTCTCCCTCCTCAAAGTATCCAACACCTTTTACAAGTGCTCCTATTGCTGCTCTCACGTCTTGGAATAAAAAATATGTCATCGATGAAAACTATCACAAACCGATCCAACATTGGTCTGCACATGCGGTTCATGAGGTCCATGAACGCGGTAGGAGCATTGGTGAGCCCAAAAGGCATCATTACAAACTCATAATGGCCATAACGCGTCCGAAAAACAGTCTTCTGTACATCCTCCTCTCTGAATCTCATCTGATGATACCCTAAACGCAAGTCGTTCTTGGAGAACCAAGATGCTCCCTACAGTTGGTCAAAGAGGTTATCGATCCTCGAAAGTGGGTAATGATTCTTCACAGTTACTTTATTCAGCTCCCGATAATCAATACACATCTGATGCGACCTATCCTTCTTTTTCACAAACAGAATCGGGGCTCCCCAGGGTCAACTGTTCGGTCTAATGAATCCCTTGTCTACCAGCTCCTACAGCTGTGTAGACAACTCCTGCATCTCAGGAGGAGCCAACCGATAGGTTGCCTTGGCTATCGGAGCCGCACCAGGGACCAGGTGGATCCTGAACTCTACCTGCCTCTCCGGAGGTATCCTAGGAAACTCCTCGGGGAATACATCCCCAAACTCTCATACCACTGGCAAATTGCCCATCGTCACCTTACCCGCCTCCCGGGTATCCATAACATAGGCAACAAATCCTACGCAACCCTGTTGAAGGTAGCGCCTACCTCTTGCTGCTGAACATAAGGCTGGTCCTCGCTATGGCCTCTCGCCCTGAATCACCAGCTCTACTCCAATTGTGGTCCTAATCCGCACCAACTACTGCGCGCGGTCGATCCCTGCCTTGTTGGTGGTTAGCCAATCCATACCAATAATAACCTTGTTCCCTTGCAAAGGTATGGGAACCAGATCTACTAGGTAACACTCCTCGAACAGCCTCAAAACACAACCTCGGTAGACCTCTGATGCTCACACTGACCGGTCGTCCGCAATCTCGACCTCTAGAGAGCAATCCAACATGCCCGAAGACTCAGGAAATTTCTTGCTAAGCATAAGAGAGACAAACGATCGGGTAGCACCCGAGTCAAACAATACCTGAACTGGGATACCATTCACATGGAGCGACCCTACACCGAGCATACATATGTCAGAATCACAACGACATAACATAAAGAGTATAAATAAGAAATCATACCCGTCACCACATCAGGTGCAACGCATGCTTCCTCGGCTGTCAACGGAAATGCACGGCTCCACACCACTGGAGCCTCTGCCTTTACCTTCCGGCCATCCGCAACTTGTGTTGTCACCGGAGTCGGCGCCAACACTAGTGTTGTTGCTGTCGCTGCTGTCAATCTAGGGCAGTTGGCCTTTTTATGGCCCCTCTGATTGCAATAAAAGCAAATCAGGTATGATATCTAAACCGTGGGAGCAGGGGCAGTACAATCCCTACCAAAATTCCCAGTCTTGTCACACTTATAGCAGTTGGAACCCGACCCAGTGCAACAAACTCCCTCATGTGACCGACCGCACTTCCAACGACGGTCCTACCCCTGTTGTCCCTTCGACCTCGCATTGAATCCCTTGGGTTTCTTCCCTGAAACCCCCGCAACATGCACAATCTCTGACTTCTTCTTCTTGAGGTGCTCCAAATCAATCTCCCTCTCCTGCACCCTGGCAATCATGGACTCTAGGGTCAGGCAGGCCGAATAGCTGACATGCTCCCGAATGATAGTGGGTCTTCCGCATCTCCTTATCCCCCGCATACTGGGGAACCAAAAATGTCCTCTCCCAGAACTTGGCGGTGATCTCCGTCACGGTGTCCATAGTCCATCTCATATCTAAAAACTCTTTGGCCAGCTGGTGAAGCTCCAAAGCAGATGCAAACTCAGCCCTAAATCGGGTCACCAAATCTGACCAAGTCATAGCCTCAATGGCTGGGGCTCCCAAGGAATCACCAACTAAATCCCTCTAATCTTTGGCTCGATCCCTCAAACAACCTGCAGAAAAATGGACCTTCGACCCTTCAGGGCAGAAGCTCGTCAACTGTGCAAACTCGATGTCTGCGATCCATCTCCTAGTAGCAATGGGGTCCTTCACTTCATGGAAGTCCGACGCACCACTCCCCCTGAAGTCCTTGAAGGACAGTGTGTGCTTACCTGTCTGGCTAGACGCCAAATCACTCCTAAATGATTGGAGGCGATCCTCCGTCAGCTAGATAATCCACTCCTTGATCGACCCGAAAATGACCGTGGTCGAATCAAGGATACCTCTCATGATCTCGAACGTAGTGAACTTGCGTAACCCGTCGTCGACCTGCTCGGACCCTGCACCCACTGAAAATAAACACGTAAACGTCAGGATCATACTTACTCCCGAGAGCTCTCACACACTCTCCTGGTTTCCTGGTTCCATCTCAACCCTCCTTGACTCGAGTACGGATCCTCTTCTTTCAGTAGTACGGGCCCATATCACATTTCACATCTATCCGTACTTTCCTCAAGGATCACCTCAACTTCACCATGTCCCCTTACCAATATCCCTTTCCAACTGATCTCATCCTAGGCTTTCCTAGGGCACCCTCCGACCTACTCTCCGCCATCAAATTCACTAGGAGTCCCTACTTCCTTTCCATATCTAGCTTGTGAATACTGTTACATATCCGCTCACTAGTTAGTTAAAGTTAGCCAAGACCCCTATAGCACAAAGCAACCAGCATTCGTGCATTGAGCAATCACATCAAGCAAAACCTGATCAGGCTATCCTACTGATGACTAGACAGTCCTAACATGCAACTCATACAATCAGGCATTCAAGGCATCCTCCTAGATCCTTAGCCCTAATCTAGCATGTAGTTCTCATAATCATATATCAGAAATAAAAGGCATCCTCATATATCCTTATCCCTAATCTAGCATGCAGTTCTGAGAATCATAAATCATGTAACGTAACATAACAAGTATGGGTATCTTGTGGAAAACTTACTTGAGCTCAGCCGGTCACACGCATCACACACCTCATTGTTTCTCAAAACTATTTAGTTTAGATTTTAGAAAAACTATTTCCTTGTAAAAATCTTTCAATTCCTCGGTTTGAGTTCAGACACCCCTGAGGGTGTGTCCGAATCCCCCAAACCAAGGCTCTAATACCAACTTGTAACATCCCAAATTCCGAGACCAAAAATTTCATTTTTGAATTAATATTTTATAAAACATTAAAAAAATCATAATGGTGTGTCCCAATCCAAGACATCAAAAGTAATGAAAATCAGAGTACAATCCCAAAAACCCAATGCGGAAACTATATGTGTGTGTGTGATGCGCTGCTATACCGCCAACTCTTTACCCTTTGATGAAGAGGTACCTGAAACCAAAACCAAAACTATAAGCACAAAGCTTAGTGAGTTCCCCCATCACACCACATAAAATATCATATCATCGGTATCTTTTAACCGGTAAATGCCATCAGTATCTTTCAACCGGTAACTGCCATCAGTATCTTTCAACCGGTATTCGCCATCGGTATCTTTCAATCGGTACCTGTCATTGGTATCTTTCAACCGATAATCGGGGCCTATTTCACCCCGTACTGCTATCATACAATATCAAGATATAATCATACAGTCAGGTATATCTAGGTACTGACTTACCCTTCGATCCTAACGACAGATGTCAGGGAAAGACTATTCCCTACTACTACCACTGACATACACATTGCATATCATACAGTCATATCTTAGGACCATATCACATAAACACACCAAGATAATTATCACTAGGGATGTTAAAAAGTCCTGTGGGACCCCGCTCCCGCGGGGACCCCGTCCCGTTTGGGGGAATTTTTTAAAAATAATCGGGGGCGGGGACGGGGGCAGGGGCAAGGTTAACCGCCGTTTTAATTTCGGGGGCGGGGCGGGGGTGGGCAATTTTGTCCCGAAACCCCCATGGGGACCCCGTTAATAAATTATACATATATTTAAATATATTAATTATATAAATATAATAAAAAATAACATTATTTTGAGCTTCTAAAGTTCATCAAAAAACATGTTTTTAAGTTGTTAGGATAATATTTTTAAGATGCCATAACTTTTTTATTTTTAACTTGTAAAATTCTTCTATAAATAATTATTTGTTATTTAAAAAATATAGCCTTTTAGCCTAACTAAAAATTTCTTTTAGCCCAAAAAAAGTCAGCCCAAAATCAATTGGGGGGGGGGGGGGGGGGGGAATGAGGGTCGGAGCAGGGGTATTAAAGGGGATTCGGGGGTGGGGGGGGGGGGGGGTTGGAAGGCTAAACATTTCGGGGACGGGGGCGGGGACAGGGGAACGGGAAAATTTTGGGAGCGGGGGCGGGGGATGCACTCCCCGTCCCATTTGCCCCCGTTGACATCCCTAATTATCACATAGACAATTATCCACCAAATACCCCTGATGGTGGGCCGGCATTATGGCCTTAGACCCACCCCTACTGGAAGGTAACTCACCTTGATGTCGTGCAGTGTCTGAACTATATTCGGCGTACAAGTCGACTACCCTCGACTCCTCGATCCGTACACGAAAATACTTCAAAGTTATTCATTTGAGTATGCAACCCTAACCACGGTCATACCAAAACCAAGAAAAGTCAATATTCGTCAACCCAGTTGACCTGAGTCGCCGAGTTGGTCTACCAACTCGTTGATTCCGTACTCCACTAACCCGATCCAACCCCGACTCCACTCATCGAGTCTAGCAAGAACTCGACGGCTTCTCCTTCATTCAAACCATCGGGACCATATTCATCTGAATTGTCGAGTTCTTCCTTGCACTCGACAAGTTTATCTCCCTCATCAGAATGTGTCCGGTCTACGACTCGCCGAGTTGTATGAACAACTCGTCGAGTCCATCTTCAAATATTGGGAGATTGCCTTGGACTCGCCGAGTCTGCTCATTCACTCGTTGAGTCCCATGATTCTCAGGTCCCTTTTCGCGTCTAAACATCTACGAGACTTTCCTCCATAACAAATGGTCCATCAAAACAAAGGATTTGGTAGTCAATACATTGCGACTTGCCGAGTCCCAAGAACAACTCGTCGAGTCCATCCTTGACCAACACTATATAGTCAATTTAAATGGGTCTTAACACACAAAAACCATAGATTTGGCCTCTTAATGTCCATTTTACACGTAAATTTCGAAACTTGGTACACATGCAAGGGGTCTTTGGCCCAAAAAGCCATAAAAGATGGCCTCCAAGGTGCATGGGGTGTTCATGGTAGCAAAATGGGCACCTTTGTGCCATAAAACCCCCCCAATAGACCTTGATCTAAAGCATAAACTGACTTCTAACACTTAATCCCGAATACAACCTCTCTAGGGCTTAGAAAGATGAAGGAAAAGGCCCAAAAATCAAGATCTATAGACAAAGGTTCAACTTCATACATCCAATAAGCTGAAAATGAGCTCCAAACTCTGGATCTTCTTGTTTCCCCTTGGCCTCACAAGCTCCTTTCCTCTTCTCAAGGTTCACAACCCATCAAAAAGCACCAAAATGGCGTTAGAACACACAAAACGGCTAGGGTTTCGATATGACGTCTTTTGGGAGTATAAGGGACGATGGAGGCTGAGATAAGGTGTTGAAAGAGTGTGCAAACCCTCAATTTATAGTTGTACCCAAACAACACCTACTTGCCGAGTCAGTCTTCTGACTCGTCGAGTAGGTCACTTAAAATGTCCACGGATCTCGACTCTACTCGTCGAGTTGGGGCTCCAACTCATCGAGTCCCAAAGAAAAACACATGAAATGCTTAAATTAACTGCATACTAGGAATCGGGTGTTACATGGGGTGCTAAGTTCTGAAAGTCTAAAACTACAAGCTACAACAAAAAGTTAATTCTATAACTCATTTTTATGTTGATTATTTCAATTGTATGCAAGTTGTAGGTTTAATGCTTTAGAAACAATATTGCATGTATAATTAGATAAAACATAGATCCAAAGTATTTAGGGTTGTATATGAACCATAGGATGTTGTAGTATACAAAACGCAACAGGTCAAGCAGGTCACGACCCTAAGGAAGCCCTAGGAGGTTATAGAACGACGACTTGGTGATTTGGGTTTTCTGATTGAAGATTTCGAATGTGATTAATTCTTTTGCCTTTTGGTAACTGGCGGTGAAATAGGATTTAGAAAGATGCACCATGGGAACAATATTCGATTTAGTGAGAGCGATAACTAGTTGAGATTACCTTAAGCACTCGACGATGTGCTGAAGACACCCGTCGTATTTTGTTGGCTCAATTTCAAGAATCAGATTTTGATTTGCCTTGAGGTTGAGGATCGATGATTGTGCCATATGTTCTGCAACTGAAGGAGTTTCTGATGAAGCGGCCATTGAAGCTCGAGAAAGGAGATGATTTTGTTTGCTTTTTGAAAGTGCTAAATAATTAATGAATAGTCAAAATCCTTTTATACGGTATAGTAGGTGAGAGAAATCCATCGATTGGTTGCATCGGTTACTGAAAAGTCGCCTAAAAAGGCATGAAAGACAGCTGTGACAGTGTCAGGCGGCGTCAAATCAGCGTCCGTTCAAATTCTCACGCCCAAATCATATCCTTTAAGATGTCGTTTCAGTTACGCCCTTTCCCAGTTAATTTAGATATGAACTTTCTCAATTAATAGCTATCAAATGTTCTGCGAAACTAAAAGTAAACTTGAGTACCATAAACCAGACTTTGGAAAATCACAAGGATCTTCGTGCGAGAGTGTGCCAAAGATAAAGAAATAAAACAACATTAAATTAAGGGATCCTAGTGATGGCTATTAAGACATGAAACAGATGGATCTCGGGCAATGATCTCTTCCTTCGGAGTCAAGAGAGACTTTAAAGTGTTTGTGTAGTTTCCCGTTGAATTACGATGAACTGTTTGTTGAGAAATAGTGAAAGGCATGTTTTCTTTAGGCTTTAAGGGTGGCTTTATGTTCAACCAAACTACAAAAATTGATATAAGTCTGAACGGTCGAATGAAGTACTTATTTGACCTGTGTATCCATAAAAGCAAGTATGCTTTGGAATTATTTTTGAGTGACTAGGATTAGTATAGAAATATCAAAAAAAGTAAAAATTGGATCTATTGGGAAGAAACATCTTACGACTAGAATGTATCATTAACATCACACAAAAAGAAAATAGATTTCATGGTACTGAACACGAAGGTGGACTTTCGTTAATTCCATGGTGAAAAGGCTAGAACAATTAAATAGTTCACCGTCAATTCGTATATATGTGTTGGATTTTGGGTTTCACTCAATTCGTGGTGATAAAAATTTAAGATCATAAACATTGAATGTGTTGTAACCATAAACCTTAGTGGTAATATTTGAGAGTCTCAAGGGTTACATTTATGAATGTGAAAGGTATGGAGAAGTAGTATGATGTGGTTCCAAAGAAATAATGTACCTCTGCAATGCGAATGTGACTAAGCAGTCAAATCTTAACTTAATGTGAGAAGAGTTAGGTAACTCTTCACGTAAGTGAATGAACAACCTTATTGGGAAGAAGCAAATGGTGTTATCGATTCATTAAGGCTTAAAAATATATAAAAAAAAACTTAAAGGCTTTGGACGACATACAATAGCATGCTTCTAGAGACACTTCGCTAGTGCATAGATTAGAAAAATTATACCTGAACCATCATTCGTAATTGAGATCACCAAGATGTTTGCCCTGAAACCTGCTTAATTATCCAATATTTTTGGTATTTTTGTTTAATTATAAAAAAAATTAAATAAATAAAAAATATTTTTGTATTTTTGTTTTTCTTAAAAAGAAATAAAAACAGAAAGAAATAAAAACATAATGAAATATTTTTGGATTTCGATTTTCTGAAAAAGAAATAAAAACAGAATGAAATATTTTTGCATTTTCGATTTTCTGAAAATGAAATACAAACATAAATAAGTAAAAATCAATAAAGAAAATGTACAAAAGATACATGAAGTTCCTAACCACGAATGAAAAGTAGACTATATGTCACCATGAACATTCTCACCAGTTCGTAGTGTGAACAGTTGACTACGAGTTACTGCGAGCCTTCGCACCAATTCACAGTGTGAATAGTTGATTGCGATTCACTGCGAGAGTTCACACCAATTCGCAGGTCTATCAAAACTTTATGACTGCGAAGGTGGTTTCGGAACAGATTCAACCTCTATCATTCCTAAATCTTGAAGAATGCGATTGAAGGTTTGCTTAGGCAAGGTTTTCATGACGATGTCGGCTAGCCGATCAGCGGATCTAACAATGTGTATTTCGACATTTCCATCTTCCACATGATCTTTGATGAAGTGATACCTTAGTGTGATGTGTTTGGTCTTTGAATGTTACACTGGGTTGTGACAAATACGAATTGCACTCTAAGAACAACAATATATGGGGATTCGCATCATGTTGATGCCATAGTTACGAAGCTGACTTTGAATCCATATTACTTGTGAAGTACAAGAGGCAGATGCTATGTACTTTGCTTCAGCAGTTGATATGGAGATGCAAGTTTGCTTTTTAGATTGCCAATTTACGAGCTTGCCATCAAGGAATTAGCATCCTCCCGTTCTACTCTTTCGTACAAGACCGCGACCTCCAATATTAGCATCTGAAAACGCTTGCACAAAGAAACATGAACTTGAAGTATACATATTCCAAGCGAGGGTGTTCGCTTGAGTTACCTAAAGATATTCTTAAGAACAATCATGTGGGGTTCGCGAGGATTTGCTTGAAACCTGGAAAAATAGCAGAGAGAAAAAAGATGCATAAACGACTAGCAGTAAGATGAATCAATGTGTTGGATAAGGTGTCTAAGTCCATAACTATATTTGGTATGTACTTGATACAATTTGGCATGGTCCATTTGGCTTGCATCGACATCTCAACTGTTGGATAGACAAAGAGAGAAAAGGACACTTACGATATATTAATATATTATATGTTCTAATATATTAATATGAAGTCATATTATTTAATTAGTATTGATCAAGAATTAATTTGGAATTAATTTTGTGATAAAAAAGTGACTAATTAAATATACGGGGATTAATTTGTAAATCATTCATTCTTATATAGTGGGCTTATGGTTCATGACTCACTAGATTGGGCTAGGACCCATTGGGTGCTCCATGGAGGTTAAAACCCATGGATCATTGAGGAAATGAAAAGTCATGTACATTATGGTTTAACCCTACATGTGACACACTATATAATGAACCCCACGGTAAGCAAAATTGGCACTATATATTGCAAGACAAGTAGGGCTAGCCGATTTTGTGATCAAAGTGTTCTTCTCGGAAGTTATTTCAAGAGTTGTGGTGTTGTTTGAAACATTTGAGGCATCGCATTTGAGGTGCTAGGCTCACAACGTCTTAAGGAATCCAAGCAACTATAAAGGTATGTCAATCTACTAGTTTTTATACTACAAGTACCCCAATGCCACGCTAGTTAGGATGTAAACCTTGGAAAATTCTTATTTGCATGTATATTAGAGAAATCATAGATCCAATGTTTCTAGGGTTGCATATACACCATTGGAGTGTTAGAATTCTCAATACTTATCATAACGAACCTATCATTTGACGATAAAGAGTCATATCAATAGCCGACTTGTCCAGAGATGGTGTTAGTTTCGTTCCAAATGCCATTGGAACCTTCACCTTAGAATCTCCCAACATTCCAAACTTATAGAGTAGGGTCGTTGTATAAGCCTCCTGATTGATAAAGATACCTTCCTGACTCTGTCTTATGTTCAATCTAAGAAAAAGTTAATCAGAACCATGAAGCTCATCTCAAACTTAGTTTCCATCAACATTTGGAACTTGGTTGTTAAGCTGGGGTTAGTTGATCCGAAAATGATGTCATTAATGTAAATTTGGACGATCATCAAGTGCTCACCATATTTCCTGCAAAAGAAGGTTGGGTCGACCGAGACCTATTTAAATTTAGCCTGTTTTAAAAATCAAGTAAGAGTTTCGTATCATGCTCTTGGAGCTTGCTTTAGACCATAAACTGCTTTGTAAAGAACGTAACAGTGGTTCGGATACTTTTCATTTATGAACACTGGTGGTTCTTCCACATATGCTGTTTATTCTAGTTCCCCATTTTGAAATTCACACTTGACTTCCATTTGATATACTTGAAAGTTCTTATGTGCTGCGTATCCCATAAAGATGCGAATAGATTCCAACCTTGCAACGGGTGCGAAGGTTTCTTCATAGTCAATGCCTTCTTCCTGACAATATCCCTTCACTACAAGTCACACCTTGTTTCTTGTCACGTTTCCTTCTTTATCCAACTTGTTGCGAAATACCCATTTGAGACCAACTATAGATGCATCCTTAGGAGTGGGAATATATCTCCAGACCTTCTTTCGTTCGAATTCATTGAGCTCCTCCTGCATTGATTGCACCTAATCACAATTATCAAGTGCAACTTGAGCATTTTTAGGTTCAATCTTGGAGATAAACGAGTTTAACATGCAATATTCCACTTTAGAGAATAAAGCAGTCCGCTTCACTTTTTGTTGTGCTCTCGTAAGAACTCCTGAAGACGAATCTCCTATAACTTGAGTTTTTGGATGATCTCTGGTCCATTTAGCCACCGGAGGATAATTAGGATCATATGTTGGATTCAATTCGGCATTCACTTCTTCAAATTCAGATTGCGCATCTGAATCATAATTTGCATTTCAATTCTTCCCCTCGAATGATGTATGTAGATCTTCTTCTGGATTCGGATTCTCCCCTAGAAATGTGGTTCTAAGTTGACTTTAGGGTTTTTGTTCTCCCCCTGAATAGGTGTATCAGGTGAGGAAGTGGAAGTGAAACCCTCTCCCTGCTGTGTAGCATTTGCACATGTTGATTGATATGTAACTTTAGGGTCTTTCGGAGTGGGGTCCTCGTGTTACATATCTTTCGCAACATCATCAATGATTTTCTTCAGTTCGTCCTCCTTATTATCTACTGCTTTGGATTCAGAGGGGATTGCCTTTTCTGGCTCATCGAATAAATTTATGAACTCCTCATAGAGATTGGAGAGTGGAATGGTAGCAGGATTTGGTTTGGGAAAGATCTCCTGTGATGGACTATCATTCTTCTGAAACTACTTTAAGTAATTGTCGTTGAAAATGACATAGTAGGTTTCTTCTATCGTTTTGGACATTTTGTTGAGAACCCTATATGCTTTCGAAGTCAGAGAATACCCGAAGAATATACCTTTGTCAGCCTGAACATCAAATTTGTTCCTTTGCTCTTTTGAATTGAAGATAAAGCACTTGGAACCAAAGAAATGGAAAAACTTGACATTAGGTTTTTGATTATTTATAATTTCATAGGGAGTGACAAAAAATCGCTTATCGAGGTTAGATCGATTCTGGGTAAAGCAGGCAGTTCCTATCGCATCTGCCAATAAGTAAAGTGGCAGATTCGCGAATGATAGCATGGTGTTCACAACATCACACAACGAGCGGTTTTGTCTTTCCACGACCTAGCTTTGTTGAGCAGTATAAGGAGCCGAAAAGTTGTGAGATACTCCTTTTGTATTCAGGAATTCTTCAAATGCTTGGTTTTTGAATTCCAAACCGTTGTCATTGTGAATATTACGAACCAGCTTTCGCGGTTGTAGCTCTATCTGCTTTATGAAATCCTTAAGCTTCGGAGTGGCCTCTAATTTCTGTTTAAGAAAATGTACCCAAGTGAATCTAGAAAAATCATCTACAATTACGAGTATATCTCTATTACCACCAATGCTTTCAATTGCAGGAGGACCACAAAGATCTATGCACAAAGGTTCAAGTGGTTCTATGACTTTCGTATTCACAATTGTTGGATGACTCTTCCTGCTCTGTTTCCCAATTTCGTAGGATGCACAAAGATGTTTATTATCAAACATAAGGAGTGGAAGCCCATGCACTTGATCACAAGGACAAGCTTGTTGATGTCTTTGAAATTGAGATGCGAGAGTCTTCGGTGCCATAGCCAGCTATCATCAGTAGAAGCTTTCGTAAGTTAGCAGATGGCTTGCTTCCCTTTGATGGGATTTATATTTAGTGGATACATTTCAACTTTGCTTTTTGACTTTAGGAGCACGATTTTGGTCTCCTTTTCAATGATATGAAATCCCTCATTGTCAAATGAAACTTTCAATCCTATACCAACCACCAGCTGCGAAAAAATTATGAGGTTGTGTTGCAGGCCTTCTACGTATGCGACCTTGCAAATTGAAAACCCCCCCATTAGTAATCATCCCATAGCCCTTGAAACAATTGAAAACTCTCCATTAGTGATCATCCCATAGCTCGTTATCTGCTCTTTGTTTTCCAAGAGGTCATTTCAGATAGACTTTTGGTTTCGTATGCATTGTAAATTGGAGCTGACAAGAAAACCTCATCGAATCCATTTTTTTTCCTTCTTCGACCATGGACATTAATTTGTGCTAGTCAATTTAGAGACAATAAGCATCAAAAAATGAGTTTTTGGTGGAAGATTATTTAAAAGGATTAATCTTGACCAAGTTTTAGTATATGCTAAAAGGGTTCCGTACGTATAAAGAATGCCTAAATCCGAGTTATAACGAAGAAGTTATGACTTGTCGAAGTTTCGCAGCAAAACCGGCACGACATCGGGGAGCATAAAAAGTGAATTTACGATAGATTGATTTTTAGCCTTAGCAATCCAAACCAAAGTCGTAGAATATGTTAAGCTGAGAGCATCCATAAAAAGAACGCCCAAATCTGACTTCGTATGAGGAAGTTATGATTTTTCGAAGTTTTGGATTAGCAATGTACAACCCAAAGTTCGTATATTAGGTCGAGCGGTTTTTAGCTGACACAACCTAAACGAGAATCGAAGATCTCGTTAATAGTAGCGTAACGATAAAAAGACAGACGAAAACAAACGTCAAATGAAGAAGTTATGAATTTTGTAAACAGTCTATTGGAACGCTAGCAGGCTTGTAGACAATCTATTGGAACGCTAGCAGGCTTGTAGACAGTCTATTGGAACGTCAAATGAGAGGCCTCGTTATAGATGTTATTAATGATCCAGTCATCTAGTGGAGTATAGATGACGACCATGGAGTATTGTAGACAGTCTATTGGAACGCTAGCAGGCTTGCAACCAATAGGTGTTTATTTGAACTGTGTGCTCACCAGCAGTACTCCATCCCCCACATGTTTGCCTTATTTGACATGAATTGTTGAGGAACCCCCGAAGCATGTGTTGTCACCCCGATGAAAATCCTTAGGCTAGGTCCCTTATGTTAGATGTTTTAGGGATGTAAAGTGAGGATAACGGGAACGGGTAATCGGGTTTGTTTGGTTGATGAAAATAATAAATTTATTTATTGTGGGTTGAAAACCCTATGTGCTCACCAGGCTCACAAGTCAGAAGCACTCAGTTTCTTGTATTATAGGCAGTGCGCATGAACATATATGTTTGGATGAGAGATAAGGTATTGTAGGCCTATAAATATGAAACAATGTAGCAAGGCATATATTGTACTGTTTATGCTTTTGATCTGTATCGAACATGACATCCCGAGTCTTTTAATGAAATACATTTCTACAGAAATGTTTTGATAAATCTTTATCATATTTTGTTTTGGAAACAAATTCCACAACTCTTTTATTTAAAATGTTACTCTTATTTTTAAGCAAAGCATAAACAAATCCGTCTCATTTGGCCGTGAAAATGGGGATGTCACAGTTGGTATCAGAGCATTAGTTTAAGCGAACTAGGAATTTGTAGGATTTCTTCACTTAAACATAGAATTCTAAGCGATGATTGTGAGATGTGAGCACTAGCTTATTTTAGGAATTATGTCTAAAATTCTATTATTTGCTAAATGTTTTGTGCCTGATATACTGTTATTTGTAGGGATCTATGGTCAGTTGCCGACCGGATCTAGAAACCTTATGTATTTAGGATTCTAAACGTACGAATACGATATTAGAACTAACATGTAAACGTTTCGGAGGGATAAGGATGATTTAAACTTCTCTCCAAGATAAAGATCTAAATTCACCCTATTCGGTATATAGATCAAAATGGCGAGAACCTGCAGTGGAGTCGGGAATGCAAATGGGAAAATGAATTAACCACTAGTGATTGAACAAATACCTGTTGTAGCAGATGCTCCTGAGCTAATTACAATGGCCAGAGTACAAGCCATGATACTAGCTATGTTGGCAGAACAATGGGAAAAGATGACACAAATGTTGCATGAAAATAGGGACAAACCTACAATGCTAGTTGAACATGACGGGGAATAATAAACCTTTATTCCTTTTGCATTCTATCCAGCGATAGAACAAAAAATGAGAAATTCGTTTCTTCTTTTTATTTTGTGTTCAATAAAAAAAATGAACAATTATAATTCTATAGGGTTGAATAAAAATTCAATTAATCTTTTGATAAAATTGCTATGCTTAGTGTGTGACTCGTTGGTTTTTTGAGGGTTAGTATAAAAAACCAGCCCCACGGTATAAACAAATAACTGTTGGATTAGGTGTCTAATTTCATAACTATTTCTAGAATGTACTTGACCCGATTAGCATGGTCCATTTGGGTTGCATGGCATCATGCATTTGGATAGACTAAATTGAGAGATATAACACTTAAAGTTTATTAATATATTATAAGTTCTAATATATTAATAATATTATTTAATTAATATTGATCAAGAATTAATTTGGAATTAATTAAGTGATCAAAAGGAGACTAATTAAATATATGGGTTGATTGTATAAATCATCGATACTTGTATAGTGGGCTAATGCTCCATGGATTATCAAGTTGGGCTAAAATCCATAGTATGCTCCATGGATGCTCCATGGAGTTTATAGAACCCATGGGTCATAGAAATGAAAAGTCATTACAAATAGGGTTTACATGGTGTAACCCTAATTGTAACACACTATATAAGCTTCATGTTCTTCACCAAAATCGGCCACTAAGAGAACAAGTGAGGGCTAGCCGATTTCTAACTGTTCTTCATTTCTCTCTAAGTTATTCCAAGTGCATTTGGTGTTGTGTCAGACATTTGAGGCATCACACTTGAGGTGCTAGGCTCACAATGTTTTCAAGGAATCAAACTACTACAATGTATGTTTTCTTGCTTAATTTCATGTTTAAAAGTTCCCCATGTATGCTACATAGGTTATGAATCTAGGAAAAACATTTTTGCATGTATCACAGATAAAACATAGATCCAAGTTTTCTAGGGTTGCATGTGTTGGATTAATGTCTAAGTCCATAACTATAATTGGTAAGACTTGACCCGACCCGACATGGTCCATTTGGGTTGCATACCATCATGCACTTGGATAGACTATAATGAGAGAAATAAGACACTTATGGTTATTAATATATTATAAGTTCTAGTATATTAATAATAAGAATAATAAGATTATTTAATTAGTATTGATCAAGAATTAATCTAGGATTAATTAAGTGATCAAAAGAAGACTAATTAAATATATGGGTTGATTGTGTAAATCATCCATACTTGTATAGTGGGCTAATGCTCCATGGATAATCAAGTTGGGCTAAAACCCATAGGATGATCCATGGATGCTCCATGGTGTATTTGTACCCATGGATCATGGAAATGAAAGGCCATGTCAATTAGGGTTTACATGGTCTAACCCTAACTATATAAGCATCTTATTCTTGACCAAAATCGGTCACTAGTGTGGGTGAAGAAAGGGCTAGCCGATTTTGATGAGTGTAGAATTCTCTTAAGTCATTCCAAGTGTTTTGATGATTGTGATTCCATTTGAGGTGTCACACTTGGGGCACTAGGCACTCAAGCTTCATGAAGACTTTCTACATCAAAGAGGTATGTATTCTATCTTGCTATAGTTATTGTTTTGTATGCTAGATTAGGATAATACCTTGGAAGTTCTTATTTGCATGTATAATAGAGAAAACATAGATCCAAGGTATTTAGGGTTGCATGTACACTTAGGAGTGTTAGAATGCTCATAACCCAACAGTGGTATCAGAGCCTAGGCTTGCTTTCTCTTATACTTGATGCAAATTGCTGAAAAATGCTGAAAAACTCGATTTTCTGGCTTTCTGGGCACTGTACTCGCCGAGTCCACTGATGAACTCGCCGAGTACATGAGTAAAATCATCCTACTCGCCGAGTAGGTTGATGCCACTCGCCGAGTAGGAGCCCCAGACAACATATATTCGAGGTTTTTGGCTAGAAATGGACTAGGAACATTACCCTAAGTTGTTTTTGAACTTATAAACTTGTTTTTGATGGGGTAATGTTCATGCTAATCCATTTTCAAAGATAATTGTCAATAGATTCATGTTTTGTATTAGTTTAAGGTTTAGACTAATTACATGAAAAAGTTTGATTTGAATTATCTTGTTCTTATGAGTTGCTTAGATTAATAGAAAAGTTAATTGAAATAGTTGTTTTCAATCCATTTTAATCTAAGAGTTGAGTATAAAATGTGTTTGTGTAACTTGTCCTCAAGTTACATGAAGAGTCACATTAAAGACTCATAAAAATTCATAAGAGTTGGCAATGGTTACAAAATGAAGAGTCTTGTGTCATTGAATAATTTTTTTATGACTCCATAACTTGTCCTCAAGTTATGGAAGTTCAAGAGTCACTTCATTAAAGGAAAATATGTAACCATAATTAAATCCATAAGTTATAAAATAAAGAAAAAGTTAGTTCCTTTATTAGTTTAAAGTCTTCCATAACTTGTCCTCAAGTTATGGAACTTGAAGAGTTTTTTGGATTAAAACTACTTTAAACACATAAGTTATGGAATTAATTAGTTTTGAATAGTTTCAAAACTTGCCCTCAAGTTTTGGAATTTGAAAAAGTTTTCAAGTATGAATACTTTAATTCCAAGTTAGCCCTTAGAATTTTAAAAGTTAAAATTCAACCCTTTTACTTTATAATATTATAAGTTAATAATATATATATGTATAAGAGTAAAGTCAGTCTTACCGCTAGTACGCCTCATTCACGAAGCCGGTCTATAAGGTGGGTATAAGGTTGTTGCCTATAAAATGGAAACTTAATGGGTGTCCACTCTCACCCACCGCTTGCTTGACCGGTGGAGGGTCGTTAGCCGAACGGGTTTGACAAGACTATAATTCTTCCTTCATTAAAAGTATTAATGATAATACTAAGTAACTAAACTCTTAATAATACCCAATCTTAGTTACTTAGGAAAATGTGAATAAGGTGCTAATCCATGAAATTACACTTTACACTTTGTCAAAGTCGTTAGTGGAGCGTGTGTGGTTAACCGGCAGACTAACTTGGACTTAACAAGGTAGGTAAAGGGTGACTTAATATTTATCATAGTATCGATGGAGCGTGTGTGGTTAACCGGCACATCGATTGAGGGGTAATTTATTAAGGGTACCAAGTGATTTGCATGGTTACTTCACACCTTGTTTTGTGATCCTCAGCATCCCAGTCACAAAACCTGAAGGGCACACTCGAGATTGAAACATGCCTTTGAAAAGTTCAATGAATCTCAAAGATCTAGGAGTTTCAAAACCAATTAAAACCTAATAATTCATTTCGTTTATCTTGGTGGAAATTGGTGAATCGTCATTCACCTACCTTCAAATATTTTATAGCTTGGATTACGGCATACCTCTTCTAAGTTATAAAATAGTTTGTTGGGTCCTAGCCTTAATATTTCATATTGGGTGTCATATTAAGGACTTTAAATCAACTATCTTGAATATCTCCCAAAAGATGTCTGTAATAGACATCTATGATCTTCCCAAATCTCTTGAAACAAGGTTTCCTAATGAGGATGATGTCCCATGGATATCATACTTCTTTCTCCTCCTCCAATTATTCTCCCTAACCCACAAGTTCTTGAAAAGTTTAAGGTCACTCAAGCCCTATTGGCAAGGCAAGGTCTAGGTGTGATCACATCTTGGAGATGTAGTCACATATTGACAAGCCGGGAGAGTTGGGTGTCAAAGTCTTGAGAAAGTCGGTGGTTCAATCACTTTCTAAGTCACATAGTGAGTTCCTTTGGGACACCTATGTAACAGACTATGACAAGACCCTTAATGATCTTATCTATTTGTTAAGATCAACTTCCTTAAAACTTGATGGACATTGACAATAGTGACACAGGAAATCCAGAAAAGCTCTCTCTTCCCAATGGAAAGGGATCGGCCATAGTCAACTCGGTTGACCAAATGGTAAAGAGAAAAGCTAAGTCTGTGATAGTCTCGTGTACCATTATCAAAGGGTCCATATGTTTAGATTGCCAAAGGAAGGGGCATTGGTTGCAAAGCTGCCAAATTTACCTAAGGATGTTAAAGTCAATAAGTTTGACTCTACTTCAGGTAGATTCCACTATCAAACTCTATTAAGTTTCTATTCTGAGATTCTTGATACATGGTGTGACTGGGTCACATGGTGATGTTTTAAGAATCAAAGAAAAAAGTGAAGAAACTTAAAGAAAGAATATGCTGAATCTGATCGCGTAGATGGATTTCTATCGCATAGCTTGAAAAATCGGATTCTTGAGCTACTTCTTAGGAGTTATGATATTTTTGCTTAGGAATAGATAACAACAAGTTTTCATATGGATTGTAAGGATTAGTTTTTCCGCAAAGTTTTAATATAATCGAAAATTTTTGATTTTATTTATTTTAAAATATCCTTACAATGGCATTTGAGGAAAAATTGTTGCTTATATGATTCCATTAATAGCAAGAGTGGAAATATGAAATTGATTCTTTCATTTGTGGTAATGTCAAAATTTACCAAATAAGGAAAGATTCTCATCACCCAAGTTTCAATTGGACCGGAACTTGGAATCATGCAAGTTGTATAGCATGATGAATGAGAACTTTCAAGTTTGGAAAATTAAGACTAAATACTGTTCACATGGATGTGTGAGTTAAGTAAAGGACTAAGGGATCGAGTACACATTCTTGTGCACTGATTAAGTCCACCACAAAAGATTAATAAGACTATTCGTCATGATTTACTGAAGTTCAGTAAATATGATTATACTTACAAGCTTAAGTGTAACTCTGAGACATTGGATAAGGTTCCAATGTATGGCAGAGCGAATAAGAAGAATCAAATTAGGCAGAAGGATAAAAGTTTCTCAAATCTGAAAAGATGGGAGAGTACTTTAGTATCAATTTTGTGATCATCTTAATGATTAAGAAACCATATCACAATCAGTTTTCTAAGGAAATCTTAGTGCATTCTTATGACTAAGAAGAGGGATCTTGAATTGTTGAAATGGTTAAATCAAGAGGATGAGTCATACTTCGTTCCAATACAAGACTTAGAGTCATACTCCAAGATTGTAACTTGAGTGACATGTCTTAAAGAAAGTTTAAAACACTTGTCAAATGTGAGAGTAAAAGTTTTCTACTCTTTTACATTTGAAATTGGTAAGTTGTGATGTTTTGGATAAAACAAAGACCAACTTAGGCCAATTGTGTGAAGTGTTTGTCTTGATTAGAATCCACACCATCTCTTGGATATTTGACAAGGGAGTCTTATAGGTCAAGAGGACAGTGGGAGTCTTAAAGGTCTTGAAAGTCTCAAGAACTAATCAAGAATAAAACCTAAAGTTCTTCTCTAGCACACAATTTGAGGTTTATAATCTATTGTGTTGACATATACTGTGCCCATTCCAGTTGAAGTTGGCTTTGCATATGAGTTCTTAGAGTTCTCAATGTGTTGCATAACAACTTGGAAGCAATGGCAGGCCCTTGAGCTGCCAAGTGGCAAGAAGTTAAGATTGAGTTCAATCCATATGGTTTTGGAGTTGTCATTATCTTTGTCTTATGATTATGGTTTTGACAAACTCATATGGGTAGGAACTCATACACCATTAAATCTAAGTGTCATAAGGTTTCTCTCCGATTCATGAAAATGATGGCGAGGAAACACTTTCACTAAGTAGATTTTATCTAGATAGCAATTGTGACATTTGCATTCTCAAAGTCGTTAGTGGAGCGCGTGTGGTTAACCGGCACACTAATATGGACTTGTGAGAAGTGGCAAAAAGGTCTAACCATTATGATTACGACATACCTCTTCATAACCATTTAGACACACAAGTGTGCTATCTAAGGGAAGGTGTATGATTTTTTATAAAGTTTTATCAAAACAATCTAGCATCAGAAATCTGAACTTTGGTAAGAAAGTCAATGAAGTATTGATTTCTAGAAGTCCAGGTGATTTCTGAGAACATGTCAAAGCTAGTGGGAGCATAAGTGTTATGCTAATGATCATCATGTTATTGGGAGCATGATAATTATGATAAGTATTGCAAGTTAGCAATGTTAATTATAGAAAACAAAAGGTTTCAATTGGGAAAAGTTGTTTTGCTATAATTAAGGGAGAGGAAATTATACTTCATCTCAAATCTATAAGCTTAGATCGTGAGGTTTTAATCATTTAGTCAAAGATATGTATATGAATTTCATGTTGGAATGGCTCAACATAAGGAAATTCTGTATATGGGTCCATTATTTGCGTTCTAAAATTCGATTATGATTACGGCATCCCTTTTCATAATCTGAATTATGAGAACTTGGCAAATTGAAATGGAAATGTTATAGCAAAAGACTGGTTTAGTCTTTATGTGAGACATCATGAATCGTGTCCCATATGCTTCGGATATAGGATCGATTACATGTGCTATATTCATCCTTTCTAAAATTTTCCAAATGCCTTGGGCATTAAGAAGGGAAAAGGTTTAGAACTGGATATGACTAAAAGGATTAAACAATTGTCGAGGACAATCTAAGGTTTACCAATGATTGGTTGCTCAAGGACAGTTGGAAGTATAGTGATAATTCTGGAAGGACCATATTGACATATTCTGTAAGGAGGCAACTCTTGGTCAGAAGTGATAGTCAAAATGGAATCTGGAAATGTTTCAAAGTTAGAATTTTCAATCTGTGTAAGATTAAGGAAACTTAATGCAAGAAGGATGTTTCCAAGGAACTGATCTCCTGTGGAATACTCTGTAATGATTGTTGCCAAGTCTTTGTGAGTTTGTGCATGATCGTTACAAGAGATTCAATGCATATAAGTTTAGAATCTAACAAATTTCAGTAAATGGCATGAATTTGGAATTCTTGCATTTGCGGTAAGGATTTGGGAGTGTGAAAAGAGAATCATTGAAGTTATGTTCAATTGATCTAGTTCACAAAGTAAAGGTCATAGACAAACATAGTATGCATACTTGGTGTATGGCATGACTAGTGTTTAGAAAACATAGTGTACATGCTTGGAGCATGGGACAACTATTGTTTTAAATTCAAGAATAAAGTTGATAGATGAAACAGTATACAATGAATAATGTGTAATCATATGGTGATAGGTTTTGATACCATATTGGATTCTATTATTATTGTGTTTCACTTTGCATGTTTTGACTTCCCGAATAAACTGGGTTATTCTTCTGGAATGACTAAGTTATTCAAACTATCCACAGTCGGTCATATGTTGGAAGTAGATATGAATTAAGACTGTCATGGGTTGGCTTGTAGAGGTCTAAGGTGTTGGACAAAGGGCTACAACACTCATGAGTGCTCATAAGTTCTGAGTATTGGATTCAACCCGCGCTCATTGGAATCACTTCATGGATTTTATCACGAGTGATCATGAGACGATAATATCTTATATTCTTCAAACCTAGAGATATGAGTTGTTACTATGAGTTGATAGTACATTGATAGCACGAAAATGCATTTGGTAACTCGGTGCCATAAAACGTGCCTTTGTGTATGATTCAACAAGTAGTAGAACAGGCCATATGAGTCGAAGTTTATCCGTTCCTTTTACCTTCGGGATAAAAGCGATATCTGTGGGCCCCTCGATGATTTGATGATGACAAATGGAAGTGCTCGGCCGGGCCAGGACTGATTTGATTTGTTCAATTAGTCAGTCGTCATAAATCGGAAATCGGGAAACAACAAATGGACAGAGAGAATGATTATAATCCATGTCTCAGTCCGTATGATATCTAGAATGGAGGAATATATGATCCCTTATCTAATGGACAAGTCATTGACAAAGGTCAGAGTTCATCTACAAGGTCAGAGTTCGACAGAAGCTTTTGAGAGCTACGATTGCCAGTTGGTTCCTGAAGTCATACGCAATAATAGTTTTAGACTTATCCAAGTGGGAGACTGTTGGATTAATGTCTAAGTCCATAACTATAATTGGTAAGACTTGACCCGACCCGGCATGGTCCATTTGGGTTGCATACCATCATGCACTTGGATAGACTATAATGAGAGAAATAAGACACTTATGGTTATTAATATATTATAAGTTCTAGTATATTAATAATAAGAATAATAAGATTATTTAATTAGTATTGATCAAGAATTAATCTAGGATTAATTAAGTGATCAAAAGAAGACTAATTAAATATATGGGTTGATTGTGTAAATCATCCATACTTGTATAGTGGGCTAATGCTCCATGGATAATCAAGTTGGGCTAAAACCCATAGGATGATCCATGGATGCTCCATGGTGTATTTGTACCCATGGATCATGGAAATGAAAGGCCATGTCAATTAAGGTTTACATGGTGTAACCCTAACTATATAAGCATCTTATTCTTGACCAAAATCGGTCACTAGTGTGGGTGAAGAAAGGGCTAGCCGATTTTGATGAGTGTAGAATTCTCTCAAGTCATTCCAAGTGTTTTGATGATTGTGATTCCATTTGAGGTGTCACACTTGGGGCACTAGGCACTCAAGCTTCATGAAGACTTTCTACATCAAAGAGGTATGTATTCTATCTTGCTATAGTTATTGTTTTGTATGCTAGATTAGGATAATACCTTGGAAGTTCTTATTTGCATGTATAATAGAGAAAACATAGATCCAAGGTATTTAGGGTTGCATGTACACTTAGGAGTGTTAGAATGCTCATAACCCAACAGCATGTACACCATAGGAGTGTGAGATTGCTCAAAACCCTTTAAGTGGTATCAGAGCCTAGGCTTGTTTGTTTGATGCTTGATGCAAAATTGTGAAAAACTATGTTTTTATACACTCTACAACATGAACTCGCTGAGTCCATGGGGAGACTCGACGAGTCCATGAGTAAACTCATCCTACTCGTCGAGTAGGTTCTTGCACTCGACCAGTAGGAGCCATATAATGTTGTTTTTCGAGTTTTGCTGCTGGAAATGGACTAGAAACATTACCCTAAATTGTTTTGGTGCTATAAAACTTGTTTTACATGGTGTAATGGCTGTGCTAATCCATTTTCAATAGCTATTATCAAAATTTCAAGTTTTATATGGTTAATTTTATGATTCTTGAAATTGTTGATATGCATGTTCATGAACTTATGAGTTTAGAAGATCATAGGAATTATTTGTAAATTACTTGTTAGTTTAAT
This sequence comes from Lactuca sativa, assembly GCF_002870075.4. Lineage (NCBI taxonomy): Eukaryota > Viridiplantae > Streptophyta > Magnoliopsida > Asterales > Asteraceae > Lactuca > Lactuca sativa. The sequence continues at coordinate 145,495,685 of NC_056631.2, forward strand.
TCTTGATCATTATGTGTTTTATTGGAATCCCTAATTTGTCCTCAAGTAACAGATTACCAAAAGTCATTCTTTTAAAGTCCATTAAAGAAACACATAGGTTACATAAAATGAAAAGTAACTCATTTAATTAAACAATTTATCTCATAACTTATGAAAGATGAAAAGTTTTCAAAGTTACAGAACATGCCCTCATGTTTTGGAACATGTAAAGTTATTCTAAAAAACATTAGTTCCAACCCCCAGAATTTTAAAAGTTAAAATTCAACCCTTATACTTTATAATATTATAAGTTTAATAATAACTATATATGTTTAAGAAAAAGCCGTTGTACCATTAGTAGGCCTAATTCACGAAGCTATCTATAAGGGGGGGTATAAGGTTGTTGCCTATAAAATGACCGCTTAATGGGTGTGCTCTCTCACCCACCGCTTCCTTGATCAGTGGAGGGTCGTTAGCTGAACGGGTAAGACAAGGACTTTAAATTCTCATTTAAAGTATGATGAATATAAAGTAACTAAATGTTTTTACTAAATTCCCAATCTTAGTTACTTTAGGAAAATGTGAATAAGGTGCTAACCCATGAAATTACACTTTACACTTTGATTAAGTCGTTAGTGGAGCGTGTGTGGTTAACCGGCACACTAACCTGGACTTAACAAGGTAGGCAAAGGGTAACTTAATATTTATCATAATATCGGTGGAGCACGTGTGGTTAACCGGCACATTGATTGAGGGGTAAATATTAAGGGTACCAAGTATTTTGCATGGTTACTTCACACCTTGTTTTGTGATCCTCGGCATCCCAGTCACAAAACCTAAAGGGCACACTCGAGATTAAAACATGCCATTGAAAAGTTCAATGAATCTCAAAGAATCTAGGAGTTTGAAAACCAATTAAAACCTAATAATTTATTTCGTTTTTCATGGTGGAAATTGGTGAATCGTCATTCACCTACCTTCAAATATTTTATAGACTGGATTACGTCATCCCTCTTCTAAGTTATAAAATATTGTGTTGGGTCCTAGCCTTAATATTATATTTGGTTGTCTTTATTAAGGACTATCTTTATATCTAATCTAAACTTGTGTTTCATCTTTTCAGATGTCTTCTAACAATGTTGCTTCTGGCTCAAACCCTACCGACTCCTTCTCTCACATGAACCTTTGTGGGAGAGTCATCTTTGATGGATCCAACTTTATGGATTGGATCAAGAACACCAGAATGGTCGCTGAATATCAGGCCCGTGAAAGATATGCTACCAAAGTGGCATGCATCATGTTGGCCACTATGACAACCGAGCTCCAAATGTGATGGGTTTTGAGCATTCTAACACTTCCTAAGTGTACATGCAACCCTAATAACCTTGAATCTATGTTTTCTCTATATACATGCAAATTTCTATTTCAAGGTTATTTCCTAACTAGCATGGCATGGGGAATACATAATACATCAAAAACTAGTAGAAATACATACCTTGTTGTTCCTTGGATTCCTTCAAGACTTTGTGAGCCTAGCACCCCAAATGTTATGCCTCAAATGCTTCACACAACACCACAAAAGTTGGAATAACTTGAGAGAATACTTCTAGCACTCAAAATCGGTTATGCCCTCTCTAGTAACACTCTAGTGCCGATTTTGCCTGCTATAGGGTTTCTTTTATAGTGTGTCATAATTAGGAGTTACAAATGTAAACCCTAATTGTCGTGACTCTTCATTTCTCATGACCCATGGGTTTGTAAATCCCATGGACTATCCATGGAGCTCCATATGGTTATAACCAAGCCCATAAACCATGGATCATTAATCCACCATAAAATAATTGATGATTGTCATAATCAACCCTATATATTTAATTAGTCTCGCTTTGATCACCAAATTAATACTAGATTAATACTTGATCAATACTAATTAAATAATACTATTATTAATATATTAGAGCTTATAATATATTAATAATCACAAGTGTACTTTCTCTCATAAGTCTAATAACTATATTTGCAAATATGACTTCAAAATCCGACTAGCAATCTTAGCTCTTTCAAAGTCTCTCGGAACTGAGATGATGATGATACGCCATTTGAGATAAGTGATCATATAATCCTCTGTTTTCATGATACCAGCCGGACAAACACATGGAACATGGTCTTACTTATTGTCCAACATTTGTTTCTCGATCTCTTATTTGTTTCGACATAGAACTAAATTGAACACATCAATTAGGTTCTGATCGGGCCCGGTACATAGGTCAAAACCAAATCATCGAGCGGCCCAGATATCGCTTCTATTTCTAGAAGGAACAGATAAACTTCGACTGATATTCTTGTACTAACTACTTGTTGAATTATTCACAAAGGCACGTTTTATAACATCGAGTTACCAATGCATTTTCGTACAATCAATGAATAACTAACTCATAGTCAACAACTGATATCTCTAGGTTTGAAGATTTATATGATATTACCGTCTCACGATCACTCGAGATAAATTCCATGAAGTGATGCAAGTGAGCGTGGGTTGAATCCATTACTCAACCCTTATAAGTTGTAACAACCCGAAATTTCATGTCAATTCTTGTACCACAACTTGTAATTCGATCCGATCAACCAAATGTCATTTTCAATTTCGTTTCCAATATTCGCCATTTTATTAAGTCATTAATTTATATTGATTTAAAATGACTTAATGGGTGTCTTAATACATATAGAAATCATTTTATCACCCAACTTTAGTGATTGGATTATTTCTAGAAATTTCCATATCGGGTTACGGTAACTCAATCGGGTACGACCAAAATCCTCATTTAACGTCGGTATCGGGTAGAATTCGATCGTGTCCAATTCCCAAACACTATATAAACATGATTTAGACTCCATTTGAAGCCTTTGGCCAAATTCACACTAAACTCTTACAACCTCTCTCCTCCAAGCTAGAATTAAGGTCCAAATTTCAAGTTTAAGGCTTCAAATCTTTAGGGTAACCTCTCTAGCATGTTATTCAACATCTTTAGCCTTCAAATTGATGAATTAATTGAGTTTTAGGGTCAAGAACATGAGTTTACGGCCAAGGAGCAAGCTTGGGCCGTAAACTCCATTTTATGGGGTTTTAAGCTCTTAAACTCCTTCCAAGACTCAATTGGACTTTAGATAAGGCTAAGAGACTTTAAGTTATGGACTTTAAACAATTAAAACATGAACTTTGTGAAGTTTGAAGGAGTTTACGGCCAAGGATCATTCTTGGGCCGTAAACTCATTAATCTAGGGTTTTTATGCCTTTAAACCCTTCCAAATCACTTCTATGGCTTAGATATAAATTATAGGACCTTGGATATAGCATTTGGACACTTGAAACATAACTTTTGAAGGACTTATGAGAGTTTACGGCCAAGGGGAGTGCTTGGGCCGTAAACTCCTTAAAACAAGGCATAAAATCAGTTTTTAAAGTGTTAGAAAGCCATCCAACACTACCAAAAGCCTTGGAATAAATGAAGGGACCAACCAAAAATAGTTTAAGGGACTAAAACACTTCATTTGTGGGTTTTCTAAGAGTTTACAGCCAAGGCTTGTTCTTGGGCCGTAAACTCCAAAATTTTTGGTGTTAAAATGCAAATTAAACACCCCTAAAGCCTTCAGATGAATTTTAGAAGCCCTTCTATGCAAGTTTTAGACCTTAAAACACATTATATCACCCTATATTAGAGTTTACGGCCATGAAGAGGGTCTCATGGGCCGTAAACTCCATGACACCCCTCAAATGTCCCATAAAACTCATACTAGGTCTTGGAAAAATCCTATAAATCACATGTGATTTGTTTTAACAACTTTTAGCATCATTTTCATAAGGATTAAGGAGTTTACGGCCAGGAGCCTATGCTAGGCCGTAAACTCCCATAAATTAATCATTTTGGTGATTTTAATCCATTCCAAGCATTTAGAACAAATCCTAGAAACATTTCCCATGTCCATGTAAGCCATTTAAGCCATTTAAACACCCAAAACCACACCCACATGAGTTTACGGCCGTAAACTCATGTATGTGTGTGTTTTGTGGTTGTAAACTCATGTAAATGTTTATTTATGGAGAGTAAACTCAAGTCCCAAGTCCCTAGTGCCTTTACCCGTCTTTAAACGCCACCCGGGTCACTCCAAACGCTCATTTTAAGGTGTTTGACCTCATTGGAGTGTAATGTTCCATATGATTAGTGAATATATCCCTAATTGTATATATATGGACCTTATTTCATTTTACATAGGGTCATCGCGAGTAATCAAACCCCGAACCAACGACTACCATTCAAAACCGACACGTTTCCGAGTCCAGTGAGTTCATACCCCTACCCTTTTTCACTGTTTTCACTGTTTTTAGGGGGGGAACACAAGCAAAGTACAAGGAAATTCTTGTACTCAAAACATATTTTCAAATGCATGTTTACTAATTCATATGCTTTTGTTACTGATTACCACAACTGATAACCATTTGAACATGCAGATCACTTAACATATATTTGTGAAATAGGTCTTTAAACTGTTATGTTTTATATATATTTCACAAATGATTTTCCATATTTCATCAGTTAAAAGCATTACATAAGACGTTTGATTATAATACCTGTACACTGTTTTGTCCTCGGTAACACTCCACATATATACGCGAGTGGAGGACTATTCTATTATTACTAGTAAATTTGTTAATCCTGTATAATTGGAGACACGTCCTTGGAGAACACTCCATCAAGGTACGCGAGTGGAGGACTACACCCATAACCAGAATCTCTGGTATTTAGAGAGCGTGACTTGAGTGTATAGATCTATACGGGGCTGACCACCCCACACCTGGCTGCTAGCTACAGCCGAACCGAAATGGTTCAAGGGTGACGAAAGTCATAAGTATGTGGACGACTTATTGCCACATGTGGACTACTTATTGCCACAGGTTTTAGTCTATTGTATGGTTATGGAACTCGCGATTAGGATAACAGATATTTACATATAGTAATAATGAATCACTTTATACATCTTTTACATCCTTCCCATCTTTCGTAACACTGTAACCAACATTCAGGAATGTACGGGACTTTCCTGGGGAAAACATGGAAACCAATCACTATTACATCTTTTACATCTTTTCATCGTTTACATTTGAAACCAACATGCAGGAAAGCATGGGGCTTTTCTGGGTAACACTTACCTAACTAGAAAGAGTAACAAACTGGATAACATTACATCTTTTACAATTTGTAATATACAATAAGGAAAGTATGGGACTTTCCTGGTAACACATGATAAGCAAACAGATCAGTTTAATCAGTCAGATAACCAGCTATACATTTTCACATGAATAAACATATTTTCAATTTACAAACTTATCATACCTTTCATTTGTGAATTAATAACTAACTATTAAGAAAATATGGGATTTTCTTAGTACATTCGACATTTCAGAAACAGAAAGGAAACTCGAATCATGTTCACAAACAAAACCACTTATGAACTCACCAGCTTTATGCTGATTTTCAAACCGCTTGTGTTCTCAGGTCAGCGTTAGAACAGGTACTCAAAGATTTCTTTTGATAAGAAGATGGAGTACATGAAGACCCGTTTCATTTTGTCTATATATATTATGTATTACAACTATACAAACTTTACTTTTGAAACAACTGTAAAACTTTATAATGTAATGTAATGGTTGTTTTACTTTACTTACTATGTGCATTGGATTTGATACTCAACGTGGAGTCAACCCCGGAAATGTTTCCGCCTTCGGTTTTCGGGGTGCGACATAAGTACTCATGAATGTTGTAGCAACCATTGCATTGTCTAAAGCACTTTAGACAAATCATACAAGCCAAATTCATGACAGTCTTGATTCATATCTACTTCCAACATATGACTGACTGTGGATGGTTTGAATAATATGATATATACCATAACATAATTATTCTGGAAGTCAAAACATGCAAAGTGAAACACAAGAATAATACTAATCTTATATGGCCCCAACACTTTGAGTGTAAATAAAACACCTTTTTTTTAAGCATCATATTGAGTACTCATTATTTATGTTTCGATTAATCAACTTTATGCTTGAATTAAAACATTAGTTGTCCCATGCTTACACTATGGTTTTCCAAACAACAATTATGCCATACTCCAAGTATGCATACTATATTTACATATGGTCCTCTCTTTGCGAAATAGATCAATTGACAATATTCCAATGGTGCTCATTTCACAATTCCAATCCTTGTTGTAAATGCAAGAATACCAAACTCTTGCCATTTACTATAATCTGTTAGATTCTAAACTTATATGCAATGATCCCCTTGTAATGACTATGCACAGAAGTCACAAAGACTTGGCAACAGACATTACAAAGCATTCCAATGGAAAACTATTCCATGGAAATGAAGTCTCAAATTCAAGGTACATTCCTTTGAACATCCTTCTTAGCATTAAGTTCTTTAATCTTACACAGATTCAAAGAATAACTTCCACCTATGGAGACAATTCCATATTACCATTTTGACCATCACTTCTGAAAAAGAGTTGCCTCTTTTCAAAATATGTCAATATGGACCTTACTCTATACTTCTAATTTTCCATGAGCAACCAATCTTTGGTAAACCTCAGATTGTCCTCGACAATTTGCTTAATCATTTTAGTCATTTCCAGTTCTATTCCTTTTTCCCTTCTTAATGCCCTAGGCATTTGGAAAATTTAGAATGAATGAATATTATACCACATGTAATCAAACCTATACCCAAAGCATATGGGACATGATTTATGCTATAAAATTTTTATTTGCCATGTTTTCATAATTCGAACTATGAAGAGGGATACTGTAATCATAATCGAATTTTGAGAATGCAACATATATAGAATTTCCTTATGTTGAACCATTCCAACATAACATTCATATATGTTCTTGACTAAAGTAGATTAAATTCTCAATCTAAGCTAACATATATAGAATTTCCTTATGTTGAACCATTCCAGCATAACATTCATACATATTCTTGACTAAAGTAGATTAAATATCAATCTAAGCTTGTAGAATTGGAGTGAAGTATAAAATCCTCTCCCTTAATTATAGCTAAACAACTTTTCAAAGCAAATTGAAACTTTTGTTTTCTATAATTAGCATTGCTAACTTGCAATACTTAACATAATCATCATGCTCCTAGTAGCATAATGATTACCAGCATAACACTTTATGCTCCCACTAGCTTTGACATGTACTCAGAAATCAACTGGACTTCTAGAAATCAATACTTTATTGATTTTCTTACCAAAGTTCATATTTCTGATACTAGATTGCTTTGATAAGTCTTTATAAAAAACATACACCTTTCCTTAGATAGCTCACATGTTTGTCTAGACCTTTTGCAATTCTCACTAGTTAGTGTGTCGGTTAACCACACACGCTCCACTAACTATATCAGAATGCAAATATCACAACCGCTATCTACTCAAAATCTTCTTAGTGGAAGCGTTTCCTTACCATCATTTTCATGAATCGAAGAGAAACCTTATGACACTTAGATTTTATGGTGTATGTGTTATTTTCCATGTGAATTTTATCAAAACCATAATCACAGGACTAGGTTAGTGAAACTTCCAAATTCATATGGACTGAACTTGTGCAGTCTTAATTTCTTGCCACCTGGCAGCACAAGGGCCTACCATTGCTTCTAGGTTGTTATGCAAACAGTCGAGAACTCTCAGAACTCCAATGCAAAGCCAACCTTAACTGGGATGAGCACAGAATATGTCAACACGATAGGTTACAAACCTCAAGTCGTGGGGGCTAGTGATTAACAAATCTCTTGATTAGTTCTTGAACCTATCTTAAGATCTTTTTAAGACTCCCACTGACCTCTTGACATATATGATTCTCTTTGTCAAGAACCATTCCTTGACAAAACAAATATTCAATAATTAGTGCGGATTCTTATCAAGTTAAACACTTCCCATAATTGGACTTATTTGGTCTTTGTTTTATCCAAAACATCACAACTAACCAACCTCAAATGTAAAAGAGTAGGACACATCTTACTCTACATTTGATAAGTGTTATAAACTTTCTAATGATTATGTCACTCAATGGCTCAATCTTGGAGTATGACTCTAAGATTTGATTTTGATGTATGATTTATCTTTTGATTTAACCATTTCAACAACTCATGATTCCTCTACTTAGCCAAACAAATGAACTAAGGTGACCTTAGAGGATCAATTGTGATATGGTTTCATAATCACTAAGATGATCATAAAACAAAATACTCAAGTACTCTCCCATCTCTTCAGATTGCAGAAGCTTTTATCTTTCTGACTTATTTGATTCTTCTTACTCATTCTGTCTATCATTGAAACTCTTCAATGATCCAGAATTATACTTAAACTTGTAAGTAAAACCATATTTACTAAACGTTAGTAAATCATAATGAATAATATTATCAACCTTTATGGTGGACCTGACCAGCACACAACCAAGTGTACCCAATCTCTTAGTCCTTCGCTTGACTCACATGCGAATGTGAACAAGGAATTCGTCTTAATTTCCCAAAGATGAAATCTTCTCATTCATCATACAATACAAGTTGCATAATTCCAAGTTTCTATCCAACTGAAACTTGGGTGATGAGAATCTTTCCTTATTTGGTAAATTATGACACTACCACTAATGAAAGAATCAAATCCATTTACCCATATTGCTTATCAATTGAAACATATAAGCAACAACCTTTTTCACAAATGCCATTGTAAGGATACTTAAAATAAATAAAATCAAAACCATTTTTCTTTTATTTTAAAACTTTGCGAAAAACTTATCCTTACAACCCATATGAAAACCTTGTTGTTATCTATTCCTAAGCAATATGTCTCAACTCTTAAGAAATAGCTCAAAATTTTGATCACCGAACCATGCGATCAAAATCCCTCTTCACGATCAGAATCAGCATCTACTTCCTTTAAGTTTCTTCACTTTTCTTTGATTCTTAAAACTTCAACATGTGACCCAGTCACATCATGCAATAAGAATCTCAGAATAGAAACTTAATAGAGTTAGACAATGGACTTTACCTGAAGTAGAGTCAAACATTTGACTTTACTATCCTTATGGACTTTTAGGTAAATTTGGCAGCTTCGCAACCAATGCCCTTCCTTGGGCAACAAAAACATATGGACTCTTTGGAAACGGTACACGGGACTATCACAGACCTAGCCTTTCTCTTTACCATTTGGTCAACCGAGTTGACTATGGCCAATCCCTTTCAATTGGGAAGAGAAAGGTTTTCTGGACTTCCAATGTTACCATTGTCAATGTCCATGGAAGTTTGGGAAGTTGACCTTCCAATCAAATTTTGCTTTACCAATGCTCCAAATCATTGTTGATTCAGCATCATCAAGCAAATAGGTAAGATCATTAAGGGTTATGTCGTGATCTGTCATTAGGGCGTGACAAAGCTAACAGCCAGCTACCTTGAGACTTCGACACCCGACTCTCCCGGTTTGTCAATATGTGACTTAATCTCCAAGACCTAAGCATATATAGACTTGGTTTTCCAATAGGGATTGAGTGACTTAAAACTTATCAGGTCTTGAAACTTGTGGGATAGGGAGATTTATTGGAGGAGGTGGAGGAAGTGAAGTATGATTTCCAGTTCCACTAATGCACAACAAAGGGATTGATCTTTCACCTTGGTTGCCATTTGGGATATCATATTCATTAGGAAGCTTCTTCCTAAAGATTTGGGAAGACCATAGCTGTCTAAACTAGACATCTATAATGGGAGAAATTCAAGTTAGTTGATTTAAAGTCCTTAATATAACACCCAATATGAAATATTAAGAGGACCCAATAACCTATTTATAACTGGAAGAGGGATGCCGTAATCCAAATTATAAAATAGTTAAAGGTAGGTAAATGACGATTTACCAATTTCCACGATGAAAAACGAAATATAATTAAGTTTTAATTGGATTTGAAGCTCCTAGATCTTTTGAGAAACATTGAACTTTCAATGGCATGTTTGAATCTCAATTGTGCCCTCTCAAGTTTGTGACTGGGATGCTGAGGATCACAAAAAAGGTGTGAATAACCATACAAATTGACTTGGTACCCTCAACATTATTATCTAATCGATGTGCCAGTTAACCACACACGCTCGACCGATCTATAATAAAGTCAAGTTACCCTTTGCCAGTCTTACTAGTCCATGTTAGTGTGTCGGTTAACCAAACACGCTCCACTAACGACTTGGTAAGGTACAAAGTGTAATTTTATGGGCTAGCACCAATTTCACATTTTCCTAAAGTAACTAAGATTGGGAATTTATAATGTATAGTTACTTTATAATTCATTATACTTTTAATGAGTATTTAAAGTCATATCCTACCCATTCGGCTAACGACCCTCCACCGATCAAGGAAGCGGTGGGTGAGAGTGGACACCCATTAAGTCACCATTTTATAGGCAACAACCTTATACCCCCTTTATAGACCGGCTTCGTGAATGAGGCCTACTAACGGTAAGAATGACAAATTCTTATACATATCTATATAATTAAAATTATAATAATAGTATAAGGGTTTATATTAAACATTTAAAATACTTGGTGGCTTAATCTATTAATTAAACTATACTCTTAATTTAATTAAACTTAAACCATCTCTTTATGGAATTAGTAACTCTTTTAATTAAACACTTTAATTAATTTAACGAAGTACATAAAGTTTGAAGTTTTTTTTTAACTTTAAAAAAAATAATTTGGAATTAAAGTATTAGAGTGGAAGACTTTTCAAATTCCAAAACTTGAGGGCATGAATTAAAATTATTCCAAGTCTCTTCAATTTGTAACTTGTGAGTTTTAATGGTTCATAAAAATGAAGACTCTTCATTTTATGAAACCTCTTTAGTTCTTTAATCACAATTTAAAGAAGTGACTTTTGGTTATCCATAACTTGAGGACAAGTTATGGACACCATCATTGCCATTAAGATCATGAATTAAACATACATGGAGGTTACACATAATTCCTATGATCTTCTAAAAACTCATAAGAACACAAATTCATGTCAAGCAATTTCAAGAAATCATATAAACATATACAATACTTGAAAATTCATAAAAGTCATGCAAAAATGGGTTAGCATAATCATTATCATTTTGAAAAACATATTTTAAAGTCCAAAATAGATTGGGATAATGATTTTAATCCATTTCCAGCAACAAAACACGAAAAGCTGCCCAACACGCTCCTACTCGTCGAGTGCATTATCCTACTCGACGAGTAGGATGAAATTGTTCATGGATTCGGTGAGTCCTCCCCATGAAATCGGCGAGTCCAGTCGCCAATGAGCAGATTTTTCGATTTTCAAACAGTTTTGCATCAAGTATACAGAAAACAATCCTAGGCTCTGATACCACTGATGGGTTTTGAGCATTCTAACACTTCCTAAGTGTACATGCAACCCTAATAACCTTGAATCTATGTTTTCTCTATATACATGCAAATTTCTATTTCAAGGTTATTTCCTAACTAGCATGGCATGGGGAATACATAATACATAAAAAACTCGTAGAAATACATACCTTGTTGTTGCTTGGATTCCTTCAAGACTTTGTGAGCCTAGCACCCCAAATGTTATGCCTCAAATGCTTCACACAACACCACAAAAGTTGGAATAACTTGAGAGAATACTTCTAGCACTCAAAATCGGTTATGCCCTCTCTAGTAACACTCTAGTGCCGATTTTGCCTGCTATAGGGTTTCTTTTATAGTGTGTCATAATTAGGAGTTACAAATGTAAACCCTAATTGTCGTGACTCTTCATTTCTCATGACCCATGGGTTTGTAAATCCCATGGACTATCCATGGAGCTCCATATGGTTATAACCAAGCCCATAAACCATGGATCATTAATCCACCATAAAATAATTGATGATTGTCATAATCAACCCTATATATTTAATTAGTCTCGCTTTGATCACCAAATTAATACTAGATTAATACTTGATCAATACTAATTAAATAATACTATTATTAATATATTAGAGCTTATAATATATTAATAATCACAAGTGTACTTTCTCTCATTTTGTCTATCCAAGTATTTCAATGCCATGCAACCCAAATGGACCATGCCGGGTCGGGTCAAGTACATACCAAATAAAGTTATGGACTTAGAGACTATATCCAACAAAAAGTCCTATGAGGAATACTATCCTTTTGAGATGCACCATGATTTGATGGACCACTACCATCAAAGTGCTCGTCAAGAGCAATATGAAAACGTCTCCTCCATGATTACAACCCGGATGATGGATGGTGAACCCATCATGGGCCACATGTAGAAAATGAAATGGTATGTGGACCATTTGTTGAAACTCAATATGAACTTCCCCGAGGAGTTGGCAATAGACATCATTTTGCACTCCTGACCTCCATGTTATGATCAATTCTGAATAACATACCACATGAACAAGGAGCAAGTTACACACAACAAACTTCAAGGACTCCTCGTAGAGATTGGAAAGTGGAATGGTAGCAGGATTTGGTTTGGGAAAGATCTCCTGTGATGGACTGTCATTCTTCTGAAACTTCTTTACGTAATTGTTTTCGAAGATGACATAGTAGGTTTCTTCTATTGTTTTGGACATTTTGTTGAGAAACCTATATTCTTTAGTAGTAAGAGAATACCCGGATGAATATACCTTTGTCAGCCTTCACATCAAATTTGTTCCTTTGCTCTTTTGAATTGAAGATAAAGCACCTGGAACCAAAGACATGGAAAAACTTGACATTAGGTTTTCGATTATTTATAATTTCATAGGGAGTGACGGAGAATCGCTTATCGAGGATAGATCGATTTTGGGTAAAGCATGCAGTTCCTAACGCATCTGCCCATAAGTAAAGTGGCAGATTCGCAAATGATAACATGGTTCTCGTAGAATCACACAACGAGTGGTTTTGTCTTTCCACGACCCAACTTTGTTGAGGAGTACAAGGAGCCGAAAAGTTGTGAGATACTCCTTTTGTAGTCAGGAATTCTTCAAACGCTTGGTTTTTGAATTCCATACCGTTGTCATTGTGAATATTACGAACCAGCTTTCATAGTTGTAGCTCTATCTGCTTTATGAAATCCTTAAGCTTCAGAGTGGCCTCTAATTTCTGTTTAAGAAAATGCACCCAAGTGAATCTATAAAAATCATCTACAATTACGAATATATCTCTATTACCACCAATGCTTTCAATTGCAGGAGGACCACAAAGATCTATGCGCAAAGTTTTAAGTGGTTTTATGACTTTCGTATTCACAATTGTTGGATGAATCTTACTGCTCTGTTTCCCCATTTTGCAGGTTGCACAAAGATGTTTATTATCAAACATCAGGAGGGGAATCCCATGCACATGATCACAAAGAACAAGCTTGTTAATGTCTTTGAAATAGAGATGCGAGAGTCTTCGGTGCCATAGCCAACTATCATCAGTAGAAGCTTTTGTAAGTTAGCAGATGGCATGCTTCCCTTTGATGGGATTTAGATTGAGTGGATGCATTTCAACTTTGCGTTTTGACTTTAGGATCACTATTTTGGTCTCCTTTTCAATGATCTCAGATCCCTCATCGTCAAACAAAACTTTTAATCCTGTACCAACCACTAGCCGCGAAAACATTATGAGGTTGTGTTGCAGGCGTTCCACGTATGCGACCTTGGAAATTGAAAACCACCCATTAGTGATCATCCCATATCCCTTGAAACAATTGAAAGTTCCCCATTAGTGATCATCCCATAGCTCGTTATCTGCTCTTCGTTTTCCAAGAGGTCATTTTAGATAGACTTTTGGTTTCGTCTGCATTGTCGATTGGAGCTGAAAAGAAAAACTCATCGAATCCATTTTTGTTGCCGTCTTAGACCATGGACGTTAATTTTGTTGTTTGATTTTTGTTCTGTCTCTTAGTTGCGAAAACTTGATTAGGAACAGTTTGAACTGTAACGCCCGTATATTCACGCTAGTCAATTTAGAGACAATAAGCATCAAAAAATGAGTTTTTAATGGAAGATTATTTAGAAGGATTAAGCTTAACCAAGTTTTAGTATATTTTAAAAGGGTTCCGTACATTCGCGCTAGTCAATTTAGAGACAATAAGCATCAAAAAATGAGTTTTTGATGGAAGATTATTTAGAAGGATTAAGCTTAACCAAGTTTTAGTATATGTCAAAAGGGTTTCGTACATATAAAGAACACTTAAATCCGAGTTATAACGAAGAATTTATGACTCGTCGAAATTTCGTGGCAAAACCGACACGGCATCGGGGAGCGTAAAAAGTGAATTTACGATAGACCAATTTTTAGCCTTAGCAATCCAAACGAAAGTCTTAGAATATGTTAAGCTGAGAGCGTTCATAAAAAAACGCCCAAATCTGACTTCGTATGAGAAAGTTATGAATTTTCGAAGTTTCGGCTTAGTAGTGTACAACCCGAAGTTTGTATATTAGATCGAGCGGTTTTTAGCCGACACAACCTAAACGAGAATCGAAGATCTCGTTAATAGTAGCGTAACGATAAAAAGACAGAAGAAAACGGACGTCGGATGAAGATCTCGTTAATAGTAGCGGTTTTTAGCCGACACAACCAATCATGTCCCGGCCTTTTAAAAATATAACCTTTAAAATAAAGTCAAAATTAGCCGATGGAGTCCAAACAAAAGTTGTAGAGTACGGTCCCGCCTACGCGTGGATATAAAGAACATTCAAAACGGAGCTCGTATGCAAAATTTACAAATTATAGAATTCGAGTGTGCAATTTACGAAACCTTATGCGAACTAGATGACGTGGCAGCATCTAGGTCGTTGGTTGTTGATCATGGCTCAGCCTTCAGATTCGGACACCTGGCTCCAAATGCAGTGCGTACAAGTAGAACGCCCAGCATCCGAAGAACGCCTCGTGTCGGAAGGGAACGCTACGCGTACTCGTATCCTTCATGCAGTCCGAGAACCAACCACGTCGCCCCAGCAGCTACTTGACACCTGTTGTAAGATCTCCGGAGAACACCCTGCGCAAGCAGCTGAATGTTGCGCGTAATGAGAAGGCTCGCGATTATAAAAGGGCAGCGAGGCTTGCCGACTTCCTCACTCCAAATCCAGCTCTTTCTCACACTAGTAACTCTCTCTACCACCCCTAACCCATCCTACGCCTAGGTAAGCCCCTTAGCACCCGAAGGAGGCCCCGAGGTTGCCAGAGTCCCGAGAAAAAGGGTCTTTCGGTTTGGAAACGCTGCTCCAAGCGAAGCCCGGTTTTCGAGAAAACTCGCTGTAAATGAGCTACGCCTATGCTATTTTTAATATAGCTTCTAATTAATTATAGTAACAATATTAGGACTTTAAAATAATTATTTGGACTATTATTATGAGTTATGTAAGAGTGTTGTTTAACGCTTATATAATAGTAATAGTAGCTAGAATATTAATTAGTCGCGGAGAACGTTAGACTAAACCCTAGTGGTATTGATACTAGGTTTTGTCAAGGGAAAATTGTTTTGACAAAACGAAATGTTGTCCGAGTACCGAGTCACCACCTTACCAGGTGAGTGCATAGTTACTTTCATCTTACACAGAGATACGAAGTATTTAATATAAATTACATGCTATGTGTGCATATTGTATGTATACTTGCTGTCTATGCTGGGTTAAAGATTTTTATACATGTTTTAAACGATTTAAACTGTACATGTATTTTATATCTAAAAAATGTGTTGGGTAAAACATGGGTATGTGTAATAGTTGTTGTGTGAAAAAATGAAATAATGAGAGGCCTCGTTATAGATGTTATTGATGATCCAGTCATCTAGTGGAGTATAGATGACGACCATGGACTATTGTAGACAGTCTAGTGGAACCCTAGCAGGCTCGCAACCTATAGGTGTTTATTTGAACTGTGTGCTCACCAACAATACTCGATCCCCCACATGGTTGTCTTATTTGACATGAATTGCTGAGGAACCCCCGAAGCATGTGTTGTCACCCCGATGAAAATCCTTAGGCTAGGTCCCTTATGTTAGATGTTTTAGGGATGTAAAGTGAGGATAACGGGAACGGGTAATCGGGTTTGTTTGGTTGATGAAAATAATAAATTTATTTATTGTGGGTTGAAAACCCTATGTGCTCACCAGGCTCACAAGTCAGAAGCACTCAGTTTCTTGTATTACAGGTAGTGCGCATGAGCATATATGTTTGGATGAGAGATAAGGTATTATAGGCCTATAAATACGAAATAATGTATCAAGGCTTATGTTGTACTACTTATGCTTTTGATCTGTATCGAACATGACATCCCGAGTCTTTTAATGAAATGCATTTCTACGGAAATGCTTTGATAAATCTTTATCATATTTTGTTTTGGAAACAAATTCCGCAACTCTTTTATTTAAAATGTTACTCTTATTTTTAAACAAAGCGTAAACAAATCCGTCTCATCTGGCCGTGAAAATGGGGATGTCACAGTTGGTATCAAAGCATTAGTTTAAGCGAACTAGGAATTTGTAGGATTTCTTCACTTAAACATAGAATTCTAAGGGATGATTGTGAGATGTGAGCACTAGCTTATTTTAGGAATTATGTCTAAAATTGTTTTATTTGCTAAGTGCTTTGTGCCTGATATACTATTATTTGTTCGGATCTATCGTCTGTTGCCGACCGGATGTAGAAACCTTATGTATTTAGGATTCTAAACGTACGACTATGATATTAGAACTAACATGTAAACGTTTCGGAGGGATAAGGATGATTTAAACGTCTATCCTAGATAAAGATCTAAATTCACCCTATTCGGTATATAGATCAAAATGGCAAGAACCTGCAGTGGAGCCGGGAATGCAAATGGGAGCATGAATTAACCACTAGTGATTGAAAAAATACATGTTGTAGCAGATGCTCCTAAGCTAATTACAATGGCAAGAGTAAAAGCCATGATACAGGCTATGTTGGCAGAACAACGGGAAGAGATAATGCAAATGTTTCATGAAAATAGGGACAAACCTACAATGCCAGTTGAACATGTTGGATTAGGTGTCTAATTTCATAACTATTTTCGGAATGTACTTGACCCGATAAGCATGGTCCATTTGGTTTGCATGGCATCATGCATTTGGATAGACTAAATGAGAGAAATAACACTTAAGGTTTATTAGTATATTATAAGTTCTAATATATTAATAATATTATTTAATTAATATTGATCAATAATTAATTTGGAATTAATTAAGTGATCCAGAGGAGACTAATTAGATATATGGGTTGATTGTGTAAATCATCCATACTTGTATAATGGGCTAATGCTCCATGGGTTATCAAGTTGGGCTAAAACCCATAGTATGCTCCATGGATGCTCCATGGAGTTTATAGAACCCATGGGTCATAGAAATGAAAAGTCATGACAGTTAGGGTTTACATGGTGTAACCCTAATTGTAACACACTATATAAGCTTCATGTTCTTCACGAAAATCGGCCACTAAGAGAACAAGTGAGGGCTAGCCGATTTCTAACTGTTCTTCATTTCACTCTAAGTTATTCCAAGTGCATTTGGTGCTGTGTTAGACATTTGAGGCATCACACTTGAGGTGCTAGGCTCACAATGTTTTCAAGGAATCAAACTACTACAAGGTATGTTTTCTTGCTTACTTTTATGTTTAAAAGATCCCCTTGTATGCTAGATAGGTTATGAACCTAGGAAAAACATTTTTGCATGTATCATAGATAAAACATAGATCCAAGTTTTCTAGGGTTGCATGTACACCATAGGAGTGTTAGAATGCTCAAAAACGTTTAAGTGGTATCAGAGCCTAGGCTTGCTTGTTTTATAGTTGATGCTAAATTGTGAAAAAACTTTGTTTTTCTGCACTCTGCAGCATGAACTCGCCGAGTCCATGGGGAGACTCGACGAGTCCATGAGTAAACTAATACTACTCGTCGAGTAGGTTCTTGCACTCGACAAGTAGGAGCCATATAATGTTGCTTTTCGAGATTTGCTGTTGGAAATGAACTAGAAACATTACCCAAAATTAGTTTGGTTCTATAAAACTAGTTTTAGATGGTGTAATGGTTGTGCTAATCCATTTTCAATAGCTATTATCAAAATTTCAAGTTTTATATGGTTAATTTTATGATTCTTGAAATTGTTGATATGCATGTTCATGAACTTATGAGTTTAGAAGATCATAGGAATTATTTGTAACTTACTTGTTAGTTTAATTCTGGATCATTAGCTGTTTTAATGGAATCCATAATTTGTCCTCAAGTTACGGATTACCAAAAGTCATTCTTTAAAAGTCCATTAAAGAAACACATAGGTTACATAAAATGAAAAGTCACTCATTTAGTTAAACGATTTATCTCATAACTTATGAAAGATGAAAAGTTTTGAAAGTTACAAAACATGCCCTCAAGTTTTGGAACATGTAAAGTCATTCTAAAAAACTTTAGTTCCAACCCCTAGAATTTTAAAAGTTAAAATTCAACCTTTATACTTTATAATATTATAAGTTCAATAATAATTATATACATTTAAGAAAATCTCGTTTTACCATTAGTAGGCCTAATTCAGGAAGACTGTCTATAAGGGGGGGGGGGGGGGTTATAAGGTTGCTGCCTATAAAATGGCAGCTTAATGTGTGTCCACTCTCACCCACCGCTTCCTTGATCAGTGGAGGGTCGTTAGCTGAACGGGTAAGACAAGGACTTTAAATTCTCATTAAAAGTATGATGAATATAAAGTAACTAAATGTGTTTTATAAATTCCCAATCTTAGTTACTTTAGGAAAATGTGAATAAGGTGCTAACCCATGAAATTACACTTTACACTTTGATTAAGTTGTTAGTGGAGCGTGTGTGGTTAACCGACACACTAACCTGGACTTAACAAGGTAGGCAAAGGGTAACTTAATATTTATAATAGTATCGGTGGAGCGTGTGTGGTTAAGCGGCACATTGATTGAGGGGTAAATATTAAGGGTACCAAGTATTTTGCACGGTTACTTCACACCTTGTTTTGTGATCCTCGACATCCCAATCACAAAACCTGAAGGGCACACTCGAGATTAAAACTAGCCATTGAAAAGTTCAATGAATCTCAAAGAATCTAGGAGTTTCAAAACCAATTAAAACCTAATTATTTATTTCATTTTTCATGGTGGAAATTGGGGAATCGTCATTCACCTACATTCAAATATTTTATAGATTAGATTACGGCATCCATCTTCTTAGTTATAAAATATTGTGTTGGGTCCTAGCCTTAATATTATATTTGGTTGTTTTATTTAGGATTATATTTATATCTAATCTAAACTTGTGTTTCATCTTTTAATATGTCTTCTAACAATGTTGCTTCTGGCTCAAACCCTACCTGCTCCTCTCTCATGAACCTTTGTGGGAGAGTCATCTTTGATGGATCCAACTTTATGGATTGGATCAGGAACATCAAGATGGTCGCTAAATATCAGGCCCATGAAAGATATGCTTCCAAAGTGGCATGCATCATGTTGGCCACTATGACAACCGAGCTCCAAAAGTCCTATGAGGAATACTATCATTTTGAGATGCACCAGGATTTGATGGACCGCTACCATCAGAGTGCTCGTCAAGAGCGATATGAAATCATCTCCTCCATGATAACAACCCGGATGAAGGATGGTGAACCCATCACAGGGCACTTGCAGAAAATGAAAAGGTATGTGGACCATTTGCTGAAACTCAATGTGAATTTCCCCGAGGAGTTGGCAATAGACATCATCTTGCACTCCTTACCTACATGTTATGATTAGTTCTGTATAAATACCACATGAACAAGGAGGAGTTACACACAGCAAACTTCAAGGAATTCTGAAGACCGCGAAAGGTGGTCTTAAAGCTAAGTCAGTTGTTACCACTCCTACTCCTACCACGGCCCCTGTCTTGGCAATCGGGCAAGGCAAAGGAAAGAATAGGAAGAGACCTTCGAAGGGCACCAAGGGGAAGACCTTTGGTGGCTCCTCTTCAAGTGAAACCAATAAAGTTTTCATCACTCCTTCTACTAACCCTAAAGAGGCAGAATGCTTCTATTGCCATGAAAAGTTGCACTTGAAGCAAAACTGCCCAATGTACCTGCAAGATGTGAAGGATGGGAAAGTTAAACCCAACCATGCAGGTACATACACTATATTGTCTAATAATTCACCCCATTCTAATTCTTGGGTCCTTGATATAGGTTGTGGTATTCACATATGTACTAATTTGCAGGGACTAAAAGAAGTGAGAATGTGGAGCATGGAAAGATAAACTTGATCTTGGGGAATAGGAAAGCTTCACCTATCACCATGATTGGAGTTTATTATTTATTGCTAAGTAGTGGATTAGCATTAGATTTGAAGAAATGTTGTTACTCGTCTGAAATGGCAAGAAATATTATTTCCTTTCATGCTTTGTACAAACAAGGTTTTACCTTTTAATTTGATAATTATAGTGGCGGTATTAATAATTTCTTTAATAATGTTTTTTATTTTAAAGCATTACCTTGTGATGGTGTATATGAAACTGTGACGGTTGTTGATAACCAAGGAAATAATGTATTGTGTATCGATTCTTCCACTAGTTAGGATAAAACATCTTTATGGCATTGTCGTATTGGACATGTAAGCAAGAAACGCATAGGCGAACTCCAAAAGGATGGATTCTTGGATTCGTTTGACCTAAAGTCAGATGATAGTTGTGAATCTTGTTTACTTGGGAAAATAAGAAAGTCACCCTTCACTGGTACTTGTGCTAGGGGTGAGGGTTTGTTGGACCTCATACACACTAATGTGTGTGGACCCTTCAGAATCGCCACAAGAGATGTTAACCGCTTCTATGTGACTTTTACAGATGATTTTAGTAGATATGGATATGTCTACTTTATCAAGAATAAGTCAGAGACCTTTGAAAGGTTCCAAGAGTTCAAGCAGGAAGTGGAGAATCAGTTCGGAAGGAACATTAAGATGCTTCGACCCAATTGAGGTGGTGAGTATCTTAGTACAGAGTTCCTTGACTATCTTAAGGAATGTTGGATTATCTCACAATTGACACCTCCCAGGACACCACAACTAAATGGTGTGGATGAAAGGCACAATCGAACCTTGTTGGATATGGTTTGTTCCATGCTAAGTCGAGCTTCGCTACCAATCTCATTTTGGGGGTATTCCTTAGAGACTGCCGCCCATATTCTTAATCTAGTCCCTACAAAGAAGGTTGCCAAAACAACTCATGAGATGGGGACCGAAAAAGTTCCCAATTTGGACCATATCAAGATTTGGGGTTGCGAGGCTTTTTTTAGGTGCGAGTCTCATGATAATCTCAAAGCTCGAAGTGAGAGGCGTATTTTCATCGGCTACCCACATAGATCCTTTGGTTACCTCTTCTACAGACCTAGTGATAATGTGGTCTTTGTAGCAACGAGAGGAGTCTTTCGCGAGAGAGAATTCATGAGCCCAAGAAACAGTGGTAGGCAAATTGACCTTGAAGAAATCCAAGAGTCAAGTGGTGAAGGAACCTCAAACACTAGCAATCAACCTGAGGAGGAAACTCCTGTTGATCCGACAGAAGAGTCTATACCTTTGAGGCGTTCCACGAGAGTTAGGAATGCACCTGAGCATTACTATGGTTTCCATATTACTGCAGAAGGTGATACACTTATCAGTGATAGCACACCGGTAAGTCTGGATGAACCTAACAGCTACACGGAAGCCATGGTAGGCCTTGAGGCTGCTAAATGGAAAGAGGGTATGAACAGCGAGATACAATCCATGTATGACAATCAAGTTTGGAACTTGATTGACAATGTGCCAGGTCGCAAGACAGTCGGGTACAAATGGAGCTTCAAGAAGAAGTCCGATATGGATGGTAATGTACACACTTATAAGGCGCGACTGGTTGCAAAGGGCTTTTCTCAAACTCCGAGAGTTGATTATGATAAGACCCACCAGTAGGGAAGATTAAGTCTATTAGGGTTATGTTAGCCATTGCTGCATTTCATGATTATGAAATATGGCAAATGGATGTCAAAACCGCTTTCCTTAATGGAAAGTTGGCTGAGGATGTTTACATGAGTCAGCCAGAGGGTTTTGTCAGTATAGAGTACCCTAATAGAGTGTGTAAGCTTAAGAAATCCATCTAGAGATTAAAGTAAGTACCTCGCAGATGGAATTTTTGCTTCGATGAGAAGGTCAAAGAGTTTTGCTTTTCGAGGAATGAAGATGAATCTTGTGTATATATCAAGGCTAATGGGATGATAGTCATCTTTTTGGTATTATATGTGGATGACATACTACTCATAGGAAATGACATCCCAACTCTGCAGGAAGTTAAGTCCTGGCTTGGGTAGTGTTTCGCTTTGAAGGACCTTGGAGAAGCTGCCTATATCCTAGGGATAAGAACTTTGAAAGACAGGACTAAAAGTCTAATTGGACTTAGTCAGAGTACCTACTTGGAGAAGGTGCTGAATAGATTCAGCATGCAAAATTCCAAGAAAGGAGAGTTACCGATCCAGAGTAACACCAGACTAAGTAAAACTCAAAGTCCGAGTAAAGAGGCTGAGATAGCAGAAATGAGTCGAGTACCATATGCTTCCGTTGTAGGATCGATCATGTATGCTATGACTTGTACTTGTCCTGATGTCGCCTTTGCATTGAGCATAGTCAGCAGATATCAGGGGAACCCTGGCAAGGCTCACTAGGCTGAGGTAAAGAACATTCTCAAGTACATGCGGAGAACTAAGGACTGGGTCCTTACCCATGGTGGGAGTGATGACTTGAGAGTATTGGGGTATAGTGATGCTAGCTTTCAGACTGATAGGGATAATTTCCGCTCTCATTCAGGCTGGGTCTTTACCTTAAACGGAGGAACAATTTCTTGAAAAAGTTCCAATCAGGAGACAGTAGCTGATTCAACTTGCGAATCAGTGTGTACAGCGGCAAGCCAGGCAGCAAATGAGGCTATATGGCTAAAGAACTTCATTGGAGACCTTGGAGTTGTACTAGCTAGAAAGGAGCCTATAGAGATTTTCTGTGATAGTGAAAGCGCAATTGCCTTAGCAAAGGAACCAATGATCACAGGAGATCCAGACACATCGAAAGAAAATATCATTTCATCAGATATCGAATAGAAGAAGGACTCCTCATGGCAAAGAGGGTATCATCAGATGAGAACCCGACAGATCCCCTCACGAAGGGATTGGGCAGGGCTAAGCATCTCCAGCATGCAAGGCACATAAAGCTAAAGGATGATATTAGTTTTAGAAGTTAGATAGCTTTTAAATGTGTAAAGTGTTGCTATCCTTTGTCAATCATTTACTATCATTTCATTTTGCATGTTTTGACTTCCAGAATAATTATGTTATGTTATTTCATATTATTCAAATTCTCCATAGTCAGTCATATGTCGGAAGTAGATATGAATCAAGATTGTCATGGGTTGGCTTGTAGAGTTCTAAGATGTTGGACGTAAGTGGTGCTACAACACTCATGAGTGCTCATAAGTTCTGAGTATTGGATTCAACCCACGCTCACTGGTATCACTTCATGGAATTTATCTTGAGTGATCGTGAGACGGTAATATCATATAAGTCTTAAAACCTAGAGATCTGACTTGTTGCCTATGAGTTAGTTATACATTGATTGTACAAAAGTGCATTGGTAACTCGATGTTATAAAAGGTTCCTTTGTGTATGATTCAACAAATAGTAGAACAAGCATATGAGTCGAAGGATATTTGTTCCTTCTTAGATTAGAAGCGATATCTAGGCCCCTGATGATTTTGTGTTGACCCATGTATCGGGCCTGGTCAGAACTAAGTTGATGTGTTCAATTAATTTCTATGTCAAACAAATCAAGAATCGAGAAACAAACTGTTGGACAATAAGGAACACATTGTTCCATGTATTTGTCCGGCGGATATCTAGAACAGAGGATTATATGATCACTTATCTTAAGTGGCGTATCATCATCATCTTAGTTCCGCGAGACCTTGAAAGAGCTACGATTGCTAATCGGTTCCTGAAGTAATTCTTGCAGTTATAGTTATTAGACTTATCCAAGAGGGAGACTCTTGGATTAGGTGTCTAAGTTCATAACTATTTCTGGAATGTGCTTGACCCGATTAGCATGGTCTATTTGGGTTACATGGCATCATGCATTTGAATAGACTAAAATGAGAGAAATAACACTTAACGTTTATTAATATATTATAACTTTTAATATATTAATAGTATTATTTAACTAGTATTGATCAAGAATTAATTTGGAATTAGCTAATTGATCAAAACAAGACTAATTAAATATATGGGTTGATTGTGTAAATCATCCATTCATGTATAGTGGGCTAATGCTCCATGGATTATCATGTTGGGCTAAAACCCATAAGATGCTCCATGGTGTTTATAGAACCCATGGTTTATGGAAATGAAAAGTCATGACAATTAGGGTTTACATGGTGTAACCCTAATTGTAACACACTATATAAGCTTCATGTTCTTCACCAAAATCGGCCACTATGAGAACAAGTGAGGGCTAGCCGATTTCTAACTGTTCTTCATTTCTCTCTAAGTTATTCCAAGTGCATTTAGTGTCGTGTGAGACATTTGAGGCATCACACTTGAGGTGCAAGGCTCAAAAGGTTTTCAAGGAATCCAAACTACTACTAGGTATGTTTTCTTGCTTACTTTTATATTTAAAAGTTCCCCATGTATGCTAGATAGGTTATGAACCTTGGAAAAACATTTTTGCATGTATCATAGATAAAACATAGATCCAAGGTTTCTAGGGTTGCATGTACACCATAGGAGTATTAGAATGCTCAAAACCCTTTCAGAACAACCCAAATTAAACGATGGGCAGTCAGAAGGAGGGAACTACAGTGGGACCGTAGGTCAATTCAACCCACCAATAGTTCGACGAAACAACCAGGAGGACGAATTTAATAGGAATGGATGCAGGTACAAGGATTTTCTGACATGCAAGCCATCTACTTTCACTAGAAAGGAAGATCCGATTGGAGTCATGGACTGGATCTCGGAGATGGAGTTAGCTTTCATGACATGTGGTTGCAGAGGAAATATATAGACCACCTTTACAGTACGTGAGTTCCGAGGAGGCGCTGTGCGTTGGTGGAATACCCTTGGGAAAACACTGAGCCCCAATGAGCCCTTGCAACTGGCATGGGTAGAGTTTTTGGTGCAATTCAAACGCAAGTACTGCTCAGCCCATAACCTGCTCGAGCTAGAAAAGCAATTCTTGACCTTGAAGAAAAGAAGCATGTCGATTGATGAATACACCAACAAATTCACTGAGAAGATGGAGTTCGCCTTTTGACTTGTTTCGAATGAGCTAAAGAAAATCGACAAGTACACAAAGGGACTTCCATGGGAGTACGCGGTGCCAGTTTGTCAGGTCTGGTTCAAAGGAGTTTAGTGGAGGAGGAAAGAAATCGAAATGGTGCGAGAAATGCAAGAAGAAGCACCTCGGGAAATGTAGCGAGGAAGTGACCTAATACAAGTGTGGAAAGACCGGACATTACGCCAATGAGTGCACCACCAGAAAAAGGGTGTGCTATGAATGTTGTGAAGAAGGGCATGTTGCTAAGGATTGCCCAAAGAAGAAAGACGCGGCAAGGCCCACATTCCACCAAAATCAAAGGCAAGATTGTTCCATATGACCCTTGACAAAGTAGATGGAAATGAAACGGATCAGGAATAAGGATTGATGAAGTAGTCATGTGGATAGTACCACGTGGTATAGCCTATTACAGGCATATTATAGGTTGAACTTGAACACCTATGTAACCGTTTCAAGGAATAATATAAAACATTTGTTTTGGTATTTGATGTGTCAAGTTGTTATGTGATTTTCTTGTATGGTGACTTGGGTGAACTGTGAGACAATACTTTGGATAAGTATGAGTAGGGTGTGAAAGGTTATAGAGGCCTATACTACCGGAAGCACATGACTCGCACTTGGATCATGAAAAGTGACAAGGTTACCAAGAAGCTAATAATTGATTTCATTTTATTCAAGTATGCCGTTACCATCATTTCGGTAATGATTGATAAGATGATTTTTATTCTGACCATAGAGGCCATATCATATCGAGTCCGACTAAGATGAGTGTGTTACGTGGTTCAGAGAAGCAAGTTTGATGTAGCATCCGACTTAAGCCAGAATATTGAAGTGAAAGATAATCAAAGCAATTGTGATCGTTGTTAAAGTAAGAAACTTGTAGCTAGAAATGCTACATGCTAAAAGGTAATTATATCACATTAGGAAATGAAGGAAGGTATATTCCATTCTACAATTTGACTCTAAGAGACTTGAGTGTAAACGTTGCATCACACGATGATAACTCGTTAGAATATGACATACAGGTCCACTGTAGTAATTAGAGAACTTATCCTATGTTCATTAAGAAGAAGAAGGGGTCTCCAATAAGTATTGATTTTGTAACTCGAAGGTTACAACATAGTATGAAGAGCGGGTGCAAGATCGAGCATTGTATGTAGTAAGAAGTCCAAGAGTTAAATACTCATTCGAAGGAACAAAGAAGTTACGATTATTACCTAGGATGAAGAGATAACATATGGAGTCATTATACTACCCTGTTTCGTTGATGATTCCGGGACATAATCATCCTAACGGGGAGATAATTGTAACGCCCACAGATTCGGGCCAGTCAATTTAGAGACAATAAGGATCAAAAAATAAGTTTTTGATGGAAGATTATTTATAAGGATTAATATTAACCAAGTTATAGTATATGTTACTAGGGTTCCATATATATAAAGAACTCCGAATTCCAAGTTATAAGGAAGAAGTTATGGCCCCTCGAAGTTTCGTCGCAAAACCGACGCAACACAGGGGAGCGTTAAAATTGAATTTACGATAAGGCGATTTTTAGCCATAGAAATATAAATGAAAGTCATAGAATATGTTAAACCGAGAGCGTCCATAAAAAGAACGCCTAAATCTGACTTCGTATGAGGAAGTTATGATTTTTTGAAGTTTCGGCTTTGTAGTGTAGAGCCTAAACTTAGAATATTAGATCGAGCAGTTTTTAGCCGACACAACCTAAACGAGAATCGAAGATCTCGTTAATAGTAGTGTAACGATAAAAATACAGACAAAAACGGACATCGGATGCAGAAGTTATGGATTTTTAACGGACCAATCATGTCCCGGCCTGTTAAAAATATAACCTTTAAAATAAATTTAAAATTAGCCAACGGAGTCCAAATGGAAGTTGTAGAGTACGGTCCCGCCTACGTGTGGATATAATGAACGTCGAAACGGAGCTCGTATGCAAAAGTTACGAATTATAGAAATTGAGTGTGCAATTTGCGAAACCTGATGCGAATTGGATGATGTGCCAACATCCGGGCCGTTGCTTTCTGATGACGGCTCAACCTTTGGATTCAGACACCTGGATCGCAAACGCAATGCATACAAGTAGAACGCCCAGCTTCCAAAGAATGCCTCACATCGGAAGGGAATGGTGCACGTACTCGTATCCTTCATGCGGTCCGAGAACAAGCCACGTCCCCACAACAGCTACTTGACACTTGTTGTACGATCTCCGCAGAACGCCCCGTGGAAGCAGCTGAACACTGCGAGTAATTCGAAGGCTCATGACTATAAAAGGCCAGTGAGGGTTGTCGATTTCCTCACTCCAAATCCACCTCTTTCTCTCACTAGTTTGTCTCTCTACCACCCCTAACCACTCCTAAGCCTAAGTAAACCCCCTAGCACCCGAAGGAAGCCTCGAGGCTCCCGGAGTCCCGAGAAAAAGGGTCATTCTGTTCGGAAACGCTGCTCCAAGGGAAGCCCAGTTTTCGAGAAACCCCGCTGTAAGTGAGCTACGCCTACGTTATTTTTAATATAGCTTCAAATTAATTATAGTAACATTATTACGTCCTTAAAATAATTATTTGGGCTATTATTATGAGTTATATAAGTGTGCTGTTTAATGCTTATATAATATTAATAATAGCTAGACTATTAATTAGTCGTGTTTAACGTTAGACTAAACCCTAGTGGTATTGATACTAGGTTTTGTCATGGGAAAATTGTTTTGAGATAACAAAGTGTTATCCGAGTACCGAGTCACCACCTTACCAGGTGAGTGCATAACTAGTTTCATCTTACACATAGATATGAAGTATTTAATATAAATTACATGCGATGTGTGCCTATTGTATGTATACTTGTTGTCTATGATGGGTGAAAGATTTTTATACATGTTTTAAATGATTTAAATTGTATATGTATTTTATATCTACAAAATGTGTTGGGTAAAACATGGGTAGATGTAATAGTTGTTGTGTGATAAAATGAAATAATGAGAGGCCTCGTTATAGATGTTATTGATGATCCAGACATCTAGCGGAGTATAGATGAAGAGAACAGACTATTCTAGACAGTCCAATGGAACGCTAGCAGGATCGCAACCTGTAGGTGTTTATTTGAATAGTGTGCCCACCAACAGTACTCCTTCCCCTACATGGTTGCCTTATTTCACAAGAATTGTTGAGGAACCCCCGAAGCATGTATTGTCACCCTGATGAATATCGTCAGGCTAGGTCCCTTATGTTAGATGTTTTACGGACGTAAACTGAAGATAACGGGAACGGGTAACCGGTTTTGTTTGATTGATGAAAATAATAAATTTATATATTGTGGGTTGAAAACCCTATGTGCTCACCAGGTTCCCAAGCCTGAACCACTCAGTCTCTTGTATTACAGGTAGTGCGCATGAGCATAGATGTTTGGATGAGAGATAAGGGATTGTAGGCCTATAAATATGAAATAATGTAGCGAGGCTTATGTTGTAGTGTTTATGCTTTTGATCTGTATCGAACATGACATCCCGAGTATTTTAATGAAATACATTTCTACGGAAATGCTTTGATAAATCTTTATCATATTTTGTTTTGGGAACAAATTCCACAACTCTTTTATTTAAAATGTTACTCTTATTTTTAACAAAGCATAAACAAATTGATCTTTTCTGGCTGTGAAAATCGGGATGTCACAGTTGGTATCAGAGCATTAGTTTAAGCGAACTAGGAATTTGTTGGATTTCTGGACTTAAACTTAGAATGCTAGCGATGATTGTGAGATGTGAGCACTAGCTTATTTTAGGAATAATGCCTAAAATGCTTTTATGTGTTAAATGCTTTTTACCTGATATGCTATTATTTGTTCGGATCTATGGTCTGTTGCCGACCGGATCTGGAAACCTTATGTGTTTAGGATTCTAAACGTAGGACTACGATATTAGAACTAACATGTAAGCATTTTGGAGGGATAAGGATGATTTAAACGTCTATCCTAGATAAAAATCTAAATTCACCCTATTCTGTGTATAGATCAAAATGGCGAGAACCCGCAATGGAGTCGGGAATGCAAATGGGAACAGGAATCAACCACCAGTGATTGAACAAATACATGTTGTAGTAGATGCTCCATAGCCAATTACAATGGCCAGAGTACAAGCCATGATACGGGCTATGTTGGCTGAACAACAGGAAGAGATGAGGCAGATGTTACATGAAAATAGGGACGAACCTACAATGCGAGTTGAACAACCCGAATTGAACGATGGGCAGTCAGAAGGAGGGAACTACAGTGATACAGTTGGTCAAGTCAACCCACCAATATTTCGAAAAAAATCCAAGATGACGGAGTCGAGAGGAAAGGACGCAAGTACAATGATTTTCTGACTTGCAAGCCATGGACTTTCACTGGAAAGGAAGATCCGATCGGAGTCATGGATTGGATCTCGGAGATGGAGTTAGCTTTCATGACATGTGGTTGCAGAGGCAAGAAATACACCACCTTTGCAGTACGTCAGTTTCGAGGAGGCGCTGCGTGTTGGTTGAATACCCTGGGGAAGACTCTGATCCCCAATGCGCCCCTGCAACTAACATAGGAAGAGTTTTTGGTGCAATTCAAATGCAAGTACTGCTCAGCCCAAAACATGCTCGAGCTAGAAAACCAATTCCTGAACTTGAAGAAAGCAAGCATGTCGATTGATGTTACACCAACAAGTTCACAGAGAAGATGGAGTTCGCCTTGCATCTTGTTCCGGATGAGCTAACGAAAATCGACAAGTACGCAAAGTGACTTCCATGGGAGTACGCGGTGCCAGTTTGTCAGGCACCTACTCTAGAGGCAGTTATCTGGGTTGCCAAGTCTGTGTAGGATATGATTAAGGGAAGAGATACCATCAAGTTTGAGGTTGGTGAGAAGAGGAAGTTTGAGGGGTCTGCAAAAGCCCAAAAATAAGAAGATCAAGTCTGGTTCAAAGGATTCTAGTGGAGGAGGAAACAAAGCGAAATGGTGCGAGAAGTGCAAGAAGAAGCACTTCGGGAAATGTAGCGAGGAAGTGACCTGCTACAAGTGTGGGAAGACTGGGCATTACGCCAATGAGTGCGCCATTAGCAAAAGGGTGTGCTATGAATGTCGTGAAGAAGGGCATGTTGCTAAGGATTACCCAAAGAAGAAAGAGGCGGCAAGGCCCAACATTCCACCAAAACCAAAGGCAAGAGTGTTCAATATGATCCTTGACAAAGCAGATGGAAATGAAAGGGATCAGGAATAAGGATCTATGAAGTAATCATGTAGATAGTACCATGTGGTATAGCCTATTAGAGGCATAGTATAGGTTGAACTTGAACACCTATGTAATCGTTTCAGGGAATAATATAAAACCTTCATTTTGTTATCTCATGTGTCAAGTTGTTATGCGATTTTCTTTTATGGTGACTTGGTTGAACTGCGGGACAATTCTTGGGACGGGTATGACTAAGTGTAAAAGGTAGTAGAGGCCTATACTGCCAGAAGCACAGGACTCACACTTGGATCATGGAAAGTAACAAGGTTACCAAGAAGATAGTAATTGATTTTGTTTTATTCAAGTATGCCATTACCATCGTTTGGGTAATGACTAAGAAGATGATTGTTATTCTGATTCTAGAGGCCATATCATATCGAGTCCGACTAAGATGAGTGTGTTACATAGTTTAGAGAAGAAAGTTTGATGTGGCATCCGACTTAAGCCACAAGATTGAAGTGAAACATAATCAAAGCAATTGTGATCATTGTTTAAGTAAGAAATTGTAGCTAGAAATGTTCCATGCTAAAAGGTGATTATATCACATTAGGACATGAAGGAAGGTATATTCCATTCTGGAATTTGACTCTAAGAGACCTGAGTCTAAACATTGCATCACACGATGATAGGTCATTAGAATATGACACATCGGTTCATTGTAGTAATTAGAGAACTTATCTTAAGTTTATTAAGAAGAAGAAGGATTCTCCAATAAGTATTGAGTTTGTAACTCGAAGGTTACAACATAGTATGAAGAGCGAGTGCAAGGTCAAGCACTGTATGTAGTAAGAAGTCCAAGAGTTAGATAATCATTCGAAGGAATAATGAAGTTATGATTATTACCTAGGATGAAGAGATAACGTATAGAGTCATTATATTGCCCTGTTTCGTTGATGATTCCGGGACATAATCATCCTAACGGGGAGATAATTGTAACGCCCACAGATTTGGGCTAGTTAATTTAGAGACAGTAAGCATCAAAAAATAAGTTTTTGATGGAAGATTATTTATAAGGATTAATCTTAACCAAGTTGTAGTATATGTTACTAGGGTTCCATACATATAAAGAACTCCGAAAACCGAGTTATAACGAAGAAGTTATGGCCCCTCGAAGTTTCGCGGCAAACCGGCACGGCACCAGGGAGCGTTAAAAGCGAATTTACGATAGAGCAATTTTTAGTCTTAACAATCTAAATGAAAGTCGTAGAATTTGTTACACCAAGAGCGTCCATAAACATAACGCCCAAATCTGACTTCGTATGAGGAAGTTATGATTTTTCGAAGTTTCGGCTTAGTAGTGTAGAGCCTAAACTTTGAATATTAGATCGAGCGGTTTTTAGCCGACACAACCTAAATGTGAATCGAAGATCTCGTTAATAGTAGCGTAACGATAAAAAGACTGACAAAAATGGACGTCGGATGAAAAAGTTATGAATTTTTAACGGACCAATCATGTCCCCGCCTGTTAAAAATATAACCTTTAAAATAAATTCAAAATTAGCCAACGGATTCCAAACGAAAGTTATAGAGTACAGTCCCGCCTACGCGTCGATATAAAGAACGTTAAAAACGGAGCTCGTATGCAAAAGTTACCAATTTTAGAAGTCGAGTGTGCAATTTGCGAAACCTGATGCGAACTGAATGATGTGGCAGAGTCTGGGCCGTTGCTTGCTGATCACGGCTCAGCCTTCAGATTCAGACACCTGGCTCGAAAACGCAATGCGTACAAGTAGAACGCCCAGCTTCCGAAGAACGCCTCGCATCGGAAGGGAACGCTGCACATACTCGTATCTTTCATGTGGTCCAAGAACAAGCCACGTCGCCCCAGCAGCTACTTGACACTTGTTGTACGATCTCCGGAGAACGCCCCGCGTAAGCAGTTGAACACTACGCGTAATGCGAAGGCTAGCGACTATAAAAAGGGAAGCGAGGGTTGCCGACTTCCTCACTCCAAATCCACCTTTTTCTCTCACTAATTTCTCTCTCTACCACCCCTAACCGCTCCAAAGCCTAGGTAAACCCCCTAGCACCCAAAGGAAGCCTCGAGGCTCACGGAGTCCCGAGAAAAAGGGTCTTTGTGTTCAGAAACACTGCTCCAAGCGAAGCCCAATTTTCGATAAAACCCATTGTATGTGAGCTACACCTACGCTATTTTTAATATAGCTTCTAATTAATTATAGTAACATTATCAGGACCTTAAAATAATTATTTGGGCTATTATTATGAGTTATATAAGTGTGCTGTTTAACACTTATATAATAGTAATAATAGCTAGACTATTAATTAGTCGTGTTTAACGTTACACTAAACCCAAGTGGTATTTATACTAGGTTTTGTCATGGGAAAATTGTTTTGAGATAACAAAGTGTTGTCCGAGTACCGAGTCACCACCTTACTAGGTGAGTGCATAGCTAGTTTCATCTTACACATAGATATGAAGTATTTAATATAAATTACATGCTATGTGTGCATATTGTCTGTATACTTGCTGTCTATGCTGGGTGTAATAGTTGTTATGTGAGAAAATGAAATAATGAGAGGCCTCGTTATAGATGTTATTGATGATCCAATTATCTAGGGGAGTATAGATGACGACCATGGACTATTGTAGACAGTCCAGTGGAACAATAGCACGCTCGCAACCTGTAGCTGTTTATTTGAACTGTGTGCTGACCAGCAGTGCTCCATCCCCCACATGGTTGCCTTATTTCACATGAATTGTTGAGGAACCCCCGAAGCATGTGCTGTCACCCTGATGAAAATCCTTAGGCTAGGTCCTTTATGTTACATGTTTGGATGAGAGATAAAGGATTATAGGCCTGTAAATACGAAATAATGTAGTAAGGCTTATGTTGTACTGTTTATGCTTTTGATCTGTATCGAACACGACATCCCGAGTCTTTTAATGAAATACATTTCTATGGAAATGCTTTGATAAATCTTTATCATATTTTGTTTTGGGAACAAATTCCACAACTCTTTTATTTAAAATGTTACTCTGATTATTAAACAAAGCATAAACAAATCGGTCTTTTCTGGCCATGAAAATAAGGATGTCAAATTTGAAATCTTGGAAAACGGTAGCTTTTTATCTTAAAACTTTTGATTTAACTTCAGAAAAACGAGCAAACTCAACCGAATTTTCAGAAATTAAGACTTTTGTAGGTTCGATTTTGTTTTTAACAAATTCAGATAGATCAACCTCATCCTCTATAGAGATTTCACTCATATTATTATCATCGTCGAATTCAGATGTACTTTCAACATTAAGTCTTGTAACACCCGAAATCAAAAAGGTTAAGAAAGGTAGGGAAAAACCCTAAGTTAAAGAGGGTTGACTCGTCGAGTCCAGGGAGGAACTCAGCGAGTCGGAGCGGGATCCGGGTGTAAAGTAAGTGACCGACTCGGCGAGTCGGCAAGTGGACTCGGCGAGTCTGGTCTGGGTTGGCAAACCCTAATTCTGGCGCTTGGTACCCTATTTAAGCATCTTATTCTCTTCCCTAGGGCTCATTTGCGGCCCCTATAGTCCAGAACCCGAAACCCTAAGCCTCCATTGTTGCTCATTCAGGATTTCTTGCCATTTTGGGTGATTTGAAGGAAGAAGGAAGAAGGCAACCATTGGGGATTTAAGGATTGGCAGTAAATCCAGGTTTTGTGGGATTTTCCAAAGCATTTGAAGGTAATGAGTCGCTACCTTCACTCTTTTGCATATAGATCAACCTTTATCATGAGATTTGGGGCTTTTAGGGCATGTTTAAGAACCATTTCGAGTTAGAGGCCCAGATCTGAAGTTGCTACTTCAGATCTAAGTGTATCTTGGCCTAGAGAATAATAAAGCATCAGTTTATGGGTTGATTTTTAAGCCCCTTTGTCTTAAACCCTAGTTTATAGTGTTTTGAGCCTAGATCTCCTTAGCTACACGTAAAGTTTGCCACTTTATGTAAGGAATAGGCTTTAGAAGAGTGGATCTACAGTTTGGAGTCCATGCATGACTCAAAAGCCTCTGAATATATGAAGGACTGAATAGACTCGGCGAGTCCTTCGAGTGGACTCGACGAGTAGTATGAAGATGGAGATGAACTCGACGAGGTGGATGAACAACACGGCGAGTCTGTTGAAGATTGCCTTGGACTCGGCGAGTCTGTTCATGGACTCGGCGAGTCAAGTCGCAAAACCCCAAAACCTTCGAGTTAAGACTCGGATCAGTGAGTTGAGTGGGGACTCAGTGAGTTGGTCAGGTCAGGACTCGGAAATCGGTAGACTCGGCGAGTCAGGGCTGACTCAGCGAGTTGAGTCGCGAATGAAAGGATTCTGAGCGTATGAACTCGGCGAGTCAGTAGGCAGACTCGACGACTTTGGTTGACCTGGAAGGTTGACTTTGACCAGGACTTTGACTTTGACCAGAGTGGACTTAGTTGACTTTCGGAGGACAGTTAGACTAAGTGTTATATTTGGTATTAATAGATCGGGGAGTTTTTGGAGCAACAGTTCGAGAGTGTCTGATAACAGTCAGAAGGGTATCAGCAAAAACTCCAGCTGTGCAGGTGAGTTTCCTTCCAGTAGGAACAGGTCTAAGGCCACAATGTCGGCCCGTTTAGCTAGCAGTAGTTACCGGACTTCAATCTGATGCAGTAGTTAGTATGTTTGATGCCTTCGTGGCTCAAACAGGATTTATATGTTATGTGTTTCGGGCTACGGCCCGATGCAATATGCAGTATATGTGTGTTCATGCTAGTTGATATGTTTATGTTATGCTTTGTTCAGTTAGTTCCGGACTTCGGTCTGATGCAGTTAGTCCGGACATCGGTCCGATGCAGGGGGCAAGGCCCCAGTTAGTCCGGACTTCGGTCCGATGCAGGGGACAAGATCCCATACAGTTTCCGGACTTCGGTCCGATGCAGGGGGAAAGGACCCAGTTAGTCCGGACTTCGGTCTGATGCAGGGGACAAGGTCCCAGTCAGTTTTCGGACTTCGGTTTGATGCAGGGGGCAAGGCCCCAGTTAGTCCGGACCTTGGTCCGATGCAGTGGTCAAGGCCCAGTATGTGCTTTATATGTTATTGTATGGTATGTGGTAGTTTGGGGGAGCTCACTAAGCTTCGTGCTTACGGTTTCAGTTTTTGGTTTCAGGTACTCAGTTTTCAAAAGAGGAGCTCAGAGAGGTTGCAGTGCACATCCCATAGTCAGTTAGCCTGGGAATGTTTGACTCTGATAATGAGATTATGTTTTGAATTAATTCTCGAAAAATTATGTTATGACTTATGATACAGTTTTTATAAATATGGTTTTAGTAATGTTTTAAAAGAAATTTTTAGTCGTAATTTTTGGGTCGTTTCAAGTTTGTTTTATGAACTCATGTTAGTGTTCAATGAGTCAGACTTCTACATAGTATCAGGTTTGATTATCTCTTTATCTTTTTCATCCAAAAGTTCTCTCAATATGTTTTTATGATCTTTGGACTTTATGAAAGATTTAATTTTATCCGGTCCAACTCTATATGAATCTGAGACTTCGTCAAATGAGACGAAAGATTCGCACTTATAACAATATGCGTCGATTTCGTCCTCTTTCAATTCGAGAAAGGGAAAAATCATCTTGTGAAATTTCTTTCCAATCTCACAATCAAGATGTAACTAGTGATATTGAAATAAAGTATCTTGGCAATCAAACAAAAATAATTACATTGTTTTAAAAGACCTAAATTATCTCTCTACAAATAAATCAACTCATCCCTAGACTTAGACAAATCTGACTCCAACTTTTCAATCCACATGCGTCTTTCTTCACTTTGTTCGAAACTCCGCCGAGTTGATCGGTTATGTTAGAATTATTCAAACGAGTTCTTTTTAAACTGTTACTGAAACTAGATACTATATATTTTAGATCATCTACTTCAGTTTCATATTTAGATACATGAATATTTTGAGATTTAAGAATCATGTGTACCTTGTTTATCACCCTCTCGAACTCACTAATCTACTCAGGAACGGGTTTTGCTGTGAAACAAATGTCAGAGACACGACTGCCTTCAGTAGCGTATCCTCTGAGCTCTGAATCTTCCTTTGTCACCACAAAGCACCTTCCACTGATCTGCGAATCATCACCTTTTACGACGAAGCTTCTTCCATGAGTTGGTCTGCGAACTTCTTCGTCTTCAGAGTCAGTCGACCACACTTTGACCCTGCTAAACTCATCATCATTTTCGTCCACAATTAAAGCAGGTTTCGCATCATCAATAATTTTCTTCTTCTTTGCTTCCTCCAAATTTATGAGGAAATAGGCTTCATCATCCTCTTCTTCCTTTTTCTCATTCATCCTTCGCAACATGCACTCCTTTGGAAGATGATTTTTCCATGACAATAGTTACAATCATAGCCAGAGTCACATGCTAGCTTCTTCTCTTTCTTCATTTCTTCCTTTTGAGAGTTATTCCCACTCTCATCTTTCTCTTTCTCAGAACTATAGCTCTCCTGCCAATTTTGCTTTTTGTTGCGACCGAAATTCTTCTTTGTGAACCTCCTTGGATTTGACACCATCAATGCATAAGCTTCCCTGGAGAGTTCACAATCGGAGAGATCTAACTCCGAACCATCATCTGCAACCTTCATTCCCTTTGCCACAAGCACCAGTGAACCCATGCTCGAAACAACTTTCCTTGCACCGGTCACTTCGTCTTCATGTGACCTTCGAATACCGACGAGCTTAGCCAAAGAGTAATTTTTAAACTGTTCGTGTGTTTTCACTGTTGACACCACAACTTTTCATTCGGACCTCAACCAGTTCATGAAAGTCACATTTTGCTCAATCAGTTCTCTCTTGATCTTGTGCTTCACCATCCTGCTCAAAAAATGGTTGTAGTGGTTGAATGTTTGGTCAAGCTTTTCTTTAGACTTTGGAATGAAGGCTCCCAACTCTGAAAGCAACAACATTTGGATTGAGTGTTCAAGATCAGCGTCGCTTGAGTACAGTTCCCTAGGCCTGTTGCATATCGCTTTCGCAGTTTCGCAGGAACTTACTAAGTGGAACGTATCTGCTGGAAAAGCAAAGTGAATAATCCTCACCACCTTAACGTTGTTAAGAAGCTTGTCCTTTTCATCTTTAGCAACATCAGTAATTTCAAGAAGGAGATCATTGTAGTCTGCTTGAGTCTTGATGACTCTTTTTATACTAGTGTGAGCAAACGTCTCTTTGGTTATTGTGTCCCAAATTAAAGACCCATTGTCTTCCAACCCTAGCACATAATATTCAAAATGCAGTGCCCATACTTTATAGTCATTTGGAAACAAAATAGGGATCCTTGTGGTAGATCCAATGCCGCTAGAAAGATTAATTGAACTGGTCTGAGAATCATCAGACCGCATGTTGTCGATTTGATGAAAACCTTTATGAATGAGATGTTTAAACCTAAGATCGAGTTTAGGATAAAATAAAGATCAAGATTCAACGTCTGTAATCGATGAACTCGAAGACGACGGCAAACTCAGATCCTATTATAGCGGAAACCCTAATAGCTCTTTAACAGAATAAATGCATATGGATTACATAGCCTCCTTCTCTGATACCAATTGTTGAGACTAAAACTCTAATGATCGAATAGATTCAATAGGTAAAAGAATCAAGAAGACACAATGAATAACAAATATGTCGTATGATTGAATATCACAGCCTTAGAAGAGTTCGATTAAAAACTACTACTGTAAAGGCGTGTAGGATTTACAATACGATTAGATGATTACAAATAATAATGCATGCACGCACCTTAAATAGCTAACCCTAGATAATAAACAATGGGTGGACAGACCCAACCCGAATACATAAAATACTAAACAAAAAGGCCCACAACGACGCAACACTTTAAGCTCTAACATGGAACCTTCGAAAACCCTTGGTAGTGATTTCGATGTGGTAGACGGCTACTAGGTCAAAGTATTTGGTTGATATTATTCAATATTTGAAAAAGTTAAATATAGCATCATACATGAAATTATTAACGAGATTATATACATAATTATAGGTCATAACAAATATAAAAACTTTATTATAGTTATTAACAAAATAACATCCTAAACAAAATAAAATTTTATGAAAAATACACACATTGTCAATAAAGTAACATACACTAAATTAACATATATGACCTAATTAATAATTATAACACAACCATATAACTTTTCTAACATGAAATAAACACTATTGAAAGTCGTTAATACTTAATAATTAAAACCATTTTTCATAAAGAGTATTCACAACAATTACAAACTATTAATACCCATTATCAACACCATTCCTAATAAACCTACAAAGTTTACCATACTTTACGTATCAACGACAAACTTTGCAATACTTACATGGGTCATCATCATCATCTATTTCATCCGCAAATTCCCTTCAATGTAATGGCCTGACTATTCACATTGGAATGTGATGTTATCCATTGTAAGTTTATGAATAACATCTACATTTTTAAAATTCTCCGGCACTATGAGCATAATTTTTGTACTCTCCAAATTCCAGAGCTGCCCAACAGGAATACGCATCAAGTAGTTGTAAACCTACAAGTACACATTAAAAAAAACTATCAATCCAATGTAGAAAGTTTCACTAAGTATTGCAAATTATAGAACACAACACTAAATATTATAAAATCTAGTCTTTGACATTAATACTTAAATTACATATTTATGTGGCCAATACATTGAACAAACTATAAAAATGGATTAATTAACTATATATAAAATGAAATGTACATACTATAAATACCTTCATCACAATAAAGAGGCCCTCTTGATATGTGGATCATACCAGGCAAATAAATTGCCTCGAGGTGATCCTGGTCTCCTTCCTCAATCAGCAACATCATACCCAAATCAAAATTGCCCTTATAGAAGCAATCCTCCTATTAACATAACAACAATACCATTAAGACCAATGACAATAAAAATAAACTAAATCAAATAATTCAAAATTACTCAAATTTACAGATAACAGTCACTGTCTATGATGGGTTTTACATGTAGTTATGTGGATAAATCATTATACACTTACGCGTACATGCAACCTGTTAGCTCTATTCATAACTTTATTGAAGTAACATTCTACTGAACAACAAGAACTCTATAACCCTAGGTAATTTCGAAATTATAAGAATCATATACTTTTTTTGATTGTTGTAGTACACAATAAAACAATCCTTCTTGAAATTACTTAGAAGCTAGCACCAAAAATCTCGTACCTCTGATGGTTCATACCCATCCCTAGCAATTAGGAGACTTGAAGAGAAAAGAGACGGGAAGTTAAATTTTGGCTTTGCCTTTCGGAATAGGGATGGCCAAAATTTAGAGCAACATGGAGGGTTTATATAGTTGATCAAATGAGCTAGGGATAAGGCAGTTTCCTAAGATAAGTCTTAATCCCTTAACATCCTCCCTAAGGCATCCATGGCACCTTTAATGCCCAAGGAAACCTTAGAATACCTCTAGAATTTGTTCCCCCTCTTAGGGAGGCTCTAGAATTTTTTTATGTCAAATCATTGGAACATCGTCACCTTTAGTCCTTCCACTTTTAATTATTCCAATTAATTCCAGAATTAATTCCAATTAATTTCTAAATAATTTATATTTAGACAATACAATTTCTAATTAATATATTATTCTCATAATACATTAATAAATTATTTATTTTGATTTATAATTAATTGATTTATCACATAATAAAATTAATAAATTAATCTCTCTCTCTCTCTCTCTCTCAAAAAGTCATCATTTTTAATTACTAGATTTGAGGGCAACCCAAAAAGATTTGGCTAATAATTCAAGATTATATTAATTTAGTTATTGGAAACATTTTCATAAATCCCATATAATTCAAGATTATATTAGCAACATTTTAATTATTGGCAAAAGGAATTTGCTCATAATTCAAGATTATATTAGCAACATTTTCATAAATGTCATTGCAAGGAAGTATAAAATGAGGTAACCATATAAACCGAATTTTCACTTTTATATAAAATAAATGAATATTTGTAACTTGTCCTTACAGTGCATAAAATAAAAACTATTTCTAGACATCACCTTAGAGTAATAAAAATCTATTAAATTATCCTAAATCCTAAATAGTAGCTCCAAATTCTGATCATCGAACCATGTGAAGTCCATCCCTCAAGATCGGATTTAGCTCACTATGCTTAAGCTTCCTTCTTTCTCTTAGATCCTGCAATAACATCAAAATGTGATTATTACATCATGTATCAAGAGTCTATGAATAGGAACTTGTGAAAACAATGGATTAGATAATGGATGTACATGAAGTAGAGTCACACAACTTGAGTTCACTATCTCTGAGATCATTCAGGTACTTTGGGCAGCTTCGCAACCAATGTCCCTTCAATTGGAAATAGAAACATATGGCCTCTTTGGGGTTAACACATGGAACTATTTGAGAACTATATTTTCTATTTACCATACTATCAAACTTTTTGACTTTGGCCGACCCCTTTCCATTGGGAACATAAATATTTTTTGGACCACCATTTTCAATTTCCATGGACTCTTTGGAATCTGACCCTTTAAGAACCTCTGTTTTAGATGTACTCTTAAGCATGTCTGCTTCAGCAACAATCAACATTTGGGTAAGATCAATTAGGGTCACATTGATGTTTATCATATGAAAGTTATCAATGAATTGTTCGTATGACCTTCAAAGTGAAAGAAAAACCAAATCAATGGCTTGCTCTCTTTGGAAACGATACGCATTCTATCCAACTTGTCAATGTACGACTTCATTATAAGAACATGCACACACATATGATTTCCCTCTTGATGTCTACATGCCAATAGGGAATGAGTAGTTTCGTATCTTTCAACTCGAGGGAAATGCAACATTGGGAGAGTCTTTGGAGGAGGAGGTGGAAGAGTTGAAGAAGCATGATGTCTAGTTCCATCATTTCACCTTCATTAGAATGTAGATGATCATCTTCAGGAGGAAGAGTAAAACCATTTCCAAAAGAAAGAGGAAGTCCATTTATATCTTCATAAGACATCTCAAATTAGGACAAAAGAGAATTCAAGTTAGTTGATTTTTCTCCTTAATTATTAAGCCGTAAATTTAAATTAAGACTAGGATCCACTTTTTTGATTCGAGCTTTGAAGAGGGATGTCATAATAAAATTCAAATATATTTTAGGTAGGTAAGGTGTTTGCCAATTCCAATATTATGAAACTCCTAGATCTCTTGAGATTCATTGATACTTCTCAAAGGCATGTTTAATCTCAGTTTATGCTTTCACTTTTGTGACTAGAATGCCGAGGATCACAAATGAGATGTGAATAACCATGCCAACCCGCTTGATAAACTTGATTACATTTACCATCTCACATTAACGTGCTGGTTAACCACACTCACTTCATCAACAATGATAATTTTCAAGATTTTCATCATATATCTTTACATTCCCTATTAGTGTGTCGGTTAACCACACACACCCCAGTAACGACAGACAAAGCATGATCTATGTTTTTCATGGATTAACATACTTTTCACATCTTTCCTAAAGAAACGAAGTGTGGGATTTTAAAAAGCTTTGGTTACTTTTACAAAATTA
This sequence comes from Lactuca sativa, assembly GCF_002870075.4. Lineage (NCBI taxonomy): Eukaryota > Viridiplantae > Streptophyta > Magnoliopsida > Asterales > Asteraceae > Lactuca > Lactuca sativa. The sequence goes on from NC_056631.2 coordinate 145,537,950, forward strand.
TACTTATTAATAAGATTATGTCCTATTAACTCCATTCGGCTAACGACCCTCCATCGTACAAGAAAGTGGTGGGTAAGAGTGGATACCCAATGACAAGCTGCTTCATTAAACTCCCCTTATAGTATAGCATCATGAATAAGGCATACTAGTGATTTTTATTGACTTTGTTTTATACATATAGTATACGTTAAACTTTTAATTAAAGATATAGTATAATGTATACATTAAAACTTTTCTAAAATACTACATTTAATTTAAATTTTCAAAATTAATAATATAATTTAAAATAAACCAATTATGATTTTAGTCTTTATCTTTTAATTAATTAAATAATTAAATGTAATTAAAACATAAGGATAATTCACAAATTCAAGATAAGGATATCTGATTACAAACATAATTAGTCAGTTTTACACAATTAAAAACATTATCTAAGGTAATTATCTTAATAAATTTTAAATTAAACAAAAAAAAAAACAATTATCGCAGATAAGAGGGTTCACCATGTCATGGCGGACAATCACCACGTCGTGGCACACAATCGCCATGTTGTGGAAGACAATTGTCACGTCGTGGCGGAATGAAGAAAAACGTGCATCTGAAGATCTCCACGTCGTGGCGGAAGAACACCGCGACGTGGTGCCGCAACAGAATGACGATTATGTTGTTCCTCTAGTTAGGGTTTTGTTCATGTTCAAGCAATGTAATTTCAATTGTTAGACAACTAGGCTCTGATATCACTGATGGGTTTTACATGCAATAACGTAGATAAATCCTTATACACTTATGGGTACATGTAACCTATTAGATCTAGTCATAACTCTATTGAAGCAATATTCTATTAAACAACAAGAACTCTATAACCTAGGTAATTTCAAAATTATTAGAATTACATACCTTTGAAATTGTTGTAGTAAACAATCAAACAACCCTTCTTGAAATCACTTGGACGCTAGCACTGGAAATCTCGTGCCTTTGATGGTTTACACCTAACCCTAGCAACTAGGAGACTTGAAGAGAGAATAGTGGGGAAGTAAAATTTTGTCTTTTCCTTGAGAAATAGGGATGGCCAAAATTTAGAACCCCATGGAGGGTTTATATGGGTGATCAAAGGAGCTAGCGATAAGGCAGTTTCCTAAAATAACCCTAGTCCTTTAACTTCCTCCCTAAGCCATGCAAGACAGCTTTAATGACCAAGGAAAACCTATAAGACCTCTAGAATTTGTTCCCCCTCCAAGGGAGGGAGGTTCTAGAACTGGTCAATGTTCAATCTTTTGAACATTGTCACATTTAGTCCTTCCACATTTAGTTATTCCAATTAATTCCAATTAATTTCTGATTAATTTGTAATTAAACAATTCAATTTCTAATTAATATACTATTTTCATAATACATTAATAAATTATTTATTTTAATTTCTAATTAATTTATATATCATATATGTTGGGATTAAAACCCTAATTGAGATTTGATGAACAAGATGCAGAAAATAAGAACAAACACAAATATGAAGATTATGTCGAATGATCACTTCATTTATTGAAAAAATGAGGAATGAATTACACTTTAAGCATAGACTAATGAATCTAACACTACATAAGAAACCTCACACCGTGGTGGCTACATTTTGCCTCACTCTTAACCCTAATAATGAACAATACATGACTATTTATAGGGAAAAGACAAGTCTTGGGCTTTTAACCTACACTTCATCAAGGGGCCCATTGTCATCATCCATGGAGTGCTTTGAAACCCTAAAATCCCCCCTCAAAGTATGGAATGGATGACAATGCTTTAACTTGCAAAACAAGCATTTAGCAAATAAAAAGATCTTGCAACGAGGAATAGATGAGGCAATCCACCAATCTTGATTCTTCAATAGTCTTCAGACACGGGCTCTAGGATATATAAATCAAGCACTGAAGTAATCTTTTTAAACTTCATTTTCGAATGTAATCCGAAAAAATCTTCATGAAAACCAAACCCGCCATAAAAACCCATTTCAAAACAAAGAAACCGAATCACTTCTTGTCTTTGAAGAGCTCCCGCTCCAAGTCACAATGATCTTCAAATAAGCTAATGATATAAGCCATCAAAAAATATCATGTAACAACCCAAACTTTAAGATTCGTAATGCCACTTGATCGAGAAAATACTAGAAGTCGGAGATATAACAAGTCCTTAGCAGAGCTCGATAAAGAACTTCCGCTGTAAAGGATACTTCTTTGTAAAAGCTTTAGCAGAGCTCGATGAAGAACTTCCACTGTAAAAGCTACCTTCATAATTCTACCACAAGCTTTATAAAAAATCTTCAAATTTGAAAAATTACAAATCCAATTTCGAATGGTCATACCAAATTCTCCCCCGATTTATAATCGAAAACGTGATTATAAAGCCTTCTTATGGTCATGAGAATGATCTTGAATGGATAAAAATTACTGTGCTCCCCCACGACAAAATGATATATACAATGAAGTATAAAATCCGAAAAAGTCGTGAAAAGTTGTCGTTATCACGAAAAACGACTTTCCGAACCGCCAAGACTTGATGGAATCCTTAATTTTCTGTTCACGAAAAAAAATGTGTGTTCAAAAATCCAAAAGTGTTCACCAGCCCTCAAATTTGCAAACTTTTCGTAAGATGGGCTGAAACTGTCACATTGCTGAAAGATAGGGATTAAAATAATAAAACTGCATCACATTTCCCTTCATTTATAACAGTTTCTGAATATGATCCAAAACTGCCAAAGTCATGAAATATACAGGGACCATAACTGTTAAATCACTGAAGTTTCAGGGACCAGAATTGTAACTTGAGTCATCTTCCCCATTAAATCAGTGTATTGAAAGAATACAGCGACAACATTCATGTGATTAAATTCCGAATCCAAGAAATCGACATCCACGAATTACACTTTAGTTCCGAGCACAAAAATGTGAATCAAAGCCAATCCCCAAATCCAAAGGTTCCAGACTTCGAATCAATCGGTTCCGAGCATCGCAATTCCGAACGGTGCGTGATTCCGAACACAATCCAATTCTTCCAATTCCGAGTCCATTCGCTGCTATTTTGACTATAATCTTTGACAACCAATTGCAAATGGGTACACAACCATATTCCGAATTCTGATTTCATTGGTTCCGATTCCGATTGTGAATTCAATTTCATTTGTTCCAATGTCATAAGCCCCGATTGCAAGACCCTGTGAATTCCAAACAACAATTTTTTTTTTGACATTTAAGCATTGACCACCAAGAACAACTTCTTCCAATCGATTCCAGATCAAGAAAAGTCAATATTGATTCCCGAAACAAAACTTATCACAACCATGTCAAACGATCGACCAAAATCGATGTTGAACAAATCAAACAATTTGGATTCGATTATCAAACTTGAACAAGACTTGATTTCGATTATTGAAAATAACAATTTTGTGATTTAAGGAATGGATTCAATAAACAGAAGATGCGAAAGAATGAAATTTATCCACGAAGCCAATAATTAATTTTGATCGACAATACAGTGAAGGAACAAATTAATGGCCTAATAACAATGAAACTGATCATCGACAATATGTTGAATTTGGATAAAACTAATGATCAGATCCAAAAAGAAAACACATACAAGATACGAATCGAATTAAAAAAAATTACCCAGATGAACAGTAGAAGGAAATCATAAATCTTCGTGAACAGTTGCTTGAAAAACATTTTGATTCCAAAACGACAAACAATAATCTTCAATAACTTGTGCAGAAAATCATCAAATCAAGAACCGATACTTTAAAAATCAACGGATCTTCAAAGACCCGCTATGATACCACTTGTTGGGATTAAAACCCTAATTGGGATTTGATGAACAAGATGTGGAAAATAAGAACAAACACAAATATGTAGATTATGTCGAACAATCACTTGATTTATTGAAAACATGAGGAATGAATTACACTTTAAGCATAGACTAAAGAATCTAACACTACATAAGAAACCTCACACCGTGGCGGCTACATTTTGCCTCACTCTTAACCCTAATAATGAATAATACATGACTATTTGTAGGGAAAAGACAAGTCTTGAGCTTTTAACCTACACTTCATCAAGGGGCCCATTGTCATCATCCATGGAGTGCTTTGAAACCCTACAATATAATAAATTGATAAATTTCTCTCTTTCTCTCTCTCTGTATCTATCTCTCTTTAAAAGTCATCCTTTTCAATTATTAGGTTTGAAGGCAACCTAAAACGACTTTGCTAATAATTCAAGATTATAGTAATTTAGTTATTGGCTTAGATACCCAATCCAACGGTCTATACGTAGCTTTAATATTTTTATACGCTGCACATTTGTGTATAAACACATCAACCTTAAGGGTTTTGGAACCCATACCTTCAAAGATGTGGATGTTTGATTGTTTGAACACTTCACGTTCTTCCCCTGCATCATACATCTTTTTCGAACATCAAATATTAAAATTTACAGTTAATGACTAATAACTCAAGTTATATTTCATCAAGTATATGTTTCATTAGTTAAGGTTTTTTAGAATTACAAAATTCTTGCAGAAATGATGACTTTTTGCAGATTCTAGCCCTAACTTTGTAATAATCAAAGTCAAAATCTATGTTGGAAGATCATCCATTGAAATACAACGTCTTGTATTCGGAATTCTACCGACAAAAGGGTAAGAAAAAACCTTACTTCGATGCACTGGTCGTGGACTACGTATCAGATTCAATAACGTTGGGGAAAATTAATTATGAGGTCAACTATCAATCAAGGATATTGGCCTTTTCTTTGATCATCGACAATTTGTTCTTTCGGAAGGTTGCAGATGATCTGAATGGCCTGAAGAACAGAAATGACATGATGACGTCGGAAACATCATGGTGCCTGAAAGATGTAGAGTGCAGAAAGACCAAATTGCCCTTAAAATAATTCGATTACTAAGGGTAGTTTTGTTAAGACACATTATTAAAAAAATTAAAAAATTGACCTTTTTGAGTAAACAACTACTCCAATTTTCTATGCTTTATCAAGAACCCATTAGTTAAAGACAAAATGACCTAATTGCCCTTGTAAATGTAATGATTAACGTTTGATTACAAAGGGATTTTTTTCAAAAAAAATCCACTCCAACTATACTTGGATTTATATTTATCTTTATCAATTTCATGTGTTCTTTTTAAATTGTTAATCAATATATGGTTGGAATATGAATCATAATAAAAAAAATATACAAGATTGACATAAACATGTTAGAACAAAATAGAATAAAAATTTGAAATAGACATTAAAATCGAAGTAACTAATCTAATGTTAGAAGAACATATATAGAATAAAAACAACGAGCAATATGTTAAAAAAAATAGTAAGTAGATAACAAAGTCTAAATATTACAATGGCAAAATATTCAAATAAAAATTAAGATCTAATCTATTTACTAAGCTCATTACATTTCTTATTTATCATTTTAATCATGCGATGAAGGTCTTCAAGGTATTTTACTTCTTGTTTTTCTACCTTGATCGCGTCATGAAGATATTTGTATACAACATCTTTGTGAATCAAGTTAGTTGCCTCGATTCGTGTTTTCTTTTCCTCATGATTCTGGATGGAAGTATCAAGCCTCGTTCTGATTGCATTCACGTGAATACATGAGTACACATCATCAATACTTTTGGTGAAAGTAAGCTTATTTACTTTAGAAAAAATATCCGAAGAATTGTTAGCAATGGATGAAGAACCCATTCGTTTGGAATGAAATAAGATGTGTATAAGATGTGGTGGTAGATAATATGCGTATGTGGGGGATTTTATAGGTATATAGGGTAGAGATTAAAAGATCTCTAGTAATTAGTATATGGGTATTATTTGGAATAGTGAATATATATAAATAATGTCATCCACTAGCTTTCTACCAACTTAAACACAAAGTTTACCCATATATAAAATAATAATAATTCATTTTGTAAACCATCTTCTATTAATTCAATAGTAATTTGAAAGTTACCTCTGTAAACGAAATTAATGGATTATCTTTCATCAAACACAACCTTGAATAAAAATTTCATCCCCACCATTCGAGAAAACCTAGAAAGTTTGGAATCAAGAATTTGAGTAATGGATGCTCTTCTCCAACGATTTTTGAATAACGAGACAAAGTTCAACGAACTTTCAGATGCTCTTATGAAGGAAGAAGCCTCCAATGATATAACGGATGTAGAATAAAATATGGGTGTGGAGAAGTCAAACATGAGAGATCAGAATCAACATTTAATAGATTACATGATAATCTTGGCTAGAAACACCAAGATGAAGAAGGAATTCCTAAACATGGTTCCTTAATGACGTCGATCTAGGGTTGGAAATAATGTTATTTACTTTTAATCTATATTTGATATGATCTTATTATGTGTGTAACTACATATGCAAAAATTTTGGTCATGTAATCGACGATAAATCAACTACAAAATGTTCATTATATATGTATGGTTCAAATTACCAAAAACAAGTTAAGTTATATTGTTTGTTATTTAATGTCTATATGCATATTGTTTTTAAATTAACTAAAGTAAAAAAAATGTTTCATTTAGTTTGATTAAATTTCCATGAGCCATGACCCAAATGTATATGACCCATTATCCAAATATACATGACCTATGACCCAAATGTACATGACCTATCATCCATTGGTCACTAGAAGACACTACCACCCAACGCATGTGACACATGACCCAAATTTCATCCATTGGTCATAACCTGGCACTATAGACCACTACTACCCAATCCACACGACCCCTGACCCATATGTTATCCATTGGTTAATATAAACCACTACCACCCAATACACAATTCCCATGACCTATAAGTCATCCATTAGTCATAGCATTACATTATAAGCCACTACAATCCAACGCACATAACATATGACCCATATGTCATCTATTGGTCGATATAAGCCACAACCACCTTATCCACATGACCCATGACCCATATGTCATCAACTGGTCAATATAAGCTACTACCACCCAATACACATAACCCATGACTCATATGTCATCTGTTGGTAAATATAAGCCATTACCACCAAATGCACATGACCCATGACACATATGTCGTCCATTGGTCATAACATGTCATGATAAGCCAGTACCACCCAATACACATGACCCATGTCCCATATGTCATCCATTGGTTAATAGAAGACACTAACACCTAACGCACATGACCCATGGCTTTCAGATGACTTATTTCGACCCTAGAAAACATTAAGTGTGACATCCCCAAAGTCGCGGTAATTTTAAAATTTTTATTTATTCTTATTTGAAAATTATAGTATTCATTTTAAAGAATAATATTGCGGAATTTGTTCCCAGAAAAACATGATAAATATATTATCAAAGCATTTCCGAAGAAATCTATTTTGTTTATATAAAAACTTTGGGATGTCATCGTCAATATAGAAACATAAGAATAAAAAGACCTTATGTTCATTTACACTAGTGATTTACATCTCCTTTAATCTCTCAGTGTAATGTAGCTTCATATTGACACCTGTGATACAAATAAACTGAGTGGGTCAGGATGGGAAATCTGGTGAGTACATAGGGATTTCAATCCCACAATGTTATATATCTATATATATTTATATATATATATATATATATATATATATATATATATATATATATAACATTGTGGGATTGAAATCCCTATGTACTCACCAGATTTCCCATCCTGACCCACTCAGTTTATTTGTATCACAGGTGTTGATATGAAGCTACATTACACTGAGAGATTAAAGGAGATGTAAATCACTAGTGTAAATGAACATAAGGTCTTTTTATTCTTATGTTTCTATATTGACGATGACATCCCAAAGTTTTTATATAAATATATATATATATATATATATATATATATATATATATATATATATATATATATATATATGAGAACTCACAATATATACAATTTCACCTCATATAAGCAATTTTACCCCACCTCGTCGATCCTTACGACGATACAATCTATACTCTTGGATATAAAATTAACCTCTTTACCTAATCCATATTCCTAGATTGGGAATATGTAATCCATTCTTCCGGATCAATAACTATGCCCATTCCATACTCTCGACCTAAGGACAATTGACTACGTCTAATCCATACTCCCGGATTAATGACAAATAACTATGTCCTCTCCATACTCTTGGACTCAGGACAAATGACTAATTCTAATCCATGCTCTCAGATCAATGAAAAGTTTTAAAGCTCTACCCTCCAGGTTTATATCACTCATACTCATATGGAGATACTACCCAATATTTCTCTTAATTAATTTAGGTTTACTATGTATCCTAAATCATCATATATTATCATATATGCTCTTAACACAAATTTCAGGCAATATTAAATATTTCACACACAAACATATATTTAATACTTTAATCAATACTTGTATTAAATGATGTTCATGAAGGGGTCTATGCACTCACTTGTTAAAGTGATGATTCCAAACTCGGACAGCGCTTCGTTTCTAAAAATTATATTTTCATTCGAGAAAACCTAGCATCATTACCGCTAGATTTTAGTCTAATATTTATTGAGACTATTTACAAGAGTTGTTGTTTTATAAGTATTATAAAATAGTTTTCAACTACTATGTACAGACAGGGGCCTAACATGAAACACCGGAGGGCAGAACGATTTTGGCATTATAGCACTTCTGAAATCCAACAACCCAATGTGGCCCTTTAAACCAGATTCCCCGTACCACGAGTAGTTAAAAAAAATATTATAATAACACTTTTTATATTATATTTATTGTTTATAAGTTCATAATAACGATGTTAAACTTAAACGTAAGCTATACTTAAAGTAGAGTAAGCATAACTCACTTAGTAGGAGATTTGGCTAGGAACCTGGCTCTGTAGAGGTAGAACTTCCTAGATGAAGAGCTCTTCTTTACGGAGACTTCTGCTGCTCCGAGACTCGCCTCTTAGCAATTGGGAAGTACTAAGGCTTGGGAGAGGTTTATAGAGAAGTAAGAGAGAGAGAGAGAGAGAGAGAAAGAAGGGTTAAGGTGTGAGGATTTATGGCAGCCCTCACATGGTATTTATAGGTTGGACTCCTCGGTTACGTTGAACGTACCCTCAGATGTACGCTACGTGTACCTAGTACGTTGGACGTATGAGGGCTACCCTATGCATACGAGGGGCATGTGCCGATGATACGAAGCGATGCCGTGGGGAGCAAGCAAAGGCTGAGATTCGGCCATGTCACCCTCTTCGCATGAGTAACCTCCCTACTTCTAAATTATGTAACTTTTCCGTACGAGCTCTGTCTTCGATGTTCTTTATATCTACGCATAGGTGGTGACGTACTCTACAACTTTTTCATTTAGACTTTGTCGGCTAATTTTGATTTTATTTTTAAAGCTATATTTTAACAGGCATGGACCGGTAAAATCCGTTAAAAAATCATAACTTTGTCATCCGACATCCGTTTTCGTCTGTCTTTTTAACGTCGAGCTCTTATTAACGAGATCTTCAACTATCATTTAGATTGTGTCGGCTAAAGTTCGTTCGATCTAAAATTTGAATTCTAGGTTATGCATTGCTCTGTTAAATCTTAGAAAAATCATAACTTCCTCATACGAAGTCAGATTTGGCCGCTCTTTCTATCCATGCTCTCAGTTTAATGTATACTATGACTTTCGTTTAGATTGCTAAGGCTAACAAGTATTTTATCATAAACTCACTCTTTACGTCACACAGTATCGTGCCGGTTTTGTCGCGAAACTTCGACTGGTCATAACTTCTTCGTTGTAACTCAGATTTCAACGTTCTTTATATCTAAGGAACCCTTGTGACCTATACTATATATTGATTAATATTATTCATTCTAAATAATCTTCCATCAAGAAAGTCATTTTTGACGCTTATTGTCTCTAAATTGACTAGCTCGAATCTATGGGTTTTACAATTATCTCCCCCTTAGGATGATTACATCCCAGAATCATCCACAAAATAGGGGTTATATAATGACTCCATACGTTATCTTTTCATCCTAGGTAATTACCGTAAGTCTTATGTCCTTTCAAACGAGTATCTAACTCTTAGACTTCTTGACTGCTGGCGATACTCAATCTTGCATTTGCTCTTCATACAATGTTTGACTTTCAGTTGTAGTCTTCGAGTTAAATTCTCGATTCTTATTCGAAACTCCTTCTTCTTCTTAATAGGCTTAAGATAAGTTCTTTCCTTTGATTACCATAATAAACCGATGGGTCATGTTCTAATGACCTCTTTTCATATGATGCAATGCTTAGCCTCAGGTTATTTGGAGTCAAATTCTATAATGAAATATACCCTCCTTCATGTTCTAATGTGATATAATTAGTTTCTACCATGTAGCACTTCTAGCTACAAGCTTCTTTCTTTAACAAATATCACGATACTTCTATTGATCACTTAAATTATCTTTCACTCTTCTGGATTAAGTTAGATACTACGTCGAACTTGGTTCTCTAAACCACATAACATATTGTCTTATACGGAATCGATTTGATATGGCCACTAGGGTTGGAATAACAATCATCTTCTTAGTCATTACCGAAACGATTGTAACGACAGACATGAATCAAACAGAATCAATTAGTAGCGCATTGGTAACCTTGTGACTTTCCTGATCCAAGTGTGTGTCCTATGCTTCAGGTAGTATAGGCTTATACTACCTTTCAAACCTACTCATACTTGTCCCAAGTATTGTCTTGCAGTTCTCCAAGTCACCATACAAGTATTTCACATAGTCATTTAACACATCAGATAACATAACTAAGTTTTATATTATTTCTTGAATCGATTACATAGATGTTCAATTTCACCCTACACTAGGCCTCTTATATTTGGATATACCATATGATACTATCTATATGGCTACTTCATATCCCGATCTTTGGATATATAGATCCTCACTCCGGATCCCTTGCATTTTCACCTGCTTTTTCAAGGATCATCTTAGATGCTCTTGCCTTCGGCTTTGGAGGCGCATTAGCTCTTATAATTTGATTTTTCTTTGTGCAATTCTTTGAAATATGCCCATCATTTCCATATTCGTAACACTTCTTATTTTCAAATGTACAATCTTTGGAATAGTGGCCGATCCTACCATACTTATAGCAACTCACTTCTCCATCACATCTCTCGTTGTGGTTTTTCTTGCACATCTCACACCACATGATTCCACCACGACCTCCATACTTTTGGTCCTCCAAGCTATGCTTCGTGAATCTTCTTCTCTTATCATATCTTGAGGATACCTCAATCTTCCTTTTCTTGCCAACTTCCACCTTGTTGGTGGTTCTGCCTTTGATCATTTATTCAACAAACTTACCAACCCAGATGGATGCCTCAAGATTAGGTGTCTAGCTTATTGGCACAGTTGGTTCGTCCTTATTTTATTGAAGTAAACGCATTGTCTCTTCCATCAGACGATCCAACATCATCTGCATCATCGCTTGTACTCCTGCCATCGTGATTGGCTTGGGTGTAGCTGCTACTTTTGGTACACACTCAATCACTTGTAGCTCAGGCTGTGGATTACTTCTTTCCAATCCGCTTCGAGTTCTTACCATGTCGATCTATACACCAAATTGGATGTTCGGTGTTCAGTGACGAGAATTTACATAGAGAAAGCTTTATTTACGATAGACGTATAAATATCCTTATCACTCTGAAAAGTTATATGACAGTTCTAATACTTTAATTAAACGTTTAGAAATTATAACACATAAAGTTTTCGGACCGGTCGGCAACAGACCATAGATCTAATCAAACGATAGCATCATAAAGCATCACTAATCATTTAGCACATAAAAGCAATTTAGGCATCTTCCTTAATTAAGCTAGAGCTTGTGTCTATCCAGGTGTACTTCCTAAATTATATTAGACACACTCCTCATGATCATCGCTTATCATTCTAAGTTGAAGTCTAGAAATTTCCTACAAATTCCTAGTTCACTTAAACTAATTCTCTGATACCAACTGTGACATCCGCAAATTCGCGGTCATTTTTAAAATTTTATTTATGCTTATTTGAAAATTAGAGTATTCACTTTAAAGAATAATATTGCGAAATTTATTCCCAGAAAACATGATAAATATATTATTAAATCATTTCTGAAGAAATGTATTTTGTTTATATAAAAACTTTGGCATCTCATTGTCAATACAAAAACATAAGCATAAACAGACCTTACATTCATTTACACTAGTGATTTACATCTCCTTTAATCTCTCAATATAATGTAGCCCATATCGATACATGTGATACAAATAAACTGAGAGGGTTAGGTAGTGAAACCTGATGAGTACATAGAGATTTCAACCGCACAATGTTATATCATATATATATATATATATATATATATATATATATATATATATATATATATATATATTAGAACTCACAATATATACAATTTCACCTCATACAAGCAATTTTAACCCACCCCATCGATCCTCATGATGACACGATCTATACTCTCGGATCTAAAATTAACCTCTTTACCTAAACCAGACTCCCGGATTGGGTATGTCTAATCCATGCTGCTGGATTGTTGAGAGAAAAACTTTACAAACACACTTGAACAAACGTCAGAACAAGTTTATATTGCATAATTTAAAGTTTAACTCAAAGGATCATAAAGCTCAACAACAATAACAGTTAGAGTTAGATAGTTAGATGGTTAGATGGTTAGATGTAGAAATATAAGGAAATATAAATGACAGCAAGTATTATATCAAGTATACACTTAAGTTGAATCTTAACAAGGAATGCAATCAAACCATGTTAGTAAGTGAGATTAAACCTAGTGATTAAGTCAAGATTGGCTTGCTCCGAAGGAGAGATTTATAACTGTTATATTACAGATTATGTTTAGTAGAATTTAGAGAGTAAGAAGGAGATGAGAGAGTGAGTAAATAATTTTTGAGAGATATGAAATTCAAGATGCGTAGATGTATTTAATTCAGAAAGAGAGCTCCTTTTATAGAGTCTCAAAGATTACAAATGTCCAATCTTTTTAACGTTTCCATGCAAGGCATAGTGCATAAAAGAAATTACATTTAGATAAACAAAGAAAACACTAAGACTAAGTGTTGATGACGAAGATTGCGGTTGCTGTTCTTGACTGTGGATGAAGGAGTGGTTGCGGATAAGGGAAAGGCTGAGATTTTGATTAAGTTTAAGAGGGCCACTTCTATGTTTCAACAATTCCCCTAAGTGACCTCTTCAATTTCCCTTTACTTGTCAAGACTTAAGAACAAGATGAGAATCCACAAGAACTTTCTTACTTCTCCAAGCTAGGTGATCCTTCTTGAAATCTCAAACTTGACTTTCGCAGTTGTATGTTTTGACTTAAGAACTACGGTTTGAGTTACTTCAATTTTCTTCTGAGTGAGACGATGCATGGCAGTTATAGGAATGAAATATTTAATTTCGTCATTTTTGCGTTTAATGATGACTCCAAGATCTGGGAAGTTTTTTTCTCCATGAGATCTTTCTTGAAAACCTTCAGTCAACATTGGGTCTGGATCAAGAGGTGGAAGGTTAAACTTTTCAGCAAGTGTGATGTGAATGTCTGCATCAATCTTTGCAAAATCAAAAACAGTTTGTCTTAGAAATGTGTTGGCCCTTTCAAATTCTATTTTCATCTTGGGATTCTTCTCTAACTTGTTCTGAAACACCCTTGCTATCAGAAAGACTTCCTCCGGGTTCATACAGGGAAAGTCAGCTTGGGTTTGGACATAGTCCTGATTTGTTCTGGTGAGAGTGTATTAGATGAAATCCGCTCTAATGAATTTTCAAGGCTTGAAATTCTTGACTGTAGTGGGCCTATCATTCGACTAGATTTTCTCAATTGTAGACCCATGCTTAGCATGGAATCTGTTAAGTCTTTCAAATTCTAAGGGCAACCTCTTATCATCAGGAAGCTTGTGGTCAAAGGATTCAAATACTATGAAGTATTTTGCGTTGGGAGAGATGGGAATGTCCCAATAACCATCCTGAAGGGGTTATGCGTATGTGAGATAAGTCTTGTTATCATCATCAAGTAATCTTCTGTGTGGATTGACCTAGGGGTTGATGAGGGATTCATCCATTGTAGTGTCAAAGCCATTTTCTCTCTAGATCATCTCAGCAAATTTAGCTGATTTCCAGTCAAGTTTCTTTTGTTTGGTCGCAGGTGAGTCGTAGGAGTGCTCGGATGACATATAAGAAGCTATGGATTTGAAATGGAGGGGAGTCTCCGGTTGCTTGGGAAAGGGATGAGATTGTCGTGGTGACTGATGGCTTGGACTCTTTTGAGGGGAGGGAACATGTGCTTTCTTTTGTGGAGATGGTTGCGATGAAGGTTGCTGCGGTGAAGGTTGTTGAGTAGGAACTTTTTCTTGAATGATGGGATGTCGATGAGAATCTTGATGGGTGATGCGATCCGAGTCTCTGTCTTCACTTCCCCTTCTTGAGGAAGGAGCATTCGGTACTTCCTCAAGCCATTGCTGAAGACCATCATTCTTAACACACACGTCGTTGAATTGAGCTTTGAGTATATCAGCAAGTTGTTGATTGTTTAGAATTGCGGGTTGAAGAGATTATGGATCTCCTTGATGAGTTGTAGGATTTCTTGGCCATGAAAGTTGGATGATAAAGAACGGCGTAAGTTGTTGATGGTTGAACACAGGACTGAAATGGTGGACTCATACGCATTATAAGTTTCTGCGACAACCTTCCTGGATTGAGTTAATTGATCCGCAATGATTATATGAATGTCAGACTTGATTGCGAATACCTCAAAGATGAGTTTCTCTGCAGTAGCTAGAAATTGTAGATGATCAGCTTTTTGGTTGGTATCCAGGGCTCGAATACCCATTTCAACTTTAAGAAAGATTTGTTATGCAACGAGGCGTTCTCTGGCTTCAAGTCGTTTGATGCGTTCAATGAGAGACAACGGTCCAGGCAAGTCCTCCGATTGCGGTTGGGAAGATTTTACAGCAGCTAAAATCTGATCCACTTTGTCTTGCAACTTCGAGACGTCTTTTCTCGAGATAGCTAACTTCTTTTTCTTCTTATTCTCCTTAGGCATAAAGGTTGGGTGCTATAAACCGCTTGATTCTTCTTCTTCATAAAAAATCATGAGATCATTAGAGGGATCATGTTGATTTACCTCATTGATGTAGATGTCTTCAAAACCAAAGGTTGGCCCGGAACTAACTTCCATCTTAGTTCCATCATTTTGTGATTCTCTATTAGTTTGAGTTGGAGGGGGCTGAGATGGACCTGAACCACCAGGAATGGACTGATTCTTGCAGATTGTTTCAGTCATTGTGGTCATCCAATCCCGAACTTTTAGGATTGTGGCTACAGTGTTTGCATTGTTAATTGCATCAGCCCAATACTTGGCCACAATTTGGATTTCATGTTGCTTTTGTTGAAATTGCTTGGTTTGTTGATCTTTCCTTGCTTGGAATGCCCTATGGAAAGCAACATACTTCTTGGCTTTGGATGCAGTGGTTGGTTTGTAATGTGCCAAAGAATTATCAAAATCATAACCGTCAATTCCTTGAAAACGCACCGAGGTGTCCCTCGGGTTCACGGATCCTTGCACATTTGTGCTCACCGTGGCTAAACCACCTGTATTAGATGTAAGCAAAGTAGGATTTCCGTAGCTTCCTCGGTCTCCTTGACCCGTGGTCAAGTGTTGCCTCGGCTCCGTTCTGGCATGGGTTGAAGAATTGCCCTGCGGTTGGGAAGGTGTATCTAGTGTTTGGATTACAAGGTCTAGAATGGAGCACAACTCCTGTTCCTCAAAGAAATAATGTTTGGAAGCCCTGGAGACCTTAGGGTGAGAAGAGTCAATTACATCCTCTTGGGATTTAGCTGGGGATGATTTTGCGCGTTTCGATGAATCAGACTCACTATCTGAGCCTGAGTGGTCATGAAGGGTTGAAACAAATGGGTCTGCGGCAACCCCAAGGACTACCGGAGCCTTTTGAGAGACTACGGTATCTGTCCGGTCATGCATTTGGCTAGAGGTCAGTTTTCTTTTTCTTTTCTTGAGAAGAAGAATTGGGACCGAGTCACTATCAGACTCATCATCTATGTTTATTGTAGGAATGGGATTGGATTTATCATCTGAAGAAACAACGTGTCTCAGTTTTCGTTTCTTGGAGGGTTTTGCCTTTTGGGATGCTTTACTTTTCATAGATGTTTCACCCTTTTTGGTTGTTGCATCTTTCTTTGTCTTACTGCGGGGGCCTTTCTTGGACTTAACCAACTGTTTGAGCCTTTTGGCTAAGGGAAGATTGCATAAGGTAGAAGAAGTTGGAGCTGCGGAACACTCTGGTTGATTGGGTGATGTCGACACTAATATGTTCTGACTGGGTAGAGGCAGGGTAGAAAGGTATGGTACAATACCTTCCGTAGCCTCTATATGATCTATGACTTCTTTGGTCTCAAGTCCAACATTAGTCAAGATGTGAATGGGTAAGCGTCTAATAGGTCCAAAAATAGATTGATCTTTAGAAGGTACGTACTTCTTAAGATCACGAGTGACGATTATTTGTCCATTCGGAAGATTAGTAGTGATTCTGAGTGGTCCTCTGAGAATACTTTGCCAAATTTTAAAGTCTTTCATCTTGATGTATTTCTCGGTTCGGTATTTCCATTTAGGGAACCCTTTTGCAGATAACACATGTGGAATGTGAGTAGTTGTTCCCATGATTGAATCCAATTCATGATGAATTGCTTGGCTTTGAGAATCCATTTTTTTAATTAAAAATGATTCGAAAAATAAAGTAAAAATGTCAAACACGGTTTGCGGTCACACGAGTACGGCCATAAACATGAGTTTATGGTCAGGTTTGCGGTTGAAGTTATCAGTTAGGTTTTCGGTTGGCGTTCACAGCTGAGATTTCGGTCACTGAAGGTTGCTTGTTTACAGTTACTAAAGTTGCTCAGTTTACGGTCGTTAATGGAAGTTTAATGATAGTTTGCGGTCGTAAATAGGACTTTACAGCCGTGAACTCTTGACCGTAAATGCACAGTTCTTGATGAGAAATCAAGTTTAAAGCAGAGGTAATCCTCTTTTGCCACGAAAACACCAATTCAAGCCTCGAACAGTGATGAAACCGGACTCCTTTGACCAAAAATGTGATTGTGAGATGATTTGACACCGGACTTGCTCTGATACCAATTGTAAGGCCCTAAACTAGGATCTTAACCAGTAATCAAACAATCTGACAATCAAACAAGATGAGAATAGAGTAGAAGAAGATTAAACC
Source organism: Lactuca sativa (assembly GCF_002870075.4). Classification (NCBI taxonomy): domain Eukaryota; kingdom Viridiplantae; phylum Streptophyta; class Magnoliopsida; order Asterales; family Asteraceae; genus Lactuca; species Lactuca sativa. Next base: position 145,555,290 of record NC_056631.2, read on the forward strand.
AAGCGTTACACACGTTTGTATTACAAAAATGTCTGGTGCAACTTGGACACACAATAATGGTCGTAAACAACAGTGAATTATCAACAAAAACTAACAGACTCAGACACTCCCTATATATAGGAGAGATGGACTGGCCGTAAACAGGTTTATGGCCGTAGACATGTTTACAGCTGTAAACTCACCCTGGCCGTAAACTTACCCAAAACACTTCAATTACATGATTAATCACTCAATAAGACCTATACATCGATTAGTCTAGCCCAAACCATTAACTATACGCTTCATAGTCCCTTTCATGAACATGATTTTAATACAAGTATTGATTAAAGTATTAAATATATGTTTGTGCGTGAAATATTTGATATTGCCAGAAATTCATGTTAAGAGCATATATGATATTATATTATGATTTAGCATACAGAGTAAACCTAAATTAATTAAGAGGAATATCGGGTAGTATCACCTTGTCAGTACGAGTGAGATATACATGGAGGGTTGAACTCTAAAACTTGTCATTGATCCAAGAGCATGGATTAGACTTAGTGATTTGTCCTTAGTCCGAGAGTATGGAGAGCACATAGTTACTTTTCATTAATTCGGGAGCATGGATTATACATAGTCAATTGTACCTACTACAAGAGTATGGGATGGGCATAGTTACTAATCCGTGTTGAAACATAGAAGTGACCCTCTTATACTTAATAAAAATCTCAGCCTTTCCCTTATCTGCAACCACTCCTTCATACGCAGTCAAGAACAACAACCGCAGTCTTTGTCATCAGTACTTAGTCTTAGTCTTTTATCTGTTTTTCTAAATGTACGTTATTTTATCCAATGCGCCTTACATGGAAATGTCAAATAGATAGGACATTTGTAATCTTTGACACTCTGTAAAATGAGTTCTCTCTTTCTGAATTAAATACGTATACGCATCTTGAATTTCATATCTCTCAAAAATTCATTACTCACTCTCTCATCTCCTTCTTACTCTCTAAATTCTACTCAAAAGAATTTGTAATATAACATATATAAATCTCTCCTCCGGAGCAAGTCAATCTTGACTTAATCACTATGTTTGATCTCACTTACTAACATGGTTTGATTGCGTTCCTTGTTAAGAATCAGCTTAAGTGTATACTTGATATAATACTTGCTGTCATTTATATTTCCTTATATTTCTGCATCTAACCAGCTAACAATCTAGCGATCTAACTATCTAACTCTAACTTTTATTATTGTTGACCTTTATGATCCTTTGAGTTAAACTTTAACTTCCGCAATATAAACTTGTTCTAACGTTTGTTCATGTGTGTTTCTCAAGTTTTTCTCTCAACAATTGGTATCAGAGCCAAAGTGGTTGCCTTTTGAAACAAAACTCTGATTTTCAAAAAGCCTTCTATACCACTGAAGCTCATTTCTTTTAAAAAAAAACTAGATTTTTCAAAAACAAGGATTATCACTCAAAGTTTCCAAGAGTGTTGGTGGCTCTAACAGAGCTTCAATATTGGTGGCAAACGAATATCATCACTGGTATCAGAGAATGGAGAGATACTCAAGCAGACTTGGAAGAGATGTATGGAGATCTGTAGAAGAAGGGCCATATGTCCCTATTCATACACCAGTTCAAACTGATGGAGCCACGGCCAGACTAGGAGGAGGTCAACCAATTTCATCATCCAAAAACACACCACCCATGAGTTTACGACCGTAAACTCATGGGGAAATGGTCTTTGGACTGTAAACACCCCTAAAGGCTTACTCTTGAAGAGTAAAATCCTTATCTAGGCCCTACATATCCTTAGATGCTACCCGGGTCACTCCTAACACTTGAAATAGAGGGTTTTCGCGTCTCAGAGTGTATTGTCTTACTTATTTGGTAGTTCAAATTCTAATTAGATAAATTTATGTATCTCTTCATAGACATAGGAACCTCGCGTGTACTCAAGCCCCGAACTGACACTTAGCATCCAACCGACACATTTCTCGTCCGGTGAGTTCATACCCCTACACCTTTTTCCGTGTTTTCAATGTTTTCAGGGGGGAATACAAGCAAAAGTACAAGGATATCTTGTAATCAAACTTATTATTTCATTTGAAATGTTTCATACTACGTATGTTTTTAACACTGGAATCCGTATTAACCAACTGTTTAACTTGCAGAGTTAGTTTTCAAACTGTTTGTGAAACTTATTATAAAATGTCATATTTTATATTTCACAAATGACTTTTCCATGTAATTACTGTTAAAAGCATTAACTTAGTACTTTTGAATTCGTCCTTGGTAATACTCCATAGAGATATGTGAGTGGAGGACCAGCTTTTGTTACAGGATTTTCGCATTATTACTTATAAATTTGTTATTCTTAAAAATTGGAGACACGTCCTCTAAAACACTCCACAAAGATACGCGAGTGGAGGACCGCCCCTATAACCAGAATCTCCTGGAGGGAGAATGTGACTTGAGTGTATAGATATATACGGGGCTGACTACCCCGCACCTGACTGCTAGCTACAGTTGAACTGAAAGGTTGAAGGGTGACGAAAGTCATAATATGATACTGGACTTCTTATTGCCATATCTAGTCTATCATATGGTTATGGAACTCGCAATTTAGATAACAAAGATTTACTTGTTAGTAATAATGAACCAAGTAACTAGTTTAGTTCCTACTTATTAGTTTTATATACTTGTTAAAACTAATGTACCTTACAAGGATAAACAGGTTTTCAGATTACTTCTATTAACACTGCAAGTACGGTAGATACTTGAACGCTTCATTCCGAAAAGATATCCAACATTTAGGAAAATAAGGGTTTTTCCTGGGATAACCGAACTGTACATAACCAAATTGTGTAACATTGGATAACTAAACTTTACTGATAAGAAAATATGGGATTTTCTTGGATAACACTGTTTCAGAAAACCAAAGGAAACTTGTTCATTTTCAAAAACAAACCGCTTATGAACTCACCGGCTTTATGCTAATTTTTAAACTGCTTGTATTCTCAGGTTAACATTAGACATGTACCCCGCGACCTTTTGGAGAAGATGGAGCGTATAGAAGTCCTGTCTTTACTTTTGTTCATTTTGGATGTATATATCTATAATCATGTATAACCTTACTTTTAAACAAATGTAAATATTTCTATGTAATGTAATGGTTATGTTTACTATGCTTACTATGTACATTGGTTGTGATACTTAACAAGACGTCACCTCCGCCCCGGAACGTTTCCGCCTTCGGTTTCGGGGTGTGACAGCGTGGACTTCCTGTCAGAGACTTCATAACATTCGAAAAGTGTGTGTCATGTGCCCAGGGAAAGCATCATAGAAAACCATACCTACCAAAACAGGTCAATTCAATCAGCCAAGTGCTCGAATTGTTGCAAATGGACTTATTTGGTCCGATCAATGTCCTAAGCATCAACAAAAATTCATACTTTCTGGTCGTGATTGATGACTTCTCGCGTCTCACGTGGGTCTTCTTCTTATCTAACAAAGATGGGGTATCTGATCTAATTAAGAAGTTCATTGTCATGATTGAGAACCAAACGAATCACCGGGTGAAGGCGCTTAGAACTGATAATGGAACAAAATTCAAGAATGTGGTTCTTGATAACTTTTGTGCAGAAAAGGGAATTGTGTGTCAATATAGTTCTATTCGCACGCCTCAACAAAAAGGTGTTGTTGAACGGAGGAATCGAACATTGCAAGACGCTGCAAGGACGATGTTGTGTGACTCAAAGCTGTCAGTTTTCTTCTGGGCTGAGGTGATCAACACAGCATGTTATGTTTCTAATCGTGTTTTGATCAACAAAACCCAGATTAAGACTCCGTACGAAATTCTATATGGTCACAAGCCGTCTGTCAGTCATTTTCGTGTATTTGGCTGCCCTTGTACCCTTCTTCACCTAGAGTCCAACCCGAAGTTCAATGCCAAAGCTGATAACTGCTATTTTGTGGGGTATACTGCTCGCATTGTGTACATGATCTACAACAAAAGAACAAAGCAAATCGTAGAATCCTTTAATGTGCACTGGTTGGAGGAGAATGAAACTGATGCTAGAGTGGGTCCTGATTGGCTGTTCGATTACACGTCTTTGTTCAAATTGTTCAATGTGTGTTCAGATAGTTTATCTGGTTCTACTTCTGGTTCGAAGATTGTACCTGAAGATGAAGACGAAGAAGTTATTTACAGACCACGGATAGTGTCTTCTGCAATTCCTGCGGTGGAGTTATCTGTTCCAACTACTTGTTTAGAATCTCCAAGTCATCAAAACGCTCCAGATGTTGATGCTACACCTCTAACTCCTGTTGAAAGAGAGTTCATGTCTAGATATGCTTCTGTTGTTACTCAAACTTTTATGGAACTTCTCTTTCCAAGAGAAATTGCTGATGATTTTGTGGCTAATCCTTCTTATGAGGTTGATTCGTCTGAAGTGAATCACTCAGAAATGATGGAGTTATCAACATTCATAATCTTCTTGTTTCACTCAATGACATCAGCCAGGAGATACCTTCATGCATTCAACGCGATCATCTGATCAAAAATTTCATTGGCTAGCTACGTGATGGTGTCAAAACAAGAAGCCAGAGTGGAGATGTTAATACATGTGTCTATTCTTTCTTTATCTCTCAAATAGAGCCAAAGAACGTTGAAATGACTTTGAATGAGCCCAGCTGTGTAGATGCTATGCAAAAAGAGTTAAATCAATTTGAAAAACTTAGGGTTTAGACGTTGGTTGAACTTCCTAAGGGCAAAAAGTCTCTTGACACACGTTGGGTATACCGCAATAAGCGGGATTATTCTGGATTCATAGTGCCCAATAAGGCGAGATTGGTGGTTCGTGGGTTTAGACAGGTCGAGGGTCTTGACTACACTGATGTTTATGCTCTGGTGGCTTGCTTCGAGGCTATCTGTATCTTCCTTGCATACGCTTCCTACATGAACTTCACGGTTTACTAGATGGATGTCACGACAGACTTCTTGTATGGTGCGGTAAAGGATGACCTTTACGTTGATCAACCCCCTGGGTTTGTTAACTCGAAGTTTCGCAATCATGTCTACAAGTTGGACAAGGCGTTGTATGGGTTGCATCAAGCTCCTCGAGCGTGGTATGCAACTCTCATAAAGCACTTGCTCGAACATGGATATTCTCGCAGCACTATCGATCAAACCTTGTTCATCAAGCATGTGGGTAATGATCAGATTCTAGTACAGATCTATGTTGACGACATTATCTTCGGGTCTACAAGTCCACAACAATGCAAAGAGTTTGAAGGAGTGATGAAAAAGAGGTTCGGGATGAGTGTGTTAGGCGAAATGACCATGTTTTTGGGGCTTCAGGTCGAAGAAAGATCAATTGGACTCCCGCTCCATCAAGCAATATATGTGAAGGATATACTTGACATGTTCGGGTTTCAAGACGCAAAACCTGCTTTGACGCCAATGGCCGAGAGACCCCTGCTAACTCCAGATACTGATGTCGAGTCCGAATATCAAACTCACTACAGATCGATGATCGGTTCTGTTGAAGCAAAAAAAGTGACCCTCTTGAACAATTAGCTACCGCAGCCTCCAAGCCACCACAGTCAAGCAAGCTTCATCAGCAATCATCAACCGAAGTCTTAAGTACTGCAGTCTCTATCTAGTTTAAATTTGTCTTTATTGTAGAACACTCTATTGTCCAGTATGCCTTGCATGGCCACTCTTCTGGTTGTAAACCTATTAGCTTTATGAGTCTCTATAAATATAACTCATTCTCGTGTAATAAAAAATATCACATCCAATTCTAATACACATCTCAAAGTTCTCTTTCCATCATACTTATCGAATCTTCTTACTCTCATAATCAATCACCATCTCTCTTCGGAGCAAATCTATTATGACTTAATCACTATGTTTGATCTCAATTATTAACTTGGTTTGAATGCACTCCTCATTATGAAACAACTTATGTGACAACCCTAAATTTCTAGCTTACATTCTTCATTTCTTATCAATGTTAAACTCGTTTTTTCTATTTTCTAGCACTGTTTGGAGTCAAATAGAGTGTTTAAAGCCTAGTATAAGCAGGGTAGGAGTCTTGGGATAAGTATTGTGGGTGTATTGGCTTGCATCTGAGCCAATCACACCAACACAAGGTGTGTGCGGCCGCACACTCATCCCAACCACACACTCCCTTCTATATATTCAACACCTAGCCATTTGGAACACTTTCTACACTTCTTCAAAGCTAGGGCCCGAAATCCTCTCAAGTATCATCCAAATCTCCTTGTTGATCTTCATCAAAGGTAACATATTTAGTTAAGAACACCAAGAACACTAGGTGTACGGCCGCACACACCATGTATGGCCGCACACCCAACCGCACACACCAAGTGTGGCCGCACACAATGGTCGCACACACACAAAAAGTGTGTGTTTTGACCATACACTCACTTGTATAGCCATATACCCCTTATATACAATCGTATATGGTTGTAACACTTCAATATAAGTGTTGACTAGTCCCTAAGGTGGTCCCAATTCAATAATTAGTAGTTTTACACACTAATTATATTCATATATGTATCTTTATATGTTAAATAGGATCCGTATGTGTGTTCAAGTCTTCACTTGACACTTAGCATTCCTGTATAATCCGTTATCCAAATCACTTACTACAGGTGAGTTCATACCCCTTAACTAACTTTTTAAATGTTTTTAAATGCTTTTATGGGGGGGGGGGGGGAATACAAGTTGAACAATTATAGTTATTATATCAATCACATGTGATTAATAACTACCAAACAAATGGTTTATTACTTTTCAAACTGCTTATCAAACTGTTTTACCTCAAACTTTTATACAAACTCTTTTAGTTGTCAAATACTTTACTTAAACTCTTTTAAAATTATATTCTATGTATCTATATAGATATAGTTATATAAGTAGGATTGAAAGGACTTAGGACTGCTAGCCTACCCTGCTACCTGTTCCTTGTTTGGTTGTGGACTTAGGGTATGAAGGTTAGTTGTCCGAAGGTCATTTGAATCCTAGTTATATATTATGTATATGTATATAGATATAAAAGGTTATTTCCTTCATAACAATTCCATGCCCTTGGGTAGCAAGGGTATTCAAACATGATCATACATTGCTAGTAAACTACTATAGGAGTAGTTTAGGAAGAAACTAATGCTAGCACTAGAACCATGAAACATACCTTGAGTCAGTTCATACATGAGTCAAGAGATACAATGCTATTGGGTAGCAAGGGTATACAAACATTTTAACACTATGATGAGAAACAAGCAATAGACACTATGACGAGAAACAAACATACAGGCTAGACAGAGAAAGAACACACAATATAGCTAGCACACATATACATTACATATACATTAACACAGTTATGTGAGCATTAAACAGGGCATGGCACTACCTGCCATGACTGTTTTTGTATCAGAATATCCTTAATTGGGGAGCATATGAGTTTATGTATAGATCTATACTGGATTGACTATCCTACACCTTGTTGCTCGCTATAGTGGGACTTGCAAGTCTACGGGCGCCAAACGTCATTTTTACGACATCTTACATTGTCGTTTTACTATTGAGTCGGAAGCAAGATATAGGCCGATCACATGTTACCTTAAAATTTAAAATTAACTTAAGGTAGTTAGTACAACAGTAGTTACTTAATACAACACTACAATACTATAATATTATTCCCATTACATTCACTTCGTGAACATGCACACGTTGCACAGTAATGTAAAAACTATATTTTTTGTTAATGATAGTCGGAAGTGGGAAAATACACACTCTTACATGAGAAACACACACATATACTAGATTCCTTGGTAGAAGGCTACTTTTAGCAGAAAAGATAGGGTTTTCTAGGAGAGTTCAAACAAATAAAAACTTCACAAAACTTATTCAGTACACCTTACAAACATCTTACAAATGCTTTCATACAAACACAGATACTAATATACTTATGATCTCACCAGTTTTTAAGCTAATAAACTTTTTCAAAATAACTTATACTCTCAGGTCACCAGTAGACAGGTATCGGTGCCGGGTTTTTGAGAAGACGGAGCTCGTTCAAGACTCCTCTTTTATTTTGATGTATATTTTTGGTGTCTATATAATTTGACAGAACACACTTGTATGAAATTATATTATTAATGCAATGGATGATGTTTTGGCTTGTTTACTACTTTGCATTGTTGTCATACTGTACATGACGTCCTCCACCCCAGAACGTTTTCGCCGTTCATCGGTTTTGGGGGTGTGACAGCTTGGTATCAGAGCATTGTTTATAGTGAATCGAGTGTATCAACCCATAAAAGATATACGAAATATAAAAAAAAGCGGGATTAAAATACTTTGATAAAGAGTTTATACTTTTAAATAATAAAATATTTAACTAAGTATACATACCTGCATTCATACTAAAATCAGTGTTACTAGGACAGAACAACAGTATTATGATTGTTGGACAGCACAAGTAGACTTAGAGACATATGGTAAATCATGGGAAGATGTAGCCTGATCAACTACATTACCCGAGGAGTGATTAGCATGAGCCTAAGTGTGGTTGTGAGGTTGCAACAAGTCTAAAAACTTACCAACACTACTACAATGAGAACTGTAGAACAAAACATTAAACTTAAAAATACTATAGGAGTATTTTGTGTTATTGTAAATACTTATTTGAGAACTAACGGTCTTTATTAGTATGTCAATAGTTGTTTAGTGGATACGCTAAGGTATATGTAACTAGGATGTTATAGACTTAGAATCCACGATCTTTGCCTTACTCCTTGTCCTTGTTTGGTTGTGGGCTTAGGGTTAGGGTCACTTATTCGAAGGTCTATCATGATTGTGTTACATATAACTGGTATGCACTAAACAAGTATTGGAGTAACTGATAAAGATCATCTTATAATTATCTAATTAGTTCATTTATTTAGTGAGTTCTTTATCCCTTTTTCTTGCGTAGATTTAATGGCTGGTTTCCATCTTCCCGGAGACCCGTATTATCCCAACCACGGCAATGCAGGATGGCTAGAAGGGGAACCAGAAGATGATCACCCAATTCCCTTGGATGATCATGAAGTTGAAGGCATTTCTAATGGTTCAGACTCGGAGCCGCAAGTCAACAACCAACCCCCAGCTGTTCAAAACCCAAACCCTCATCCAGCATTTCAAGGACCCACACCTCTATGGGCCACAAACTTGAATAGGTGGAGTTAGGAAAAAGGTCAACCTTCTCCCTAAAATGGAGACATAAGCTTCTACAACCTCATTGAAGGAGGTTCGGCTGACAGAGTCCTACCCATCATGGTTCGTAGGATTGCCCGGAACACCGAGTAGGGTCGAGCAGCTATCGACTGAGTCATGTAGGTTGACGCCAACTCTAGCGTTAACAGAGTCCGTATTCGCCAGCTAGAGTCTGGTCATGAAAGGACTCTGGTCCAAAATGCTGCTCTTCAGAGAGAACTCACTGAGACCCGAGCTGAAGTCAGGGAACTTCGAGCTCAGCAAGTTAGGTCTGATAGGCGTGTGCAGCATGTGAGGGACATTGAACGTCTTCTGTCGGAATCGAGAACTCACTCTAGCAGTTCTCGTCGCCGATAGATTCCCATCAACTTCTCTTTTGGATATAACTTAGTTATGCTAACAACTCTAGTTTAATTTCCTATCCTTGTAAATCTTAGACCTGTTAGGTCTTGATTAGGTCGTAGTTCTGTTAAAATTTTCCGTATTGGTTGATGTAAATCCCAGTATCTTTGACATATATCTAATCTAATGGAAATTATTATCCAAATGCTTTCATCTTCATTCAAGTATTCATTCAATTATGCTGTTGGACTATGGAGAGTTAGTCCATGAGTCACTCTCATCGAGTTTCCTATCAAATTATTATCAACGTTTGTATCTTTCTAAACATATAGTTCAAAGATGCCTCCACGTAAATCAACAAGACGCAATCCTTCTCCACCAATACCACCTACTCCTCAGTTTGACACAACAGCCCTAAATGATGTTGTAGTCGTCGTTGTGGCTACAATATCAGGCATCAGGTTCCAATGGAGGAGGCGGAAGTCTTGTTCATTCCATTCAATTCGAAGCTCCTATGCGCTTGAGAGAGTGCTCCTACAAGGACTTTACCAACTGCAAGCCATTGTCCTTCAAAGGGACGGGCGGAGTCATTGCCGTGTTGCAATGGTTCGAGAAAACTAAATCGGTTTTCGAAATCTGCTCCTGTCCAGAGGAGAGCAAGGTCAAGTTTGTTGCTTGCACCTTCGAAACGAAGGCCCTAACATGGTGGAATAGCCATGTTAAGTAACTATCTCTAGTAGTGGCTAATGCAATGGGCTGGGATACTTTGAAAGATCTCATGATTGAGGAGTACTGCCCGAGGGGCGAGATCCAGAAACTAGAGGAAGAACTGTGGAGCCTAACCATGATGGGCTCCAACGTAGTCGCCTACACCGCCTGGCTCTGTGAACTGGTGGCCCTCTGTTGCAACATGGTACATACTGAGGGGAAGAAGATCGATAGATATATATGGGGGCTGATTGCACTGTACCAGGGAAATGTATTGGCTTCACATCCCACTACATTTGATAGTGCCAAGCGATTGGAACAACGATTAAATGACCATGGGGCTCGTACCCCGGCCATAACAACAACAACCACCCTGGCCATCTTAGAACCCGTCAGAACCATTGAGTCCAAGCGGAAGTTTTGGGATGACAAAAAGAAGATGAAGACTGCCAAAAAGCAGCAGGTCGTGGCAGTTCATGCTGCGATAGCACCTGCCGCTGCAGCTTCGGTCAACAAGTATACTGGCAGTTTTCCCAATTGCAACAATTACAACTTCCATCACGTGGGAGCCTGCCGGGAATGCAATGTGTAAACTACAACAGGAAGGGGCACATTACCCGTTTCTGCAAAGCTCCAGCGAGGCCAATCACTCAAGTCCCCGGCGCAGGAGTGGGCCAAACTTGCTACAATTATGGCGAAGTGGGCCACAACAAGAGGAACTAGCCAGAAGCAGGAAATGTCGGTGGAGTGGGAAGAGTTCTGGCCATAGGCCATGAGGAGGCAGTTGCCGACCCCATAGTCGTCACTAATACATTTCTCCTCGACAACTCTTATGCATGTATACTATTTGATAGTGGAGCAGAGAGGAGCTCCGTGAACCAAAAATTTGCTCATTTACTTAAGCATAATTCACAAGCACTCAAAGAACCGTTCACTGTAGAAATGGCTAATGGAAAGACAGAGAGCACTAGATGCATATTCATAGGGTGTACCTTAACTCTAGATAGCCATTCCTTTGCGATCGATCTCATTTCCGTCTCAATTAAAAGTTTCGACGTCATCATCGGCATGGATTGGTTGAGTCTTCATCGTGCCGATATGATCACATCCCAAGGTTTTATTATTTAATGAAAATACATTCTCTTTGAGAAATGTTTTGATAAGTTATTCTCATATCTTGTTTTGGGAACAAATTCCGCAACTGTTTTCTTTAAACGATTACTCTGATTTTAAAATAAAGCATAAACAAACCGGTCTTTTGTGGCCGCAAAATTGGGGATGTCACACTTATGCTTTTACAAATATATGTGGATGATATCATCTTTGGATCGACTGATCAAGGAATGGTGAATGATTTTGCTAAGCTCATGAAAAACAAATTTCAAATGAGCATGAATAGAGAGATCAACTTTTTTCTTGGTCTTCAAGTCAAACAAATTCAGCAAGGGATATTCATTCATCAAGAGAAGTACACCACTGAACTTTTGAAGAAATACTCTATGGACAACTGCTCCTCGGCTAAGGTCCCTATGGCCTTCGGATATAAGATCTATGCTGATCCCTCTGGCGAATCTGTGGATCACAAGACTTATAGAGGCATCATTGGCTCTGTTATGTACCTCACTGCAAGCCGACCGGACATTGTCTTTGCTACTGGTGTATGTGTATGGTATCAGGCTGACCCAAAAGTGTCACACATGACCGCAACCAAACAAATTCTATGGTACCTGAAAGGAAGTAAATCTCTTGGACTATGGTACCCCGCAGGCAATGATGTCAGTCTGCAAGCTTTTACCGATGCGGATCATGACGGATGAAAACATGATTGAAAAAGTACATCTGGTGGATGTCAATTTTTAGGAGGTAGACGCGTCAGTTGGTCCTCAAGAAAACAAAGTTGTGTTTCCTTGTCTACAGCAGAAGCAAAATATGTCGCCGCAACCAGTTGTTGTTCTCAAGTTCTATGGATGAAAACACAACTGTTAGACTACAAATACAAAATGTTGTGGATACCAATCTATTGTGATTCTGAAATTGCCATAGCGATTTCTCATAATCCTATTCAGCACTCCAAGACAAAACATATTGAACTACGGTATCACTTCATCAAAGACCATATTCTGAAAGGTAACACCGAACTCATTTTTGTCCCTACTCATGAAGAGATTGCTGATGTCTTTACAAAAGCACTTGAATCGAACAAACTCAATGCGTTCTTACAAATGTTTGGGATGATGAATCCGGACCCTCAATTCTTCTTGAATTGATAGATACCGCAGACCCTCTTGGTCTCCATTGCGGTCATAGCAAAATACATTTATAACAGATGGTTTTGGTATATCTTGTGTACCACAGTCTGTATACCGCAACCATATGTTATATCTATCTTTCATGGGTCTTTATTGTTTTTGTTCACTAACTTTTTGTACAAGTGCTCTTCTCAATTTCTCCCATTGCAATCATCCGCAACGACAAAGAAGCCATCCACAATGATGTGTTCATCCGCAGTCACATTAATTGATTTACAGACGGTTCATTCTTTTCCTATTACGCAAACCATCAGATCCGTTACAACTGCTAATTTATCCAACAGATTTTGTCACCCTTACGCATGTTATCAAGACGTGATTCAACATATGACATTTCATTATGCAGAGTCCTTTTCTGGTTAATTCCAATTTCAATCTTTATCCCTTTTTGTCAATATGTGGTTAAGATTAGAGATGCTAATTCAAAGATAAACCCAAACGTTTTTACCCAATTTCTCTTAGGTAAAAAAAAATGTTTCCCGCTCCAATAAACCACTACAAAACCCTTTTCTTATCCACAAAGAAACATTTACGCTCTCAAAAACCTTAATCCTTTTCTACATTCTTCAAGATCTCTCAAACTCAGCAATGGTGAAATCTAGTGCCTCAAAGAAACAATCCAAAGCTTCTGCATCAGTGAACCCAACTGGTTTAGACTCTCCCACAATTTCCTTTAGCAATTTCAGAGCAGTTTTCAAGGATCAACCCACATACAATGCTCCCACAAAACTGATGATCAAGTTCTTGAAGAATCATCCTCTTTTTGGACCATTCGATGCTTTCACAGACGTTGTTCCACTCTCCACTCTCTACAAATGTGCTTTCTCTGCCTATCGCCCAATCGATAACCCCTAGGAATTCCACCTAAATCTTATCAATGATTATTTGGTCATTATGTCCAAAGAAAAATTCCTCAATGCCATTAATCTACTTGTTCATCCCTCCATTAAGTTCTTCATACCATCAATGACGGACATCACCTCAGCACTGTATCAGATGGGCTATCAGAAGCAGATCAAAGGAATTGGTGAATTCAAGAAGAACCAACCGCCTGAGGTCCGTCATTTTGTATGCCACTTTATCATCCGCAGTCTGTCCGGCAGAACCGGAGGAATGGATAACATGGGCCTAAAGCTTTTGGAACTGGTTTGGAGCATCTACATAGGCCACAATGTGAACTTCGGTCAGATCCTTTGGGAGCATCTACATACACCACCCCCAATCACAACTGCTGTACCAAGTCGCCATGACTCCAGTAGTGATTTTGAAGAGGATAATCAACCCATTTCTATCCTCAAGAAACGAAAACCTGATCCTACTAGCCAAATGCATGACCGGACCGATACCTCAGCCTCTCAACAGGCTCCGGTAGTCCTTGGGATGCCTACACATCCATTCAACACCACTATGTTTTCCTTTCAGACTCAGAAAGTGAGTCTAAATCACAGCAAAGAGGAGACTCCCCCTAGTACATTCCCAAAGGGATAACACTAGTTCTCGCCCTAAAGTCTCCAGGGCTTCCCGACTGCATATCTTTTCACCCGAGGAGTTGAACTCCATCCTGTTGAACGTCACCCAAACACTACAAACACATTCCCATCCGCAGGGCACTTCTTCCGCCCATGCCAGAACTGAGCCGAGGCCAAACTTGACCACGGGTCAAGGAGACCAAGGAAGCACATGAAATCCTACTATGCTTTCATTAGAAACAAGTGGTTTAGGCACGGTGAGCACAAATGTGCAAGGATCCGTGAACCCAAGGGACACCTTGGTGTGATTTACAGGAATTGACGGGGAAGACTCGAGTGATTCTTAGAGCAAGTATCAACCCTATAACGAGGCTGAAGCCAAGAAATATGCCACTTTTCGTAGGGCATTCCAACCTCGCAAGGATCAGCAAATCAAACAACAGCAGCTCAAGTAACAAGCGATACAAGTTGTGGCCAAGTATTCGGCAGATGCCATAAACAATGCCAATACCGTAGCCACCATCCTCAAGGTTCAAGACTGGATGTCCGCAATGGCCTAAACAGTTCAGAAAGCTCAGGAAATTGTTGCTGATCAGCATGTCTCTCAGGCTCCCCCCTCTCCTACTACTGCAGGTTCACATGATGACGAACCGGAAATCGAAGTGAGCTCTGCTCCTATTTTTGGTTTTGATGATGATGAACCCCAAGAGGTAAACAAACGCATAAATTATTCAACTCACCAACTTCCATGGTCCATAAATTCTTCAACTCACCAAGGAGATCCAGAAACTACTCTTCAATCCCACCATCCCCAATAATCAACAACTGGCCGAACTCAAAGCACAATTTTAAGTGGTGTTTGACAAGGTTGATGGCCTTCTTCAATGGCTTGAGGAGGCTCCAAGTCTGAACTCCTCAAGAGGGGGAAGTGAAGAATTCCATCAATCCAACCACTCCATCTCACACCATCAAACTCCCCCAGTCTGTACTGAAAAAATTCCCACACCACAACCTTCACCGCAACCATCTCATCACACTCCACCACACAACTCCCCTCTTCAAGTTGAAAATACTCCTGAAAAACCAAAGATTCCCCCACACTTCAAGAATCTAGTGGAGTATATATCTTCTCCGAGTTCAAATGACTGACCTGCCACTGCTCCAAGGAAAAGAGATTGGAAGGCAGCTAAGCTCGCTGAAGAAGTATGGAGACTTAGTGGATTTCACACGGTCATGGATGAGTCCCTGATAAACTCTTGGTTCAATCCCCACAAAAGATTGCTTAATGATGACTACATTCCACACCTCACCTATGCGGAACCCCCCTCAGTTGGTTACTGGGATGTAACAATTTCTCCCAATGCCAGATACTTCACTATATTTGAGCAGTTCGACCGCAGCCTTCCTGACGCCAAAAGACTGTCGATGGAATTCGAGAGACTTAGCCAATTCTTTCTAAGCATGCCTCTCCTATTGAACACATATGGTCTAACGATAGACCATCCACAGTCAAAAATTACAAGATTCGGAAGTTTATGAAGGCTGAGTTCATCCAGTACACTTTGACCAGGAGGGAACACGACTACATCCGCACCCAGGCTGATTTTTCGTGTATGAACCCTGAAGAAGTCTTTCTCATCGCCAAGGTATTTCAACACAAGTCTAAGAAACATCCGAAAACGAAGATAAGACTTGAAAGGGCTAGTACTTTCCTTAAGGAAACAGTCTGTGACTTCGCCAAGATCGACGCAGACATTCACCCCACCATCTCCAAGATAGTCGATCTGTCACCATGTGACCCCGCATTGATGCCTACCGAAGGCTTTGAAGAAAGTTCTTTGGGTGCAATCAACTATCCTGAGCTTGGAGTGATTTTCAAGAGGAAGACAGACAACGTCAAATACTTCATTCCTATTACTGCCATGCATCGTCTCACCAGAAAGCAACTTGAGATATGCCGAAACGCAATTGAAAAATCCGAGCACACCACCGCAGAGGTCAAGTTTGAAATACTTAGAAGAATTAACTGGTTGGATAACATTGATGCAGAAAAAAGTGACCCTCTTGAACAATCAGCTACCGCAGCCTCCAAGCCACCGCAGTCAAGCAAGCTTCATCAGCAATCATCAACCGAAGTCTTTAGTACCAGAGTCTCTATCTGGTTAAAATGTGTCTTTATTGTAAAACACTCTATTGACCAGTATGCCTTGCATGGCTATTCATAGAGTTGTAAACCTGTTAGCTTTTTGAGTCTCTATAAATAGACATCATTCTCGTGTAATAAAAAATATCGCATCTAATTCTAATACACATCTCAAAGTTCTCTTTCTATCTTACTTATCCAATCTTCTTACTCTCATAATCAATCATCATCTCTCTTCGGAGCAAGTCTATCGTGACTTAATCACTATGTTTGATCTCACTTATTAACTAGGTTTGAATGCACTCCTCGTTATGAATCAGCTTATGTGTATACTTGATATAACAATTGTTGTCATTTACTTTTCTTTACTTTTCCGAAACTAACTCTCTAACTTCTAACTCTTAATATTATTGTTGAGCTTTTAGATCCTTCGAGATTAACTATTCCGTTGTATACTTGTTCAAACATTTGTTCAAGTGTGTCTCAAATTTTTTCTCTCAACAGGTTCGTCGATGTATCTAACTGCAGGCTGACTAGACATCATGTTTGCAGTTTGTCAATGTGCACGCTATTAGGCTAATCCTAAACTTTCACATCTTATTGTTGTCAAAAGAATCTTTCGCTACCTCAAAGGAAGCACAAATTTGGGACTTTGGTATCCGAAAATTTCTAAATTTGATTTATATGCATTAGCTGAAAGTAATTTTGGAGGCTGCGAGCTTGATAGGAAATCTGCTTCCGGAGGGTGTCAATTCCTTGGTGACCGGCTAATGTCTTGGCAGTGCAAGAAACAGCACACCGTCTCAACATCAACAACAGAAGCGAAATATGTTGTTTCCTCTGCTTGTTGTTCTCAAGTTATATGGATCCAACAAAATTTGTTGGATTAGGGTTTGAACTATTTAGAAAGCCCTATATTTTGTGATAATGAGGCTGCAATTCAAATTGCAAACACTCAAGTCCAGCACTCGAAAACCAAGCAAATTGACATCAAAATTCGTTTCATCAGACATTTTCATGAGCGTTCGCGCATTCGGATGGAACAGGTTCTCACTGCTAATAGTGGGGTGGATCTGTTCACAAATATGTTTAACAAAGCTCGATTCGATGTGCTTGTGATCTTTTTGAAAATGATACGTTTTGAGGATTAATTTTTGTTTTAGGTTAGTTTAAATTTGTGCATTTTAATTTCATTCTCACCCATGCACAAATCTAGGGGGAGAAATAAACAAAAACCAAACAAAAATTAGAAAATTAAAAAATCCGAAAACATTATAAAATCAGAAAATTAAAAATATGTTGCTGATAGTTTCTGTTTGTAGATGATGTGTTGGGAAATAATATAAT
Organism: Lactuca sativa; assembly: GCF_002870075.4. Classification (NCBI taxonomy): domain Eukaryota; kingdom Viridiplantae; phylum Streptophyta; class Magnoliopsida; order Asterales; family Asteraceae; genus Lactuca; species Lactuca sativa. The sequence goes on from NC_056631.2 coordinate 145,572,883, forward strand.
CATGTGGTAACAGACAATAAGAATCTGTGTAAGTTGCCAAAGCCGAATTGTCTGAGCTCTGTGTCCAATGTGTTGGTAGGCACGGAAAGTTTTCAAAATGGACTTGACTAGGATCATATGAACTTAACGAATCTACAGACCTGACAAATCAATGACCTAGATAATTTCATTTAGCTTGACAATACGACGCTTGGGTAGGTTGAGCAGAGAGATATACATGAGAATCTGAGGATACATTAAATGATCTGTATCTAGAATTGTGGATTAACTATTCCTCGATGTTCGAACTTTGTCCTTAATTCCGGTATTGACGGGGAAACTGGGGAATTCTGATAAATTAGGTCTGTAGAAAATTATTTTCTTTCTTTCTATCTGTTAGTCATATGTTGCTTTCTCTGCTGATTAGAAGAGATCCGACCTGGAATGCAACATATGCAACTCTATCTCTCTGTATCTTCTTCTATGCTATTCTTCCAACCTGTTAGCCATATCTTGTCTCCTTTGTGTGATTAAAAATCCAACCTGGTACACAGCATATGCAACCTTCTACTTCTCAATCCCTCTAAACTCTAGTTACTCATATGTTTCAATCTCTACGTGATTGGAAGAGATCTGACCTGAGTGTACAAGCATATGTATTCTAAATCTATCTTCTCCCCTAATAATTGTCTGCTCATCTAATGTAAGGAATATTCTTGAATTCCTTGATTAATGGAGTATACCAGAAAGCGTGATACACGTTCTAATACAATTAAAATTGAACACTTCATAGGTCGTCTGTAGATCTCGCTGCTCAATTTAGATGGACAACAATACCCTTGGTCGTCGTCCGTTGAATGGTCTTTTAGGAATATTATCTAAGTTCATAAGATCTAATGACTTGTCACTTATAGTATGTACTAAAATTTATCAAAACCTTTCGTGTTTAAGTAGACCACAATACCGGCGATCGACCAAACATGGACATGAAGACAGAAGTATCGATAAGTGGATTAAGGTTGCCTAACAACTTTGATCCCAATATCATAAAATTATTATTAGTGGTAGTAAGAGGTGAAATTAGTTTAAATTCCTGATAAGTTTCAATTTCATTTCAAATTTGTTTTTAATTTTTTTTAATTTTTTTTATTTTTACTTTTATGTTGTTATAATATTTTTGATAAATTTTTAGTATTAGTTTTAAAAATTAGTTTTATTTTTATTTTTATTTTTTACTTTTACATTTGTCCTCAAAATTTTTTATTTAATATAAGTTTTGGCGTATTGGACTTCATTTTATGCATTGTGGATTGCAGCCCATAGCATTTGGACCAGGTATATAAGGAAGATCATCAGCCGAAAATTACTCCACCCTCATGTTACTGTTCTCGGCCACAAACTCTCATCCTTTCTCTCTCTCTCCCTAAATTTTTTTTTTGTGAAATTTTGTGAAATTGATCCGTTAACTCTGAAGGTATACTAATTCCGATCAAAGATATGTCATTTTCGCATCAAATCGACGAGTATTGAGGGTTTAATCGATGAAAACGCATAGTCGGCATTTACGACCAGCCGTTTACGGCCGGGTGTTTACGGTCGAGTGTTTACGACCAGCCTTTACGGTCGTAAACTCCCCTTTGACCGCAAACTCCGTTTTGAAAATCCTAATTAAATTGTTTTTCTCACTTGGATTGGTTTAGTGCAGATTGAAATGGAAGAACTCAAATTTGCTGACAGTCACAATCTGGCTATTCTCCTGGCTGATCCTCGTGTCGCTCACGGAGAATTCAAATCAATGATACGTGGACTGTAAGAATGTTGTCTGACTACTGCATTGACTATCAATCCAGCTATCTATCAGCGCTTGATAAAAGAATTCTGGAGGTCAGCAGAAGTGAAGAAAGGAAGTTATGGGTCTGTTTCTGTTCAAGCTACAATCAAAGATTGCAAAATCATCATCAGGGAACAGTTCATCATGGATCTTCCAATAATTATCGATCAATCAACCTTCTCCTCTGAGATTGATATCGCTCAAGTTGAAGAATTTCTCATCAAAATGGGATATGAAGGTGTCTTCGCTTCGACTATGAAGAAGCTGCTGCCACCATTCTGGAGGATCTTGGCACACGTCTTTATGAATTGTATATCTATAAGCAAATTAGGGGCAGATGAAATGTGTCTAAGAAACACTGGTGCCATCATCTCTCTAGCTGCGGGACTGAGCTACAACTTCTCCATATTTATTCTCGATGAACTGATTGCAAACATCCAAGGAGAGACTAGGGACAAGTTCTTGTTATACCCTAGGTTCATTCAAGTGTTCATTACTGAACAATTTCCAGCAATGACTAAAGATGGAGAAACCCTTGCCATGAAGTCTCTTTGGCCAAACACCGTCAGATTAATGAAGAAAAACCGAAAGGGAAAAATCAGTTTTCAAGGAGAGTATCCCTTGGTGATGTTTGGCTTGTTTGCCGATTCATGTGAGGCTTTTGAGTCTCATGTATCTTCTGATCGTATGTCTTATGAAGATGATATCATTTCAGAAGATGATGTTATTCCGGTTTCTGATAATGAAGATGATGTTGTTAGACCTGTTGCGATGGTAGCTAAAGAGCATGAACGACAGAGGATGCGACAAAGAACGAAGGAGATGATGGTGATTCTTTTACTGATTTGGATCTTAGTAGTTTTGACAAGGATGATATTTCCTTGAATCTTGGAGGAAATTAAAACTTTTTTTCAAATGAAGACCTCGATAAGTCTTTTAACAATGTCCATGATGTTACTTATCCAACAACAGAGATACAGGAATCAGAAGATGCTTTCGAAACAACACCTCCTTCCTCCAACAAATTGGCTGAAACTACAAATCCAATGGAGAGAACATCAAGGATTCCTCCCCTTGATGATGTTCCTCCTACTATAGAGCCTCTTGTGAGTGATCTAGAAATAACTCAGACCTCCCATCCTCCATTAAAGAGGAGAAGACGCGATCCAAGGCAGTGAGTTCTTGTTCTTGAACTATCTCAAGGCCTTCCGACTCAACCAATAACTACTTCATTTGTTGCTGCTTCATCTATTCCATCCAATGAAGGACTGAGTACTATTTTTGATGTTGGTGGTCCTTCAGCTCCCCCAGAATCATCTCCTCCCTGGCCTTATCATGAAGTTGTCTCAGAGAGACTTGCTCTACATCTGGCCCAAGAACAAACCTTAGAGCCTTCCTCCCGATCTAAAGGAATTTCTATTGAGGAAGGCCAATCAGGAGAAGATGATCCCACCATTCTTGGACTTTAAAAGGAGATCAGCGTGCTAATTCAGAAAAATACTGAGCTTGATATATGTGTTGCTGATCTTGAACCTAAAAAGGCCCAACTTAAAAGTCGTGTTGCATATCTTGAAGCGGATAAAACTCGGAAATCAAAAAAAAATTTGATCTGCAAACACACATGGGAGCTTTGACTGCATGTTATTTTGTTCTAAAGAAGAAACTGGCAGAGGAATTTGGCGACAAATTCAAATCATGCATTCAAGAGTCTAGTGCTGGCAAGTCCTCTCATGAACCCCCTGTTGTCCCACCGACTGTGAGTACATCCCAGATGCAACTTGCGATGACGCATGCAGTGACGACCAAGCCCACGAAGTGGAAAAAGGTTTCACGACGTGGCAAGGGCCAATTTTGCCCTATAGACAGATTTGTAGGGCCAGCCGTTTAGGGTTGTTATTTTCTCTTCTCTCTCTCCCGTTTTACCTTGATTTACGTGCAAGAAATATCCCGAAGCCCCGGTATCAACCCCGAGACCCGTAGCAAGTCCTGAAGCCCGAAGATCCCGAGAAGAAAAAGAGTTTCCAAGCCGAAGCTCTACCCGCGAGAAACCCGATATGTGAAGTGATCCCGGTTTCACCGAAGAATACTACTTCTACAAGCCGTAGTGCTGTCCGATCATCTTCTGATCAAGTGAGTGTGTGGTCACTTTCTTCTAACACATAAATATTAAGTATTTGGTATGAAATACGTGCTATGTGTTTATATATTGTTTATTTTCTTGAGACAGATGCTGAATGATTGTTTCATACAAGTTTTTAAATGATTAAAACTGTATATGTAATTTGTATCGACAAATATGTTGGGTAGAACCTGGGTAGATGAAATAGTTGATTTAAGACAAAATGATAAGAAGTTTGGATGATATTGATGTTCTAGTCAACTAGTGGAATAGAGATGGTGACCATAGACTGTTCTAGACAATCCAATGAAAAGTTAACAGGTTTGAAACTTGTAGGTGTTTTGAACTCAATGTGTTCATTAGGTATTTTTGAACTCTATGTGTTCACTAGGTGTTTTGAACTCGATGTGTTCATTAGGTATTTTGAACTATATGTGCTCACTTGGTGTCCTTGAACTCAATGTGTTAATTAGGTATTTTTAACTATATGTGTTCATTAAGTACTTTAGAACTCAATGTGTTCATTAGGTATTTTGAACTCTATGTGCTCACTTGGTGGTTGAACTGAATGTGTTCATTAGGTATTTTTGAACTCTATGTGTTCACTTGGTGTTTGAACTCAATGTATTCATTAAGTGTCTTTGAACTAGATGTGTTCACTAGGTGTAGTTGAACTAAGTGTGTTCACTAAGTGTTTTAGAACTAAGTATTCACCAGATGTTTTGAATTAAGTGTTCACTAGGAGTGTTAGAACTAGGTGTTCATTAAGTTTGTTGAACTAAGTGTTTACCGGTTGTAAGTTGAGGACCTTGGCAACGATGTGAATTCGTGCCTATACCTTAGGTCAATCCTTAGGAATAGAGGATAGATGATTCTTAGGGTAGATCCTTAAGATAAATGGAGGTAACGGGGATGGGTAGTTGGGTTAATTGTTTGATGATTGAATATATATATATATATATATATATATATATATATATATATATATATATATATATATATATATATATATATGATATAATATTGTGGGTTGAAAACCGTATATGCTCACCAGGCTCCCAAGCCTGACCCACACAGTTTAATTGTATCACAGGTGTCGATACGAAGCTGCTTTGCACTGAGAGATTAAAGGAGATGTAAATCACTAGAGTAAATGAATGTATGTTCTGTTGATGCTTATGTGTCTGTATCGGAACATGACATCCCAAGGTTTTATTATTTAATGAAAATACATTCTCTTTGAGAAATTTTTTGATAAGTTATTCTCATATCTTGTTTTGGGCACAAATTCTGCAACTGTTTTCTTTAAACGATTACTCTGATTTTAAAATAAAGCATAAACAAACCGGTCTTTTGTGGCCGCGAAATTGGGGATGTTACACTTATGCTTGTACAAATATACGTGGATGATATCATCTTTGGATCGACTGATCAAGGAATGGTGAATGATTTTGCTAAGCTCATGACAAACAAATTTCAAATGAGCATGAATAGAGAGATCAACTTTTTTCTAGGTCTTCAAGTCAAACAAATTCAGCAAGGGATATTCATTCATCAAGAGAAGTACACCACTGAACTTTTGAAGAAATACTCTATGGACAACTGCTCCTCGGCTAAGGTCCCTATGGCCTTCGGATATAAGATCTATGCTGATCCCTCTGGCGAATCTGTGGATCACAACACTTATAGACGCATCATTGGCTCTGTTATGTACCTCACTGCAAGCCGACCGGACATTGTCTTTGCTACTGGTGTATGTGTCTGGTATCAGGCTGACCCAAAAGTGTCACACATGACCGCAACCAAACAAATTCTCTGGTACCTGAAAGGACGTAAATATCTTGGTCTATGGTACCCCGCAGGCAATGATGTCAGTCTGCAAGCTTTTATCGATGTGGATCATGCCGGATGAAAACATGATCAAAAAAGTACATCTGGTGGATGTCAATTTTTAGGAGGTAGACGCGTCAGCTGGTCCTCAAGAAAACAAAGTTGTGTTTCCTTGTCTACACAGAAGCAAAATATGTGGCCGCAGCCAGTTGTTGTTCTCAAGTTCTATGGATGAAAACACAACTGTTAGACTACGAATACAAAATGTTGTGGATACCAATCTACTGTGATTCTGAAATTGCCATAGCGATTTCTCATAATCCTATTCAGCACTCCAAGACAAAACATATTGAACTACGGTATCACTTCATCAAAGACCATATTCTGAAAGGTAACATCGAACTCATTTTTGTCCCTACTCATGAAGAGATTGCTGATGTATTTACAAAAGCACTTGAATCGAACAAACTCAATGCATTCTTACAAATGTTTGGGATGATGAATCCGGACCCTCAATTCTTCTTGAATTGATAGATACCGCAGACCCTCTTGGTCTGCATTGCAGTCCTAGCGAAAGACATTTATAACAGATGGTTTTTGTATATCTTGTGTACCGCAGTCTGTATACCGCAACCATATGTTATATCTATCTTTCATGGGTCTTTATTGTTTTTGTTCACTAACTTTTTGTACAAGTGCTCTTCTCAGTTTCTCCCACTGCAATCATCCGCAACGAAAAGGAAGCCATCCACAATGATGTGTTCATCCGCAGTCACATTAATTGATTTACAGACGGTTCATTCTTTTCCTATTATGCAAACCATCAGATCCGTTACAACTGCTAATTTATCCAACAGATTTTTCTCACCCCTTCCGCATGTTATCAAGACGTGATTCAACATATGACATTTCATTATGCAGAGTCCTTTTCTGGTTAATCCCAATTTCAATCTTTATCCCTTTTTGTCAATATGTGGTTAAGATTAGAGATGCTAATTCAAAGATAAACCCAAACGTTTTTACCCAATTTCTCTTAGGTAAAAAAAACGTTTCCCGCTCCAATAAACCACTACAAAACCCTTTTCTTATCCACAAAGAAACGTTTACGCTCTCAAAAACCTTAATCCTTTTCTGCATTCTTCAAGATCTCTCAAACTCAGCAATGGTGAAATCTAGTGACTCAAAGAAACAATCCAAAGCTTCTGGATCAGTGAACCCAACTGGTTTAGACTCTCCTACAATTGCCTTTACCAAATTCAGAGCAGTTTTCAAGGATCAACCCACACACAATGCTCCCACAAAACTGATGATCAAGTTCTTGAAGAATCATCCTCTTTTTGGACCATTCGATGCTTTCACAGACATTGTTCCACTCTCCACTCTCTAAAAATGTGCTTTCTCTGCCTATCGCCCAATCGATAACCCCCAGAAATTCCACCTAAATCTTATCAATGATTATTTGGTAATTATGTCCAAAGAAAAATTCCTCAATGCCATTAATCTACTTGTTCATCCCTCCATTAAGTTCTTCATACCATCAATGGCGGACATGACCTCAGCACTGTAACAGATGGGCTATCAGAAGCAGATCAAAGGAATTGGTGAATTCAAGAAGAACCAACTGCCTACGGTCCGACATTTTCTATGCCACTTTATCATCCGCAGTCTGTCCGGCAGAACCGGAGGAATGGATAACATGGGCCTAAAGCTTTTGGAACTGGTTTGGAGCATCTACACAGGCCACGATGTGAACTTCGGTTAGATCCTTTGGGATGACTTTCTGCAATACATTCCCACAGAGAGCCCAAACAGAACCCATCAGAGCTTACTTTTGCTAAGTTCTGGTCTCTCTGCATATCTGACTTGCATGTGGATGCAAAGATTGACATGGGTGATGACATCAACTTCTTCATCACCAAAGATCTAAAAAGGTACAACCCGTCCTCTGATCAAACTATTTTTGGTCCATTCTGCAGACTCCCTACTTATATTCTTTCTACCCTTGGTCTCGAGATTGCTGATGTCTCAAACCACATTGAGGCTAAAGAAGGTATTGACCCATACCTTCCTACCCCGCCTCTTCCATCCGCAACCTTAAACCCTGAAGGTACCGCATTCCCTTCATGTATAACTCTTTCTAATGTCTCTCAAAGACGTAAACACAAGGTTTCTTCTCTCCATTGTCCCCACAACACAAAGAAATCTGGAACTCCCAAAAAAGATGCCCCCAAACCTTCCAAACCCTCAAAGAAAAGAAAAACACCACCCGCAATCACAACTGCTAAACCAAGTCGCCATGACTCCAGTAGTGATTTTGAAGAGGATAATCAACCCATTTCTATCCTCAAGAAACGAAAACCTGATCCTACTAGCCAAATGCATGACCGAACCGATACCTCAGCCTCTCAAAAAGCTCCGGTAGTCCTTGGGATGCCTACACATCCATTTAACACCACTATGTTTTCCTTTCAGACTCAGAAAGTGAGTCTCAATCACAGCAAAGAGGAGACTCCCCCTAGTGCATTCCCAAATGGATAACACTAGTTCTCGCCCTAAAGTGTCCAGGGCTTCCCGACTGCATATCTTTTCACCCGAGGAGTTGAACTCCATCCTGTTGAACGTCACCCAAACACTACAAACACATTCCCATCCGCAGGGCACTTCTTCTGCCCATGCTAGAACTGAGTCGAGGCCAAACTTGACCCCGGTTCAAGGAGACCAAGGAAGCACATGAAATCCTACTATGCTTTCATTAGAAACAGGTGGTTTAGGCACGGTGAGCACGAATGTGCAAGGATCCGTGAACCCAAGGGACACCTTGGTGCTATTTACAGGAATTGACGGTGAAGTCTTGAGTTATTCTTAGAGCGAGTATCAACCCTATAACGAGGCTGAAGCCAAGAAATATGCCACTTTTTGTAGGGCATTCCAACCTCGCAAGGATCAGCAAATCAAACAACAGCAGCTCAAGGAACAAGAGATACAAGTTGTGGCCAAGTATTCGACAGATGCCATAAACAATGCCAATACCGTAGCCACCATCCTCAAGGTTCAAGACTGGATGTCCGCAATGGCTTAAACAGTTCAGAAAGCTCAGGAAATTGTTGTTGATCAGCATGTCTCTCAGGCTCCACCCTCTCATACTACTGCAGCTTCACATGATGACGAACCGGAAATCGAAGTGAGCTCTGCTCCCGTTTTTGGTTTTGATGATGATGAAACCCAAGAGGTAAACAAACCCAGAAATTATTCAACTCACCAACTTCCATGGTCCATAAATTCTTCAACTCACCAAGGAGATCCACAAACTACTCTTCAATCCCACCATCCCCAATAATCAACAACTGGCCGAACTCAAAGCACAATTTTAAGTGGTGTTTGACAAGGTTGATGGCCTTCTTCAATGGCTTGAGGAGGCTCCAAGTCTAAACTCCTCAAGAGGGGGAAGTGAAGAATTCCATCAATCCAACCACTCCATCTCACACCATCAAACTCCCCCAGTCTGTACTGAAAAAATTCCCACACCACAACCTTCACCGCAACCATCTCATCACACTCCACCACACAACTCCCCTCTTCAAGTTGAAAATAATCCTGAAAAACCAAAGATTCCCCCGCACTTCAAGAATCTGGTGGAGTATATATCTTCTCCGAGTTCAAATGACTGACCTGCCTCTCCTGTTGAACACGTATGGTCTAACGATAGACCATCCGCAGTCAAAAATTACAAGATTCGGAAGTTTATGAAGGTTGAGTTCATCCAATACACTTTGACCAGGAGGGAACACGACTACATCCGCACCCAGGCTGATTTTTCATGTATGAACCTTGAAGAAGTCTTTCTCATCGCCAAGGTATTTCAGCACAAGTCTAAGAAACATCCGAAAACGAAGATAACACTTGAAAGGGCTAGTACTTTCCTTCAGGAAACAGTCTGTGACTTCTCCAAGATCAACGCAAACATTCACCCCACCATCTCCAAGATAGTCGATCTGCCACCATGTGACCCCGCATTGATGCCTACCGAAGGATTTGAAGAAAGTTCTTTGGGTGCAATCAACTATCCTGAGCTTGGAGTGATTTTCAAGAGGAAGGCAGACAATGTCAAATACTTCATTCCTATTACTGCCATGCATCGTCTCACCATCAAGCAACTTGAGATATGCCAAAACGCAGTTGAAAAATCCGAGCACACCACCGCAGAGGTCAAGTTCGAAATACTTAGAAGAATTAACTGGTTGGATAACATCAGGAAGTTTTTGTGGATCCTGATCAAGTTCCTTAAACTTGATAGTTGATCAAGTTAAATAGGTCACTAAGGGGGAAATTGTTGATGCAGAAAAAATTGACCCTCTTAAACAATCAGCTACCGCAGCCTCCAAGCCACTGCAGTCAAGCAAGCTTCATCAGCAATCATCAACCGAAGTCTTTAGTACCGGAGTCTCTATCTAGTTTAAATTTGTCTATACTGTAAGACACTCTATTGACCAGTATGCCTTGCATGGCTATTCATAGAGTTGTAAACCTGTTAGCTTTATGAGTCTCTATAAATAGAACTCATTCTCGTGTAATAAAAAATATCGCATCCAATTCTAATACACATCTCAAAGTTCTCTTTCTATCTTACTTATCCAATCTTCTTACTCTCATAATCAATCACCATCTCTCTTCGGAGCAAGTGTATCGTGACTTAATCACTAAGTTTGATCTCACTTATTAACTAGGTTTGAATGCACTCCTCGTTATGAATCAGCTTATGTGTATACTTGATATAACAATTGTTGTCATTTACTTTTCTTTACTTTTCCGCAACTAACTCTCTAACTTCTAACTCTTAATATTATTGTTGAGCTTTTAGATCCTTCGAGATTAACTATTCCGCTGTATACTTGTTCAAACATTTGTTCAAGTGTGTCTCAAATTTTTTCTCTCAACAGGTTCGTTGATGTATCTAACTGCAAGCTGACTAAACATCATGTTTGCAGTTTGTCAATGTGCACTCTATTAGGCTAATCCTAAACTTTCACATCTTATTGTTGTCAAAAGAATCTTTCGCTACCTCAAAGGAAGCACAAATTTGGGACTTCGGTATCCGAAAATTTCTAAATTTGATTTATATGCATTTGCTGAAAGTAATTTTGGAGGCTACGAGCTTGATAGGAAATCTGCTTCCGGAGGGTGTCAATTCCTTGGTGACCGGCTAATGTCTTGGCAGTGTAAGAAACAGCACACCGTCTCAACATCAACAACAGAAGAGAAATATGTTGTTTGCTCTGCTTGTTGTTCTCAAGTTATATGGATCCAACATCATTTGTTGGATTACGGTTTGAACTATTTAGAAAGCCCTATATTTTATGATAATGAGGCTGCAATTCAAATTGCAAACAATCAAGTCCTGCACTCGAAAACCAAGCAAATTGACATCAAAATTCGTTTCATCAGACATTGTTATGAGCGTTCGCTCATTCGGATGGAACAGGTTCTCACTGCTAATAATGTGGTGGATCTGTTCACAAATCCGTTTAACAAAGCTCAATTCGATGTGCTTGTGATCTTTTTGAAAATGATACGTTTTGAGGACTAATTTTTGTTTTAGGTTAGTTTAAATTTGCGCATTTTAATTTCATTCTCACCCATGCACAAATCTAGGGGGAGAAATAAACAAAAACCAAAAAAAAATTAGAAAATTAAAAAATCCGAAAGCATTATAAAATCAGAAAATTAAAAATATGTTGCCAAAGCCGAATTGTCTGAGCTCTGTGTTCGATGCGTTGGTAGGCACGAAACATTTTCAAAATGGACTTGACTAGGATCATATGAACTTAACGAATCTACAGACCTGACAAATGAATGACCTAGATAGTTTCATTTAGCTTGACAATACGACGCTTGGGTAGGTTGAGCAGAGAGATATACATGAGAATCTGAGGATACATTAAATGATCTTTATCTAGAACTGTGGATTAACTATTACTCGATGTGCAGACTTTGTCCTTAATTCCGGTATTGACGGGGAAACTGGGGAATTCTGATAAATTAGGTCTGTAGAAAATTATTTTCTTTCTTTCTATCTGTTAGTCATATGTTGCTTTCTCTGCTGATTAGAAGAGATCCGACCTGGAATGCAACATATGCAACTCTATCTCTCTGTATCTTCTTCTATGCTATTCTTCCAACCAGTTGGCCATATGTTGTCTCCTTTGCGTGATTAACAATCCAACCTGGTACACAACATATGCAACCTTCTACTTCTCAATCCCTCTAAACTCTAGTTACTCATATGTTTCAATCTCTGCGTGATTGGAAGAGATCTGACCTGAGTGTACAAGCATATGCATTTTAAATCTATCTTCTCTCCTAATAATCGTCTGCTCATCTGATGTAAGGAATATTCTTGAATTCCTCGATTAATGGAGTATACCAGAGAGCGGGATACACGTTCTAATACAATTAAAATTGAACACTTCATAGGTCGTCTATAGATCTCGTTGCTCAATTTAGATGGACAACAATACCCTTGGTCGTCGTCCGTTGAATGGTCTTTTAGGAATATTATCTAAGTTCATAAGATCTAATGACTTGTCACTTATAGTATGTACTAAAATTTATCAAAACCTTTCGTGTTTAAGTGGACCACAATACCGACGATCGACCAGACATGGACATGAAGACAGAAGTATCGATAAGTGGATTAAGGTTGCCTAACAACTTTGATCCCAATATCATAAAATTATTATTAGTGGTAGTAAGAGGTGAAATTAGTTTAAATTCCTGTTAAATTTCAATTTCATTTCAAATTTGTTTTTAATTTTTTTTATTTTTACTTTTATGTTGTTATAATATTTTTGATAAATTTTTAGTATTAGTTTTAAAAATTAGTTTTATTTTTATTTTTATTTTTTACTTTTACCTTTGTCCTCAAAATGTATTATTTAATATAAGTTTTTGCATATTGGACTTCATTTTATGCATTGTGGATTGCGGCCCATAGCATTTGGACCAGGTATATAAGGAAGATCATCAGCCGAAAATTACTCCACCCTCATGTTATTGTTCTCGGCCGCAAACTCTCGTCCTTTCTCTCTCTCTCTAAATTTTTTTTTGTGAAATTGATCCGATAACTCTGAAGGTATACTAATTCCGATCAAAGATATGTCATTTTCGCATCAAATCGACGAGTATTGAGGGTTTAATCGATGAAAACGCATAGTCGGCATTTACGACCAGCCGTTTACGGCCGGGTGTTTATGGCCGAGTGTTTACGACCAGCCTTTACGGTCGTAAACTCCCCTTTGACCGCAAACTCCGTTTTGAAAATCCTAATTAAATTGTTTTTCTCACTTGGATTGGTTTAGTGCAGATTGAAATGGAAGAACTCAAATTTGCTGACAGTCACAATCTGGCTATTCTCCTGGCTGATCCTCGTGTCGCTCACGGAGAATTCAAATCAATGATACGTGGACTGTAAGAATGTTGTCTGACTACTGCATTGACTATCAATCCAGCTATCTATCAGGGCTTGATAAAAGAATTCTAGAGGTCAGCAGAAGTGAAGAAAGGAAGTTATGGGTCTGTTTCTGTTCAAGCTACAATCAAAGATTGCAAAATCATCATCACGGAACAGTTCATCAGGGATCTTCCAATAATTAACGATCAATCAACCTTCTTCTCTGAGATTGATATCGCTCAAGTTGAAGAATTTCTCATCAAAATGGGATATGAAGGTGTCTTCGCTTCGACTATGAAGAAGCTGCTGCCACCATTCTGGAGGATCTTGGCACACGTCTTTATGAATTGTATATCCGTAAGCAAATCAGGGGCAGATGAAATGTGTCTAAGACACACTGGTGCCATCATCTCTCTAGCTGCGGGACTGAGCTACAACTTCTCCATATTTATTCTCGATGAACTGATTGCAAACATCCAAGGAAAGACTAAGGATAAGTTCTTGTTATACCCTAGGTTCATTCAAGTGTTCATTACTGAACAATTTCCAGCAATGACTAAAGATGGAGAAACCCTCGCCATGAAGTCTCTTGGGCCGAACACCGTCAAATTAATGAAGCAAAACCGAAAGGGAAAAATCACTTTTCAAGGAGAGTATCCCTTGGTGAAGTTTGGCTTGTTTGCCGATTCATGTGAGGCTTTTGAATCTCATGTATCATCTGAATGTATGTCTTATGAAGATGATATCATTTCAGAAGATGATGTTATTCCGGTTTCTGATCATGAAGATGATGTTGTTAGACCTGTTGCGATGGTAGCTAAAGAGCATGAACGACAGAGGATGCGACAGAGAACGAAGGAGATGATGGTGATTCTTTTACTGATTTGGATCTTACTAGTTTTGACAAGGATGATATTTCCTTGAATCTTGGAGGAAATTAAAACTTTTTTTCAAATGAAGACCTCGATAAGTTTTTTAACAATGTCCATGATGTTACTTATCCAACAACAGAGATACAGGAATCAGAAGATGCTTTCGAAACAACACCTCCTTCCTCCAACAAATTGGCTGAAACTACAAATCCAATGGAGAAAACATCAAGGATTCCTCCCCTTGATGATGTTCCTCCTACTACAGAGCCTCTTGTGAGTGACCTAGAAATAACTCAGACCTCCCATCCTCCATTAAAGAGGAGAAGACGCGATCCAAGGCAGTGAGTTCTTGTTCCTGAACTATCTCAAGGCCTTCCGACTCAACCAATAACTACTTCATTTGTTGTTGCTTCATCTATTCCAACCAATGAAGGACTGAGTACTATTTTTGATGTTGGTGGTCCTTCAGCTCCACCAGAATCATCTCCTCCCAGGCTTTATCATGAAGTTGTCTCAGAGAGACTTGCTCTACATCTGGCCCAAGAACAAACCTCAGAGCCTTCCTCCCGATCTAAAGGAATTTCTATTGAGGAAGGCCAATCAGGAGAAGATGATCCCACCATTCTTGGACTTTAAAAGGAGATCAGCGTGCTTATTCAGAAAAATACTGAGCTTGATATATGTGTTGTTGATCTTCAACCTCAAAAGGCCCAACTTAAAAGTCGTGCTGCAGATCTTGAAGCGGATAAAACTCAGAAATTAAAAAAAAAATTGATCTGCAAACACACATGGGAACTTTGACTGCATGTTATTTTGTTCTAAAGAAGAAACTGGCAGAGGAATTTGGCGACAAATTCAAATCATGAATTCAAGAGTCTAGTGCTGGCAAGTCCTCTCAAGAACCCCCCGTTGCCCCACCGACTGTGAGTACATCTCAGGTCGTTGATCGATTTGAGTGACAACCAGTTCAAGCACCCAACGTTGTTGCACTAAAACGTGCCAAATTAGCAGCATCTGACAAGAAAAAGCAACTATTTTTCAAGAAGAGCTCATATCAAAATGCTCCTAGAGATCAACCCAAAGTCACCGTCACTGATCATGAAAAGAAAAAATTTTGACACATGTACGGTGATAGAACAGGAATTGTCTCATGGGGCTTTCATGACAGGCTAAACATGTGTATAGTGAGACGCAAAAGCAAAAATGTGGAGTATTACAAAGACTTCCATGATTTCAGTTCATGGACAAGGGTTGTGACAACCCAAGTTGTTCCATTACATCTCCCCGTTACCGTTAACGGAATATTCCAGTTTATAAAGTTCCGTTAATTAGAGGTCATCAAATTTAATAAACATTCCATTTGTTTACATTTAATATGTCGTTAATTCATGATAAAAAGAAATAAAAACACATAACACCCAATTCCATTTATTTGGAAAATGTTAATTTTTGTTGCTACGACCACTAAATCGGGTGCGACCAAAAGCCCCGTTTAACGGTAGTATCGGGTAAAATTCCACTGAGCCCCGACTCGGAACCCTATATAAAAGTGAGTGGAGTCCATTGGAGACTTTTTACACTCCCTAAACACTCTCTCTCTATACTCTCTCTGTAGGCTCGTTATCGACTCAAAAACCGCGATTTCCGACTCGTAAACGTAAGACTATCAACCCTAACTTGTTCTATGCGTACATTATTGTCTTTTTAGCCTAAAAATCACAAGATTGAGACATGAAAAAGGAGTTTACGGCCTAAGTGCCTCCCTAGGCCGTAAGCCCCCAAAAGTTGTCCAAAATAACTCAAGAATGTCCCTAATGGCTTGGGAATAAGTCAAGGGAATTGCCTGGGAGTGTTTAAACATTAAATAACAATGATTTAGGGCATAAAAGAGAGTTTACGGCCCAAGCACATGCTTAGGCCGTAAACCCCTCTAAACCATGTCAAAATGCCCCCAAAAACACTCCAAAATCACCCTAGGGATTAACACCTAAATTGGAGGCTTATACTCTTGGCTTTAGATCACTTAAACATAAATATTTAGGGTGTAAAAAGGAGTTTATGGCCCAATTAAACACCTCTCAATCATGCAAAAGAGCCCTTAGGCTTCATACATAACTTAGGGACTTAGTATTTGGGGTTTGGACCAATTAAACACAACAAAATGAAGGGTCAAAAGGAGTTTACGGCCCAGGCATGTACCAGGGCCGTAAACACCCTTAAACATCCGCAAAACATAAATTTTGTCCCCCAAATGGCCTTAGACTATTACCAAAACGCTTAGGAAATTACCCTCTACCACTTAAGCCTCTAAAAACACCAAAAGGGGGTATGTATAGGAGCTTACGGCCGTAAGCTCCCTTGCTTATGGCCGTACACTCCTCAAAGGGGCCATTTCATGCTTAAACTCATTCATACTTTATGGTTTTGGACTGAGGATAATTCCATGAGCAAGTGGAAGCCTTAAAACACCCTAGGACACCCTCACCATGAGTTTACGGCCGTAAACTCAAGGGGAGTAGTCCCTGGGCCGTAAACTAAGTGTTAAGGGTTTACTCTTGGAGAGTAAACTCCATTCCTTAGCCATACGCACCCTTAGACGCTACCCGGGACACCCAAACACATATCCAAAGTGTTTTCCGCTCCTGTGAGCGCGTATATTTGTTTAATTAGTATTAAATATACTAATTGTATGTGAACATATGTTCTCGTATGTTAAATAGGTCATTGTGTGTGTTCAAGTCCTTGGGTGACGCCGAACGCCCAAACGGCACCTTCATCGGAGCTACTTACACCAGGTGAGTTCATACCCCTGAATGAACCTTTTAAATGTTTTTACATGTTTTATAGGGGGGGGGGAATACAAGTTAAACATGCCAGTTATCATATCAATCACATGTGATTGATAACCCGCATGCACAAGATTTTACGACACTGTACACTGTTTTACTGAGTAGGACACTATAATGGTTTTCTAAAAGGCTTTCATTCATTTCAAAACTCTTGCTTATACTGTTTTGTATAAATTCATTCTAAACTGATTTATGAAAGATTTCCAAAGATTTTCAAACATGTTTTTACAAAAGGATACAAATTGTGATTTTCTCCGAATATAAAGGTTTTTCATCAAAGTTTCTCTTTCACGACGTATAGTTTTACTTATTAGATACTGTTGTTTCGCTTATACTTATTTTAAACTCCTACTTAGTAACGCTTTCACTTATACTTGTAGTCTCTTATACCGATAGACGCTCTTACTTCACTTATTGTCGTCTCTACTTCGTGATACGCTTATACTTGTTCGACACTCATACTTCACTTGCGACCATTTCTATTTCACTTGTTCGACACTCATAATTCACTTGCGACCGCTCCTACTTCACTTATTGGACACTCCTACTTCACAAGAATCACTTCTACTTGATACACACTCAGTCGTAGTTAGATGTATGTATGTGCTTGTATAGATGCATATAAATAATGATTAAAGGACTTAGGAAGGCTTGTCCGCCCTATTTCCTTTTCTTCGTTGAGATGTGGTCTGGTGGGATCGGATGTCCATCCGAAGGTCGTTTGATTCATTACTTATATATTATGTACACAAGCATAGACATATGGGTTTACTTTAATCAGTTCAGTTAAGAGTCTCTACCTCTAGTCTACACTTACATTAGAAACCCACTATTGGGAAGTCTCTACCTCTAGTTCGGCACTTACACACTACCCACTATTTGGAAGTCTTTACCCACTATTTGGGATGCATCTTCAGGAGACGGCCTTCTCCGTTGTCTAGTTGGTAACCAGAGTCTCCTGTAGGGAGAGCGGACATTGTGTGTATAGATCTATACGGGATTGACAACCCCGCAACCAGATTGCTAGCTACAGTCCTGGCCTACCAAGCCAACGGGTGACAAATGTCACATTTTAGACGCTTGTAGGGCGTCTGGTACTCTAGTCAGTATGGTTACAAGTATCCCGGGTTGCCTTATAATTCATTGGCTTTAAGGTAATGGTATTTCGCCAGCAATATACACTGTATGCTGGTAATTCATTTTCAGAGTCACACTTTTTTGACCTTACAAGACGTATCTTTCATTTGATACTGTCTGGGGTCTGTCTCCTCTGTTTTGACCTTACAAGACGTATCTTTCATTTGATACTGTCTGGGGTCTGTCTCCTCTGTTTTGACCTTACAAGACGTATCTCTCATTTGATGATGTCTGGGGTCTGTGTCCACTGTATTCATAGTGTCCACTGTGTTCACTGTATTCACTGTTTTAGACCTTGCTAGACATATATTTCATTTGATATTGTATGCGGTCTGTATTCACTGTCTTGGACCTTACCAGCTGTACCTTTCATTTGGTACCTTCTGGTGTCTGAGTCTCTATTTGTTAGACTGAACCAGGCATGTCGTTTGTTCGATACTCTCCTGGAGTCTATGATTCCTTGCCTTAGTCAGCAGTCCTTACTGATGAGGCATATGTTATTCCCTAATGTCGTTTGCTTTCTTCAATAATCAAATTCAGTATTTTGATAATGATAGCAATTTAGGGAAAACTACTTTTTACCACATAACACTGACCAGCCTTGGTAGAAGGCTGCTTTATTAAAGAAAATATAGGATTTTCGGGAAAGAAGTCTAATGCACTGTAAACACTTAAACTACTACTTTATAAAGTTATTTGACTAAATGACACTAAATACTTATGAACTCACCAGCATTTGTAAAAATGCTGATACTCGCTTTTCAAATAACTTGTATTCTCAGGTTAGCATTAGACAGGTACACCTCCGGAGCTGTTGTTGAAGACGGCATTAGTACCTTGCTGTACTTATTATATTTGTTTGTATACTTTGAATTGTTGTAATGTAACCATGTAAAATTATTAGTATTAATGCAATGTCTTGTTGTACTTTGATTACTATAATGCATGTGTTGTGATACTTGACATGACGTCATCCACCCCAGAACGTTTCCGCCGTTCCGGTTTTGGGGTGTGACAGATTGGTATCAGAGCATTGTTTATAGTGAGCTAAGTATATCAATTCATAAAAGATATACAACCTATAAACACAATGGGATAAAACACTCTGACCAAGAATTATACTTTAAAATATAACCATATTTTACCAAAGTATAATAACATCCAGAATCTAAACACTCGAACAAAAGTATCACAAGAAGAACAATGATAAAAGTCTTCGGATGTTGACCATTACCGTCAAACCTAGGAAGTTATGTAATCGTAAGCTGGGATAAATGTAACCTAATCAACTACATTTATTCAAGATGCGATGAACGTGTTCTTGGGGGTGATAGTGGTGTACAACAGGTCTGAAACTTACCAACTAGGATTGTAGAGCCAAACGTAAAGTTAAAATACTATAGGAGTATTTTAGAACACTAAAAGATTCACACTAATCCCAGAATCATAATCAGAAGATAAGAATCAAACAAGAATTAAAATACCATAGGGGTATTTTAGAATCCATAACTAACCTTGCGTGCATAACTAAAAAGATCCTTATTGATATACCTACAACTACAGAGGGTGTACTCCCAAGGTTATATATAATAAGGATCCCACAGGCTAAGAATGTGTGGTTTCGCTCTACATCCTTTTCCTTGTTTGGATGTGGATTCCGAGTAGTATCACATATTCGAAGGCCTATCGGATCTAAACTATATATGATTTGTATACCCTGTGTAATCGTAGCAGGACTCGATATGGATCATCCAGTGAAATGCTAATAATCTCTTAGGATTCTTTAGACATTTCCATTCTCGCGCGAACCCTGTAGACAACCTTATCCACTTCAGTGCTTGGCATATGAGTTGATTCAGACCCAGAGAAGGTTCATTGAGAAGAGTTCCTGTTCGGAAATAAATGAACTGGGTCGAGACCATTGAATTCACTAGGTGCCTATATTCTTTTAGGGAAAGTGGTGAGAGATTCGCCTAAAACTTCTGAGATTCCAATCATCCATCATGAAGCGGTGACACCCAGAGTTGGAATCAGAAGGAAGGCGGGTTAGAAATTCAATATGTCTTCACAAGAAAAGAACCCTAGGTAACTACCCGAAGGAAACCAACGCCGATTCCAGTCAAAGATACGAGGCAGACCGAGGGAGCCAGTACATGGAACCCGGGAATTGTCTTTTCCTCGTGTTCGTCACACTAATAAACCCTTAAAATAATACAATTTAGTGAGTTAGTGATTACACTACTCACGCTATGTGTTAGGTAAATCGTCGATTCCCTTTGCCAGATACACGGTTAGGGCGGATCCCCGCACCTTTATTGAGAGTGCTTAGCCATGAGCATTCATGAGCCTCTCTTTCCGCAGTTTCGTTCCGAACCATTCTCAAATCTCTTCAGGCCGGAGAGTGAAACCTTTCCCAGTATAAAAGGTAACTTAGTAGGAACGACTCGCATCTTATGGCCTTTTTCCGATACTCATACTCCTACCTTGATTACTAGGACTACATCATAGGGATGTAGGTCGACACTCAGACGACCAGTACCCAAGGCATGGTAAAAATTTATGCCTAATACGTTCAGGACAGAAATGTCCAGGGTTAACCATCGTCTCTCATTACCTTGTATTCCTTTCCGTGTAGGAAAATCATGCCACCGAAGAAGTGTAACCAATCCACAAGCAAGAAACCTACTCTCTTATTCAATGAAGCTAGCTTCCAAGCTGCAGTCTCAGCAACCGTAGCAGCTGTCATGGCTCACCTGAATGCTAACATCACCAATGTTAGCAAGGGCCCTGTCGGGATTTCCAATCCTGGCAACGGACAGCAGCAACCAACAATTCCATACACAGCCACCCAAGAACTTCACTCAAACCCACTAAAGAGAAAACTCAAGATTGAGGAGGGAAGTACCTCGGCTCAAGGACCTTCCGAAGGGCAACGAGCTGATGCAGTCTATACCCCTGTCAATCCTTCCCTCCCGACTCCAAGAAGACCGTACCTAGGAGACCTTCCCCACTGCAGCAAGTGCAGCTACCATCATCATGGTCTCTGCCGAGAGCTCTATTGTGCTAGGTGCAACATGTTGGGGCATACTGCTCGCGTCTACAGAACCCCGGTTGAGTTCATTACATCAACCACCAATGTGACGACCCGTACAGTTTGCCACCTATGTGATAAAATGGGACACTTCAAGAAGGACTACCCAACCGAAGGGAAAGACAAAGACACAGAAGGAGCCTGACACTACTGCTTAGGGAGAAGCGGCAAGGAACTCGTTA
Source organism: Lactuca sativa (assembly GCF_002870075.4). Taxonomy (NCBI): domain Eukaryota; kingdom Viridiplantae; phylum Streptophyta; class Magnoliopsida; order Asterales; family Asteraceae; genus Lactuca; species Lactuca sativa. The sequence continues at coordinate 145,594,220 of NC_056631.2, forward strand.
GATTTTGGTAGGTCTCTCCAGCTCGGATAACTAAACTAAGAACATTAAAAGATTAATTCAAAATGTAAATTCTTCCCAGTAAGGAGAAAGTCGCAACACTGTAATAAGATTTAAAAATTGATCAGGTAAAACTATAATGGCTAAACATATACGTTACGACCATGTATATTTAAGATGGACAGACCTAGAGTGAGCGAATGCCGCCTCATTTCCTGTTCCTTGTTTGGTTGTGGATTTAGGGCGGGGTCGCTCAGTCAACAGTTCTCCCCACCTTAAATATACATGACTAGTATATGTGAGGGGATTATAGAAATGCCTTGTGAGAATCCACTGATGAAAAGGTACTCTATTCAGAAACACTTAGAACTCTCTATAGTTCTGCGTCGACGCTATCGGTCCAAGTATCCGCGGTAGTGATACAGGACGAAACCCGAGACGCCTAGAACTTGTGTGCCTATTCGGCACATGACTCTATCGATCTTCATTTTATCTCATGTCGGAATGTGCCAACTTCGACGACTCTATTGATCATGGTTTGACTTCATGCAACCATGTGTTTATCCTTAGTGTTGTGTAAAAAGAACTTTCTCCATAGCCATGTCGGCAAATAAAGGTTCTCCCGAACCTAAAACCTAACACAAAAAAAAAAGTTCTAACCTAATGTGATCCTTCAATCGTCTCTCTTATCTCAAACCTTCCGAAGTACCCAAGAGAGGGTACCGTGTGCCGTTGACCGACCCCTCGTAGTCAGATGAACACCAAAGTGAACGATACTGCAGATACTCCAGAAGATGACAACCATCCGGAGCATACTCAGAAGAATCCCTAGAAAGACCCTTCGCACCTCGCACGTCAGGTTCGTAAGCATAGAGATTAGAACTCCTGAGACTGACCACTATAACTAGGTATATGCATAAAGGTGGCATATAATTGAGATCAAAAAGATTTAAGGTGTGTGTTTCCTCCCTGTTCCCTGTTCCTCGTTGGGTTGTGGGTTTGGGGTGGAGACACACAGCTGAACATCCTACCGACCTCAATTATATACTACTTGCATACACCAAGTACTGGTGGTTAGGCTAAGCATGAGCTCTACCATGAACCTCTTAGAAAAGCCCTTCACCCTATTCCATAACATAAGAGCCGAAGTCAAGAGAATCACTGTGGGTTAAACTAGTAAAGTTCCGAGTGATGAGACCCTATACTCACTAGAATTGACCTAGACCGAGGAAACTCAGAACCTTCGGAAGAGTAGTTGCAGTAGATGCTCTTACTACTCAGGCACCTTGCCCACCCTGTTATAGACAGGTAGTGCCTATCATCCTCCACCCTCTCGCATGGAGGAAATCGTCGTCGCCCTATAGACAATGAAATACACTTTCCGAAGTGAACACTAGGATACCGAGAACCACAGGATAACCTTCACAGCCAAGAATACTTGATCAAATTGTAAAAGTAGTTGCGTTAAGCCTCAAGTCCCGAATCCTGAAGAGATTATAGACTTGACACTAGCCTTGGTGTTAGTCGAAGGGTTATGCAGGAACATACGTTTTCCGCGCCAGAATAAACCACAATCTTAGAGATTCATTGGACTATTAGGTGTTCCACGAATACTATCTCACGCAGAGATAGTAGAACCACCTCCTGAGATAGTCCAACACTCGTCTGGTGAAACCTTATATTCCCGACCTCCAGGGTTTCCGCGTCTCAAGCTTCGTTAGTGCAGGTCCATTTTGCACAAGCTTGAGATAGATACTCTACAGCAAACCGATAACCATAGTCACGCAACCCACTCGACGATCTAGAAAGTCTCTATCAGCCAGTTGATAGGAAACGCGAAACCAAAGACCACTCGAGATTCCTAAGAACCAACCTGAAGGACTACACGCACAGTACGAGTGAGAACGTTAGGAACTTCGGAATGGCGATCACGCCAGTGATGATCTTGCCATAGAAGTACACTATGTTCTTAGTACTGAAAAGCTCTACCATTCCGAGAGCTTAGGACCATATGAGAATCCCCATTGAGATTAGGTCCAACCCTATGCAGGCCGCTACTACCTTCGGATATACCACAAGATTCACACCCGGTCGATCCACTTCTTAGACTTGATATGTGATTTCCCGACAATACTCTTTGTGCCTCACTCATCTTGATAGAATCCATTGAGAACTATAACCCTGTAGATACACCAGTTGGAAACCCACTAGCTACACTAGAGGGAATCCGCCTCCCGTACGTGAACGTCTGTCGGAATGACAAACACAGACTAGAGTTCACTTGGGAATGCGAGGACAACCGTATAGGAAGTACTCGCTTACCTCTACATGGCCATTCATACCTACTTCCTTGCCAAGACCTAAATTTCGGGACAAAATTCCCTCTAACGGGGGGATGATGTGACAACCCAAGTTGTTCCGTTACATCTCCCCGTTACCGTTAACAGAATATTCCAGTTTATAAAGTTCCGTTAATTAGAGGTCGCCAAATTTAATAAACATTTCATTTGTTTACATTTAATATGCCGTTAAGTCGTGATAAAAAGAAATAAAAACACATAACACCCAATTCCATTTATTTGGAAAATGTTAAGTTTTATTGTTACGACCAGTAAATCGGGTGCGACCAAAAGCCCCGTTTAACGGCAGTATCGGGTAAAATTCCACTGAGCCCCGACTCGGAACCCTATATAAAGGTGAGTGGAGTCCATTGGAGACTTTTTACACTCCCTAAACACACTCTCTCTCTATACTCTCTCTCTAGGCTCGTTATCGACTCAAAAACCGCGATTTCCGACTCCTAAACGTAAGACTATCAACCCTAACTTGTTCTATGCGTACATTATTGTCTTTTTAGCCTAAAAATCACAAGATTGAGACATGAAAAAGGAGTTTATGGCCTAAGTGCCTCCCTAGGCCGTAAACCCCCAAAAGTTGGCCAAAATGACTCAAGAATGTCCCTAATGGCTTGGGAATAAATCAAGGGAATTACCTAGGAGTGTTTGAACATTAAATAACAATGATTTAGGGCATAAAAGAGAGTTTACGGGCCAAGCACATGCTTAGGCCGTAAACCCCTCTAAACCATGTCAAAATGCCCCAAAAACACTCCAAAATCACCCTAGGGCTTAACACCTAAATTGGGGGCTTATCCTCTTGGGTTTAGATCACTTAAACATAAAGATTTAGGGTGTAAAAAGGAGTTTATGGCCCAGGCTTTGGCCAAGGCCGTAAACACCTCTCAATCATGCAAAAGAGCCCCAAACACACTCCTAAAACACCCTTAGGCTTCATACATAACTTAGGGACTTAGTATTTGGGGTTTGGACCAATTAAACACAACAAAATGAAGGGTCAAAAGGAGTTTATGGCCCAGGCATGTACCAGGGTCGTAAACACCCTTAAACATCCCCAAAATATAAATTTTGTCCCCCACATGGCCTTAGACTATTACCAAAATGCTTAGGAAATTACCCTCTACCACTTAAGCCTTTAAAAACACCAAAAGGGGGTATGTATAGGAGCTTACGGCCATAAGCTCCCTTGCTTATGGCCGTAAACTCCTCAATGGGGCCATTTCATGCTTAAACTCATTCACACTTTATGGTTTTGGACTTAGGATAATTCCATGAGCAAGTAGAAGCCTTAAAACACCCTAGGACACCCTCACCATGAGTTTACGGAAGTAAAATCATGGGGAGTAGCCCTTGGGCCGTAAACAAAGTGTTAAGGGTTTACTCTTGGAGAGTAAACTCCATTCCCTAGCCATATGCACCCTTAGACGCTACCTGGGACACCCAAACACATATCCAAAGTGTTTTCCGCTCCTGTGAGTGCGTATATTTGTTTAATTAGTATTAAATATACTAATTGTATGTGAACATATGTTATCATATGTTAAATAGGTCATTGTGTGTGTTCAAGTCCTTGCGTGACGCCGAACGCCCAAACGGCACCTTCGTCGGACCTACTTACACCAGGTGAGTTCATACCCTAGAATGAACCTTTTAAATGTTTTTACATGTTTTATAGGGGGGGGGGGTACAAGTTAAACATGCCAGTTATCATATCAATCACATGTGATTGATAACCCGCATGCACAAGATTTTATGACACTATACACTGTTTTACTGAGTAGGACACTATAATGGTTTTTCTAAAAGGCTTTCATTCGTTTCAAAACTCTTACTTATACTGTTTTGTATAAATTCATTCTAAAATGATTTATGAAAGATTTCCAAAGATTTTCAAACATGTTTTTACAAAAGGATACAAATGGTGATTTTCTCCGAATATAAAGGTTTTTCATCAAAGTTTCTCTTTCACGACGTATAGTTTTAGTTATTAGATACTGTTGTTTCACTTATACTTATTTTATACTCCTACTTAGTAACGCTTTCACTTATACTTGTAGTCGCTTATACCGATAGACGCTCTTACTTCACTTATTGTCGTCTCTACTTCATGATACGCTTATACTTGTTCGACACTCATACTTCACTTGCGACCATTTCTACTTCACTTGTTCGACACTCATACTTCACTTGCGACCGCTCCTACTTCACTTATTGGACACTCCTACTTCACAAGAATCACTTCTACTCGATACACACTCAGTCGTAGTTAGATGTATGTATGTGCTTGTATAGATGCATATAAATAATGATTGAAGGACTTAGGAAGGCTTGTCCGCCCTATTTCCTTTTCTTCGTTGAGATGTGGTCTGGTGGGATCGGATGTCCATCTGAAGGTCGTTTGATTCATTACTTATATATTATATACACAAGCATAGACATATGGGTTTACTTCAATCAGTTCAGTTAAGAGTCTCTACCTCTAGTCTACACTTATATTAGAAACCCACTATTGGGAAGTCTCTACCTCTAGTTCAGCACTTACACACTACCCACTATTTGGAAGTCTTTACCCACTATTTGGGATGCATCTTCAGGACACGAACTTCTCCGTCGTCTAGTTGGTAACCAGAGTCTCCTGTAGGGAGAGCGGACATTGTGTGTATAGATCTATACGGGATTGACAACCCCGCACCCAGACTGCTAGCTACAGTCCCGACCTACCAAGCCAACGGGTGACAAATGTCACATTTTAGACGCTTGTAGGGTGTCTGGTACTCTAGTTAGTATGGTTATGAGTATCCCGGTTTACCTTATAATTCATTGGCTTTAAGGTAACGGTATTTCGCCAGCAATATACACTGTATGCTGGTAATTCATTTTCAGAGTCACACTTTTTTGACCTTACAAGACGTATCTTTCATTTGATACTGTCTGGGATCTGTCTCCTCTGTTTTGACCTTACAAGACGTATCTTTCACTTGATACTGTCTGGGGTCTGTCTCCTCTGTTTCGACCTTACAAGACATATCTCTCATTTGATGCTGTCTGGGGTCTGTATCCACTGTATTCACAGTATCCACTGTATTCACAGTTTTAGACCTTGCTAGGCGTATCTTTCATTTTATATTGTATGCGGTCTGTATTCACTGTTTTGGACCTTACCAGCTCTACCTTTCATTTGGTACCTTCTGGGGTCTGAGTCTCTATTTGTTAGACTGAACCAGGCGTGTCGTTTGTTCGATACTCTCCTGGAGTCTATGATTCCTTGCCTTAGTCAGCAGTCCTCACTGCTGAGGCATATGTTATTCCCTAATGTCGTTTGCTTTCCTCAATAATCAAATTCAGTATTTTGATAATGATAGCAATTTAGGGAAAACTACTTTTTACCAGATAACACTAACCAACCTTGGTTGAAGGCTGCTTTATTAAAAAAAATATAGGATTTTCGGGAAAGAACTCTAATGCACTGTAAACACTTAAACTACTACTTTATAAAATTATTTGACTAAATGACACTAAATACTTATGAACTCACCAGCATTTGTAAAAATGCTGATACTCGCTTTTCAAATAACTTGTATTCTCAGGTTAGCATTAGACAGGTACACCTCCGGAGCTGTTGATGTAGACGGCATTAGTACCTTGCTATACTTATTATATTTGTTTGTATATTTTGAATTGTTGTAATGTAACCATGTAAAATTATTAGTATTAGTGCAATGTCTTCTTGTACTTTTATTACTATAATGCATGTGTTGTGATACTTGACATGACGTCATCTACCGCAGAACGTTTTCGTCGTTCCGGTTTTGGGGTGTGACAAGGGTGGATATTTCAGAACTATCCAGTGCTCCATTTGCAAATCCATTAGGTGATCCACGGGCGACTCATTTCAAGTTGTTCTTTGAGGACCAAGTAAAGAAGGGATTTCCTGGCATGAAGACCACTGAGTCTTTCATTACTAGATTCCTTAAAGTACTGGATCCCAAGACAAATAAGCCTTTTCAGACTGTGATGTGGCCACCAACCAACCAAGTTAGGCAACTTCCAGTATTGTAGACCTTCCGTGATGGATCTCTTGCAAACATGAGTTACTGGGTCTATGATGAAACCACTACGACTTCTATCATTAATTTCCAAGATGGTTGCTTTCGCCTGTTCGGAAAAAGAGACCTACTTCAATTTGGAAAGTGGGATATTCATCATTTGGCTCTAAATCAAATCAAGGTGGCTAAAGAGATTTTCGAGCCTACTGCTAAAGAATACACAACAATGCTCGCCGAGATTATTGGAAAAGAGATGTAGCGAGGGGAAATTGGGGGGGGGGGGGGGGGGCGGGTCCGATGTGCTTATAATTCAAAGAGACTGAGTCATGGCTAGCCCCAAACCAAAGGGGAGATTGAAGGGTCTAGTTAGTGGTTTGGGCTAGGCTAATCGATGTATAGGTCTTATTGAGTCATTAATCATGTAATTGAAGTGTTTTGGGTACGTTTACGACCAGAGTTAGTTTACGCATGTAAACATGTTTACGGCCGTAAACCTATTAACGGCTAGTCCATCTCCCCTATATATAGGGAGTGTCTGAGTCTGTTAGTTGTTGTTGATAATTCACTACTATTTACGGCGATTAGTGTTTGTCCAACTTGTACCCGACGTTTTTGTATATAAACGTGTGCAAGGCTTGGTTTAATATTCTTCTACACTATTCTCATCTTGTTTGATTGTCAGATTGCATGATCACTGGTTAAGATCCTAGTTTAGGGCCTTATAGACTATGCACTCACTTGTTAAAGTGATGATTCCAAACTCGGGCAGCGCTTCGCTTCTAACAATTCTATTTTCGTTCAACGAAACCTAGTATCATTACTGATAGAATTTAGTATAATATTTATTGAGACTATTTACGAGCGTTATTGTTTTATAAGTGTAAAACAATACTTTTTAAATACTATGTATAGACAGGGGCCATGCATGAAACACCGAAGGTCAAGACCATTTTGGCATTATACTACATCTAATATCCAACAACCCTATGCAGCCCTTCAAACCAGATTATCCGTACAACGAGTAGTTAACAAATATTATAATAACACTTTTTGTAATATATTTTATAATATATTTATTGTTTATAACTTCATAATAACGATATTGAACTTAAATGTAAGCTATACTTAAAGTAGGGTAAGCATAACTAACCTACTAGGAGGTTTGGCTAGGACCCAGGCTCTACATGGCCAGAACTTCATAGCCGAAAAGCTCTTCTTCTCGGAGCTTTCTGGTGCTCCAGGACTCGCCTCTTAGCACTTGGGAAGTACTTAGGCTTGGGACATGTTTAGAGAGAAGTTAGAGAGAGAGAGAAGGGTTAAGGTGTAAGGATTTTATGGAAGCCCTTGCATGGCATTTATTGGCTGGACTCCTCGGTTACACTGGGCATACACTCAGAGGTACATTGCGCTTACCCATTATGTTGCGCGTACGAGGGGTAAGTGTCGATTTGTTGGATTTTGAGCATTCTAACGCTCATGTGGTGTACATGTAACCCTAGAAACCTTGGATCTATGTTTTACTATGATACATGAAAATTTGTTTTTCCAAGGTTCTTAACCTAACTAGCATGGCATGGAGAACTTTAAAACATAATAAGCTAGTAAAGTTACATACTTTTTAGTAGTGGTTGATTGCTTGGAGTTTAAGAACCTAGCACCAATAATGTGGATGCCTCAAATGGAAGTCTCAAATCACCACAAACGTTGGAAACTTGAGACAGTAGTAGCACTCTTCTTGAAATCAGCCCTATTTAGCATTCACACCAAAAACTAGTCTCATTTCAAGTACCAAGGACTCCTTTATATAGTGTGGTGGATTAGGGTTACATCCATGTAAACCCTAATACCCATGACCTTTCATTTCCATGAGATCCATCGGTTAAAGCTCCATGAACTATCCATTGACTTACTATGCAAGCCTACCCCATTCTAAATAAGCATTAGCCCACACTATATAAATACAAGAGTCCATATTTAATTACTCACACTTTTGATCACTAAATTAATTCTAAATTAATTTTAGATCAATACTGATTAAATAATATGATTTCTTATTAATATATTAGAACTTATAAGATATTAATAGATCATAACTTATACTATTCTCAAAACATTATCCATATAATTTGTTTGGGTGAAGTGGAACCCAAATGGACCATGCCGGGTCAGGTCAAGTACATCTCAAATATAGTTATAGACTTAGACACCTTATCCAACAGTCTCCTACATGGATAAGTCTAATAACTATAGCTGTAATTATGACTTCAGGAACCGACCGAAAATCGTAGCTCTTAAAACTACGTTGAACTATGTAGGGCCATTTTACATAAGGGGTCATATATTCCTATGTTGTAGATATCAGCCGGACAAATACATGGAACAATGTCTTACTTATTGTCCAGCATTTTGTTTCTCGATTTCCGATTTGGTTGACATAGAACTTAATTGAACACATCAATTTAGTTCTGACCAGGCTCGGTACATGGGTCAACACAAAATCATCGAGTGGCCTAGATATCGCTTCTAATCCAAGAAGGAACACATAAACTTCAAATCATATGCATGTTCTACTACTTGTTGAATTATACACAAAGGCACGTTTTATAACATCGTGTTACCAATGCATTTTCGTACAATCAATGTATAACCAACTCATAGGAAGCAAGGCATTTCTCTAGGTTTGAAGACTTATAGGATATTACCGTCTCACGATCACTCGAGATAAATTCCATGAAGTGATACCAGTGAGCATGGGTTGAATCGAATACTCATAACTTATGAGCACTCATGAGTGTTGTAGCAACACTTTTGCAATGTCCAACATCTTAGACATCTACAACCAACTACATGATAGTCTTGATTCATATCTACTTCCGACATATGACCGACTATGGAGAATTTGAATAATATGACATACCATAACATAACTATTCTGGAAGTCAAAACATGCAAAATGAAATGATAGTAAACGATTGACAAAAGATAGCAACACTTTAATCATAAATAAACAAAACTTTTATTCACCATCAATTGTCAATTACACTTTACACATTTAAAGGGTATCTAACTATTAAAACTAATATCATCCTTCAGCCCTATGCGCCTAGCATGCTAGAGATGCTTAACCCTGCCCAGTCCCTTCGTGAAGGGATCTGCCGAGTTCTCATCCGATGATACCCTCTTTTCCACGAGGAGTCCTTCTTCTACTCGGTTTCTGATGAAATGATATTTTCTGTCAATGTGTTTGGCATGATCTCTTCGTTCCTTGGCTAAGGAAACCGCACTATTGTTGTCACCAAAAATCTCCATAAGCTCCTTTATAGCTGGTACAGCTCCAAGGTCTCCGATGATGTTCTTTAGCCATATAGCCTCCTTAGCTGCCTCGCTTTCCACTATATACTCTGATTTACAAGTTGAATCAGCCACTGTCTCCTGCTTGGAACTTTTCCAAGTTATTGCTCCTCTATTTAAAGTAAGGACCCAGCCGACCTGAGAGCAGAAATTATCCCTATCATTCTGGAATCTAGCATCACTATACCCTACTACGCTCAAGTCATCACTCCCACCGAGGGTAAGGACCCAGTCCTTAGTCCTCTGCTGGTACTTGAGAATGTTCTTTTCCATAGTCCAATGATCCTTGCCAGGATTCCCCATATATCTGCTGACCATGCTTAGTGCAAAGGCCACATCAGGACGAGTACAAGTCATAGCATACATGATCGAGCCTACAGTGGAAGCATACGGAACTCGACTCATCTCTGCTATCTCAGCCTCTGTACTCGGGTTCTAAGTCTTACTCAGTCTGGCATTACTCTGGATCGGTAACTCACCTTTCTTGGAGTTCTTCATGCTGAATCTTTTCAACACTTTATCCACATAGGTGCTCTAACTAAGTCCAATTAGTCTTTTACTCATGTCTCTCAAAATCCTTATCCCAAGGATATAAGCAGCTTCTCCAAGGTCCTTCATATTGAAACACTTCCCAAGCCAGGATTTCACTTCCTGCAGAGTTGGGATGTCATTTCCTTTGAGTAGTATGTCATCCACATATAATACGAAAAAGCGAACTGTACTCCCACTAGCCTTGACATATACACAAGATTCATCTTCACTCCTCGAAAAACCAAACTCTTTAACTTTCTCATCGAAAAAAAGATTCCATTTGCGGGGTGCTTTCTTTAATCCATAGATGGATTTCTCAAGCTTACACACTCTACTAGGGTACTCTGTACTGAAAAAACCCTCTGGCTGACTCATGTAAACATGCTCAGCCAACTTTTAATTAAGCAAAGAGGTTTTGACATCCATTTGCCATATTTCATAATCATGAAATGCAACAATTGCTAACATAACCCTAATAGACTTAATCTTCGCTACCGGTGAAAAGGTCTCATCATAATCAACTCCTGGAGTTTCAGAAAAGCCCTTTGCAACCAGTCGCGCCTTATAAGTGTGTACATTACCATCCTAGTCGGTCTTCTTCCTATAGATCCATTTGCACCCAACTGTCTTACGACCTGGTACATTGTCAACCAAGTTCCAAACTTGATTGTCATACATGGACTGTATTTCACTGTACATAGCCTCTTTCCATTTAGTAGCCTCAGGGCCTGCAATGGCTTCCGTGTAGCTGTTAGGTTCATCCAGACTCACTAGCATGCTATCATTGATAAGTGTATCACCTTCCGCAGTAATATGGAAACCATAGTAATGCTCAAGTGCATTCCTAACTCTCGTGGAACGCCTCAGAGGTACAGACTCTTTTGTCGGAACAACAGGAGTTTCCTCCTCAGGTTGATTGCTAGGGTTTAAGGTTCCTTCACCACTTGACTCTTGAATTTATTCAAGGTCAATTTGCCCGTCACTGTTTCCATGGCTCATGAATTCTCTCTCACGAAAGAATCCTCTCCTTGCTACAAAGACCACATTATCACTAGGTTTGTAGAAGAGGTAACCAAAGGATCTATGTGGGTAGCCGATGAAAATACACCTCTCACTTCGAGGTTCGAGCATATCATGAGACTCATGTCTCATAAAAAGCCTCACAACCCAAATCTTGACGTGGTCCAGATTGGGAACTTTTCTGATCCACATCTCATGAGGTGTTTTTGGAAACCTTCTTTGTAGGGACTAGATTAAGGATATGGGCGACAGTCTCTAAGGCATACCCGCAGAATGAGATTGGTAGCGAAACTCGACTCTTCATGGAATGAACCATATCTAACAAGGTTCGATTGCGCCTCTCAGCCACACCATTAAGCTGTGGTGTCATGGGAGGTGTCAATTGTGAGATAATCCCACATTCCTTAAGATAGTCAAGGAACTCTGTACTAAGATACTCACCGCCTCAATTGGATCGAAGCATCTTAATGTTTCTGCCCAACTAATTCTCCACTTCCTATTTGAACTCTTTGAATCTTTCAAAGGTCTCTAATTTATGCTTGATTAAGTAGACATATTCATATCTACTATAATCATCAGTAAAAGTCACATAGAAGCGGTTACCATCTCTTGTGGCGGTTCTGAAAGGTCTATACACATCAGTATGTATGAGGTCCACCAAACCCCCACCGCTAGCACAAGAAACAGTGAAGGGTGACTTTGTCATTTTTCCCAAGCAAACAAGATTCACAACTATCATCTGACTTTAGGTCAAACGACTCCAAAAATCCATCCTTTCGGAGTTAACCTATGCATTTCTTGCTTACATGTCCAAGACGACAATGCCATAATGATGCTTTATCTAAAATAGTGGAAAAATCGATACACAATACATTATTTCCTAGGTTATCAACAACCGACACAGTTTCATACACACCATCACAAGGTAATGCTTTAAAATAAAAATATTATTAAAGAAAGCATTAATACCACCACTATCATTATCAAATGAAAAGGTAAATCCTTGTTTGCACAAACCGTGAAAGGAAATTATATTCCTTGCCATTTCAGACGAGTAACAAAACTTATTCAAATCTAATACTAATCCACTACTTAGCAACAAAGAATAAACTCCAATCTTGGTGATAGGTGAAGCTATCCTATTCCCCATGATCAAGTTTATCTTCCCATGCTCCACATTCTCACTTTTTCTTAGTCCCTGCAGATCAGTATATATGTGAATACCACATCCTGTATCAAGGACCCAAGAATTAGAATGACGTGAATTATTATACAATATAGTGTATGTACCTGCATGGTTGGGTTTTACTTTTCCATCCTTCACATCTTGCTAGTACTTTTGGTAGTTTCACTTCTAGTGCGACTTTTCATGGAACGAGAAGCATTTCGCCTCTTTAGGGTTAGCAGAAGGAGTGACGAAACGTTTATTGGTTCCACTTGAAGAGGAGCCATCAAGGGTCTTCCCCTTGGTGCCCTTCGAAGGGCTCTTTCTCTTCTTTCCTTTGCCTTGCCCGATTGCCAAGACAGGGGTCGCGGTAGGAGTAGGAGTGGTAACAACCGATTTACTCTTAAGACCACTTTCTACGGTCTTCAAGAGTCCTTGAAGTTTGCTAAGTGTAACTTCTTCCTTATTCATGTGATATGTCATACGGAATTTATCATAACACGAAGGTAAGGACTGCAAAATGATATGAATTTCCAACTCCTCGGGGAAGTTCACATTTAGTTTCAGTAAAGGGTTCACATACCATTGCATTTTATGCATGTGGCCCGTGATGGGTTCACCATCATTCATTAGGGTTGTTATCATGGAGGACATGATTTCATATCGTTCTTGACGAGCACTCTGATGGTAGTGGTCCATCAAATTCTGGTGCAACTCAAAAGGATAGTAGTACTCATAGGACTTTTGGACCTCGGTTGTCATAGTAGTTGGTATTCAGCGATCTCCTCAGGAGTAGCAGATGGCTCAAGTTCCTTAAGCTCCTTGTCGAGGACGTATTTTTTGTCCTCATGCCGAGAGACCATCCCGATGTTCCTGATCCAAGCCATAAAGTTGGATCCATCAAAGATGACTCTCCCACAAAGGTTCATCAGAGAGAAGGAGCCAGTAAGGTTTGAGCCAGAAGCAACATTGTTGGAAGACATCTGAAAAGAAGAAAGACAATTTTAGATTAGATATAAAGATAGTCCTTAATAAAACACCCTAATGTAATATTAAGCTTAGGACTTAACAAAATATTTTATAACATAGAAGAGGGATGCCGTAATCAAAGCTATAAAATATTTGTAGGTAGGTGAATGACGATTCACGAATTTCCACCATGAAAAATGAAATAAATTATTAGGTTTTAATTGGTTTTGAAAATCCTAAATTCTTTGAGATTCACTAAATTCTTCAGGTTTTGTGACTGGGATGTCGAGGATCAGAAAAAAAGGTGTGAAGTAACCATGAAAATTACTTGGTACCCTTAGTATTTACCCCTCAATCGATGTGTTGGTTAACCACACGTGCTCCATCGATACTATGATAAACATTAAGTTACCCTTTTTCCTACCTTGTTAAGTCCAGGTTAGTGTGCCGATTAACCACACACGCTCCGCTAACGAATTAATCAAAGTTCAAAGTGTAATTTCATGGGTTTGCACCTTATTCACATTTTCCTAAAGTAACTAAGATTGTGAATTTATAAAAACATTTACTTACTTTATATTCATCATACTTTTAATGAAGATTTAAAGTCGTTGTCTTACCCGTTCGGCTAACGACCCTCCACCGATCAAGGAAGCGGTTGGTGAGAGTGGACACCCCTACTAACAGTAAAACGATTTTTTCTTATACATATATAATTATTATTAGACTTATAATATTCTAAAGCATAAGGGTTGAATTTTAACTTTTAAAATTCTATGGTTTTGAACTAAAGTTTTTTAAAATGCCTTTACATGTTCAAAAACTTGAGGGCAAGTTTTGTAACCTTCAAAACTTTTCATCTTTCATAACTTATGAGTTAATGGTTGAATAAAATGAGAGACTTTTCATTTTATGTAACCTATGTGTTTCTTTAATGATCTATAAAATGATGACTTTTTGTAATCCATAACTTAAGGACAAATTATGGATTCCATTAAAACACATAACGATCAAGAATTAAACTAACAAGCAAGTTACAAATAATTCCTATGATCTTCTAAACGCATAAGTTCATGAACATGCATATCAATGATTTCAAGAATCATAAATTAAGCATATAAAACATGAAATTTTGATAATAGCTATTGAAAATGGATTACCATAACCATTACACAATCTAAAACAAGTTTTATAACACCAAAATAGTTAGGGGTAAAGTTTCGAGTCCATTTCTAGTAGCAAAACTCGATAATCCGCATTATGGGGCTCCTATTTGTCGAGTGCACGAACCTACTCAACGAGTAAGATGAATTTACTCATGGACTCGTCGAGTCCCCCATGGACTCGGCGAGTTCATGCTGCAGAATGTAGAAAACTTGAGTTTTTTCAACAATTTGCATCAAGTATCAAATAATCAAACCTAGGCTCTGATACCACCATAGGGTTTTGAGCATTCTAACACAACTATGGTGTACATGCAACCCTAGAAACCTTCGATCTATGTTTTACTATGATACATGCAAATTTGTTTTTCCAAGGTTCTTAACCTAACTAGCATGGCATGGGGAACTTTAAAACATAATAAGCTAGTAGAGTTACATACCTTTTAGTAGTGGTTGATTGCTTGGAGTTTGAGAGCCTAGCACCAATAATGTGCATGCCTCAAATGGAAGTCACAAATCACCACAAAACTTGGAAACTTGAGAGAATAGTAGCACTCTTCTTGAAATTGGCCCTCTTAGCTTTCACACCAAAAACTAGTCTCATTTCAAGTGCCAAGGACTCCTTTATATAGTGTGATAGATTAGGGTTACATCCATGTCAACCCTAATACCCATTACCTTTCACTTCCATGGGTCCCTGGGTTAAAGCTACATGGACTATCCATGGACTTACCCTGCAAGCCTAGCCCATTCTAAATAAGCATTAGCCCACACTATATAAATACACCAGTCCATATTTAATTAGTCACACTTTTGATCACTAAATTTATTCTAAATTAATTTTAGATCAATACTAATTAAATAATATGATTTCTTATTAATATATTAGAACTTATAATATATTAATAAATCATAACTTATACTATTCTCAAAAGATTATCCATATATATTGTTTGGGTGAAGTGCAACCCAAATGGACCATGCCGGGTTGGGTCATGTACATGTCAAATATAGTTATTGACTTAGACACCTTATCCAATACGATTATCTGAAGCGAAGCCATGGGGAGAAAGCAAAGGATGAGATTCGGCCATGTCACCCTCTTCGCATAAAAATCCTCCTGACATCTAGATCCACACGTAGGTGGCAACATATTCTACAACTTTCGTTTAGACTCCATTTGCTAATTTTGACTTTATTTTGAAAGTTATATTTTAACAGGTCTGGATAGGTAAAATCCGTTAAAAATTCATAACTATGTCATTCGACGTAGGTTTTCGTCTGTCTTTTTATCGTTGAGCTCTTATTAACGAAATCTTCAATTCTCATTTAGATGGTGTCAGCTAAAAGTTAGTCGATCTAAAATTTGAATTTCGGGTTGTGCACTGCTATGTTATGTGATATCCCCTAATTTCTCGGCCAGAAAAGACCGATTTCATTTATGCTTTTAAAATAAACTCAGAGAAATCCTTTTAAAAGTTGTTGCAGAATTTGTTCCCAAAACAAAACATGATACAAATTTGTCAAAACCTTTCTTTAAGTAGTATATATATGTGCATTTTATATCAAAACCTCAAGATGTCATGTTCCGATACAGATCAAAAGCATAAACAAGACATTATAAGCCTTACAACCATTATTTACAACTACTATCCTATAATCCAAAAATCTCTCGTCATCATCCGACTATGCTCGGGGTCCACTACCTGTAATATAAAAAACTGAGTGGGTTAGGCTTGGGAGCCTGGTGAGCATATAGGGTTTTCAACCCACAATAGTAGTAAATCTATTAGATTCATCAATCAACAATAACCCTGATTACCTATTCCCGTTATCCTCACTTTACATCCCTAAATACGTATCACAAGGGACATAGCCTAAGGAATATCATCGGGATAAACACTACTACTAAGGGGACTCCTCAGCCATACATGTCCTAAAGGCAACCATGAGGGGGATGGAGTATACCAATGAACATATAGTTTACCAACACCTACAAGTTGTGAACCTGCTAGTGTTCCACTGGACTGTCTAAAAAGGTCCGTTGTCGTCATCTATACTCCGTTAGATGACTACAACAATAACAACAACAACATCGATGCCTCTCATCATTTTTACACACATCGACTATTTTGACTACCCATGTTTTGCCCAACATATTTGTAGATAAAATACATATACAATTTAAAACTTGTATAAAACATTTATTCAATAGTCACCTCAAATAAACAATTAATATAATTACACACAACACGTATTTTATAGAAAATAGTTCATATCTATGTGTAAGATGAAAGTGACTACACACTCACTTGATTTACTGATAATCGGGCAACACTTCGTTTCCTAAAACAGTCATTTCTAATAAAACAGGGAGTTTGATTGAGAAAACGGGTTGTGCGAGGGTTGGGCTTCAAAACTGAAAAGATAAATTTTTCCGCGTCTTTGGGCACTTCGGGACGTGTTTTGGGTGTTTGGTATAATACAAAGGCTTTGGGAGAAGTTGGAATGAAAGAAATATGAGTTTAGGGGTGTAAAATGGCAATTTTCCAAATTACCACCGGGGGGTCTCGCACCCTTCTATTTATAGGGGCGAGGTTTTTGATCCGAGGTCTGAGAAGCGAACACATGTCAGCAGATGTGAGGGTCAGGTGGCACATACATGCGAGGCTCGAGTTGTTGGCTTCTGATTGGACTGTGGTCTAGGTCCGAGGGGTGCAAGGTGGCACGCCTGCGAAGCTCGGATATGTCAGGAGGGCACGCGTCGAACGCTCATTGGACTGTGCTTCAGATCTGCCACCGGTGCGAGGCGCGTCAAGTTCCTACTATTGGATAAGGCACGTCGCCCACTGACCCGACCCGACATGGTCCATTTGGGTTGCATGGCATCATGCATTTGGATAGAATAAATGAGAGAAATAACACTTGTGGTTTATTAATATGTTATAAGTTCTAATATATTAATAGTATTATTTAATTAGTATTGACCAAGAATTAGTTTGGATTAATTAAGTTATCAAAAGATGACTAATTAAATATACGGGTTGATTATTTAAATCATCCATAACTTGTATAGTGGGCTAAAAGGCTCCATGGATTATCAAGTTGGGCTAAACCCATAGAATGCTCCATCGATGCTCCATGGGAGTTACAAACCCATAGGTCATGAAAATGAATAGTCATGAGACATTACGGTTTACATGGTGTGACCCTAGATGTCTCATACTATATAAGGAACATGCTATCTACCAAACTCGGCTAAACTAAGAACATAAGAGGGCTAGGCCGATTTTACAAGTGTGTGCATTCTCTCACAAGTCATTCCAAAGGCATTTGGTGTTGTGTGAAGCATTTGAGGCATCACACTTGGGGTTCTAGGCTCACAAGGTTTCAAGGTATCAAAATCAACGACAAGGTATGTAGTTTTAGCCATCCTTTTAGGATAAAGTTCCCCATGTATGCTATATAGGATTATGAACCTTGGAAATCATATTTTGCATGTATTTTAAACAAACATAGATCCAAGGTTTTCTAGGGTTGCATGTACACTTAGTGGTGTTAGAATGCTCAAAACATATCAGTGGTATCAGATCCTAGGCTTGTTTGTGAATACTTGATGCAAAATAGTGTTGAAAATCGATTTGAGCCAATTGAAAAGTTTGTACCTCTGAGGCATTCCACAAGGGTTAGGAATGCACCTGAGCATTATTATGGTTTCCATATTACTATGGAAGGTGATACACTTATCAGTGATGAGACACTGATAGGTATGGATGAACCTAACTGTTACGCGGAAGCCATGGCAGGCCCTGAGTCAGCCGAATGTGGAAAGAGGAAATGGACAGCGAGAAGAACACCGACATGTGTGACAACCCGAAATTTCCATTCTGTACAAACTATATCACTTCAATAGAAGTTATAACAGTCACAGTTAATTTTCAGACTTTTTCGTGTAAGTTTGAGTAATTCAGGGTTTACACTTCAGGAAGTATCAGGAGAGTGGGTGCACTAGGGTTTTGTGCAATACTGTTATTCCAACACTCTATTATATTAGAGATCATTTCAGGAATAAAAATATTTTCTGGCAAAAATATCTCATGACTATAAATAGAATTTTGAACCAAATTCATTCATTATTCGCATTTCCAACTAGAGAAAAGCCATTTTCTCTCTCACGGATCTTTGGGTTTTTATCCCAAATCGTGAGTACCTCTTTCTAGTAGTGTTAGAAAGCTTAATATGTGTTTATAACATGATTTAGAAGGCTAAATCACTAGATTTAGGAGTTTACTCCCCAAGGTGTTCTTGGGCGGTAAACTCCCGAAACAAAGCCTAGACCGACCCTTGTGTTATGCTACTGCCTTGGACACATTTGTAAGGGTATTAGTGACAACAAAACAACCAAGAAACACAAACACTTGGGAGTTCACGACCCAAGAGGATCTTGGACCGTGAACTCCAATAAAATGGATCAAACGGTGCTTTCAAGGCACCTAGAGCCCTAGACATTTGCATGGAAATTGTTCCCACTTAAATGAAGGATTAAAACACATCAAAAACACCCCTTCAAATGAGTTCACGACCCTAATAAGGTTCTTGGGCCGTAAACATCAAACAAAGGCACCAAAGTCTACCTAAGGCCTTCATATGCTTGGAAGAAAAGTCTAGAACCTATACCACATGTGCAAGAGACTTGAAAGCATCAAAAACACCCATACATAAGAGTTTACGGCCGCAAACTCTAAGGGAAATGGCCATAGGGCCGTAAACTCCTAAATGGAGTGTTTCTATTCCTTAAGCCCTTCCAAGAATTTAACCACCAAGTTGGAATAATTCTAGGAATCATTTGGAACTTCAAAACACACAATACCCCTGTGGTTGGGAGTTTACGGCCGTAAACTCAAGAGTTTACAACCGTAAACTCCATGTGTGATGGTATATGGAGAGTAAACTCATATATGGGGTCCTTTGGAACCCTAAACACAAGTGCCTTGTCCCACATTAGCTTAGATGAAATCCTTAGGGCTTAAAACACTTATATAAAGTGTATATTATGTCTTGGATGTCTTAACATTATCAATTAGTAATTTGAGACTAATTGAGTGCATATATGTGTGATTATATGTTCATTAGGATCGTAGTGTGTACAAGTCCTCACTTGACACCTAGCAATCCTACACCGTCCAGTTCATCCGAACCACCATCTACAGGTGAGTTCAAACCCCTTAATCAATGTTTTAAATGATTTTAAACATTTTTAATGGGGGGAATACAAGTAGAAAACAGTATGTTATTAAATCAATCTTATGTATTTTATAACTGTGTTTTCACTCAGTAGATTTCACATATTTCCAAAGGTGACACATGAAGTGGTTTTCTATCTTAAAATACCTTGATTACAAAAGTATTAGTTTTGAAATGTTTATTCAAATGACATCAAGTCATTTTTAATTATTGTTCAAAACTCCTAGATATCTTGCAAAACCATTATTTTACCTTCTTAAATTAAACTATACTTATGCGCATATGTTCATTTATATGTTAGAGATTATAGTTTTCACCCTTCATTTAGTTTCCAATACTCTTGGGTAGCAAAAGTGCATAAACCTACGTAAAAAACCAATTACCTTTCAGTTAACTATCATAGGGATAGTTAGAAGATATCAAACATTATTACTACTACAAGGAATCACACAAGAGTCAGTTCATTCGTGAGCCTATACCAATACCTTACATGATACATGAGTACATGTACTTAGGATTACATGATACATGAATATGTTTACATATACTTACCTGTTACATTAACACACTTACATGAATACCATACAGGAACACCTCTATATAGGTGCATTATACTGTATTTACTTACCTGGATAATTGTACTTAGAACTACGAGGTTGATTTATTAGTACTTTCTGTGTAAATTATCTTTCCTATCCTGGTTCAATGGGATATCTCGGCGGGACTTACCATTATGAACCCCACTGATTAGCACCAATGGTCGATGTATGTCTACGGATGTCTAAGGTTGTTACTTATTTAGTAGTCAATGAAGGGACTAACCATCCCTCCGTCCAACTGTTGCAACAGTGGATGAGATGTGAATCTTCGAAGGATCATAGGTTAATGATCTGTATTAGGAGATCGATATCGGGACTAACCCTCCCTCCACCCTGCTGCCGCTATAGAGGACGAGGGGACACTCTCCGGATGTTCATAGGGTCTATCTTTCGCTTCGGCGATGTCGTGTTTGTCCTGCTAACCCAAGATAATAACACTTACATGATTATATTTTTCCTATTTACTTTATTTTGTGATACTTTCACATAAACGAGGAGTTAGACTAAGTACTCTAGTACTAGTCAATATAAAGGAAAAGTTATCCTATTACTTACAAAACATTCGGGTCTTGGTAGAAGACTACATTGTCATAACAAAACATCCGGGTCTTGGTAGAAGACTACATTGTCATAACAATACATTCGGGTCTTGGTAGAAGACTACATTTCATACTTATAGAAAATAAGTGATTTTCTAGGGTTTTTCATACTTACATCAACATTTTCATTTAAAGGTTTACATGGCCTTCATAATAGATTTTCATAAGCAAGACAATGACACTTAATTACTTATGAATTCACCAGCTTTAAAGCTGATACTCTCTTTCAAAATAACTTGTATTCTCAGGTCAACAGTAGACATGTACGATGGTCAGGTTTTGAGAAGACGGAGCAGATAAGTCTCGTCTTTTATTTTGATTGTATATTTTTGGTGTCTTACTACAATGAAAAAACACACATGTATTAAAACTCTACTTATAATGCAATGGGTGATGTTGTTGCTTGTTTATTATATTACACTGTTGTGATACTGTACATGACGTCCTCCACCCCTAAACGTTTCCGCCATTCGTGGTTTTGGGGTGTGACAGATTGGTATCAGAGCATTGTTTATAGTGAATATAGTATATCAACCCATAAAAGATATACTAACTATAAATACATTGGGATTAAAACACTCTGTCGGTTAGATCTGATCCCACATCGGTTGGGAAGGAGAACTAAGCATTCCTTATAAGGGGTGTGGAAACCTTCCCTATCACACCGCGTTTTAAAGCCGTGAGGGCAGCAGATCCCATAAGAACTCTGCAGTTAAGCGTGCTTGGGCGGGATTAGTACCAGGATGGGTGACCCCCTGGGAAGTCCTCGTGCCGAGTGGCCCAAAGCGGACAATATTGTGATACGTGCCAGAGGGGGATGTAACAAATGGTATCAGAGCCAGGGCACGGATCGATGTGTTCGACGGGGACGTCGAACCCTATAATGGGGGGTGAAAGTCGGTTAGATCTGATCCCACATCGGTTGGGAAGGAGAACTAAGCATTCCTTATAAAGGGTGTGGAAACCTTCCCTATCACAACGCGTTTTAAAGCCGTGAGGGCAACAGATCCCATAAGAACTCTACAGTTAAGCGTGCTTGGGCGAGAGTAGTACCAGGATGGGTCACCCCCTGGGAAGTCCTCGTGCCGAGTGGCCCAAAGCGGACAATATTGTGATATGTGCCAGAGGGGGATGTTACATAAAATCAGTGTCACAACGACAAGAACAAAAGTATTACGATTGTTGAATATCACAAGTAAGCCTGGGGATATATGGTCAGTCTTGGGAATGGCATAGCCTGATCAACTATGCTGGTCCGAAGAGTGATTAGCATATGCCCAAGAATGGTTGTGGTATGGCAACAAGTCTAAAAACTTAACAACACAACCATAAAGAAATACCATAGGGGTATTTGGTCTTACTGTAATTATCTTAGTTAATTCGTCTATTTTAGCTATTTCTTATATCCCTTTTCTCGTGTAGATTAAAATGGCTGGATTTCACCACGGCGATCCGTACTTCCCGAACTAGGGCAATGCTGGTTGGCTAGAGGTAGAACAAGAAGATGATCACCCAATCCCTTTAGATGATCACCATGCTGAGGGTTTTTCCGATAGTTCTGACTCAGAGCCTGAAGTCAACAACCTACCCCCAGCTGCTCAAAACCCAAACCTGAACCCCCGTCCCGCGTTTGAAGTACCCATGCCTCTGTGGGCCACCAACTTGGCTAGATGGAGCCAGGAACAAGGTCATCCCATTCTTTACAATGGAGACCGAAGTTTCTACAACATCACTGAAGGAGGTTCTGCTGACAGGGTCCTACCCATCATGGTTCGTTGAGTTTCCAGAAACACGATACTAGGTCAGGAAACTATTGACCGGGTCGTGGAAATTGAAGCCAACTTTAGCGTTAACACTGTCAACATTCACGAACTAGAATCTGCTCATGAAAGGACTCTGGTCCGCAATGCAAATCTGCAGAGGGAACTTGCAGAAACTCAAGCTAGAGTTAGGGAACTTTAAGCTTAGCAAGTGAGAGATGACAGGTGTATGAGGGACATGGAACGTCTACTGTCGGGATTAAGAACTCATGCTAGCAGTTCTCGTCGCCGATAGAATCTCGTCGACTCATCTTTTGGATATAACCTAGTTTATGTAAAACTTTGGTCTAATTTCCTGTCTTTATAAATCTTAGATCTGTTAGGTATTGATCTAATCTTAATTCTGCCAAAATTTTCCATCTTGGTTGATGTGAGGCCTACTTCTAGGCCATTTTCCCCGAACTTGTTACATCTGTAATTCCAGTATTATTGACAGATATCTAATCTTATGGAAATTATTATCCAAATGCTATCTTCTTCATTTAGTCATTCTATTCATTCTGTTGTTGGACTATGGGTAGTTAGTCCATGAGACACATTCATTGTTCATTTATTCTTATCCATGTCGTCATCTTTTAATCGTATAGTTAAAGATGCCGCCACGCAGAAGTACAAGACGTAACCCAAACAACGAAGCACCGATACCACCACCTCCACCACCACCTGAACCTCTTCAACCACCTAATCCTTTCGATGCCAACATGTTCCAGGCAGCTTTCACAGTAGCTGTTGCAGCTTCTATGTCAGCAATCAACGCTCCTGCCCCTAGTGGATCAGGAACAGGTGCACCACCCTCGAACCATGGCGAAGGCCATGGACACCCTCGGGAATGCACCTACAAGGACTTCACGAACGCCAAACCCCGCAGCTTCAATGGAACTGGGGGTGTTATGGTGTTGAGACAATGGATTGAAAAGATGGAGTCCGTCTTTGAAATCTGTGATTGCCAGGAGGGCAACAAGGTCAAGTTTGCAACTTGTACCTTCTCTGACAGAGCACTAACATGGTGGAACACCCATGTTAACTATCTGACTTTAGTGGTGGCGTATTCCATCAGTTGGGAAAAATTGAAGGACATGCTAATGAAAGAATACTGTCCTCGAGGTGAAGTATAGAAACTCGAGCAAGAATTCTGGGGTCTTCAAATGGTTGGATCCGACATCACGACCTACACAAATAGGTTGTGTGATCTGGCAAACCTATGCCCTGATATGGTTGCTCTTGAGAGCAAAAAGATATAGAGATATATCTGGGGACTGTTGCCCCAGATCCATTCAAGTGTGATCGCTTCCAGCCCTATTACCTTCGATAGCACCAAGGAACTGGCACAATGTCTCATCGATCACCAAAAACCTTAGAACCCAACAATCCCTACACCCGTACCACAAAACTCCAACCCCGACCACAACAGGAAGGGGTGGAATAAGAGGAAAAGAGGGGCTTCGCAAGGATTCTCCAAGAAACAACAACTTATGGCGATCAATGCTGCCACAATTACTCCCATTGTCCCTGCGAACCCCTTACCAGCAAAAACATATGTTGGAACTCTCCCGAAGTGCACCAAATGCAACTTCCACCACCATGGAGTTTGCAAGGAGATGCAGTTCTCTAACTACAACAGGAAGGGGCACACAGCCCGTTTCTTCCAGGCTCCAACAACTCAAGCCGCCCAGGTTCCTAACGCCGGTATGGGCCAATCTTGCTACGGATGTGGCAAAGTGGACCACTACAAGAGGAAATTCCCTAAAGCAGGGACAACTGACAGAGTAGGAAGAGTTATGGCCCTAGGCCACGAGGAAGCAGTAGCTGATCCCACGATAGTTACTGGTACGTTTCTCCTCGATAACTCATATGCTTGCATACTTTTCGATAGTTGAGCAGAGAAAAGTTTTGTAAGTCACAAATTTGCACACCTGCTTAAACAAAAACCATGTGCATCAGATAGTTCATTCACGGTAGAAATGGCTAACGGGAAAACAGAGAGTACTAACTGCATATACGTAGGTTGTACCTTAACTTTAGATGGCCATACTTTCAAGATAGATCTCATGCCAGTCCCAATTAAATGTTTTGATGTTATCATCGGTATGGATTGGTTGAGTCTTCTTCTCGCCGACATCTTGTGCTTTGAAAAAGCAGTTCGTCTTATCCTTCCTAACAACGAAACCTTAATTATCTACGGCGACAAACCTAGTACAAGCCTTCGCATCATTTCGTGCATTCAAGCTCAGAAGTGTTTGCGAAAGGAGTACCATGCATTTCTCACACACGTCGTTGATACAAGTCAAGAAACCAAAAACATTCAGAGCATCCCTGAAGTACGCGAACTCCCCGACATATTCCCAGAAGAACTTCCCGGTTTACCACCGCAACGCCAAGTTGACTTCAAAATCGACTTAGTGCCAGGAGCTACCCCGGTAGCCAAATCTCCTTATCGTCTGACACCACCTGAAATGCAGGAACTTTCGAGTCAACTTAACGAACTTCTCAAGAAGGGATTCATTCGACCAAGCTTCTCACCATGGGGAGCACCGGTCTTGTTTGTCAAGAAGAAAGATGGATCGTTTCGCACGTGCCTCGACCATAGAGAACTCAACAAACATTCCATTAAAAATTGTTATCCTTTACCCCGTATTGACGATTTGTTTGATCAACTTCAAGGAGCAAATTACTTCTCGAAGATAGATCTACGGTCCGGATATCACCAACTACGAGTGTTAGAGGAGGATGTTCCCAAGACAGTCTTCTGAAATCGTTATGGGCACTACGAGTTTGTAGTGATGTCGTTTAGATTAACTAACGCACCCGCAATATTCATGGATCTGATGAATAGGGTGTGTCGTCATTACTTGGATCATTTTGTCATCGTCTTCATTGGTGACATACTCATCTACTCTCGAAGTAAGGAGCAACATAGTCAACATCTCCATAAAATCTTAGAAACATTGCGATCGGAGAAGCTCTACGCGAAGTTCTCCAAGTGCGAATTTTGGATTCGACGAGTCGAATTTTTGGGCCATGTTGTTAGCGAAGAAGGTATACACGTGGACCCTTCCAAAATTAAGGCCATCGAGAACTGGTCAGCACCAAAGACACCGACTGAAATTCGTCAATTTCTAGGTCTAGCTGGCTACTAACGCAGGTTCATTCAGAACTTCTCCCGCATAGCAAAACCTCTTACGACATTGACCCAGAAAGGCATGGCCTTTGACTGGGAAGAGAAACAAGAAAGAGAGTTCCAAATGCTCAAACGAGCCTTGTGCACCGCACCAATACTATCCCTCCCCGAAGGAATAGAAGACTTTGTGGTCTATTGCGACGCATCAAACCAAGGGCTCGGATGTGTTCTGATGCAGCGAGGAAAAGTCATAGCCTATGCCTCGAGACAGATGAAGACACATGAGGTTAACTACACAACCCACGATCTTGAACTAGGAGCAGTTGTATTTGCTCGGAAGATCTGGCGACATTACCTGTATGGTACAAAAAGCACGATCTTTACAGACCACAAAAGTCTACAACACATTTTCGACCAGAAAGAGCTCAACATGAGACAACGACGGTGGGTTGAGCTACTCAGTGATTACGAGTGCGAAATTCATTATCATCCGAGTAAAGCCAATGTAGTAGCCGACGCCCTAAGTCGGAAAGAATATTCTGGTCGTAGGGTCAAATCTTTGACTCTGACCATCCATTCACACTTGTCTACGCAAATAAAGGAGGCTCAGCTCGACGCTTTGAAACCTGAGAACGTGGCTGGTGAATCCCTTAGAGGGATGAATAAGAACTTGGAAGTCAAGGGTGGCGGAGCCTTATACCTCATGGATCGGATCTGGACACCGAAACACGGTGGCTTCAGAGACTTGGTCATGACGGAAGCTCACAACACTCGTTATTCCGTCCACCCGGGTTCAGATAAGATGTATATGGATCTTAAAAAGCTATACTGGTGGCCTAACATGAAAGCAGACATTGCTACCTTCATGAGTAAATGCCTTACTTGCACAAAGGTCAAGGTCAAATACCAGAAACCCTCCGGTCTTCTACAACAACCGAAGATACCATAATGGAAGTGGGAGCGGATCACTATGGACTTCATAACCAAGTTGCCCAAGACGACGGGTGGACTTGATTCCATATAGGTCATCGTTGATAGACTGACCAAGTCTGCACACTTCTTACCAATCAAAGAAATAGACAAGATGGAGAAACTCACACGAACTTACATTAGGGAGATTGTAAGGCTGCATGGTGTTCCTTTATCTATCATCTCGGATAGAGATAGTAGATTCACTTCGAGGTTCTGGCATTCATTACAAAGTTCCATAGGAACTAGGCTAGACATGAGTACAGCTTACCATCCACAGCCCGACGGGCAAAGTGAGAGGACCATCCAAACCTTAGAAGATATGTTGCGTGCCTATGTGATTGACTTTGGAAGATCTTAGGATACCCATTTACCCCTTGTTGAATTTTCCTACAACAACAGTTATCATACGAGCATAAAGGCAGCTCCATTCGAGGCCTTCTATGGCCGAAAGTGCAGATCCCCTCTGTGCTGGGCTAAAGTGGGTGATACCCAGTTAGCTAAGGGACAAGTTCCCGAAAGCACTCTCACGGGTCCGGAGATCATTCGGGAAATGATAGAGAAGATCGTTCAAATTCGTGAACGATTGAAAGCCTCTAGAGACCGACAGAAAAGCTACGCTGACAAGCGTAGGAAACCATTGGAGTTCCAGGTGGGCGACCGAGTCCTACAGAAGGTCTCACCCTGGAAGGGCTTGATACGCTTTTGGAAGCGTGGGAAGCTTAATCCAAGACACATAAGGCCTTTCGAGATTCTCGCGAGAATCGGCCCTGTAGCCTACAAACTCAATCTACCGCATGAACTCAGTAACGTACATCCTACCTTCCAAGTCTCGAACTTGAAAAAGTGTATGTCCGACGAGACTCTTGTTATTCTACTCGACGAGATCGAGATCAACGAGAGCCTCAACTTCATGGAGGAACCAGTAGAGATCATGGACCGAGAGGTCAAGCAAACAAAGCAGAGCTGTATCCCGATAGTGAAGGTGCGCTGGAACGCAAAGCGTGGACCGGAATTCACTTGGGAACGTGAGGATCAAATGAAACTGAAACACCCTCACCTTTTCGCTTAGTTATTTGTAACTTCTTAATTGCTTAAATTCTAATTTCGGGACGAAATTCCTTCTAACGGGGGGATGATGTGACAACTCGAAATTTCTATTCTGTACAAACTATATCACTTCAATAGAAGTTATAGCAGTCACAGTTAATTTTCAGACTTTTTCGTGTAAGTTTGAGTAATTCAGGGTTTACACTTCAGGAAGTAAAGCCCTAGACATTTACATGGATCAAAGGGTGCTTTCAAGGCACCTAAAGCCCTAGACATTTACATGGAAATTGTTCCCACTTAAATGAAGGATTAAAACACAACAAAAACACCCCCTCAAATGAGTTCACGGCCCTAATAAGGTTCCTGGGCCGTTAACATCAAACAAACGCACCAAAGTGTGCCTAAGGCCTTCATATGCTTGGAATCAAAGTCTAGAACCTATACCACATGTTGGGAGTTTAGGGCCGCAAACTCTAAGGGAAATGACCTTAGGGCCGTAAACTCCTAAATGGAGTGTTTCTATGCCTTAAACCCTTCCAAGAATTTAACCACCAAGTTGGAATAATCCTTGGAATCATTTGGAACTTCAAAACACACAATACCCCCATGGTTAGGAGTTTACGGCCGTAAACTCAAGAGTTTACAACGGTAAACTCCATGTGTGATGGTATATGGAGAGTAAACTCATATATGGGGTCCTTTGGAACCCTAAACACAAGTGCCTTGTCCCACATTAGCTTAGATGCAATCCTTAGGGCTTAAAACACTTATATAAAGTGTTTATTATGTCTAGGATGTCTTAACATTATCAATTAGTAATTTGAGACTAATTGAGTGCATATATGTGTGATTATATGTTCATTAGGATCGTAGTGTGTGTACAAGTCCTCACTTGACACCTAGCAATCCTACACCGTCCAGTTCATCCGAACCACCATCTACAGGTGAGTTCATACCCCTTAATCAATGTTTTAAATGATTTTATACGTTTTTAATGGGGGGGAATACAAGTAGAAAACAATATGTTATTAAATCAATCTTATGTATTTTATAACTGTGTTTTCACTCAGTAGATTTCACATATTTCAAAAGGTGACACATGAAGTGGTTTTCTATCTTAAAATACCTTGATAACAAAAGTATTAGTTTTGAAATGTTTATTAAAATGACATCAAGTCATTCTTAATTATTGTTGAAAACTCCTAGATATCTTTCAAAACCATTATTTTACCTTCTTGAATGAAACTATACTTATGCGCATATGTTCATTTATATGTCAGAGATTATAGTTTTCACCCTTCATTTAGTTTCCAATACTCTTGGGTAGCAAGAGTGCATAAACCTACGTAAACAACCAATTACCTTTCAGTTAACTATCATAGGGATAGTTAGAAGATATCAAACATTATTACTACTAGAACGAATCACACAAGAGTCAGTTCCTTCATGAGCCTATACCAATACCTTACATGATACATGAGTACACGTACTTAGGATTACATGATACATGAATATGTTTACATATACTTATCTGTTACATGAACACACTTACATGAATACCATACCGGAGCACTTCTACATAGGTGCATTATCCTGTATTTACTTACCTGGATAATTGTACTAAGAACTACGAGGATGATTTATTAGTACTTTCTGTGTAAATTATCTTTCCTATCCCGGTTCAATGGGATATCTCAGCGGGACTTCCCATTCCGAACCCCACTGATTAGCACCAGTGGTCGATGTATGTCTACGGATGTCTAAGGTTGTTACTTATTTAGTAGTCAGTGACGGGACTAACCGTCCCTCCGTCCAACTGTTGCAACAGTGGATGAGATGTGAATCTTCGGAGGATCATTAGGTTAATGATCTGTATTTAGGAGATCGATATCAGGACTAACCCTCCCTCCACCCTGCTGCCGCTACAGAGGATGAGGGGACACTCTTTGGATGTTCATAGGGTCTATCTTTCGCTTCAGCGATGTCGTGTTTGTCCTGGTAACCCAAGATAATAACACTTACATGATTATATTTTTCCTGTTTACTTTATTTTGTGATACTTTCACATAAACGAGGAGTTAGACTAAGTACTCTAGTACTAGTCAATAGAAAGGAAAATCTATCATATTACTTACAAAACATTCGGGTCTTGGTAGAAGACTACATTGTCATAACAAAACATTCGGGTCTTGGTAGAAGACTACATTGTCATAACAAAACATTCGGGTCTTGGTAGAAGACTACATTGTCATAACAAAACATTTGGGTCTTGGTAGAAGACTACATTTCATACTTATGGAAAATAAGGGATTTTCTAGGGTTTTTCATACTTACATCAACATTTTCATTTAAAGGTTTACATGGCCTTCATAATAGATTTTCATAATCAAGATAATGGCACTTAATTACTTATGAATTCACCAGCTTTAAAGTTGATACTCTCTTTCAAAATAACTTGTATTCTCAAGTCAACAGTAGACAGGTATGATGGCCAGGTTTTGAGAAGACGGAGCAGACAAGTCTCGTCTTTTATTTTGATTGTATATTTTTGGTGTCTTACTACAATGAAAGAACACACATGTATTAAAACTCTACTTATAATGCAATGGATAATGTTGTTGCTTGTTTATTATATTACACTGTTGTGATACTGTACATGACGTCCTCCGCCCCTGAACGTTTCTGCCGTTCGTGGTTTTGGGGTGTGACAGCATGGTTGGTAATGTACACACTTATAAGGCACGACTGGTTGCAAAGGGTTTCTCACAAACTCCGGGAGTTGATTATGATGAGACCTTTTCTCCAGTGGCTAAGATTAAGACTTTTAGGGTTCTGTTAGCCATAGCTGCATTTCATGACTATGAAATATGGCAAATGGATGTCAAAACCGCTTTCCTTAATGGAAAGTTGGCTGAGGATGTTTACATGAGTTAGCCAGAGGGTTTTGTCAATGCAGAGTACCCTAATAGAGTGTGTAAGCTTGAGAAATCCATTTATGGATTAAAGCAAGCACCTCGCAGATGGAATCTTTGCTTTGATGAGAAAGTCAAAGAATTTGGCTTTTCTAGGAGTGAAGATGAATCTTGTGTATATGTCAAGGCTAGTGGGAGTATAGTTAGCTTTTTGGTATTGTATGTGGATGACATACTACTCATAGGAAATGACGTCCCAACTCTGCAGGAAGTTAAGTCCTGGATTGGTAAGTGTTTTTATATGAAGGACCTAGGAGAAGCTGCCTATATTCTAGGGATAAGGATCTTGAGAGACCGGAGTAAAAGACTAATTGGACTTAGTCAGAGTACCTACTTGGATAAGGTGCTGAAGAGGTTTCGCATGCATGACTCCAAGAAAGGAGAGTTACCCATCCAGAGTACCTACTTGGATAAGGTACTGAGTCTGATATAGTTGAAATGAGTCGAGTACCTTATGCTGCGGTTGTAGGATCGATCATGTATGCTATGATGTGTACTCGACCTGATGTAGCCTTTGCTTTAAGCATGGTTAGTAGGTATCAGGGGAACCCTGGCAAGGCACACTGGACTGCGGTAAAGAATATCCTCAAGTACCTATGGAGGAATAAGGACTGGGTCCTTACCCTCGGTGGGAGTGATGGCTTGAGTGTTGTAGGGTATAGTGATGCTAGCTTTCAAACTGATAGGGATAATTTCCGCTCTCAGTCTGGCTGGGTCTTTACCTTAAATGGAGGAGAAATTTCTTGGAAGAGTTCCAAGCAAGAGACAGTGGTTGATTCGACTTGTGAATTAGAGTATATAGCAGCTAGCGAGGCAACAAAGGAGATGATATGGCTGAAGAACTTCATTGGAGACCTTGGAGTTGTACCTACTATACAAGAGCCTAAGGAAATTTTCTGTGATAGTGAAAGTGTAGTTGCCTTAGCCAAGGAACCGAGGGATCATGGGAGATCCAGACACATCGACAGAAAATACCATTCCATTAGACATCGAATAGAAGAAGGACTCCTCGTGGCAAAGAGGGTATCATCGGATGAGAATCCAGCAGATCCCCTCACGAAGGGACTGACTCAGGTTAAGCATCACCATCATGCTCAGAGCATAGGGCTGAAGGATGATATTAGTTTTAGTAGTTAGATAATTCTCGAAATTTGTAAAGTGTAATTGACCTTGGATGATGAATAAAAGGTGTGTTTATTTATGTGTAAAGTGTTGCTATCTCTTGTCAATCGTTTACTATATTTCTTTTGCATGTTTTGACTTCCGGAATAATTATGTTTGGTATATCATTTTATTCGAACCTCCAAAGTCGGTCATATGTCGGAAGTAGGTATTAATCAAGACTGTCATGATTGGTTGCAGAGGTCTAACTTGTTGGACATGGCTACAACACTCACGCGTGCTCATAAGTTCTGAGCACTGGACTCAACCCACGATCACTGGAATCACTTCATGGAATTTATCTCGAGTGATCGTGAGATGATAATATCATATAATTCTTCAAACCTAGACGTATGATTTGTTGCCTATGAGTTGGTTATGCATTGATTGTACGAAAACGCATTGGTAACTCGATGTTATAGAACGTGCTTTTATGTATAATTCAACAAGTAGTAGAGCAAACATATGAGTCGAAGTTTATATGTTCCTTCTTGGATTAGAAGCTGATATCTGGGCCCCTTGATGATTTTGTTTTGACCTATGTATCGGGCCCGGTCAAAACTAACTTGATGTGTTCAATTAAGTTCTATGGAAAACAAATCGGAAATCGGGAAACAAACTGCTGGACAATAAGTAAGACATTGTTCCATATATTTGTCCAACTGATATCTAGAATATAGGATTATATGATCACTTATCTTAAACGGCGTATCATTATCTTCTCAGTTCCGAGAGACCTTGAAATAGCTACGATTGCTGATCGGTTCCTGAAGTCATACTTGCAGTTAAAGTTATTAGACTTATCCAAGTGGGAGACTATTGGATAAGGTGTCTAAGTCCATAACTATTTATGGTATGTACTTGACCCGACCCGCCATGGTCCATTTGGGTTGCATGGCATCATGCATTTGGATGGACCAAATGAGAGAAATAACACTTGTGGTTTATTAATATATTATAAGTTCTAATATATTTATAGTATTATTTAATTAGTAGTGATCGAGAATTAATTTGGAATTAATTAAGTGATCAAAAGATAACTAATTAAATATATGGGTGGATTATGTAAATCATCCATAACTTGTATAGTGGGCTAAAAGGCTCCATGGATTATCAAGTTGGGTTAAACCCAAAGGATGCTCCATGGATGCTCCATGGGCGTTACAAACCCATGGGTCATGGAAATGAAGAGTCATGACATATTAGGGTATACATGGTGTAACCCTAGATGTGTCTAGGCCGATTTTAGAGTGTGTGTATTCTCTCAAAACTCATTCCTAAAGCATTTGATGTTGTTTGAAGCATTTGAGGCATCACACTTGGGGTGCTAGGCTCTCAAGGTTTCAAGGAATCAAAATCAACTACAAGATATGTAATTCTAGCCATCCTTTTAGGATAAAAGTTCCCCATGTACGCTAGATAGGATTATGAACCTTGGAAACCAAATTTTGCATGACATATATCCAAGGTTTATTAGGGTTGCATGTACACTTAGGAAGTGTTACAATGCTCAAAACCTATCAACTTTTTCTCCAGTAGCCAAGATTAAGTCTATTAGGGTTATGTTAGCCATAGCTGCATTTCATGACTATGAAATATGGCAAATGGATTTCAAAACCGTTTCCTTTATGGAAAGTTGGCTGAGGATGTTTACATGAGTTAGACAGAGGGTTTTGTCAATATAGAGTACCCTAATAGAGTGTGTAAGCTTGAGAAATCCATTTATGGATTAAAGCAAGCACCTCGCAGATGGAATCTTTGCTTTGATGAGAAAGTCAAAGAATTTTGGCTTTTCTAGGAGTGAAGATGAATCTTGTGTATATGTCAAGGCTAGTGGGAGTATAGTTAGCTTTAATGAGTCGAGTACCTTATGCTTCGGCTGTAGGATCGATCATGTATGCTATGACATGTACTCGACCTGATGTAGCCTTTGCTTTAAGCATGGTTAGCAGGTATCAGGGGAACCCTGGCAAGGCACACTGGACTGCGGTAAAGAATATCCTCAAGTACCTACGGAGGACTAAGGACTGGGTCCTTACCCTCGGTGGGAGTGATGACTTGAGAGTTGTAGGGTATAGTGATGCTAGCTTTCAGACTGATAGGGATAATTTTCGCTCTCATTCAGGCTGGGTCTTTACCTTAAACGGAGGAACAATGTAGGCGAATCAGAGTATATAGCAACAAGCGAGGCATCAAAGGAGGCGATATGGCTGAAGAACTTCATTGGATACCTTGGAGTTGTGCTAGCTATAAAGGAGCCAATGGAAATTTTCCGTGATAGTGAAAGTGCAATTGCCTTAGCCAAGGAACCAAGAGATCATGGGAAATCCAGACACATTGACAGAAAATACCATTTCATCAGACATCGAATAGAAGAAGGACTCCTCGTGGCAAAGAGGGTATCATCATATGAGAATCCAGCAGATCCCCTCACAAAGGGACTGAGTCGGGTGAAGCATCTCCAACATGCTCGGAGCATAGGGCTGAAGGATGATATTAGTTTTAGTAGTTAGATAAATTTGAAATTTGTAAGGTGTAATTGACATTTGATAATGGATAAAAGTTGTGTTTATTTATGAGTGAAGTGTTGCTATCTCTTGTCAATCGCTTACTATATTTCTTTTGCATGTTTTGACTACCAGAATAATTATGTTTGGTATATCATATTATTTGAATCTCTACAGTCGGTCATATGTTGGAAGTAGGTATGAATCAAGACTGTCATGAGGTGGTTGCAGAGGTCTAAGTTGTTGGACATGGCTACAACACTCATGAGTGTTCATAAGTCCTGAGCATTGGACTTAACCCACGCTTACTGGTATCACTTCATGAAATTTATCTCGAGTGATCGTGAGACGGTAATATCATATAAGTCTTCAAACCTAGAGATATGATTTTTTTCCTATGAGTTCGTTATGCATTGATTGTACGAAAACACATTGGTAACTCGATGTTATAAAACGTATTTTTGTGTATAATTCAACAAGTAGTAGAGGAAACATATGATTCGAAGTTTATCTGTTCCTTCTTGGATTAGAAGCTGATATCTGGGCCCCTCAATGATTTTGTTTTGACCTATGTACCGGGCCCGGTCAAGAACTAAGTTGATGTGTTCAATTAAGTTCTATGTCAAACAAATCGGAAATCGGGAAACAAACTGCTGGACAATAAGTAAGACATTGTTCCATGTATCTGTCCAGCTGATATCTAGAATAGAGGATTATATGATCGCTTATCTTAAATGGCGTATCATCATCTTGTCAGTTCCGAGAGACCTTGAAAGAGCTACAATTGCTGATCGGTTCCTGAAATCATATTTGAAGTTATAGTTATTAGACTTATCCAAGTGGGAGACTGTTGGATAAGGTGTCTAAGTCCATAACTATTTCTGGTATGTACTTGACCCGACCCAGCATGGTCCATTTGGGTTGCATGGCATCCTGCATTTGGATAGACTAAGTGAGAGAAATAACACATGGTGTTTATTAATATGTTATAAGTTCTAATATATTAATAGTATTAATTAATTAGTATTGATCAAGAATTTTTTTGGAATTAATTAAGTGATCAAAAGATGACTAATTAAATATATGGGTTGATTATGTAAATCATCTATAACTTGTATAGTAGGCTAAAAGGCTCCATGGATTATCAAGTTGGGTTAAACCCATGGGAGTTACAAACCCATGGGTCATGGAAATGAAGAGTCATGACACATTAGGGTTTACATGGTGTAACCCTAGATGTGTCACACTATATAAGGAACATGCTATCTAACAAAATCGGCTACACTAAGAACATAAGAGGGCTAGGCTGATTTTACAAGTGTGTGCATTCTCTCAAAAGTCATTCCAAAGGCATTTGATGTTGTTTGAAGCATTTGAGGCATCACACATGGGGTGCTAGGCTCACAAGGTTTCAAGGAATTAAAATCAACTACAAGGTATGTAATTCTAGCCATCCTTTTAGGATAAAGTTACCCATGTATGCTAGATAGGATTATGAACCTTGGAAATCATAATTTGCATGTATTTTAGACAAACATAGATCCAAGGTTTTCTAGGGTTGCATGTACACTAAGGGGCATTAGAATGCTCAAAACCCATCACCTATTGGGCTGCACCTTCGGTTGAATCAACAATGAGCTAATGGCGGACATGAGGTGACCTGCGAGCGAGGGTAATGTGGTCGAAGTCTCACCATGTGAAATTTCTCGGATTTTGGGATTTTCGTGATTTTTTAGCCAAAACTTCTAAAATTCATAACTTTCGCATACGTGCTCCCTTTTTGACATTCTTTATATGCACACGTAGGTAAAATTATGCTTTGCGACTTTCGTTTAGACTTCGTCGGCTAATTTTGATTTCAATTTTAATATTATTATTTTTAACAAATCGGGACAGGAAATCCGTTAAAAATTCATAACTTCTTCATCCGACGTCCGTTTTCGTCTGTCTTTTTACCGTTGTATTACTATTGACGAGACCTTCAATTCTCGTTTAGGTTGTGTCGGCTAAAAATCATTCGATCTAAAATTCGAGTTTTTAGTTGTTTACTACTATCCTGAAAGTTAGAAAAATCATAACTTCCTCATACGAAATCAGATTTGGGCGTTCTTTTGATGCATACTCTTGGTTTAACAAACACTACTAATTTCATTTAGATCATCAAGGCTAAAAAGTAGTTTATCAAAAACTCACTTTTAACATCATTCGTCGCCGTGTCGGTTTTGTCGCGGAATTTCATCATGTCATAACTTCTTCGTTATAAATCGGAATTCAGTATTCTTTATATATTTGGAATCCTTGTCGTTACCACTACAACTTTCTTAATAGATATCAGCTTTATTTAATATTTATTTTCGATGCTTATTTTTATTCTTAATTAATTAATTCCTAATAATTAAGCATAAAACACATAATTCACATAATAATCACATAATTCCCTTTTCATTTCTTCAAAATGAGTTATAAAGGTTGACCTAGACTATTACATCATCATTAATGCCTATCTTGGAAACACAGGCGTTACATGTTAAATTTTAGAAAAATCATAACCTCCTCATACGAAGTCAGATTTTGACGTTCTTTTTATGCACGCTCTTCGTTTAACGTATACTACGATTTTTTTTAAGATCGCTCAGGCTAAAAAGTATTTTATCGCAAACTCTCTCTTTACGTCACATAGTATGGCGTCGGTTTTGTCGTGAAACTTCGACAAGTCATAACTTCTTCGTTATAACTCGGATTTCAACGTTCTTTATATGTATGGAACCCTTGCGACATATACTATATCTTGGGTAAGATTATTCATTCTAAATAATCCTCCATCAAAAAGAGTCATTTTTGACGCTTATTTTCTGTAAATTGACTAGCCCAAATCTACGGACGTTACATCAACCGATTTATGTAATCACATATATGAAAATACGATCGCATTTTGTCTTTTTCGCATGTTTCGGTCGCGATTATGCAGTTAGAAGAATGTCATTCAAAATTTTTTCTAGTTTCCAAAATATTTTGGATCTCATCAATCGGAGTTACGAGTCATGAGATATGGTCAAAATACTGATAGTGGGTCAAAGGTGCCATCAACATTCTTTTGCCTTTAGAAAGCAATCTATCTTCGTATGATCAATTCGATTGAATATTTCTTGACCAAAACATCTTCCAATTAATCTGCAACATCATCATTCAGTTCCAATTGCATTTAGTCTCCAAATATGCATCCAGCTACTCCCAAAGTACCGCTCCACTCGGATTATCTGAAAACGGCACAAAAATGCTTGTTGTATGAGAATTCTGATAAAAGACATGAGTTGTACATTTTTTACATTAATGAAATGAAAAAGTACAAAATATTATGTTAAATGCTAATAAAAACTATCCTAATAGATGCATAAAACGGCATCTATCAGTCACTATAAGCCACCCATGACCCATATGTCATACATTGGTCATAACATGACACTATAAGCCACTACCACCTAATGCACATAACCCATGACC
This sequence comes from Lactuca sativa, assembly GCF_002870075.4. Classification (NCBI taxonomy): domain Eukaryota; kingdom Viridiplantae; phylum Streptophyta; class Magnoliopsida; order Asterales; family Asteraceae; genus Lactuca; species Lactuca sativa. The sequence goes on from NC_056631.2 coordinate 145,632,359, forward strand.
AATATCTCATCCATTGGTCACTATAAACTATCACCAACCAATGCACATGACCCATGACCCATATGTCATCCATTAGTTATAACATGACATTATACGCCACTACCACCCATTACATATGACCCATGACCCATATGTCAACCCTTGGTCTTAAGATGACACAACAAGCCACTACCACCCAATGCACATTACCTATGACCTATATGTCATCCATTGGTCGGTATAATCCATTACCACCCAACTCATATGACCCATCACCCATATGTCATCCATTGGTGGTAACATGACACTATAAGCCACTACCATCCAATGCACATGACCCATGACCCATGGACAAATGAACCTTAACCCATATGTCATCCATATGTTTTTTATGTATAAATTTTGTTTCAATCATAGAAACATCAAGATTTACATTTTAGCGACCTACAATAATATGGTTTAAATATTATTTTTACTTTTTAATTAAAAAAAATTTATAATATCCATCGCTATGGTGTGAACACGTCATTACCATATGTTCATTCTTCACATTATTACTTAAAATTACCCTATCTATCTCACAGGAACTACTTTTAAAAAAAATTGAATTACTAAATAACTAGTGCAAACATGTATTTTATCAGTTTAAATTTTTCATTAGTGGAGCTCCATAAAAATTTTCAAGTCCTTTCCCTGCAACCTACAAACGTTAAGCCTATATATTAGGGTTAGTTAATATATTAGAAATAGGGTTTATACTCTCTGTCATCATCTTCGGCAGCTCATTAATCCAAACCTACATTTCTTCATTATGTTTATCCACTGACTTTGGCGATATATGTTGTCACTCATCTAAAATTTATTTTTATTTAATTTACTATTTTCGTGATCATCTGTTCTTGTTCTCTAATCATCATCATATATATTATCATCTTGAATTACAACTACGTTGGTGTTGCCTTCATTTAAAATTTATTTTTATGTTATATTTGTTTTCTGATCATCATGATCTTAACATCTTTAATAAATTGGTATTAACTAAGTTTTATATTCGTAAGAAAGATGGATGTCGAACTTGAAACCAAAACGAGTATCAGGTGTTAAGGCAAAAGGAATAGTCATTGCACATCATGTTTTCACCCGCAGCAGGACTTCAACTGCAAGATTCTTAAATAGACAATTAGTTGATGAAGATGTTGACTTCTCAAAATCATCAATCACATCTCATGCACCTATAACATCTACTACCAAAACCCATAAACATAAATCCTTGACACCATCAGAACCTACATCTTTCACTACCACATCCTCAGCAATGAAAACTTCAACACTAAAATCATCCACACCATCCTCAACAAATATAGCTAAAACTTCATCACCTAAACCATCGACACCATCCTTAGCACCTACATCTACAACCAAAACTTCAACACCTAAATCATGTACACCACCTCACCAGTGACATCGACCAATGTCTACTACCACAAACTTAGAACCCTCATTGACACTACCATGATCAGGGACTATAGTAACTACCACATCCTCCTTACTTAAACCGACTACCACATCCTCACCAGATACATCTATCCCATCACCTACCTCCAAATCTACCCCATCAGCAACACAACACACCTTAAATACATCAAGAACGAATTTGAATGGATCTATTATGGAAAATGTAGAAGGTAAAAAAATTACTCTGAAGATGGATGTTTAAGTATTAATTAATGGAAAAAAATGTGAGTTACCAATCATATCTTACAACTTTTTTCAGTGTATAACCTTTTGGTGTACACATACATATGAATTCAAAATTAAACGGTCATATTATTTGCAAACACCTACCACCATGCCCTTGTGCACACATTATTAGCAATCTTTTTTTAAAGAGTAGATCCACAAGGGTACACTTGGGGAAAAGTAAGCAACGAAATGCGCAAATTATATTGGGAGGAGTTCCAAATAGTTAATTATATGTTGTAAATTATTCTTTGGTAAATATTTACATTTAATTTTATGTGTATATTGTTAATGTGTAGAAATAAAGTTGTTGGATGAAGCAAAAGACTCATTATTAAGGAAAACTTGGACAAGAAAAGTGGCAGAAACTTATGGCGAATATGTCTACAACATGCAGAACCCAAAAGGAAACCTACATGAATTTAAACCAGCTCATATTTTAGTAGAAGTATGGAACTCCTTGCAAGGAAAATAGCATATTGATGAATAAAAGCTGAAATCCGTGTAGAACAAGATGTATAGGCACATCAGTGTGCCTGATGGAATAACACAACCTACCTATAATGTTGGATCTGCAAATCATTTGAAGATAGCTACTGATTTGGTAAGTTTCTTTTAATAGTTAATCAATGTTTATGTTTATGTGTACATTTTACATTTTATGGTATTTACGCAGCAAAGGAAATTACGATGTGCTCCACCCCATAGTGAATTATTCTTGTATACACACACGAAGAATCACGATGGAGTCACATTTACAAATGAAAAAGATAGACAAATTCATGCAATATGCATTTCATTACAATTAAAGTTATATTTTGTAGTTAGTCCTTCATGTCATTCATAACTTTGATATCTTTTAATTAAATTATTATTACTTTGTAGGCGACCTATATAGAAAAACATGAAAAGTTGGAAGCTAATGGTGTTGAATTTGATGAGGACAAAATATTTTATGATATTGTTGGTGGTCATGAGAAAAAAGAAGACTCTATGGATTAGGCTCTTTTGCAATGGTGGTTCCCATGATTAACGGTAAAATGGATGTATCTTACATTCCAGAAAAAATGATGAATTGGGAGAATTGAGAGAGCTTGTTGCTAAACAAAAAGAGAATAATGAAGAGCTTAAGGAAATAATGAAGGCCTAAGGAGCCCAACACAATGTAAGAATTGAGCAGCTTGATAAACAACTAAAATCAGTGATATCTCTTAATAATACTTTTAGAGAAGAACAAAACTTGTAGGTCATAAATGTAACACCGTAAAAATTCAAACAAATTTTTCGCATTTTAAAAACCATATATTTTCATTCCCATCCACTTTTAAAACACTGTATCATCATTATCTCAATACAAAACCCCAAGATCAAAACATATGAACTCCAGTATGTGTGTGTACGAGTCATGTCGGCACCTTCCCGCGATCATCACTGGTACCTGAAACACCACACAAAACACTGTAAGCATAAATGCTTTTTGAGTTCCCCAAAATACCATATAAACACATATCTGCCACTCAAGACTGTAACTTTGTTGACCCTCTGGTCGAATATCTTTTTGGGACCCTCTTGATCCCATAACTCTGTGGACCCACTGATCCTAACTCTGTAAACTCTGAATCATGCATATCACATATCACAATAAATCACAACACATAATATCATGCCAATACACTGACATATAACTCTATAATACTCTGTCACATAACTCTGTTACCATACTAGGTAAAGTATAGTGAGAAGACTCACCTCAGATGTCTCGGTATATCTCTGACTCGGTGGAAATATGATCTAGCCTCTGCCTAATCACACAAAGTAAATATTCTCATAAATACAACTCTCGGGACTAGACTCAACCCTCTACAGGGGAAAGACCATTTTACCCCTCTATCAGCTCAAAGGCCACATTGTTGACCAAACCCTAAAAGTCAACAAAACTTAATGGTCAAACTTTGACCCGACTCGGCGAGTCTACACGTGTCTACTAACTCTTTTAGTCCCGGTTGGCACGTCGAGTTCCTCCCCTTACTCGACGAGTCACACCTGGCATGAATCGCGGGGCCACCCAGACTCAACTCGCCAAGTCTCAAGAACAACTCAGCGAGTTCTGTCTTGAACTCCAGTCCCCTAACTCTCTCTGACTCGCTGAGTTATTTCCCAACTTGGCAAGTCTACTCACTGAGTGATTTACGGGAAACCCTCACCCTACTCGCCGAGTCTGATCTTTGGACTCGGCGAGTTCATGCCATGCACAAACTCCATAGACCTCCTGAGGTCAGATCTGTTTCATTAATCCAAAGATCTGACCTTCCCAAGCATGATAACCATGTAAAGTTCAGACCTTGACACTCATATAACATCTAGATGGTCTAACTTGGTGATTTAGCCCTAAAAATAACATCCTAAGCTCATGGCTCCCAAAATAACACATAAAGCTCCAAGGGTTATGGTCTCTGGACCTCTTTGGGTCCAGCTCCAAAGCATAAACTTGAGAAGGGACCAATTGCTCCACATATCCATCCTCTAAAGGGGTTAGAAAACCCTAACTCTAAGAATCAACACCAAATCTGCAGAAGGTCCGAATAAATACCTCAATATGAATTCTATGAACTCTGAAGTCACCAAAATCGCACCTCCTTTAGCCTCCTCTTGCCTTGGTCACCTCTTTCTTGCAAATACACCAACAAAAGATCAAGAATGGCCTCTCCTTCCTCACAAATGCTCTAGGTCTCTTAGGGTTTCTCTCTGGGGTTTGGTAGCCGCAAATGACGGCCCTAAGGGCCTTTAAATAGGTCCTAAACCCAGGAAATTAGGGTTTCATTAAACAGCATGGACTCGCCGAGTCCACTCATGAACTCCCCGAGTCCAGCTGTGAACCCGGATAAGAACCCGCGACCATACTCGACGACTCTAAGCACCAACTCGCCAAGTCCCTTCTCAACCTCCAAAATAAAAGGAATAATTAATATACCTGGGAATCCGGGTGTTACAATTCTCCCTCACTAGAATTAGACTTCGCCCTCAAAGTCTCACTCTGCAAACAACTCTGGATGCTGCTCCCGCATCTCACGCTCCGGCTCCCAAGTCAACTCTGACCCTTTCCGATGCTACCACTGGACCTGCGCCAGAGGCACCTCCTTGTTCCACAAAACCTTGATCTTCCGATCCCTAACCGCCACCGGTCTCTCAATATAGTTCAGCCTCGCATCCACCTGAATATCTTCTAATGGAATCAGTGCCGACTCATCGGCTATACACTTTCTTAGCTGCGACACATGGAAAGTGTCATGGATCTGACCCAACTCTACAGGTAACTCCAAACGGTAGGCTACCCTGCCTACCCTCGCGATCACCCTGAAAGGACTGATATATCGTGGCCCCAACTTGCCCCTCTTCCTGAATCGAATCACTCCCTTCCAAGGAGAGACCTTCAGGAGCACGAAGTCGCCGACCTGAAACTCGAGCTCGGACCGGCGCCTATCCGCATAACTCTTCTGACGACTCTAAGCGTTCAACAACCTCTATCTGACCTGCTGAATCTGCTCTGTCGTCTGAAGCACGATCTCAGTACTACCCATCACACGCGGCCCTACCTCTCCCCAGCAAATGGGGGTCCGAAACCTCCTCCCATACAACAGCTCAAAGGGTGGCATACCAATGCTCGAATGATGGTTGTTGTTATAGGAAAACTCTGCTAAGGGCAAGTACGTGTCCCAACTCCCGCCGAAATCCAACACACATGCTCGGAGCATGTCCTCGAGCGTCTGAATCGTCCGCTCACTCTACCTGTCAGTCTGTGGGTGGTATGCAGTACTAAAATGCAGTCTCACACCCAATTCCTCATGAAACTTCTTCCAGAATCTGGAAGTGAGACGTACATCTCGATTTGAGACAATCGAGATCGACACTCCATACCGCGATACCACCTCTCTCACGTTAATCTATGCCAAACTCTCTGCGGAATAGCTCTCACTGATAGCAAGGAAATGAGCGCTCTTCATAAACCTATCCACAATCACCTAAATTGTATCGACACCTCTCGCAGTCCTTGGTAATTTGGTGATGAAATCAACGGTAGTTTGTTCCCATTTCCACTCGGGAATCTCTAACGGCTGCAGCTTACCATGTGGACGCTGGTGCTCGGCCTTAACCCTACGACAGGTCAAGCATCTCTCTACAAACCATGCGACATCCCTCTTCATACTAGGCCACCAATACTCCCTCTTCAGGTCCAAATACATCTTAGCGGCCCCAGGATGGATTGAGAATTTTGATCGATGAGCCTCTTCCATCAAAATGGTACGCGTTCCGCCCACAAACGGTACCCATATCCAACCCTGAAATGTTATAAGCCCCCGGCTATCGGTAACGAATTTCGATACCAGCCCAACAACTCACTCTCTCTTCTAGCTTTCTGGCCTCACGGCCTCAGCCTGGGCCCCACGAATAGCGTCCAACACCGGAGTCATCACTGTCAATCTCAAACAAACATCTCGCATCGGGGCGCCCTCTGCCCCACGGCTCAGTGCATCAGCTACAGCATTAGCCTTGCCCGGGTGGTACAGGATCTCACAATCGTAATCCTTCACCACATCCAATCATCTCCTCTGGCGCATATTCATGTTGGGCTAATCCATTAGATACTTCAGGCTCTTGTGGTTCGTGTATATGGTACACCGAACCCCATACAGATAGTGACGCCAGATCTTGTGGGCGAAAACCACCACCCCCAACTCCAGATCGTGGATGGGATACCTCGTCTCATGAGGCTTCAGCTGCCTCGATGCGTATGCTATCACATGACCCCTCTGCATAAGCACCACTCCCAGCCCAAATATCGACGCATCACAATACACTACGAAATCCTCCATCCCCTCCGGAAGGGCTAACACCGGAGCTTCGCATAATCTCTAGTGAAGGGTCTCGAAGTTTCACACCCCAAAACCATGAACGGCAGAAACGTTCAGGGGTGGAGGACATCATGTACAGTATCACAACAATGTAAAATAATAAACAAGCAACAACATCATCCATTGCATTATAAGTAAAGTTTTAATACATGTGTGTTCTTTCATTGTAATAAGACACCAAAATTATATAATCAAAATAAAAGACGAGACTTGTCTGCTCCGTCTTCTCAAAACCTGGCCACCGTACCTGTCTACTGATGACCTGAGAATACAAGTTATTTTGAAAAAGAGTATCAGCTTTAAAGCTGGTGAATTCATAAGTATTTAAGTGTCATTGTCTTGCTTACTAAAAGCTGTTTTAGAAGTCATGTAAACCTTTAAATGAAATGTTGATGTAAGTATGAAAAGCCCTAGAAAATCCCTTATTTTCTATTAGTTTGCGATGTAGTCTCCTTCCAAGACCCGAATGTTTTGTTATGAAATGTAGTCTTCTACCAAGACCCGAATGTTTTGTTATGATAATGTAGTCTTCTACCAAAACCCGAATGTTTTGTTAGTAAAATGATAGTTTTTCCTTCTTTTTGACTACTACAAACAGTAATTAGTCTAACTCCTCGTTTATGTGAATATATCACAAAATAAAGTAAATAGGAAAAATATAACCATGTAAGTGTTATCCCTGGATACCAGGACTAACACGCCATCGCCGAAGCGAAAGGTATACCCTAATGAACATCCGAAGATTGTCCACTCATCCTCTATAGCGGCAGCAGGGTGGATGGAGGGTTAGTCCCGTAGCCGACTCCTAATATAAGTGCTAACCTAATGATCATCCGAAGATTTTCATCTCATCCTCTATTGCAACAGCAGGATGGAGGAATGGTTAGTTCCGATATCAATATATCTATGATAAGTGATAACCTTAGACATCCGTAGATGTTCATCACCCAGTGTTGCTAACAGCTGGGTTCCGAAATGGTTAGTCCCGTCTAGACATCCCGTCGAACAGGGATAGACAAGAAAATTTAGACAAAAGGTACGAATAAATCTTCCTCATAACTCTAGGTACAAGTATCCAGGTAAGTGAATACAGGATAATGTATCCATGTAATAGTACTCATGTATGGTATTCTTGTAAGCATATTCAGATAAATGTACTCACGTATCATGTAATCCTAGATAAATGTACTCATGTATCATGTAATGTACTGGTATAGACTCATTAATGAACTGACTCTTGTGTGATTCCTTGTAATAGGAATAATGTTTGATATCTTCAAATTATCCCTATGATAATTTACTGAAAGGTAATTGGTTGTTCAAGTAGGTTTATACACTCTTACTACTCAAGGGTGTGAGAAACTAAATGAAAGATGTAAACTATTACATCAATACATATATAAGAATATAAGTGTATATGCATAGTTTAGTTCAAGAATGTAAAATGGTTTTGTAAGACATCTAAGGGTTTTGAACAAACATAAAGTGACTTGATGTCATTTTGACAAACATTTCAAAAGTAATACATTTGATAACAAAGTATTTTAAAGATAGAAAACCATTTCATGCATCACATTTTGTAGTATGTGAAATCTGTTGAATGAAAACACAGTTATAAAATACATATAGATGATTTAATAACATGTTGTTTTCTACTTGTATCCCCCCCCCCCATTAAAGCATTTAAAATCATTTAAAACATTGATTAGGGGTATGAACTCACCTGTAGATGGTGGTTTGGATGAACTGGATGGTGTAGGATTGTTAGGTGTCAAGTGAGGACTTGTACACACACTACCATCCTAATGAACATATAATCAGACATATATGCACTCAATTAGTCTTAAATTACTAATTGATAATGTTAAGACATCCTAGAACATAATAAACATTTTATATAAGTGTCTTAAGCCCTAAGCATTGTATCTAAGCTATTGTGGGACAAGGCACTTGGGTTTAGGGTTCCAAAGGACCCCATATATGAGTTTACTATCCATATATCCTCACACATGGAGTTTACGGTTGTAAACTCTTGAGTTTATGGCCGTAAACTCCCAAACTTCGTGGTATTTTGTGTTTTGAAGTTCTAAATGATCCCTAGAATTATTCCAACTTGGTGGTTTAATTCTTGGAAGGGTTTAAGGCATAAAAACACTCCTCTGAGGAGTTTACGGCCCTAAGGCCATTTCCTTTAGAATTTTCGGCCGTAAACTCTTAAGGAAAGGTGTTTTTGATGCTTTCAAGTCTCTTGCATGTGTAGGATAGGTTCTAGACTTTTACCTAAAGCATATGAAGGCATTAGGCACACTTTGGTGCCCTTCTTTCATGTTTACGGCCCAAGAGTTTATTAGGGTCGTAATCTCCCAAAAAGATGGGTTTTTGATGTGTTTTAGTCCTTGATTTAAGTGGGAACAATTCCTAGTAAATGTCCAAGGCTTTAGGTGCGTTAAAAGCACCCTTTTGTCCATGATTTTGGAGTTCACGGTCCAAGATCATCTTGATTCGTGAACACCCATATTTTGGTGTTTCTTGGTTGTTTTCTTGTCCTTAACACACATATATATGAGTCTAAGGTAGTAGCATAACACAAGGGAAGGTCTAGGCATTGTTTCGGGAGTTTACCGCCCAAGAACACCTTGGGGAGTAAACTCCTAAATCTAGTGATTTAGCCATCTAAATCATGTTATAAACACATAATAAGCTTTCTAACACTACTAGAAAGAGTTACTCACGTTTTGGTATAAAAACCCGAAGATCCGTGAGAGAGAAAATGACTTTTCTCTAGTTGGAAATGCGAATAATGAATGAATTTGGTTCAGAATTCTATTTATAGTCCTGAGATATTTTTGGCAGAAAATATTTTTATTCCTGAAATGATTTCTCATATAACAGAGTGTTGGAGTAACAGTGTTGCGCTAAACCCTAGTGCATCCACTCTCCTGATATCTCCTGAAGTGTAAACCCTGAATTACTCAATCTTACGCGAAAAATCTGAAAATTAACTGTGACTGCTATAACATCTATTGAAGTGATATAGTTTGTACAGAATGGAAATTTCGGGTTGTCACATCATCCCCCCGTTAGAAGGAATTTCGTCCCGAAATTAGAATTTAAGCAAATAAGAAATTACACATAACTAAGCGAAAAAATGAGCGTATATCAATTTCATCTGATCCTCTTGTTCCCAAGTGAATTCAGGTCCACGCTTCGCGTTCCAGTACACCTTCACTATCGGGATATGGCTCTGCTTTGTTTGCTTGACCTCTCGGTCCATGATCTCTACTGGTTCCTCTACGAATTCGAGGCTCTCGTTGATCTCGATCTCGTCAAGTGGAATAACAAGAGTCTCGTCGGACAGACACTTTTTCAAGTTCGAGACGTGGAAGGTAGGATGTACGTTACTGAGTTCGTGCGGTACATTGAGTTTGTAAGCTACAGGGCCGATCCTCGCGAGAATCTTGAAAGGCCCTATGTATCTTGGATTGAGCTTTCCACGCTTTCAAAAGCGTATGAAGCCCTTCCAGGGTGAGACCTTCAGTAGGACTCGGTCGCCCACTAGGATTTCCAACGGTTTCATTCGCTTGTCAGCGTAGCTTTTCTGTCGGTCTCTAGAGTCTTTCAATCGTTCACGAATTTGAACGATCTTCTCTGTCGTTTCCCAAATGATCTCCGTACCCGTGAGAGTGCTTTCGGGAATTCGTCCCTTAGCTAACTGGGTATCACCCACTTCAGCCCAGCACAGAGGGGATCTGCACTTTCGGCCATAGAGGGCCTCGAATGGAGCTGCCTTTATGCTCGTGTGATAACTGTTGTTGTAGGAAAATTCGACCAGGGGTAAATGGGTATCCCAAGCTTTTCCAAAGTCAATCACACAGCCACGCAACATATCTTCTAAGGTTTGGATAGTTCTCTCACTTTGCTCGTCGGTCTGTGGATGGTAGGCCGTACTCATGTCTAGCCTGGTTCCTAGGGAACTTTGTAACGACTGCCAGAACCTCGAAGTGAATCTACTATCTCTATCTGAGATAATGGACATAGGAACACCGTGCAGTCTTACAATCTCCCTAATGTATGTTCGTGTGAGTTTCTCCATATTGTCTGTTTCTTTGATTGGCAAGAAGTGTGCAGACTTGGTCAGTCTATCGAAGATGACCCACATGGAATCAAGTCCACCCGTCGTCTTGGGCAACTTGGTTATGAAGTCCATAGTGATCCGCTCCAACTTCCATTCTGGTATCTCCGGTTGTTGTAGAAGACCGAAGGGTTTCTGCTATTCGACCTTGACCTTTGCGCAAGTAAGGCATTTACTCACGAAGGTAGCAATATCCGCTTTCATGTTAGGCCACCAGTATAACTTTTTAAGATCTAGATACATCTTATCTGAACCCAGGTGGACGGAATAACGAGTGTTGTGAGCTTCCGTCATGACCAAGTCTCTGAAGCCACCGTGTTTCGGTGTCCAGATTCGATCCATGAGGTACAAGGCTCCGCCACCCTTGACTTCTAAGTTCTTATCCATCCCTCTAAGGGATTCACCAGCCACGTTTTTAGGTTTCAAAGCGTCGAGCTGAGCCTCCTTTATTTGCGTGGACAAGTGTGAATGGATAGTTAGAGTCAAAGATTTGACCCTTCGAGCAGAATATTCTTTCCGACTTAGGGTGTCGGCTACTACATTGGCTTTACCCGGATGATAACGAATATCGCACTCGTAATCACTGAGTAGCTCGAACCACCGTCGTTGTCTCATGTTGAGCTCTTTCTGGTCGAAAATATTTTGTAGACTCTTGTGGTCTGTAAAGATCGTGCTTTTTGTACTATACAGGTAGTGTCTCTAGATCTTCAGAGCAAATACGACTGCTCCTAGTTCAAGATCATGGGTGGTGTAGTTAACCTCATGTGTCATCAGCTGTCTCGAGGCATAGGCTATGACTTTACCTCGCTGCATCAGAACACATCCGAGTCCTTGATTGGATGCATCGCAATAGACAATGAAGTCTTCTATCCCATCGGGGAGGGATAGTATTGGTGTGGTGCATAAGGCTTGTTTGAGCGTTTGGAACGCTCTTTCATGCTTCTCTTCCCAGTCAAAGGCCACGCCTTTCTGGGTTAGGGTTGTCAGAGGTTTCGCTATGCTGGAGAAGTTCTGAATGAACCTGCGATAGTAGCCAGCGAGACCTAGAAATTGATGAATTTCTGTAGGTGTCTTCGGTGCTGACCAGTTCTCAATGGCCTTGATTTTGGAAGGGTCAACGTGTATTCCCTCTTCGCTAACAACATGGCCCAAAAATTCAACTCGCCGAATCCAAAATTCGCACTTGGAGAACTTCGCGTAGAGATTCTATGACCGCAATGTTTCTAAGATTTTACGGAGATGTTGGCTATGTTCCTCCTTACTTCGAGAGTAGATGAGTATGTCATCAACGAAGACGGTGACAAATTGATCCAAGTAAGGACGACACACCCTATTAATCAGATCCATGAATATTGCGGGCACGTTTGTTAATCCGAACGGCATCACCACAAACTCGTAGTGTCCATAACGAGTTCAGAAGGCTGTCTTGGGAACATCCTCCTCTAACACTCGTAGTTGGTGATATCCGGATTGTAGATCTATCTTCGAGAAGTAGTTGGCTCCTTGAAGTTGATCAAATAAATCGTCAATGTGGGGCAAAGGATAACGATTTTTAATTGTAAGCTTGTTGAGTTCTCTATAGTCGATGCACATGCGAAACGATCCATCCTTCTTATTGACGAAGAAGACCGGTGCTCCCCATGGTGAGAAGCTTGGTCGAATGAATCCCTTCTTGAGAAGTTCGTTAAGTTGGCTGGAAAGTTCCTGCATCTTGGCCGGTGTTAGACGATAAGTAGATTTGGCTACTGGGGTAGCTCCTGGCACTAATTTGATTCTGAACTCGACTTGGCGTTGCGGTGGTAAACCCGGAAGTTCTTCTGGGAAGACGTCGGGAAAGTCGTGTACTTCTGGGATGTTCTGGATGTCTTTCATTTCTTGACTTGTATCGACGACGTGTGCGAGGAATGCATGATATTCCTTTCGCAAGCACTTCTGGGCTTGAATGCACGAAATGATGCGAAGGCTCGTACTAGGTTTGTCGCCATATATAACTAAGGTTTCGTTGTTAGGAAGGTCAAGACGAACTGCTTTTTCAAAGCACATGATGTCGGCGCGAAGAAGACTCAACCAATCCATGCCAATGATAACGTCGAAACATTTAATTTGGATTGGCATGAGGTCTATCTTGAAAGTATGGCCATCTAAAGTTAAAGTACAACCTATGTATATGCAATTAGTACTCTCCGTTTTCCTGTTAGCCATTTCTACTATAAATGAATTATCTAATGCACAAGGTTTTTGTTTAATCAGGTGTGCAAATTTGTGACTTACGAAACTTTTCTCTGCTCCACTATCGAAAAGTATGCAAGCATATGAGTTATCGAGGAGAAACGTACTAGTAACTATCGTAGGATTAGCTACCGCTTCCTCGTGGCCTAGGGCCATAACTCTTCCTACTCCTCCAACCATCCCCTCCTTAGGGCAGTTCCTCTTGTAGTGGCCCACCTTGCCACAACCGTAGCAAGTTTGGCCCATGCCGACGTTAGGAACCTGGGCGGCCTGAACTGTTGGAGTCTTGCAGAAACGGATTGTATGTCCCTTCATGTTGCAGTTAGAGCACTACATCTCCTTGTAAGGTCCGTGGTGGTGGAAGTTGCATTTCTTGCACTTCGGAAGAGTTCCAGCATAAGTTTTCGTTGGTAAGGGGTTCGTAGGGACAACGGGAGTAACTGTGGCAGCATTGATGGCCACAAGTTGTTGTTTCCTGGAGGATTCTTACGAAGCCCCTCTTTTCCTCTTAGTCGACCCCTTCCTGTTGAGGTCGGGGTTGGACTTTTGTGGTACGGGTGTAGGGATTGTTGGGTTCTGAGGTTTCCTGTGATCTATGAGAGATTGTGCCAGTTCTTTGGTACTATCGAAAGTAATAGGCCTGGAAGCTAGCACACTTGACTAGATCTGGGGCGATAGTCCCCAGATATATCTCTCTATCTTCTTGCTCTCAAGAGCAACCATATTAGGGCATAGGTTTGCAAGATCACAGAACCTATTTGTATAGGTCGTGATGTTGGATCGAACCATTTGAAGACCCTAGAATTCCTGCTCGAGTTTTTGTACTTCACCTCGAGGACAATATTCTTTCATCAGCATGTCTTTCAACTTTTCCCAGCTGATGGAATACGCCACCACCAAAGTCAGATACTTAACATGGCCGTTCCACCATGTTAGTGCTCTGTCAGAGAAGGTACAAGCTGTGAACTTGACCTTGTTGCCTTCTTGGCAAGCACATATTTCAAAGATGGATTCCATCTTTTCAATCCATTGTCTCAACACCATAACACCCCCAGTTCCATTGAAGCTGCGGGGTTTTGCCTTCGTGAAGTCCTTGTAGGTGCATTCCCGAGGGTGTCCATGGCTTTCGCCGTGGTTCGAGGGAGGTGCACCTGTTCCTGATCCACTAGGGGCAGGAGCATTGATTGCTAACACATCAGCTGCAACTGCTGCTGTGAAAGCTGCCGGGAACATGTTGGCATCGAAGGGGTTAAATGGTTGAAGAGGTTCAGGTGGTGGTGGAGGTGGTGGTATCGGTGTTTCGTTGTTTGGGTTACGCCTTGTATTTCTGCGTGGCGGCATCTTTAACTATACGTTTAAAAGATGACGACATGGATAAGAATAAATGAATAATGAATGTGTCTCATGGACTAACTCCCCATAGTCCAACAACAGAAAGAATAGAATGACTAAATGAAGATGACAGCATTTGGATAATAATTTCCATAAGATTAGACATCTGTCAATAATACTGGGATTACAGATGTAAACAAGTTCGGGAAAAATGGCCTTGAAGTAGGCCTTACATCAACCAAGATGGAAAATTTTCACAGAATTAAGACTAGATCAAGACCTAACAGGTCTAAGATTTATAGAGACAGGAAATTAGACCAAAGTTTTACATAAACTAGGTTATATCCAAAAGATGAGTTGACGAGATTCTATCGGCGACGAGAACTGCTAGCATGAGTTCTTGATCCCGATAGTAGACGTTCCATGTCACTCATATGCCTGTCAGCTCTCACTTGCTGAGCTCGAAGTTCCCTAACTTCAACTTGAGTTTCAGCAAGTTCCCTCTGCAGATTTGCATTACGGACCAGAGTCCTTTCATGAGCAGACTCTAGTTGGCGGATGTGGACAGTGTTAACGCCAGAGTTGGCTTCAATCTCCACGACCTGGTCAATAGTTGCTGGACCCAGTATCGTCTTTCTGGAAATTCTACGAACCATGATGGGTAGGACCCTTTCAGCAGAACCTCCTTCAGTGAGGTTGTAGAAACTTCGGTCTCCATTGTAGGGAATGGGTTGACCTTGTTCCTGACTCCATCTAGTCAAGTTAGTGGCCCATAGAGGTGTGGGTTCTTGAAACGCGGGACGGGGGTTCAGGTTTGGGTTTTGAACAGCTGGGGTTAGGTTGTTGACTTCAGGCTCCGAGTCAGAACTATCGGAAAAACCCTCAGCATGGTGATCATCCAAAGGGATTGGGTGATCATCTTCTGGTTCTACCTCTAGCCAACCAGCATTGCCTTGGTTTGGGAAGTACGGATCGCCATGGTGAAATCCAGCCATTAAAATCTACGCAACAAAAGGGATATAAGAAATAGCTAAATAGACGAACTGACTAAAATAATTACAGTAAGACCAAATACCCCTATGGTATTTCTTTATGGTTGTGTTGGTAAGCTTTTAGACTTGTTGCCATATCACAACCATTCTTGGGCATATGCTAATTACTCCTCGGACCAGCATAGTTGATCAGGCTATGCCATTCCCAAAAATGACTATATATCCACAGGCTTACTTGTGATATTCAACAATCGTAATACTTTTGTTCTTGTCATTGTGACACTAATTTTAGTATGAATGCAGGCACGTATACTTACTTAAATATTTTATTATTTAAAAGTATAACTCTTAGACAGAGTGTTTTAATCCCTATGTATTTATAGTTAGTATATCTTTTATGGGTTGATATACTTTATTCACTATAAACAATGCTCTGATACCAATCTATCACACCCCAAAACCACGAACGGCGGAAACATTCAGGGGTGGAGGACGTCATGTACAGCATCACAACAGTGTAAAATAGTAAACAATCAACAACAGCATCCATTGCATTATAAGTAAATTTTTAATACATGTGTGTTCATTCATTGTAATAAGACACCAAAAATATATAATCAAAATAAAAGACGAGACTTTTCTGCTTCGTCTTCTCAAAACCTGGCCACCGTACCTGTCTACTGATGACTTGAGAATACAAGTTATTTTGAAAGAGAGTATCAACTTTAAAGCTGGTGAATTCATAAGTATTTAAGTGTCATTGTCTTGCTTACTAAAAGATGTTTTAAAAGTCATGTAAACCTTTAAACGAAAATGTTGATGTAAGTATGAAAAGCCCTAGAAAATCCCTTATTTTCTATTAGTTTGAGATGTAGTCTTCTACCAAGACCCGAATGTTTTGTTATGACAATGTAGTCTTCTACCAAGACCCGAATGTTTTATTATGACAATGTAGTCTTCTACCAAGACCCGAATGTTTTGTTATGATAATGTAGTCTTCTACCAAGACCCGAATGTTTTGTTAGTAAAATGATAGTTTTTCCTTTTTTTTACTACTACAAACAGTAATTAGTCTAACTCCTCGTTTATGTGAATATATCACAAAATAAAGTAAATAGGAAAAATATAACCATGTAAGTGTTATCCCTGGATACCAGGACTAACACGCCATCGACGAAGCGAAAGGTATCCCTAATGAACATCTGAAGATTGTTCACTCATCCTCTGTAGCGGCAGCAGGGTGCAGGGAGGGTTAGTCTCGTAGCCGACTCCTAATATAAGTGGTAACCTAATGATCATCCGAAGATTTTCATCTCATCCTCTGTTGCAATAGCAGGATGCAGGAATGGTTAGTTCTGATATCAATCTATCTATGATAAGTGATAACCTTAGACATCCATAGATGTTCATCACCTAGTGTTGCTAACAGCTGGGTTCCGGAATGGTTAGTCCCGTCTAGACATCCAGTCGAACAGGGATATGCAGGAAAATTTATACAGAAGGTACGAATAAATCTTCCTCATAACTCTACGTACAAGTATCCAGGTAAGTGAATATAGGATAATGTATCTATGTAACAGTACTCATGTATGGTATTCATGTAAGCGTATTCAGATAAATGTACTCACGTATCATGTAATCCTAGATAAATGTACTCATGTATCATGTAATGTACTGGTATAGACTCATGAATGAACTGACTCTTGTGTGATTCCTTGTAATAGGAATAATGTTTGATATCTTCAAATTATCCCTACGATAATTTACTGAAAGGTAATTGTTTGTTCAAGTAGGTTTATACACTCTTACTACTCAAGGGTGTGAGAAACTAAATGAAAGATGTAAACTATAACATCAATACATATATAAGAATATAAGTGTATATGCATAGTCTAGTTCAAGAATGTAAAATGGTTTTGTAAGACATCTAAGGGTAGTATGTGAAATCTGTTGAATGAAAACACAGTTGTAAAATACATATAGATGATTTAATAACATGTTGTTTTCTACTTGTATTCCCCCCCCCCCCCCCCTCTCCCCCATTAAAGCATTTAAAATCATTTAAAACATTGATTAGGGGTATCAACTCACCTGTAGATGGTGGTTTCGATGAACTGGACGGTGTAGGATTGTTAGGTGTCAAGTGAGGACTTGTACACATACTACGATCCTAATGAACATATAATTAGACATATATGCACTCAATTAGTCTTAAATTACTAATTGATAATGTTAAGACATCTTAGAACATAATAAACACTTTATATAAGTGTTTTAAGCCCTAAGGATTGCATCTAAGCTATTGTGGGACAAGGCACTTGGGTTTAGGGTTGCAAAGGACCCAATATATGAGTTTACTCTCCATATATCCTCACACATGGAGTTTACGGTTGTAAACTCTTGAGTTTACGGCCGTAAACTCCCAAACTTGGTGGAATTTTGTGTTTTGAATTTCTAAATGATCCCTAGAATTATTCCAACTTGGTGGTTTAATTCTTGGAAGGGTTTAAGGCATAGAAAAACTCCTTTGAGGAGTTTACGGCCCTAAGGCCATTTCCTTTAGAGTTTGCAGCCGTAAACTCTTAAGGAAAGGTTTTTTTGATGCTTTCAAGTCTCTTGCATATGTAGGATAGGTTCTAGACTTTTACCTAAAGCATATGAAGGCATTAGGCACACTTTGGTGCCCTTATTTCATGTTTACGACCCAAGAGCTTATTAGGGCCGTAATCTCCCAAAAAGATGGGTTTTTGATGTGTTTTAGTCCTTGATTTAAGTGGGAACAATTCCTTGTAAATGTCCAAGGATTTAGGTGCCTTAAAAGCACCCTTTTGTCCATGATTTTGGAGTTCACGGTCCAAGATCATCTTGGGCCGTGAGCACCCATATTTTGGTGTTTCTTGGTTGTTTTCTTATCCCTGACACACATATATATATATATATATATGAGTCTAAGGTAGTAGCATAACACAAGGGAAGTTCTAGGCATTGTTTCGGGAGTTTACCGCTCAAGAACACCTTGGGGAGTAAACTCCTAAATCTAGTGATTTAGCCATCTAAATCATGTTATAAACACATAATAAGCTTTCTAACGCTACTAGAAAGAGTTACTCACGTTTTGGTATAAAAACCCGAAGATCCGTGAGAGAGAAAATGGCTTTTCTCTAGTTGGAAATGCGAATAATGAATGAATTTGGTTCAGAATTCTATTTATAGTCCTGATATATTTTTGGCTGAAAATATTTTTATTCCTGAAATGATTTCTCATATAACAGAGTGTTGGAATAACAGTGTTGCACTAAACCCTAGTGCATCCACTCTCCTGATATCTCCTGAAGTGTAAACCCTGAATTACTCAAACTTACGCGAAAAAGTCTGAAAATTAACTGTGACTGCTATAACTTCTGTTGAAAAGATATAGTTTGTACAGAATGGAAATTTCGGGTTGTCACACGAAGGAGGCCTGCTGCTCTGGACCCCATGAAAAAGCAACTCCCTTCCGAGTCAATTTGGTGAGTGGCACGGTGATCTTGGAGAAATCCCTGATAAATCTCCGATAATAACCAGCCAACCCTAGGAAACTCCTGATCTCGGTAGGTGACCTCGGCACCTCCCAACTCATCACTGCCTCAATCTTGGCCGGGTCGACCAATATACCTTTCTGGTTCACGAGGTTCCCTAGGAACTGGACCTCTCGCAACCAAAAATCACACTTGGAGAATTTGGCATAAAGCCTCTCCGATTTCAGGACCCCGAGGGTCTCCCTCAAATGCTCCTCATGCTGCTCTATGGATCTCGAATACACCAATATGTCGTCGATGAACATGATCACCGAGTGATCCAATATCAGTCTACACACTCTGTTTATGAGATCCATGAACACCGCCGGTGCGTTGGCATCAGCACAAACTCGTAATGCTCATAACGAGTCCTGAATGTTGTCTTCTGGACGTCCTCGTCTCGCACCCTCACCTGATGATACCCAGACTTCAAATCGATCTTGGAGAACCAAGATGCTCCCTGCAACTGATCGAACAAATCATCGATCCTCGGCAATGGGTAACGGTTCTTGACCGTTACCTTGTTCAACTCCCGGTAATCAATGCACATCCGGTGTGAACCATCCTTCTTCTTGACAAAAAGGATAGGCGCTCCCCATGGCGAACTGCTCGGCCAAATAAACCCCTTCCCCAGCAGCTCCTAAAGCTGCGAGGATAACTCATGCATCTCTGGAGGCACAAGGCGATAAGGCGCCTTGGCGATAGGCGCAGCCCTCGGAACCAAATCGATACTGAACTCTACCTGCCTCTCCGAAGGCACACCCGGCAACTCCTCTGGAAATACATCTGGAAACTCACGCACTATCGGGACCTCATCAACTAACCTTGGTCTCTCTGAATTAACCCTCGCATCCATCACATATGCTACAAATCCCCTACAGCCCTACTGTAGACGCTGTCTCGCTCTGGCGGCCGAACAAAATGCTGACCCAGAACGTGTACCCTCGCCATATACCGTAAGAACTCCCCCACTAGGGTCTCGTATGGTCACCAGCTGTCCCTCGCAGTCGATAACCGCTCCCACTCTGCTCAACCAGTCCATGCCCACGATGACACAAACATCCCCCATCGTAATAAGAACCAAATCAATCGAAAACTCGACGCCGGAAATCTCGAGTACACATCCTCGGATTACCTCGGCGGCATACACCGTCCTCTTGTCAACTATGAAAACCCTCAGAGATCGACTCAACACCTCTCGACTAATGCTGATGTGCTGACTAAAAGCCAAAGATACAAAAGACTGACTCGCACCCGAGTCAAATAACACCAAGGCAGGTACAGAATTCACAAGGAAAGTACCAGCCACAACGTCGGGCGCAGCGTGGACCTCCTCCGCAGTCAGCTGAAAGGCTCTCCCTCGTGCCTTCGATACCTCGGCCTTCACTGGCCGGCTCTCAGCAGCTCTGATAGCAGCATGGGAAGATCCCTGAGGTTCTCCCTGAGCTGTCCCTCGCAACTTTGGACACTTTGCATTGCGGTGTCCAGTCTGGTTGCAGTGGAAACACACTGCAAACCCCTTGGGGCAATCCTTGGCCATATGCCCCTCCTTGCCACATTTGTAGCAAGATCCCGCTCTGCACACCCCATCGTGGCTCTTTCCGCACTTACCACAAGTGCGGCCCTTCTGACCCCCAGATCTCGAATCAGCGGGCTTGGCCCGCTTGGCTGCCGGCTGAGACTTCGCTGATCGCCAATCCCTCCCCTGAGACTCAGCCGCCTCCCTAGCCTGAGTCTCCAGCTCTATCTCCCTATTACGGGCATTTGCTTGAAGCTCAGCAAATGTCCGGTACGTCGAGTTCGCCACGAACTCCCGTATATCCCTCCTCAAAATGATCAGATATCGGCTCATACGTGCCTTCTCAGAGGACACGTGCTCTGGGCAGAACATCGCCCGCTCATGGAACATCCTCGTAATCACTGTGACAGACGCAGTACCCTGCTTGAGGGTCAAAAACTCCTGGGCCAAACGCTCCCTCTCCACCTAGGGAATGTACTCATCTCGAAACATAGTAGTGAACCTCTCCCAAATCACTGCAGCAAGCTCAGCATGCGTATAATGCGTCGTCACAAACTTCCACCAGTCCTTCGCTCCCAAGCGAAGCTGGTTCAGTGCGAACCGGACTCTCAAATGCTCAGGAGATGAGCAAGTAAAGAAACACCCCTCAATGTCTGAAATCCACCTCATCGCTGCAATCGGGTCCTGGGTCCCATCAAACTCCGGTGGTTTTGTGTTGCTGAACTCCCGGAACAGCAACGCATCACCACCCTGCGGTCTACCCGCAGCTACAGCTGCAGTGGCCGCAGCAACAGCATCATCAGAAAGAGAAGTGTATCTCTCGTCAAATGTCTCTATCAGGGTGGTCTTGATAGAACCAAACATCTCTGGAATCTCAGCGCGGATGGCAGCAACCACCTCATCATGGATCATCTGGCGGAGCTTCTCGTCGCTCACACCCCCTCCACTAGTCCCTGGTCTGTGGCGCGTTCCCATCATGATACCTCTCTGAAATACAACACAAAATATCAAAGACTCGCTCGAGCGTGCACACACTCGATACCCCCAATCCTAGTTAGCTCCTGGTACCCTAAGGATTCTTACTTGGGTTACGTACTGGCCCGGTGCCATCGGTAGTACGGGCCTAATACTACCGACCACACCGACTCAGCATTCATTCCAAGTCCTCCTCCCAGAGTCCTAAATTTCCAAGTACTCTACTCTTTTAATCATGTGCTACTCATAAGTAGATATCTCATAAGCACCTCGCAGCTATCTAAACACTCTCAAACATATCAAAAGCAAAAGCCCCTAGACTAAGGCATCATATATCAAGCCACTCTAGTCCTAATAAGAATACCTATTCTACTCTAGCGTGCATATCATAATTCGTCATATAGCATAACATAACATATCTGATAGTACTTATTATAAGGGTATTTTGGGAAATCACCGTTCGGGCGCTTGCTGATCGTACACACGGCTCTGCTCTGTTTGTCTCAAAACTCTTTTTACTCTTTTCAAAAATTTTACTTTATTATCAAAATTCTTCTGAATTCCTCAGTTTGAGTTCAGATACGCCCAAAGATGCATCCGAATCCCTCAAACCAAGGCTCTGATACCAACTTGTAACACCATAAAAATTCAAACAAATTTTGCGCATTATAAAAACCATATATTTTCGTTCCCATCCCCATTTTAAAACATTGTATCATCATTATCTCAATACAAAACCCCAAGATCAAAACATGTGAACTCCAGTATGCGTGTGTACGAGTCATGCCGGTGCCTTCTCGCGATCATCACTGGTACCTGAAACACCACACATAACACTGTAAGCATAAATGCTTAGTGAGTTCCCCAAAATACCACATAAACACATATCAGCCAGTCAAGGTTGTAACTATGTTGACCCTCAGGTCGAATATCTCTGTGGGACCCTCTTGGTCCCATAACTATGTGGACCCACTGGTCCTAACTCTGTAAACTCTGAATCATGCATATCACATATCACAATAAATCACAACACATAATATCATGCAAATACACTCACATATAACTCTAGAATACTATGTCACATAACTCTGTTACCACATTAGGTAAAGTATAGTGAGAAGATTGACCTCAGATGTGTCGGTATATCTCTAACTCGGTGGAAATATGATCTAGCCACCGCCTAATCACACAAAGTAAATATTCTCATAAATACAACTCTCGGGACTAGACTCAACCCTCTATAGGGGAAAGACCATTTTACCCCTGTATCAGCTCAAAGGCCACATTGTTGACCAAACCCTAAAAGTCAACAAAAGTCAACGGTTAAACTTTAACCCGACTCGTCGAGTGCACTTGGGCGACTCGGCGAGCCTACACGTCTCTACAAACTCTATTAGTCTCGCTTGGCACATCGAGTTCCTCCCCTTACTCGACGAGTCACACCTGGAATGAATCGCGGGGCCACCCCGACTCAACTCGCCGAGTCTCAAGAACAACTCGGCGAGTTCCACCTTGAACTCCAGTCCCCTAACTCTCTCTGACTCACTGAGTTATTTCGCAACTCGGCAAGTCTACTCACTGAGTGATTTACGGGAAACCCCACCCTACTCGCTGAGTCTGATCTTTGGACTCGGCGAGTTCATGCCATGCACAAACTCCATAGACCTCCTGAGGTCAGATCTGTTTAATTAATCCAAAGATCTGACCTTCCCAAGCATGATAACCACGTAAAGATCGTACCTTGACACTCATATAACATCTAGATGGTCTAACTTTGTGATTTAGCCCCAAAAATAACATCCTAAGCTCATGGCTCCCAAAATAACTCATAAAGCTCCAAGGGTTAAGGTCTCTGGAAATACATCTGGAAACTCACGCACTATCATGACCTCATCAACTAACCTTGGTCTCTCTGAATCAACCCTCGCATCCATCACATATGCTACAAATCACCTACAGCCCTACTGTAGACGCTGTCTCGCTCTGGCGGCCGAACAAAATGCTGACCCAGAACGTGTACCCTCGCCATATACCGTAAGAACTCCCCCACTAGGGTCTTGTATGGTCACCAGCTGTCCCTCGCAGTCGATAACCGCTCCCACTCTGCTCAACCAGTCCATGCCCACGATGACACAAACATCCCCCATCGTAATAAGAACCAAATCAATCGAAAACTCGACGCCGAAAATCTCGAGTACACATCCTCGGATTACCTCGATGGCATACATCGTCCTCTTGTCAACTATGGAAACCCTCAGAGATCGACTCAACACCTCTCGACTAATGCTGATGTGCTGACTAAAAGCCAAAGATACAAAAGACTGACTCGCACCCGAGTCAAATAACACCAAGGCAGGTACAGAATTCACAAGGAAAGTACCAGCCACAACGTCGGGCGCAGCGTGGACCTCCTCCGCAGTCAGCTGAAAGGCTCTCCCTCGTGCCTTCGATACCTCGGCCTTCACTGGCCGGCTCTCAGCAGCTCTGATAGCAGCATGGGCAGATCCCTGAGGTTCTCCCTGAGCTGTCCCTCGCAACTTTGGACACTTTGCATTGCGGTGTCCAGTCTGGTTGCAGTGGAAACACACTGCAAACCCCTTGGGGCAATCCTTGGACATATGCCCCTCGCCACATTTGTAGCAAGATCCCGCTCTGCACACTCCATCGTGGCTCTTGCCGCACTTACCACAAGTGCAGCCCTTCTGACCCCCAGATCTCGAATCAGCGGGCTTGGCCCGCTTGGCTGCCGGCTGAGACTGTGCTGATCGTCGATCCCTCCCCTGAGACTCAGCCGCCTCCCTAGCATGAGTCTCCAGCTCTATGTCCCTATTCCGGGCATTTGCTTGAAGCTCAGCAAATGTCCGGTACGTCGAGTTCGCCACGAACTCCTGTATATCCCTCCTCAAAATGATCAGATATCAGCTCATACGTGCCTTCTCGGAGGACACGTGCTCTGGGCAGAACATCGCCCGCTCATGGTACATCCTCGTAATCACTGTGACAGACGCAGTACCCTGCTTGAGGGTCAAAAAGTCCTGGGCCAAACGCTCCCTCTCCACCTAGGGAATGTACTCATCTCGAAACATAGCAGTGAACCTCTCCCAAATCACTGCAGCAAGCTCAGCATGCGTATAATGCGTCGTCACAAACTTCCACCAGTCCTTCGCTCCCAAGCGAAGCTGGTTCAGTGCGAACCGGACTCTCAAATGCTCAGGAGATGAGCAAGTAAAGAAACACCCCTCAATGTCTGAAATCCACCTCATCGCTGCAATCGGGTCCTGGGTCCCATCAAACTCCGGTGGTTTTGTGTTGCTGAACTCCCGGAACAGCAACGCATCACCACCCTGCGGTCTACCCGCAGCTATAGCTACAGTGGCCGCAGCAACAGCATCATCAGAAAGAGAAGTGTATCTCTCGTCAAATGTCTCTATCAGGGTGGTCTTGATAGAACCAGACATCTCTGGAATCTCAGCGCAAATGGCAGCAACCACCTCATCATGGATCATCTGGCGGAGCTTCTCGTCGCTCACACCCCCTCCACTAGTCCCTGGTCTGTGGCGCATTCCCATCATGATACCTCTCTGAAATACAACACAAAATATCAAAGACTCGCTCGAGCGTCCACACACTCGATACCCCTAATCCTAGTTGGCTCCTGGTACCCTGAGGATTCTTACTTGGGTTACGCACTGGCCCGGTGCCTTCGGTAGTACGGGCCCAATACTACCGACCACACCGACTCAGCATTCATTCCAAGTCCTCCTCCCAGAGTCCTAAATTTCCAAGCACTCTACTCTTTTAATCATGTGCTACTCATAAGCAGATATCTCATAAGCACCTCGCTGCTATCTAAACACTCTCAAACATATCAAAAGCAAAAGCCCCTAGACTAAGGCATCATATATCAAGCCACTCTAGTCCTAATAAGAATACCTATTCTACTCTAGCGTGCATATCATAATTTGTCATATAGCATAACATAACATATCTGATAGTACTAATTATAAGGGTATTTTGGGAAATCACCGTTCGGGCGCTGGCTGATCGTACACACGGCTCTGCTCTGTTTGTCTCAAAACTCTTTTTACTCTTTTCAAAAATTTTACTTTATTATCAAAATTCTTCTGAATTCCTCAGTTTGAGTTCAGATACGCCCAAAGATGCATCCGAATCCCTCAAACCAAGGCTCTGATACCAACTTGTAACACCATAAAAATTCAAACAAATTTTACGCATTATAAAAACCATATATTTTCGTTCCCATCCACATTTTAAAACATTGTATCATCATTATCTCAATACAAAACCCCAAGATCAAAACATGTGAACTCCAGTATGCGTGTGTACGAGTCATGTCGGCGCCTTCTCGCGATCATCACTGGTACCTGAAACACCACACATAACACTGTAAGCATAAATGCTTAGTGAGTTCCCTAAAATACCACATAAACACATATCAGCCAGTCAAGGCTGTAACTATGTTGACCCTCTGGTCGAATATCTCTATGGGACCCTCTTGGTCCCATAACTATGTGGACCCACTGGTCCTAACTCTGTAAACTCTGAATCATGCATATCACATATCACAATAAATCACAACACATAATATCATGCAAATACACTGACATATAACTCTAGAATACTCTGTCACATAACTCTGTTACCACATTAGGTAAAGTATAGTGAGAAGATTGACCTCAGATGTGTCGGTATATCTCTAACTCGGTGGAAATATGATCTAGCCTCCGCCTAATCACACAAAGTAAATATTCTCATAAATACAACTCTCGGGACTAGACTCAACCCTCTATAGGGGAAAGACCATTTTACCCCTGTATCAGCTCAAAGGCCACATTGTTGACCAAACCCTAAAAGTCAACAAAAGTCAACGGTTAAACTTTGACTCGACTCGTCGAGTGCACTTGGGCGACTCGACGAGCCTACACGTGTCTACTAACTCTATTAGTCTCGCTTGGCACGTCGAGTTCCTCCCCTTACTCGACGAGTCACACTTGGCATGAATCGCGGGGCCACCCCGACTCAACTCGCCAAGTCTCAAGAACAACTCGGCGAGTTCTGCCTTGAACTCCAGTCCCCTAACTCTCTCTGACTCACTTAGTTATTTCGCAACTCGGCAAGTCTACTCACTGAGTGATTTACGGGAAACCCCACCCTACTCGCTGAGTCTGATCTTTGGACTCAGCAAGTTCATGCCATGCACAAACTCCATAGACCTCCTGAGGTCAGATCTGTTTCGTTAATCCAAATATCTGACCTTCCCACGCATGATAACCATTTAAAGATCAGACCTTGACACTCATATAACATCTAGATGGTCTAACTTTGTGATTTAGCCCCAAAAATAACATCCTAAGCTCATGGCTCCCAAAATAACTCATAAAGCTCCAAGGGTT
Source organism: Lactuca sativa (assembly GCF_002870075.4). Classification (NCBI taxonomy): domain Eukaryota; kingdom Viridiplantae; phylum Streptophyta; class Magnoliopsida; order Asterales; family Asteraceae; genus Lactuca; species Lactuca sativa. Next base: position 145,659,138 of record NC_056631.2, read on the forward strand.
AAGGTCTCTGGACCTCTTTGGGTCAAGATCCAAAGCATAAACTCGAGAAGGGACCAATTGCTCCACATATCCATCCTCTAAAGGGGTTAGAAAACCCTAACTCTAAGAATCAACACCAAATTTGAAGAAGGTCCGAATAAATACCTCAATATGAAGTCTATGAACTCTAAAGTCACCAAAATCGCACCTCCTTCAGCCTCTTCTTGCCTTGGTCACCTCTTTCTTGCAAATACACCAACAAAAGATCAAGAATGGCCTCTCCTTCCTCACAAACGCTCTAGGTCTCTTAGGGTTTCTCTCTTGGGTTTGGTAGTCGCAAATGACGCCCCTAAGGGCCTTTAAATAGGTCCCAAACCCAGGAAATTAGGGTTTCATTAAACAGCGTGGACTCTCCGAGTCCACTCATGAACTCGCCGAGTCCAGCTGTGAACCCGGATAAGAACCCGCGACCATACTCGACGAGTCTAAGCACCAACTCGCCGAGTCCTCTCTCAACCTCCAAAATAAAAGGAATAATTAATATACCTGGGAATCCGGGTGTTACAATAAAGTGTTGATATGTTTATTGCAAAGTATTTATTTTACAGTAGCCACTTTCCGTTTTCCATATAATAAATAATTATTGTTTTGTTTTAAGATATAAGCGTTCTTTGATTTTTTTCGTATTTTTGTTTTTTGTATATTACTACAAAATAATTTGGATTTAATATCTAAATTAATTATCGATCCGTTCCTATGGAATCGTTGCTACGAAAGCATGCCTACCTAATTTTCTATGGAATCTTTGCTATGGAGTTTTCTATGGATTTACCACCATAGAATTTTCTACGGATTCATCACCACTGAATTTGCAATGGATCCATCAAAACATAATATTTTAGGGATTCATCACCATGGAATTTGCTCGGGATTCGCCAGCACAAAATTTTCTAGAGATTTACCACCATGGAATTTGCTTTGGATTCATCACCATGGATTTTTCTAGGGATTTATCACCATTAAATTGGCTACGGATTCATCACCACATAATTCACAACAAAATCCTTCAATCGAATACACGAAAAAATGCCATCTAAAACGTATATCATTCTGTTGTCACATATGTGACAGAATGATTGTTTCCCTCATAAACCCTCGCTATGAGGTTTTTTTGGGACGGAAATTGGTTGTCGCAAATTCCATCACTATACGTCTTTTGCAGCAGAGTTTCAGCTTCTTGCAACAGATTCCTTCCTTAGAAAAATCGCCTTTTTCTTGTATTGTACCAAGAATTATATCCGCCTCTCCTAGATCTCTCATGCAAAACTTAGATAACAACAATTGCTTTGTTTCATCTACTTGTTCTTGGTTAGTACCAGAAATCAGCATATCATCTACATATAAACAAATGATCAGTCATGCACCAATAACATAATTGAATCTACTATAAACACATTTATCAAATTGGTTTAACTTAAAAACAGAAGACAAAATAACCTCGTCAACCTTTTGATGCCATTTTTTGGTTGATTGTTTCAACCCATACAAAGATTTTACTAGTTTATATACCATATTCTCTTTACCAACCATAATGGAACCTTCTAGTTGTTTTAAGTAAACTTCTTCATCAAGTTTACAATTTAACAGGTTGTTCTAACATCCTTCTAATGAATAATCATATTGTGAATGCTTGCCAAAGCAATTAATAATCTAATAATGGAAATACATGCAACCAGAGCATACGTATCAAAATAGTCAACACCAGGTTTTTGTCTAAAACCTTAAATGAGAAACCACGCTTTATACTTGCCAATAGTCCCAATAGTATTAATTTTCTTTTTGAAAATCCATTTGCAGCCAAGTGGTTTAGAACCTAGAGGCATATAAAAAAACACATGTGTATTGTTCTCATGAATTGATGACATTTCGTCATCAATCGCTTCCTTCCAAAAGACAAAATCTCGAGACTTCATGGCCTCTTGATATGTATTAGGATCATCCACAATAATATAGAAATTTGAGTATTCAATACCATTTCATCCCTTAAACCTTCCACCAAATACAATTGGAATTTGGATCTGAAATGTTTCGTAATTTGACCTCTTTTGCTTCTATGAATCTCTTATGGTTCTTGTCCATTACCATCGTCTTGACTTTTAGGATTTTTCACTTCTTCAATGCCAAAAGTTAGATCCTTAGGCATTTGAATCGATGAAAACGCATCTCATCGAAAATTGCATCACGTGAATCGATAATAGTATTAATCGATACCAAATCATTAGCTTCTATTACATAGAACCTATATGCCTAGGAACGTTCAGCATATCCAATCATTATGCAATCTATTCCACATTCTCCCAAAGTTTTTCTTTTGGTCTCAGTGAGTTTTAAAACGGTCTGACATCCCCAAACCCGAAAATAGCTTAACTTACGCTTTTTCTTGAACCAAAGTTCATATTGGATTGTTTTGTTCCTTTTATTTGGAACATAACAGACTGTTAATATGGCCTCTCCCAAGAATCCCTCACTCAATCCCGGGTATGAAAGAATTGAGTTTACAAATTCCTTTAAAACTAGATTTATACGTTCGACGATTCCATTTTGTTGGGGCGAGTATGCTAATGTGGTTTCACGAATGATACCCACTGATTGGAAATATATGGGATCTATATATTTTTCTCCCCGGTCAGTTCTAAGACAATTAACCGGATTGCCCAACTACAATTCCACATCAGTTTTGTATATTTTGAACTTTTCCAATGCTTCATTTTGAGCATTAAGCAAATAGACATAGCAAAACCGAGTACATTCATCAATGAATGTGACCAAATACTTTTTATTTCCCAAAGAAGGAGTAGAGTGGAAATCACACAGGTCGTTGTGTACAAGTTCCAAAATAGTCAATTTTTTGTAACATTAGGAAAGGGTTGTTTTATAACTTTTGTAAGAATGCATGTTTCACATATTTTCATATTTATGTCAAATGGTGGTATAAGACCATATTTTGACATTTCATGCATCCTTCTAAGATTGACATGACCCAATCTAACATGCCAAAGCATGGAGTCGTCAATAACTTTCAAACAAAACATTATATTATTCAAATATCCAACTCCAATAAACATTCAACCTTGAGATAGAATATACCTATCTAATTCCTAAACTTGCTGAAAACGATCAGAATTCAAACAACTACCACTAAGAAGATTCTTATGAATTTTGGGAACAAACAAAACATCAAAAAGCTTAATTTTCTTTCTATAAATAAATTCTAAACAAATGACACTGGCTCGACAAATAGGTTTAAAAGAATCATCTTTCATGTGCAACACAGATCCATTTTCAAGCGATGTTAATGTTTCAAACATCCATTTATCCTTGCATTCCTGGTTTTTTGTACCTTAGTCGATCCACCAAGCAACATCATTATCTTGTACATAGAATGATTCAAGAATAAAGGAAACATGATCAACAAAATTTTGATTAGAATTATCAAAGTTTATTTAGTAACTAACATCCATTAACTTGCTCCTTGGACCCATTTCCACTTTTATTAGATCCACTGTTTCCATCACTATTGTTGCTAAGATTCACAAAACAATCAAACTTGCAGTGTCCCAATTTGAAGACCCTCCAAAAAACCAAATCCTTTTTCTTTTTGTTGGAATTGTTTGGGACATATCTCTCCTTGAGTTTTCCATGTCCTTTGTTGTTCGGATTTCTTGTTTTGTTTTCAGCCACATTAACTGAGGGTTGTCTAGATTCAACTCTATTTTTGTTTTTGTCACTCTTTTACGCATGAAGGGATTCTTCAATGCACACATGAATACCAAGTTGAACCATGCATAGTTCCTAATTTTGATGTTTCAGATTATGCTTGAAGTAATTCCATGATGGTGGAAGTTTTTTAATTACACTCGACGCAACAATGGTTTCGTCCATATTCATGTTTATCAGTTTGAATTGACCCAAACCAAAATATGATAAGAATTTATCAAAGCATTTCATTAATGAAATGTATTTTCATTATATAACAAAATCTCGGGATGTCATGTTCCGATACAGACCAAAAGCATAAACAACAAAATTAGACCTTACAACAGTCATTTATAACTACTGATCTATAATCCAAAATCTCTCGTCAAGTCAACCAACTTATACTCTTGTGCCATTACCTGTAATGCAAGGAAAACTGAGTGGGTCAGCCTTGGAAGCGAGGTGAGGATATAGGGTTTTCGACCCACAATAATATAATTATTATATTCAACCATCAACCAATCAACCCAATTACCCATCCCCATTATCTCCTTTATTTCTTAGGATTTTACCCTAAGAATTCAACTACCCGTCATCCATTCATTCCTAAGGATTGACCTAAGGAATTAAAACAAAATATATTGATACATAAGGTGCATCTACCAACATCATCCTTTAAGTGCCTCTGCCAGGATTACGTCATACACTATGAGGCGCAACTACCAGGTTTATGACATTATCTTTTAGGTGCATCTGCCGACATTATCCTAGAAGCGCATCTGCCAGGATTATCCCATAAGCGCATATGCTAGTATAATGATATTCTCTATTTGGTGCATCTACCAATATTATTCTTAAGTGTATCTACTAGTATTTTGACATTCTCTAATTGGTGCATCTACCAATATTATTCTTTAATCATCTTACCTACCTCATCATTTTATCACATATCAACTATCTCATCTACCCATGTTCTACCCAACATATTAGTAGATATAAAATACATATACAGTTTAACTCATTTAAAAACCATATAAAACATCCATTCCACACTTATCTCAAATAAACAACAGTACATAAACACATAGCATGTATTTCAAGCAAATACTTCATATTTATGTGTTTGAAGAAAGTAACCACACACTCACCTGATCAGAAGATGATCGGACAACACTACGGCTTGTAGAAGTAGTATTCTTCGGTAGATCTGGAAGATCTTCACAAAAACCAGGCTCCTCGCGGGTAGAGCTTCGGCGCGGGAATTTTACTTCTCGGGATCTTTGGGGCTTCGGGACTTGCTTCGGGTATTGGGAATAATACAGGGGCTTTGGGATAATTCTTGCATGAAAAACGAGGTAAAACGGGAGAGAGAGAGAGAGAGAGAGAGAGAAGAGAAAATGAGCAAGAAGGCCAAATGCCCTCGCAAAGTATTTATAGGGCTGAACCCTCGCATTACGCTGGGCATAATGCTTAGCTACGCGGGGAGTGGTGCCAAAAAACGTCATCGCTTATGTATGCGAGGCACTCAAGTCCGAGGGGTTCATGCACCGGGCTACGTTGGGCGTACTTCGAATAAGGTCAATGACTCCTTCGGATATACATCTGAATTAAAGATTAAATAGATATTTTAATTATTAAATAAATTTCAAAAATTCATATCTTCCTCATACGAACTCCGTTTTCCATGTTCTTTATATCCACGTGTAGGTGAGACTACGCTCTACAACTTTCGTTTAGACTCCGTCGGCTAAGTTTGTCTTTATTTTTATTATTTGTTTTTAGTAGGTCGGAATAAGAAAACTCAATTATAAATTCATAACTTCTTCATCCGACGTCTGTTTTCGTCTGTCTTTTTATCGTTGCACTACTAATGACGAGATCTTCGATTCTCGTTTAGATTGCTTCGACTAGAAATCACTCGATCTCGAATCCGAGTTTTGGGCTGCATACTGCTAAGCTGAAACTTAGAAAAATCATGACTTCCTCATATGAAGTCATATTTTGGCGTTGTTTTTATGTATGCTCACGGTTTTACGAACTCTACGACTTTCGTTTAGATTGCTAAGGCTAAATATCGCTCTAACGTAAATTCACGATTTACGTCACGCTGTGTCGTACCGGTTCTGTCGCGAAACTTCGATAGGTCATAACTTTTTCGTTATAACTCGGATTTCGGCGTTCTTTATATGTACGGAATCCTTGTAACATATACTACAACTTAGTTAAGATTACTCCTTCTAAATAATCTTCCATCAAAAAGTCAATTTTGACGCTTATCGTCTCTAAATTGACTAGCCCTGATCTACAGGCGTTACAATCCTCAGCCATGTTTTTTGACTCAAGAGTATCCCACAACTCCTTTTCACTTTTAGCCTCGGAATAGATATAAAAAAAAATAATCATGCATACCATTCAGAATGTGACCTCTACAAATGTAGTCATCATTCTCCTACTTGCTCCTTCTTCTGGCTTCTACCAATGTATCCTTCTCCACCACCACTGGTCTTGGAGTACTCAACACATACACAACCTTCAACTTGGTTAGCATGATTAACAACTTCTTTTGGCAGCGCCTAAAATCATTTCCTTCAAACTTTTCCAATTTTTGTGAACTTGGTGGTCAACTGGAGGATTTATTCTTCCATCTCTAGCAGACAAAAATTTCAATTTGATTGATGGAGGATATTTTAGTACAGTGAAGGTGGAGAACTGGATTTCTATTGATCTTGTAAGTTCACTTTTTGAACTGATATTTCAACCCTATGCTTGGATTACAAGAAATCTAGTCTAAGATAATCGAAATGGAAACTTATGTATCTAGGCACAAAAACACAAGACAATTTGTTAGAGGGTTCTGAATTCTTGTAGAAGAAAAAGAGTTGAGAGTGGTGTGTCTTTCAGATTAACAAAGGATCCGTATTTATCCTAGACAACAGATTAGGTTTTGATCTTCTACATTAATTAGGAGAATCACGAAATTAATGGCATAATCAATGGTTACGAAAATTGAAAAGATTTATCAATTTTACCATAATCACCCATTAGAATTTGGTTTTTCAATAATGTAACTAATTCAAATTTCTGAAGACCTTTTGGGGCCGGGGTGCTGCCCCAAACCCCGCGGTACCACCGCTACGGGATCTACCCCATACCCTACTAGGGGGCTACCTCTAAGACCATGCCAGGGAGCGAGCCCCCCTTGGCCCTTTCCTTTCTGCCATATCGTCTTATAATTCGATATTATATATTCATGCACTCCGCATTCTCCAAACACACAATATAGAGTAAAAATGATAAGCCCAGTAACTCACATGCCAGTCTCAGTTAAAAAAATGGACGTCGTCGTCACCTGCAAGATAAGGCCAAAAACTTGACTTTACTAACCAAGCAAGAAAAGCCCTTTCTATCTTCTTAGTCAAGCGCGCTAGCTGCAATCAAACTCAAGCGCACACTAGAAAAGAAAGGGCTTAGGCTTCGAAAGGCGTCGGCTACCTTCTTACTGACAGCACACTTGCTGATCGTTCGCGAGTAGAACTCGCTCTCTTGCCACGCCTTTCACTCACTCGCTTGAGTTGGACTCAATCACTCAGAGGATCATTCATTCTTCACTCTCTTGCTATTACCCGCAGGAAGCGCAGCAACCAAGGTGCATATTATCATATAAAAAGAAGCGAAGCGTAGCGATTCGTACTACCAGAAAAGTTTCGAGCTATAGCCGTTTCATTCCTATTCGTTGTTATGATGTTCCATATTCAAATAGCGGAGATTCACGAAGAAGTATTGCGCTATTTACCAGTGAGTGGTATTATTGGACTGATCTTTTGGTGGGAAATGTTCTTCATTTTAGATAATGAAAGCATTCCATTACTACCAACCCAAAGAAATACGACCTCTCTGAGATATATGGTTTATGCCGGAAAGGTACGAAGTTGGACTAATTTGCAAACATTGGGCAATTTACTTTATACCTACTTACATGAACCATCAAAGAAAGTCCTACAAATGAAGACATGGGCTTGCTTTGATGATGGGTTGCCTCCTCGGTCTTCTTGGACTTGGTTTCTGTCTGATTTAACCCGCACTGCTAATGTAGGCTTTTTGGGGGTAATGGCATCGGCATAATATTCGTCTAAATAAGTTATCTTTCGTCTTCCAATAGTTCTGACTCCGTTTGCTGCGCTGCGCTCATCACGAGAAGTCGGGGAACTCTCTTGGGTGGACTTCAAGCGCGATGATAGTCAGTCTGAAGTTTTCTACTATGCCATCTTTATTAGTTCAAAGACCGGGCTTGGGGGTTGGTCTCAGTGGTCAATGAAAATGTACTAGTGTGCTGTCTTAACATGTAGAAATTTTATTTCTCCGTAGTGATCAGTGTATGCACGTAGCATGACAGTCAATCTTTCATGCGGTCGCGAACTTAATTTAGCAGCTCTTTCCAAAAGGCGTGAATGTAAATAAAAAACATCCCCTGGATAAGCTTCGCGCCCAGACGGTCTACGTAATAGAAGAGACATTTGGCGATAAGTTTGGGCTTGTTTAGAGGGATCATCATAAATGATTGAAGTGTGTCATTCACGGTACATAAAATATTCAGCCAGAGCTGCTCCTGTATAAGGAGCGAGTAAGAGAAATTCAAATGTTAGAACTCCAGAACCTCATTAGAAAACATAGTTGATTAAATCGAGGAGATTGACAATCTCTTCCCATAACCAACTATGAGTTCCATTTGATTGTAAGTCATAAAAATCCCTGACTAGGCTACTTAAATCGCCCGCATTTACAGCCCGAACAAGGTCCGCCATGGACCAGTGACACTAAAATCATCAACAACATCATCAACATTAACCATCACGACCATCACCATCACCAAATGGACCATTCTAATATTATGTTTTAAAATGAAACTTATATAAGGATAAACACAAGAAATATCAATGAAATTTCATATATTATTTATTATATCGTCCTACTTTTATTTAATATAATTAAAGAAAAAAAAATCTTTCAATGTCTTTCTTATTAAGCCATATAGATAAAAAAAATCTACATTTTTCAATGTTTTTCTTCTAACGGGTTTCTTATAAGTGGTAGTAGTATGCATAGACGATTATTCATTCTTTTGTCCATGCATCTTTCCATATCGATATATCTAGATGGTTGTACCACCTAGAAAAATAACATATATTGTCTTTCATTTTTATAAATAACAATCACATGAAAACTTTATAATTATACAAATAAGAGTGTCTTAAATCTTAATCATTAGGGGTGAGAATTGATTGTTTCGGAAGCGGAAACCCCGAAAATCAAATCGAGCCGAAATTGATTTCAGACCAAACCATAATTAAATTCAGTTTTGGTTTGGTCCAAGACCAAACCGAATTGTGAGTGTGGTTTTTGATTCGGGTTTCGGTTTCATGAAGTTTGAACCAAACCCAACCGAAAAAACTGAATTTCATAAATTATTTAATTAAAAAATATATTATATAATTTATATATTAAATAAAAATATTAATTAGAAAGAAAATTTATTTTAACAAATTTGGTATGTTATGTATTGAATCACATGAAAACTTTATAATTATACAAATAAGAGTGTCTTAAATCTTAATCATTAGGGGTGAGAATTGTTTGTTTCGGAAGCGGAAACCCCGAAAATCAAATCGAGCCGAAATTGATTTCAGACCAAACCATAATTAAATTCAGTTTTTGTCCGTGACCAAACCGAATTGTGAATGTGGTTTTTTATTCGGGTTTCGGTTTCATGAAGTTTAAACCAAACACAACCGAAAAAACTGAATTTCATAAATTATTTAATCAAAAAATATATTATATAATTTATATATTAAATAAAAATATTAATTAGAAACAAAATTTATTTTAACAAATTTGGTATGTTATGTATTGATTTTAAAATGTTCTATTGTAGAATGGCGGCAATCGACGGTAAAATCAACTATTATTGATATATAAATGGAATCAAACATCGGCAAGCCACTAGGAACAACTTTTTAAATTCATGTTTTATACTTTTTATTGGAACTTGGAACTTGGAAGTTAGACTTCATGTTTCTAGCTAGGATTATTACTGTTTTTATCATTTTATGTATCAAATTTTAGATCTTTTTGTATGAAACTTTATATCTTTAAGTTTATAACTTTAGGTTTCTATGTTAAAACATTGTAATTTATGTTTAAAAAATTGAAACATTGATTTTTTTTAAGTTAACATTTCGTTCCTCGGTTTTCAAACCGAACCAAACCAAATTAGAATTTTATTCTCGGTTTGGTTGAGAAAATTAGACTTCGATTTGGTTTGTTTTTCGAAATGGACCAAAAACAATTTCAAAACGAAGAAACCGAACCGAGGAAACCCAAGAACCCACAACCCAAACCGTTTCCCACCCCTATTAATCAATACCGCTTATGGTATTGCTTTCCAATTCGACCAACTAAATGTTTTGAAATAAGTGACCATTTCTTATGACCATGTTTTTCAACTAGCTCCTTGATATGATCATCCTCCTGAATACAATTTTTTAAAAAAAAATAAACTTAATAACTATCTAATTTATAAAACGAGATAATGAAGTACAAAACGTAAGATCATATGTACCTCTTTGATCAAATCCCAAAACCACAAACAAATATAGTGGAGATATAATGTGGCAAAAAGAAATGGAGTGGACGGAAGTTAGAAAGAAAAAGGCACCGGCGAGACTAAAGCATATCTAGGAAACAACTTACTTCGTCACCAATGTTCCAGAACAAGCCAAGAAAGGAGAAATCAGAGAGGCATTTGGAAGATTTGGGAGGGTTACAGATGTTCGGTTTGGTGAAGTCAAAAATGTCATGGAGTTAGAAGAGAAGATTAATGGAATGACATATAGAGGGAATAAATTGGAAGTTAACCTGGCGAGACACAGAAGGAAAGATCTCCCAAACCCACATACAACTAATTAAACCGGAGGCCAATACAATTGAACAATACTGGGAGATGGAATACATTCAGGGATCATCGGACCGTCGCAAATGTCACTAGACCCCCACATATGTCGGAGAAAAACTCAGTTCAATCTGTCCCGCCGGCACCACCAGGACCAAGACCCATCCAATTACAACGGGACAATCAGACTTACCACTGGCTGCATAAGACATCACTCATTGGGGAAGCACTGACCTTAGACCATTTGGGGCATCTGCCAAAACTCTTACGAGATAACGGTGAAACAGACTTGGAGATAAAATATGTTGGGGGGCTAAGGGTTCTTTTTCTTTTTGACAGCTCAGTAGATGCTAAAGATTTCTTGAATAACGAGAACAGGTGGAGAGAAACTCTGAAGTGGGTGAACTGGAGTGACGAGACTGATATGCAAGTTGAGCGAGTAGCCTGGATCAGAATTATAGGGCTTCCACTATACTTATGGGGGGAACGTAACTTTGCAAGCATCACTGAAGGGTTTGGGAAGACAATAGCACAATATGAAGATCTATCAAATAGGGTGGACCTGTCGTGCCCAAAGATTGGAATTCTCACCTCAAGGAAAACCAGAATAAATGAAGATTTACAAGTTGCCATTGACGGGAGGGTCTTTAAAATTGGTATCATCGAATTTGACGAAGACTGGTTTCCTTTACGATTTGACAAGTCGGAGGATTACTATGAGACACAGGATGAGGACGACGAAGAAGACAGTGAATATGGGAATGAAGAAGAGGATGGGATATCGGACACGTATATGGGGAACCCAGACGATAAGAAGGAAGAAGGTGAGATATCACTGGAATTACAAACGGAAAGGAATGTGGTTCAGTCGGAAGGTGGAAAAGCGACAAACGCAGAGATCGGAGATGAATTTCCGACCAGGCAACTGGCGGTCAGAAGTGAGGTAATCGAAACGTCGGAAGAAGTGCAACGGACACCTGGTGAACAAATGACAGTGCGGGATTCTATGTTGACTGAACACGTAGCATCGCCTAGAATATTGGAGGCATTAATGGATAACGGTAACATCCCTGTTCTAATCCACAACTCAAAGGACAAGTGCCCTGGCCCAAGTATGGAATCAAACCCAAACTTAAATGGGCTTTCATATGAGCTACCCCCAATTGGTTGTTTTGGGCCGTTTACGTCTCCTATTGTATCAAACAAAGGCATACGCCAGTCATCTGAAGTATGTAGTTCATTGGGGAAAAGGAGGAGATTAGAGCACGACGAACCCAGACGACCTATCCCTTTAACAAATCCGATGACTGCTCTCTTTGACCTTGACGTACCCCCGTCACACATGGCTTCCCAAACGGCGGTGGTCAAAGAAGTCGATCACGCTCCAATCGACATTAACAGAGTTCCATCTGAAAGTCATGGAAACCTGACTGAAAACGTGCCTAACGATTGCTCCTCTTCTTCAACTGAAATTAGAAAGATGGTAGAAATTGGGAATGCATTAGGGTTCGAAATTAGCCACAATGACCCAATTTTAAAGGGAGTGATGGGTGAAATTGGGGAGGTTGCAGCACCACAATGAATTGTATTAGCATTAATGTGTGTGGAATAGGCGAAGACTACAAGGTCGAATGGGTGAGGAGATTAAAGACGCAGCATCGTGCCTCCTTTGTGGGGATACAGGAGACACAACTGGTGAATGTGAATGATAGAGATGTCGCAGGATGTTGGGGCTCAATAGATTTTAGCTACTCGGCAATTCAATCTCAAGGTAGGTCTGGCGGTCTAGTAAGCATTTGGGACAGCAGGATCTTCAAAGTCTCTGAGATCATAAAATCGAGATATCTACTGGCAACAATTGGGAGATGGGAAGGAATTCAAGGGGACACTATCTTAGTGAATGTATATGGGCCACATTCTAGCACAGAGAAAAGAAAGCTTTAGGAAGAATTATTAGAAATAAAAAGGAATAAAGGAGGTACTTGGGTGGTGTTTGGTGATTTCAATACTGTTAGGCGGTCGGACGAATGCTACAATTTGCATTTCTGCCCTCAGTCTGCTTTTCATTTCAATAGTTTCATCAGGGAAGCAAGCCTTAATGATATTCGAATGGGTGGTTTGCGTTATACCTTCTATTGTCGAACTGATATCAAATTAAGTAAACTTGACCGCTTCCTGGTTTGTAATAATTTTTTAAACATCTTCCCCTTAGTATCTGTTACTGCACTCCCAAGGGAGGTATCTGATCACAGTCCTATTGTATTAAAAACTGTTGCACCCGATTTTGGAAAACCCCTATTCCGATTTTCAACTCATGGATGCAGAAGGAAGGCTTTGATAATGTTTTTGCCAGTGCCTGGCTCAATTTTAAGGGGTATGGTACGCCAGATTACTATCTGGTGACCAAGCTCAAATTCTTGAAGAATAAACTTAAAAAATGGAGAGCAAATGAATACCCCAAGGAGACAGTTGAATTGAAGAAAATCAAACAGCAGGTGCATGATATTGATTGTTTGGCGGAGAGGCGACAACTTAGTGAATTGGAGATGAATGACCGGCGATCTGGAATACATAAAATAATTGAAATGGAGAAATTATTGACTTTGGATCTGAAACAAAAATCCAGAATAAAGTGGGTGATAGACGGTGATGAGAACACATCTTTCTTCCATGGATATGTGAATAACAAGCTTAGAAAGAGCAGAATAATGGGGCTACAGATTAATGGATCTTGGACCACAAATGTAGAGACTATTAAACAAGAAGCTTTCAAATTTTACCAAAGAAAGTTCCTGGAGAAATGGCCATCGAGACCAAAGTTGTTCAGCAATAAATTCAACCCGCTGGATGCAATTGACAAAGCCCAGCTGGAAGCTCCATTCACCAGGGAAGAAATCAGACGTGCTGTATGGGCATGCGGGAATGAAAAGGCGCCGGGCCCTGATGGTTTTTCTTTCTAGTTCATTAAAAAGTATTGGGAGGAGATGCAAGATGACGTAACGAATGCTATTAAATACTTCGAAAATTATGGGATACTTGGAAGAGGATGCAACTCTTCTTTCATTACGTTAGTACCAAAGATCAAGGACCCAATCACGCTTGGAGATTATAGACCAATAAGTCTTATTGTCTGTCTATACAAGATAATTGCAAAAACCTTGGCTCACAGAATAAAAAAGGTTATTGGTAAGTGTATTGGAGAGGTGCAAACTGCTTTTGTTGAAGGAAGGAATATCCTGGATGGTCCGCTGATTGTAAATGAGCTTTGCTCATGGAGTAAGAAAGCAAAAAAGAAAATGTTGCTCTTCAAAGTGGACTTTGACAAAGCATTTGACTCAGTCAACTGGGAATACCTTGACTCGATTCAAATGCAAATGGGATTTGGAGATAAATGGCATGGTTGGATTCAAGGTTGTTTAGGCTCTGCAAGAGCATCTGTGCTAGTAAATGGGTCACCCACAAAGGAGTTCGAAATGGAACGGGGAGTTAGACAGGGCGATCCAATGTCGCCTTTCCTTTTCATTATCGCCATGGAGGGGCTTAATATTGCAATAAAAACAGCTTGTGAGAAAGGCATTTTTACTGGGATATCCCTCCCACACTCAGAGACATCTATTTCTCATTTATTCTACGCGGATGATGCCCTATTCGTGGGTGAATGGAATAAGGAAAATATTAGGAATCTCGCAAGAATTCTAAGGTGCTTTCACGTAACTTCTGGCCTTAAGGTTAATTTCCACAAGTCATGGGTAATTGGTGTTGGAGTAGACATGCATGAGGTTACACGGTATGCCACTCCCCTCGGATGTGAACCCGCCAAAATCCCCTTCAACTACCTTGCTGTTCTGGTAGGAGGGAACATGAAGTTAAAGAAAAAATGGGGACCGGTGATTGAGAGATTCCAGGCCAAACTATCCGCATGGAAGTCAAAAACACTTTCAATGGGGGGACGTCTCACTCTATGCAAGGCGATTCTTTGTAATCTACATACATATTATTTCTCTCTGTTTGTTGCACCCTCTGGAGTCATAAATACTATGGAAGGGATTAGAAGGAAATTCTTATGGGGTATGAATGATGATGGGAAGAGGAAAATCAAATGGGTTTCTTGGCAAAAGGTGGTGTCTCCTAGAGTAGCTGGCGGTCTGGGGATGGGTTCACTTAAAGCTTTGAATCCGGCACTAATCGGCAAATGGTGGTGGCGGTTGCGCAGTGAGGGTGCAAGTCTATGGAGGGAGTCTATTATGGGTACCCATAATCTCAAGAATAAAGCTGCTGATTGTATCTCAAAAAAGTCCATTCCAGGTGTTTGGAACAATATAGCAAGGGTAAAAAGAGAGTTCTCAAAAGCTGGAATCAATTTTGATGAAGTAATAAAAAAGTAGGTGGGTAAAGGTGATTGCACGTTGTTCTGGTTAGATAAATGGCTGGACAGCGAAAATTTAAAATCAATGTTCCCAGAATTGTAAAAGCTGGAGAAAACTAAAAGTTGCAAAATAAGGGACAAGATAAACACCAGGGGAATAACATGGGAATGGAATTCGAGTCCATCCTCTAGCTCTCAAGCATGTGAATTTGTTGAATTGGCTCTCAAAGTGGAATCATTCCTACCAAACTCCCAACCAGACAGGTGGATATGTAGCATCTCTGGGGATGGGGTTTACCACGTTAATGTGGTAAGGGAACTGATAGATACAGTGGGCTCGAGTATTGAAGGAGGGAAGATCGATTGGATTCCGGAGGTCCCGACTAAGGTACGTTGTTTCATTTGGAGGGCGGTCTTAAATGGTATCCCAACTGCATGTGCTCTCCAAAAAAGAGGAATCAACTTCAACTCAGTTATGTGCAGCTATTGTGATCTGGAAAGAGAAGATACTGATCATGCTTTGATCAAGTGCTCGATGGCAGCAAAGGTGTGGGAGGAGATGTTCAGGTGGTATGGCATTCCTCATCCTCAATTTGGGAATATAAGTGACGTGGTGAGGTTATGCTCTACATGGGGAAGATGCTTAAAGAAGAGGAGGAACCTAATTAGCATTTGTTATGTTACTGCATGGCTAATCTGGAGAGCAAGGTGCAATTTTGTCTTTAATAAGACTCGGATATCACCCAACCAACTGGCGGGCAACATTCAATCCATGGTGTTTTCATGGATTAAACATAGGAGAGTTAATTGTTCTTATAATTGGATTGACTGGTGCTCTAGTCCTTCCTATTGTATGTAAATATTTCTTGTCTGCAGTTTGTACTTTTGGCCTATAGTTTCTTGCTATTTGGCCTTTTTTTTCTAATATATTATTTGCCGGTTCCAAAAAAAAATGTACCTCTTTGATCCAAGACCCTTTAAGAAGATCGGGTTTAAGAACGTTTTACTAACGATGCAAGCACAAAACGTCTTACCTTCCTGGAATACATTCAACTTCAAAAGACAATTAAATAAAACCATAAATTTAGATGAAAATTAGAAGTTAGTAAACATAGCAAAGTGAGAACATTATTTCAAGGTCACTTATTTTCTTGAAGTTATCCATCTTTGTGCCACCATTATATTACCAGTCAAACATTAAGAAGTCAGATCTACTTCACAATCTTCTTAGTTCGCAATCAACTTTCATCATCTTTTGTATTGCATCTTTACACCTAAAAGAAATAAATTAAAATCGATAAATATTAATTACTAAGTAAGGAATGATTATAATAAATTAATCTTACTTTCTAGAAATTGCAGGCTTTAAATAAATTGGAAATTGTATGATGCATTAAAGAGGTATGATTTATACCAACAACATAAAATGGACCTACTCCTCTTTTTGTCAATATTGTTAAGAATACCAAAGAACAAATGATAATGGACTGAACACAAAAAGTATATATAGATAATTCAATAGAAATGGGATAAGTTCAAATCTTATTCTTACTAGAGAAGATTAGGGTTCACAATCTCAAATAAGGATGATATTTTTGTCGGCCTTCATTTTCCATTAAAGTTAGAGAAAATAAGTCGAGGAGTTAACCTAACTTTTATGAAATGATTAAGTTTTCTACATATATTTAAGAACTGTACGAGTGAACCAAAGCTCAAAGACAATAATTAACAAAGGCAAAAAGTCAACGTAATTACCTAAAAAGATATGGCACCCAAGATGATGTCTCGCCATTAGACCATGTAATGTTTGTGAAAGATCTATATGACTAATAATCATTATAGAATAGTATTTTCTAATAACATATTATGGTACAGGCTATAGGGATATAAATACAATTTATGGCAAGTACACACTTATTGATTATTTATTAGAATTTGATTTGTAATATATATTTTCAGCTCTTGCATTTAATTGGAAAATTATTATTTTATGGAAATAATATTTCTAGAGAGAAAACAACTTCATAATGTACGAATTTATATATTGTATATATCTTTTTGGAACTACTGGGGTCGATTTTTATAAAGTTAGTTTATATAATTATAATATGTACATGCTAGTTAATAATAAGGAGTAAAAGACACTCTATCCTTGACATTCCTTAGTCAAAGTCGTAGGTACACAACCATAGGCTAGTGTTTCTTGTTGTTTTCCTTCTTACACATATGCTTATCATATCAACCCATACTTTCATTTTGTGTAGGTATGGTGACTTATATGTAGGATTTAGAATATAAAAACATGTATCTAGTTATTTGATTGATCTTTTTCTTCATGAAATTTGAGAGCATCCTCACTCTTTCCCTCTGCTCTCTTGCAATGGTTGTGTAGATTTGAGGGCTAATAAGTTGCTTCTCTATAAAAATAATTTACTATTAGTTCGTAATGGCTTAAGAAGTACTTAATAAAAGAGAAGACTGACAACTTTGGTGGGTAACACTTTCTTGGTGAATACTTATAAAGAAACTCTACTTTGAGTGTTTTTCCATCTCCACAACTTCCAATCCCCCCCCCCCCCACTTTCTTGAGGATTCAAGGACTAAAAAGTTTGTTGTTCTTTTCCCTTTATGGTTATTTTAATCCTTCATTTCATTTCAAGATGACTATCTGTGTGAAATAAACAAGATTATGATATTCATTTTAAAATGATTTCATTGCTAAACTCGAGTTTTCGAAATTAATTTTGAAAATAAACACAACAATTGGTATAAGATACATCTTGCAAACTGGATTAGATTATTTGATTATTTGGATAATTTGAGTTTTGGAAAAATATGAATAACTTGTTTTTGTTAAAAATAAGCTCATACATATTTTGTAAAACAACTTTATAATTTTTGTTTTATGTGAGAAATGTTTACATGAATATTTTGTCACCAAAGTTGTCATATAAAAACAAATGTTGTTTTTATATGTTATTGTATTTTAGAGTCTATAAAAAAAGCCACAGACAATTTGTGTTGTTTGTGTTGATTTTATAAAATGGTTGTAATATTCTTTTATTAATATGGTATGTAATAATAAATCGTTAGTTTTTCATCATTGTTATTTTGTATGTAATATATTTGTATTAGACTAGTTTATTTTAAATCAAATGTAACAAGATGAATACGAAGGTTATTTTGGAGAATCAAATCACCCCCTCCCCCTCCCCCCAAACAGTTTTATAGATGTTTTTATAACTTTTATCAAACTTTGAAGCTCTACTACAACGTTTTGTCATCTTTGTATCGTTAATACATGACATGCATATTAGGGCTCGGGTACAAGAAACACTATACTTTGATATGATTAAATGTTTTCTTTTATTAGGAAGTTATAAAGGTTACTGTCAAGTATGGTATGAACTACACAAGAGGCGTATGTAGTCAGGATGAGATTGTTTCTTCTTATATGTTGAGAATTAGACATCTAACACGCATTACCAAAAGTTAAACACCCAATGAGATGGATTGCGACCATATATCATGTTTAACATGATGTCTGTAACAAAAGGATACCTAATAAGTTACCTTATACATTAATTGTAGCTTTTCTCTTTGGTGAATTGGATGTTGATGAATGACATTTTCTTTGTGTGTTACTAGTGGAAATTAAATGTTACTAGATGTTCACCACTGTCTATATCAATCTATGATGAGTCTTGTACAAGTCTGAGATTAAAATATGTATATGCCCAAAAATCATTATAGAATGATATTTGCTAATAACCAGTGTTTCAAAAATCAACCAATGTGGTCGACTACTCGGACTCGATCATCTCCTGATGCGACTAAATAGGAGTCGGCCAAAAAAACTCAGAATCTATCAAACTTGATAAAAAGCAATCAACTTCAATAAAATTTAGAATCAATCAAAATCTGAAAAACTCGGAAATTTTTACTTTTTTTTTTTAGAAAAACAAATATATAATTGTTATTGATATTCATCTACTTTCTTATACATTTTAATAAACTTGTAATATATGTAATATAATGTTTTCCTAAAATAATTTCATATAATTTATCCAGCCTGAGTACTCCCCGGTTACTCCCCACTTGGACTGAAAACTCACTACTCGCTAGTTGGCGACTCTGGGAACGCCTAACAACTTTTACAACATTGCTAATAACATATGACCCTATAGGGTCACACCTTATAGCAAGTAGACCTTTATTGATTAATTATTTGAATTTGATTACTAATAAATGTTATTAACTATTGTATTTAATTAAGAAATTACTTTATTTATTTTATGAAACAATATTTTTAGAGAGAAAACAACTAGTAATTCATAATATGTGAATTTATATGTTGTGTACATCTTTTTGGACCCATTGAAGCGCATTTGTATAACGTTAGTTTATTGAAATATAAGATGCACATGCTAATTAATAAGGACTAAAAATACACTCAAGCCTTGACTTTCCTTTAATGTATGTATGACAACTTATATCTAAGAGTTAGTATATATAAGGAAGCATG
Organism: Lactuca sativa; assembly: GCF_002870075.4. Taxonomy (NCBI): domain Eukaryota; kingdom Viridiplantae; phylum Streptophyta; class Magnoliopsida; order Asterales; family Asteraceae; genus Lactuca; species Lactuca sativa. The sequence continues at coordinate 145,678,710 of NC_056631.2, forward strand.
TATCTAGTTTTTTGATTGATCATTTTCATCCTTTTTCTCTCATGAAAGTCGAGAGCATCCTTGCTCTTTCCCACTCCTTTCTCCTGTAAAGTTTGTGTAGAGTTAAGTGCTTATAATTTGCTTGTCCTTAAGACTAATTTGGTATTATTTCTTAATTTCTTAAGAAGTACTTAATACAAAAGAAGACTAGCATCTTTGGTGGCTAACACTTGCTTGGTGAATACTTCTACAGAAGCTCTAATTTTAGTCTTTTGCCATCTCCATTAACTTCCAAGCCTCCCATTGAGGATTCCATGTCAACAACGGTTGTTGTTCTTTTCCATCTATGGTTGTTTTAAGATTTCATTTGATTGCAAGATGATCCTTCGTGGAAAATAAACTAGATTATGATATTCATTTAAAAATGCTATTGTAGCTAAACTCGAGTTTTTGAAACTACATTTGAATATAAACCCAATAGTTTGATGAACCAAATTCTTCGTTGTGGTGATAGGTGGAATCTAGTGAATCGTCTACGGTAATATAGGCAAATACGGTTTCTATAGGTCATGATGTCAGTTATTCGGGGAAAGAAGGGGATTAAGCGTCTTGTAGTGAGTAGAGATATACTAAAAGTTGATGTACATACAATGGTGGTGTTAATGAGTGGCAGACGTTATTTAAGTGCATTTTAGCCTTGTCATAGGGCTAATAACAGAGCATAACAGAGGCTAACATCCTAGGGACCACTAGTAATTCCAAACAGTAAAATAAGGACTATATATGATAAAATTCCCATAATATGGCCAAAAGTGAGATTTTATTCAAACCACAGGGACCAAACTATATTATACAATAATCATTTTTTTTAAAATTACATAAACACACCTTGTGTTTTATCAAATGTTACAAACTCAGTATTTGCTAAAAAAAATTGACGAACATGGTCCTATGGTTTCCAAAAGTTGTACGAATGGTTCTTTTTTCGAACATCGTTAGTTTTCCCCTGTTAGTGTGAAGGTAATTTGGAATTTTCATGTAGCAAAGACTGAATTTGTGACCATATGTAAACCAAAGAGACCAATTTTGTAATTTTATATATATTTTTTTGTTTATGAGTTTCCTCCTTTTTCACATGTTTACTTTTTAAAATGTGTCTTTCATGCATTCAATTTAACTTTGTAAAATGTTATTGTCACCCCTCCATAATCTAAACTTTTGTGTTTATCTCCCTAGTATATATCTTGATTTTCCTTAAAAAAATATTTCTTAACCTAAAAAAACTAATTTTTTACATGCTTATTTTTATATATGTGTCGGTATAAATTCAAAGTGATCAACGTTTTGACATGAAGTTAGAACTTTTCTTTGTTATTTTTCTTAAAAAAAAAAAACTTACCTGTTTTTTTTAAGCATGTGTCGGTTAAAATTGAGTATTTTCTATGTTGCAATGTAACGTGTTTTTTTTAACATTTTTGTGTTTAATTTTATGTACTTTCGTACATGTGAGTCGGATCACATATAATAGCTTTCGTTTGTTAACTTAAAAAAAAAAAGATATTATATTCGAGTTTGTCTATGTTTCGACGTAATTTTTTTTTTTTTTACATTTTTATGCTAAATTTTATATACATTTCCTATGTGTGATTCGGTTCACATTTAATAACTTTTGTTTGTTACCTTAAAAAACTAATGTTTTGTGTCTTTGTTTTTATGTATGTGTCGGTAGAAATTCAATATGGTCAACATTTCGATTTGAATTTAGAACTTCTTTTCGTTTATTTTTTTTTTAATATTAGTTGTTTTTATTTTTATTTACATGTCGGTTTAAATTCGATTTTTGCTAGGAATCAATGTAATTTTTATTACGTTTTCATGCTTAATTTTATGTATTTTTCCTAAATATCATCCGGGTCAAATATAATAAATTTCGTGTGTTAACTTCAGAAAAAGTATTATATTCGAATTTGTCTATGTTTCGATGTATTTTTTATTTTTATTTTTATTTGTGTGATTAATTTTATTTACGTTTCCTGCATATGAGTCAGGTTACATATAATAATTTTCGTTCGGTAACTTAAAAACCTATTTTTACATGCTTATTTATATGTATGTGTCGGAATAAATTCAAGATAGTCAACGTTTCGACGTAAATTTAGAACTTTCGCTCATTAATTTTTTTGTAAAAAAAACCTTACTTGTTTTTCTAGATATGTGTCGATATAAATTCGTGTTTGTCTACATTTCAACATAAAGTTTATTTATTTATTTATTTATGTTTTCGTCATTATTTTTATCTACATGTTATTTTTTCGTATATTAAAATAAGCATGAAAACATAAAAAATATGTTGAAATATAGACGACCTCGAATTTATACCGATACGTACATAAATAAAACAAGTAAGTTTTTTTTTTTTAAATTAATGAACGGAAATTCTAAGTTTACTTTACGTCGAAACATACATAAAAAAAGCACGTAAAAAGTTATTTTTTTCCTTTTAACGAACGAAAGTTATTATATGTGACAAGACTCAGACGAACGAAACATATATAAAACTAAACACAAAATCATAAAAAAAAAATGCATCGAAACATAATCAAACTCAAATATAATACAATGTTTAGGTTAACGAATGAAAGGTATTATATGTAACCCGACTCATAAGTTGGAAACGTACACAAAGTTAAGCACGAAAACTTAAAAAAACATCAAAACGTAGATAAAGTCAAATTAAACTGACACGTGCATAAAAAAAGTAAATTAAAAGAAATAACGAATTAAAGTTCTAAATTCATGTTGAAACGTTGACCATCTTGAATTTATATATATATATATATATATATATATATATATATATATATATATATATATATATATATATATATATATATATATATATATATATATATAATTGTTAGGATTATAGTGTTGCGTCTTTGTGCTTTGTTGATTAAGTTTATTTTGTAAACGAGTTGGGTCTGCCCACTCATATTTATTTATAGGGTTTGAGTATTTAACATGCATGGATGTATCGTATTTTGCTTAACTCTAATATTATTCTGTAAACTCTAATCACGCCTCTACAGTAGCAATTTATCATCAAGTTCTTCTAAGGTGTGACACTTAATCTATTCAGCAATATTTGAATCATCATTGTGTTCTTGCTTTTACTTTTTTTGAATCTAAACGATCTTTAAGGTTTTTAATCCGAACAATTGGTATCAGAGCAGGAGACTGTGTAATCTATACGCATCTCTTCTGTTTATTGAGTTATTAGGGTTTTCGTTAATATAGGATCTTGTTTAGTCGTCTTTATTGTGTTTTTGACGGCATAAAGTGATCTTGATATTACCCTATAATCTGTCTTAGCTTACACATATGATTCATAACACGTTTTATAGATCTTATCATCATGCAACAAGACGACTCCAACATCAAGTCCATAAATATTTCAAGCAGCATTGGATCAGCAACAAGGATTTCGATTCTCTTTCCTCATGAATATGAAGTATGGGCACTCCATTTTGAAGATTTTGTTCTCGGTTCAAAGGATAATCGGTATTTAATATGGGAAGCCCATTTGTTCACACGGAGACCAAAAGAGTTATCAAAACTCAGAAGGAATACAATCAGTTGCTTCTTGATGTAAAGGAAGTTCCTCAGCACAAGAAAGAAAAACGAATCAGCAATGTCAAAGCAATGAGGTTCATTAGATTCGCTTTGCAGGCCGATACTTTTCGTCTATTTAGTTTTTGTAATACTGTGAAATCCATGTGGGATAGACTCAAGGAACTTTATGCCACTGACGCAAATCTTGAGCATTCTACACAAACACTCTTGCTCTCAAAGTTTGGTGGTTTCGCACAAAATCCTATAAGATGATGATAAATGGTATTGGAAGAGAAGTAATCGAACAAAATGTTACATTTATGAACGGACTTAGATCTGAATGGATGGCAGTTGTTTCTGCTGTCAAGGCGCATGAGCAATTTAAAAACTATTCATTAGCCAAGCTTGTTGGGATCTTGAAAGCACACGAGAGTGACGTGATCAAAGAAGCGAAAGTTGTTTTTGGAATAGAATCTCTGGCCCTTGTTGCGAAAGGCAAGTCAGTTGGAGAGGACGGATCTGAGTCTGATCAATCTGAATGTGTTCTTACTAACAAGGAGTATGCTTTAATGGTTTCAAATCCCAGTTGGTTCACAAGGAAGAAATTTCCATCAAACAAGAACCGAAACTGGCAGGGTAGCTACAGCTCAGTAAAGGTGAAAGAGGAGAATAAAGGCACTTCTCAAAAGGCGGAAGATAAGAAGGAAAAGAAGCTTTTGGGTGACTCTGGTTATGACTGCAACTATTGTCATGGTGAAAATCATTTGGCCTAGGAGTGCATGCTGAGAAGATTAAATGAGGAGAAATAAGGAGAAGATGATGAGACTTACCACATGCGGAAGTTGGAAGAGATCAAGAAGAAAAAGGTTGGTGATAACTCTATGCCTTCTTTGATCGTGCAGGAAAATATGGCTGAAAACGAGTTTCACAGAGTTGAGGTATGGTCAACAGACTCTGAAGATGAAGAGGTTCACATGCCCACACATGGCAGGACATTCGTTGCGAAAGTGGAGAGTTTGTGGTTTGCAGGAAGGTGTTTGATGGTGACAAATGATGAGTCACAAATGTAGGAGTATGTTACTGGGAGTGAAAGAAGAGATGATAGCTGTTTCGCAGCAAGACCAGTTCCTGAACAAATCAACGAGTGTGAACAACTGATCAACAAGGTAAACCTAATTCTTAAATCTCTCAATATACCTGTATCTAGATACGAGACTGAATTAAATGACCTAAAATTTAGTTTTTCAAACATTAGTGATATTTTAAAAAGAACCCGTTTGACAAACTCTAACCTAACAGATAAAATTAGCAGGGTTTCGTAGAAAAGCGATGAGAGGCGAATATGGATTGACAAGATCAAGTCAGATTTGTTAAAGTCTAGGGATCAGTTAATTTACTTTCCACGAGACAATTTGATGTTTTTAAAACAATGTAACAGTTTTTGCTTGATTGCTAAATGGCTTTACTTTAACATTACTCAGTTACACCTTCATTGTGAGATTGGTGAGAAAATTTACAATATGATTTTGCCATTTCTCAAATTAAAGGAAGACGAAATTGACGCCGACTATTATAAGTGTGAATCCATCTGTCACACCCCGCTAAAGCGGAAACACGAGGCGTGGCAGTATAAAGGGTTTCATAGCAAAAGTTAAAAAACAACACCAACCATAGTATTATAAATCACTACAAATTTACAATGGGTTTGAACGAATTTTAAAAGAAGTTACAATAAAAATTGAAATACAACACATGCGAATGCTCCTAAAAGTCATGTGTCCCTAAGTGCCACTTACTCGATGATTCCAGAAAAAGCATGTAAAACGAGCGTCAACTATAAAAGTAGTTAGTGAGTACGCACAAGTAAATAACATAATATAGTTTGAAATTCATGATAATCTGAATATTAATAACAGTTTCCATAAACAAATGTTCATTGCTAAAATAAGTAAATAAGTTTTCATGAATAGAAGTTCATTGCTAAAGTGAGTAATAAAGTTTCCATAAATAGAAATATATTGCAAAAATCAGTACTAAGTTTGCAAAAACAAAGTTCGTTGTCATCATGAGAGATAAAGTATGTTGCCCAAATGAGATGCAACGTTCATATTCTCATGGGAAATAAAGTTTGTTACTAAAATGTGTAAACAAGTTTCATTGCTATAATGAGCAATCAAGTTCGTTGCTACAAGGAGCAAACAAGTTTGTTACTATAAGGAACAACCAAGTTCGTTGCTAAAAGCAGTAAATAATTATTTAGTAACAAAAGTACGTTGTTATAATGAGATACAAAGTTTATTGCTATAATAAGTAACGAGTTTGTCTGTGTATGAGCAAACAATGAGTTCCCAACCAAGCCTATGAGCGATGCCCTATCAAGATCTATGCTTATCGGTCCATAGATTATATGGTATCATGCACTCCAGTAATCGGGCGAGTGAAGAGTTGTCAACTCCTAATAGCGATGTCCATAATGACCATTGGCTCAAAGAGTTAATGGTTGGAGAAAACTGTAAGGGAAGGGACTTAAGACGATAAGGCCTCATGTTTCGTGTTGCATAGACATATATAGAGAAATATAGCAATAAAATAGCAATCAAGTTTGATAGAAATCAATTTAAATACAACGAACAAATAATAGTTTTTCGGACATGCTTTTCCACCCCAAAACATAAAAACTAAAACTAAGGGGAGTCGTGAATACTCACAATGCATTGAGATGATGCAAATGGTGTAATGACTACGCTCCACTCGTACCACTATCGATTTCTACAATAATGGTATTCGCTAGTGAGTCGCTAATCGAAATCTAACACTAGTATACTTACTACTATTATAAAATTATGCCAATATTGTGTCAAAATTTAATATTGATAAGTTACAAACATTTTTTTGAAATGGTGAAATTTTATAACTCATGTGATTAAGACAATTTTGGATATTAATTTCTAGCTTTTTGTAATATTAATTGAGGGTATTTCAACACATTTAAAGGTGTTTTAAGCTCCTAAAAATCCAAAATATTATCAAACAGTTTCCAAAAAATTTCAAACTTTGCATTTTCATTCTAAATACAGTAAAGGTCTTCCATAAATTCACGTTTGAATTTTTGATATGATTAACTATTTTTCCATAATTTTAAACCTTCATAAAAATATAAACTCGTGAAAAATAGCATCCAAATGATAAAAATTCCGAAACTTTTTATGATACTGCCATTAGACATATTTAAGTTGGGAAAAATATAAAAATTCCTCGTAAACTGTTGAACTCGATTTTATTATTTTTGTTCATTTATTCTAATAAAAATTGAAATAAATAGAAAACTATTTCCAAAATTGCCCAAACTTTTTGTAACACTGTTATTATACATGTAAAAGTTGTGAAAAATATAAAAGATATTTTTCAATTAGTCTTTTCTATTTTTCTTTGTTTTATCGTCTTAAATAATCTTTAATTGGAGAATAATTATTAAATAGTTAAAGTAAATTACCAACATTTTTGTAAACTTCATCTACATTGTAAATAATATGGGAAAAATACCAAAGTTCGTTTTTATCTACTGGAATACAATTTTGTGGATTTCAGTGTATTTAATCTTAGAAAATCGAAGCCAATAGCATAGTGAATCGAAAATCAGGGAAAAATAGGAATGCATTATGAAAAACTCTAAAAATATTTTTCTGAGTCGTACACATGGGTTACGAGTTGCGAAAATTATTAGATACCCTTTTCATATTACTTAAAGTGGTTTTTTGATTTATTTGAATTAAACAAAAGAAAATTCAAAACCATAGCAACCAGTAACAAAAATCGATGAAACTCAATGAGCTGTCATCATTCAATTTATGGGTCATCCACAAATTTACCTAGGATTTATAGACATTAGAAAATATTTTATATTAATTACTGTCCTATTTTATTGCAATAATTATAATAATTTGAAAAAAAATGAATTATTTTCTAAAAATTTGTGGAACATATCATTTTATCGATGGAATTCTGGGAAAAATCGGATTTGATCAGAAACTAAGTTTTAGATATTTATTTAGGAATAAATCCTTTATGAACCTATTTGAATGCTTTTAAACAACAAACTTTGATGATCAAGCCTCTAAGCTTGAAGATCATCACATGCATGTTGGTTTGAAGACCAATCATGTGTTTGAAATGTTTAAAATTCGCTTTTGAAAGAAAACTTAGAGTGCATGTGGTGATTTTCCACCAAAACTTGTAGAAAAGTGCATTTTCATGATCTTGACTTAGGTTTAGGTCCTTGGATTTCACCATGTAAAACATGCATGTTGTTTTTAGATGAAATACTACCACCATCATTATAAAAACCGTGATTGTGTGTGTATGTTTATGTGCTCCTGATCTTTCATTAGAATGGAGTAGAAGATGCAGAAAATGCAAGAAAACATGTAAAACATGAAGGAAGATGAAGGAAAATCGTGTTAAACCATAATAAACACCACCAGATGATGAAGATTTGAGTATCTTGAGTGTTCTTGGATTTATTCTTGGGAGAAATTTCATGGTTCTTAGGGGAAGGAAGATATGTGTGACAGTGTGAGAGAGGAATAAGAGACATGAGAGAAGACTGAGAGAGAAGATGGAGTATGGGAAAGTGAAAAATGAATAATGGTTTGGTGAAATTATGTATTGGAGAGAGGGGGCCGACTTTTGAGGGTATAATATCCCTCTCTCTTTCATTTGTCTTTATAAATTTTAAATATTTAATAAAAATATCAAATATTTATAAAAGATGCAACTTAACCAAGTTTTTATGCATAAAAGTGTTGATTTTTGATTTATAAATTAAGGGTAAATGTTAATGAGTTAAATTTTATTTCCTTAATGCATTTTCATAATTTTAATTATTTTAAAATGAAATTATCAGGTTCATAACTATTTTTATAGAATTTTTAGGGTTAAATTTTACAAAATTAGGTTTTTGGGGCATTTAGGGTTTTTGAGAGTTTGTAAATCTTTGGATATTGAAATAAATAGAATCTTTGAATCTTCAAACTGTTTTAGAGTTTCATAATTCTTATTCAAATAAGAAATAATGTTTGTAATTTATTTTTATTGGTTTATTGGCATTCTTTGTAGTTATTCTGAGATTCAAGCGAAATTGAGGAATCAAGTATACTAGCTCTAGTTTTCAACTTTAACTTAAGTTCCTATAAGACTAGGACCTAATTTATACTGTGACATCCCCATTTTCACGGTCAGAAAAGACCGATTTTGTTTATGCTTTGTTTAAATATCAGAGTAATATTTAAAATAAAAGTGTTGCAGAATTTGTCCCAAAAGAAAATATGAAAAAGATTTATCAAAAGCATTTCCGTAGAAATGTATTTCATTTAAAAAGACTTGGGATGTCATGCTCGATACAGATCATAAGCATAAACAATACAGCATAGGCCTTACTACATTATTCCGTATTTACAGGCCTAAAATCCATTAATCTCTCATCCCAAGACATCACATCTATGCTAATGTGCCACTACTTGTAATACAAGAAACTGAATGGGTCAGGATTGGGAGCCTGGTGAGCACATAGGGTTTTCAACCCACAATAAATAAGTTATTAGCTTTATCAAACCAAACAAACCCGATTACCCGTTCTCGTTATCCTCACTTTACGTCCCTAAAACATCTAACACAAGGGACCTAGTCTAAGGACTATCAACAGGATGGACACTACTGCTAAGGGGATTCCTCAGCAATAAATGTCCTTAAGGCAACCATGTGGGGGATGGAGTACATCTGGTGAGCACACAGTTCAAACAAACACACAGTTCAAATAAACACCTATAGGTTGCGAGCCTGCTAGTGTTCCACTGGACTGTCTAGAATAGTCCGTGGTCGTCATCTATACTCCGCTACATGACTGGATCATCAATAACATCTATAACAAGGCCTCTCATTATTTTATTTTGTCACACAACAACTATTACATCTTCCCATGTTTTACCCAACACATTTTGTAGATATAAAATACATATACAGTTTAAATCATTAAAAACATGTATAAAACGTTCATCCAACATAGATAGCAAGTATTCAGATAATATGCACACATAGCACGTAATTTATATAAAATACTTCATATCTATGTGTAAGCTGAAATTAACTATGCACTCACTTGAAAAGGTGGTGAATCCGAACTCAGACAGCGCTTCGCTTCTTAAAAATAATTTCCTTCGACGAAACTTACTATTATTACCACTAGAGTTTAGTCTATTATTCGCCGAGACTAATTAATAGTCTAGCTATTATTAATATTATATTAGCGTCAAACAATACTTATATAGCCCATAATAATAGCCCAAGTACTTATTATAAGTTCCTAATAACATTACTATAATTAAATAAACGATATATTAAAAATAGCGCAGGCGTAGCTCATTTACAGCGGGTTTTATAGAAATCCGGGATTTGCTTGGAGCAGCGTTCCCGAGCCGAAACGCTCTTCTTCTCGGAGCCTTCGAGCACTCCGGGGCTTCCGCCTCGTGCTAGGGAGGTTCCCTAGGCTTTTCGGGGGGGGGGGGGGGGGGGTTTCGGGGCTAGATAGAGGTTCTAGAGAGAGAGAGAGTAAAGAGAAGAAAGAATGAGAAAGGTGTGAAGAAAATGAGGGTGGGAGAGGTTCTATTTATAGGGTGAAAATTGGCTGAACTTGGTGCCACATCTCACCATCTAGTGGCAAGATTTGGGGAGAAAGCAATGGTCAAGATTGTGCCACATCACCCATTTTCGCACAACACACTTCCGACTTCTAAAATCCGTAACTCTAACGTATGACCTCCATTTTTGACGTTCTTTACATCCACGCATAGGTAAAAATAATATCTACAACTTTCATTTTTACTCCGTCGGCTAATTCTTGACCGATCTTAAATTTAACAGTACAAGGAGATTATACTGTTAAACGTCCGCGTAAAATTCATAACTTCTACATACGGACTCTGTTTTCTTCTGTCTTTTTACCGTTCAGTTCCTATTAATGATATCTTCAACTCTCATTTAGGTTGCGTAAGTCAAAAACCGCTCGAACTAAAATTCGAGTTTCGGGTCGTGCATTGCTAAGCCGAATCTTAGAAAAATCATAACTTCCTCATGCGAAGTAGGATTTGGGCGTTCTTTTTATGGATGTTCTCGATTTAACATATACTACAAATTTAGTTTAGATCACTAAGGCTAAAAAGTCCTCCATCGTAAATTCACTATTTACGTCTCCCGGTGTCGTGCCGGTTTTGCCGTAAAACTTCGACGGGTCATAACTTCTTCGTTATAACTCGGATTTCGACGCTCTTTATATGTACGGAAACCTTGTAACATATACTAAAACTTGGTTGAGATTATTTATTCTTGATAATCTTTTGTCGAAAAGTCGTTTTCGACCCCTATTGCCTCTAAATTGACTAGCCCGGATCTACGGGCGTTACAATTATCTCCCCTTAGGATGATTACGTCCCGGAATCATCAACGAAATAGGATTGTATAATGACTCCATACGTTATCTCTTCATCCTAGGTAATAACTGTAACTTCTATGTTGCTTCGAACGAGTATCTAACTCTTGGACTCCTTAACCACAGGTGGTGCTCGGTCTTGCACCTGCTCGTTAGACTTTCAATCATGACATTCGTGTCACAACCTCATTCTTTATCAGAGACTCCTTCTTCTTCTTAACAAACATAGGATAAGTTAGTTTGATTACTACAATTGACCGATGTGTCATATTCTAATGACCTATCATCGTACGTTGCAATGCTTAGACTCAGGTCTCTTAGAGTCAAATTCCGGAATGAAATATGACTTCCTTCATCATTTAATGTGATATAATCACATTTTAACATGTAGCATTTCTAGCTACCAACTTCTTTAACAACGAGCGTGATACTTCTATTAATCGCTATGATTTCAATCGTTTGGTTTAAGTCGGACGCTACATCAAACTTGGTTCTCTGAACCACGTAACCTACTCATCGTAGTCGGACTCAATGTGATATGACCACTAGGGTCGGGATAACAACAATCTTCTTAGTCATTACCGAAAAAATGGTAACGACATACTTGAATAAAACAAAATCAATTACTAGTTTCTTGGTAACCTTGTGACTTTCCCTGATCCAAGTGTGAGTCCTGTGTTTCCGGTAGTATAGGCCTCTACTACCTTTCACACCTACTCATACTCGTACCAAGTATTGTCCTGTAGTTTTCCAAGTCACCATACAAGAAAATCACATAGAAACTTAACACATAAAATATCAAAACGAAGGTTTTATATTATTCTTTGAAACGATTACATGGGTGTTCAAGTTCACCCTAGATTATGCCTCTAATAGGCTACACCATATGACACTATCTACATGGCTTCTTTATAACTTGATCTCCATGTATCCATCCTCACTCCTGATTCCTTGCATCGTCAGCTGCTTTGTCTAGGATCATATGGAATGCTCTTGCCTTTGGTTTTGGCGGAATGTTTGGTCTTGCCGCCTCTTTCTTTTTCGGGCAATCCTTAGCAACATGCCCTTCTTCACGGCATTCATAACACACCCTTTTGCTGGCGGTGCACTTGTTGGCGTAATGTTCGGTCTTCCCACACTTGTAGCAAGTCACTTCTTCGCTACATTTCCCAAAGTGATTCTTCTTGCACTTCTCACACCATTTCACTTTGTTTCCCCCTCCGCTAAACTCCTTTGAACCAGACTTGATCTTCTTATTGGGCCTCGTAGACCCCTCAAACTTCCTCTTTTCGCCAAACTCAATCTTGTTGGCAGCTCTGCCCTTAATCATATCTTCCACAGACTTGGCAGCCTAGATAGCTGCCTCCAGAGTAGGTGCCTGACGCACTGGCACCGTGTACTCCCATGGAAGTCCCTTTGCGTACTTGTCGATTTTCGTCAGCTCATCTGGAACAAGGTGCAAGGCGAACTCCATCTTCTCTGTGAAGTTGTTGGTGTATTCATCAATTAACATGCTTCCTTTCTTCAAGGTCAGGAACTGGTTCTCTAGCTCGAGTAAGTTTTGAGCTGAGCAGTACTTTCGTTTAAATTGTACCAGAAACTCTGCCCATGCCAGTTGCAAGGGCTCATTGGGGCTCAAAGTCTTCCCTAGGGTATTCCACCAACGAACAGCACCTCCTCTGAATTGACGTACTGCAAACATGGTTTGTAGCTTGCCTTTGCAACCACATGTCATGAAGGCCAATTCCATCTCTGAGATCCAATCCATGACCCCGATCGGATCTTCCTTCCCAGTGAAATTCGATGGCTTGCAAGTTAGAAAATCTTTGTACTTGCATCCATTCCTCTCGACCCCTTCACCATGATTGTTCCTCCTAATCACTGGGGGATCAACTTGACCAATGGTCCTGATGTCGTTCCCTTCTTCAGACTTCCCGCCATTCAGCTTGGGCTGTTCAATAGGCATCGTAATTTCCTCTCGAGCTTGTTGAAGTAAACGCCTTGTTTCCTCCATTTGAAGATCCAACATCATCTGGATCAATGCTTGCACTCCGGCCATCGTGATTGGCTCGGGTGCAACTTCTACTACGACTGGTATTTGTTGTATCACCGGGGGCTGATCTCAGTTCCCATTTGCATTCACGTTTCCGCTACGGGTCCTTGCCATCTTGATCTATACACCGAATAAGGTGAATCTAGATCTCTATTTAGGATTGACGTTTAAATCATCCTTATCACTCCGAAACGTTTATATGCTAGTTCCCATTTGCATTCACGTTTCCGCTACGGGTCCTTGCCATCTTGATCTACACACCGAATAAGGTGAATCTAGATCTCTATTTAGGATTGACGTTTAAATCATCCTTATCACTCCGAAACGTTTATATGCTAGTTCTAATATCGTAGTTAAACGCTTAGAATCCTAAACACATAAGGTTTCCAGATCCGGTCGGCAACAGACCATAGATCCGAACAAATAATAGCATGTCAGGCACAAAGCATTTAGCACATAAAAGCATTTTAGGCATAATTCCTAAAATAAGCTAGTGCTCACACCTCACAATCATCGCTTATTATTCTAAGTTTAAGTTTATAAATCCTACAAATTCCTAGTTTGCTTAAACTAATGCTCTGATACCAACTGTGACATCCCCATTTTCACGGTCAGAAAAGACCGATTTTGTTTATGCTTTGTTTAAAAATCAAAGTAATATTTTAAATAAAAGTGTTTCGTAAGTTGTTCCAAAATAAAATATGATAAAGATTTATCAAAAGCATTTCCGTAGAAATGTATTTCATTTAAAAAGACTCGGGATATCATGCTCGATACAGATCATAAGCATAAACAATACATCATAGGCCTTACTACATTATTTCGTATTTACAGGCTTAAAATCCATTAATCTCTCATCCCAAGACATCACATCTATGCTCATGCGCCACTACCTGTAATACAAGAAACTGAGTGGGTCAGGCTTGGGAGCCTGGTGAGCACATAGGGTTTTCAACCCACAATAAATAAGTTATTAGCTTTATCAAACCAAACAAACCTGATTACCTGTTCCCGTTATCCTCACTTTACATACCTAAAACATCTAACACAAGGGACCTAGTCTAAGGACTATCATCGGGATGGACACTACTGCTAAGGGGATTCCTCAACAATAAATGTCCTTAAGGCAGCCATGTGGGGGATGTAGTACATCTGGTGAGCACACAGTTCAAACAAACACATAGTTCAAATAAACACATATAGGTTGCGAGCCTGCTAGTGTTCCACTGGACTGTCTAGAATAGACCGTGGTCGTCATCTATACTCCGCTAGATGACTGGATCATCAATAACACCTATAACAAGGTCTCTCCTTATTTTATTTTGTCACACAGCAACTATTACATTTACCCATGTTTTACCCAACACATTTTGTAGATATAAAAATAATTTCCGCACTCACTTGAAAAGGTGGTGAATCCGAACTCAGACAGCGCTTCGCTTCTTAAAAATAATTTCCTTCGATGAAACTTAGTATTATTACCTCTAGAGTTTAGTCTATTATTCGACGAGACTAATTAATAGTCTAGCTATTATTACTATTATATAAGCGTCAAACAATACTTATATAGCCCATAATAATAGCCCAGGTACTTATTATAAGTTCCTAATAACGTTACTATAATTAAATAAACGATATATTAAAAATAGCGTAGGCGTAGCTCACTTACAACGTGTTTTATAGAAAACCGGGCTTTGCTTGGAGCAGCGTTCCCGAGCCGAAACTCTCTTCTTCTCGGAGCCTTCGAGCACTCCGGGGCATCTGCCTCGTGCTAGGGAGGTTCCCTAGGCTTTTTTTTGGGAGGGGGGGGGGGGTTCAGGGCTAGATAGAGGTTCTAGAGAGAGAGTAAAGAGAAGAAAGAATGAGAAATGTGTGAAGAAAATGAGGGTGGGAGAGGTTCTATTTATAGGGTGAAAATTGGCTGAACTTGGTGCCACATGTCACCATCTAGTGGCAAGACTTGGGGAGAAAGCAATGGCCAAGATTGTGCCACATCACCCATTTTCGCACAACACACTTCCGACTTCTAAAATCCGTAACTCTAACGTATGACCTCTGTTTTTGACGTTATTTATATCCATGCATAGGTAAAAATAATATCTACAACTTTCATTTTTACTCCGTCGGCTAATTCTCGACCGATCTTAAATTTAACAGTACAAGAAGATTATACTGTTAAACGTCCGTGTAAAATTCATAACTTCTACATCCGGACTCTGTTTTCTTCTGTCTTTTTACCGTTGAGTTACTATTAATGATATCTTCAACTCTCATTTAGGTTGCGTAAGTCAAAAACCGCTCGAACTAAAATTCGAGTTTCGGGTCGTGCATTGCTAAGCCGAATGTTAGAAAAATCATAACTTCCTCATACGAAGTAGGATTTGGGCGTTCTTTTTATGGATGTTCTCGATTTAACATATACTACAGCTTTAGTTTAGATCACTAAGGCTAAAAAGTCCTCCATCATAAATTCACTATTTACGTCTCCCGGTGCCGTGCCGGTTTTGCCATAAAACTTCGACGGGTCAAAACTTCTTCGTTATTACTCGGATTTCGACGCTCTTTATACGTACGGAAACCTTGTAACATATACTAAAACTTGGTTGAGATTATTTATTCTTAATAATCTTTTGTCGAAAAGTTGTTTTCGACCCCTATTGCCTCTAAATTGACTAGCCCGGATCTACGGGCGTTACATATACCACTAGGTCAAGTGCATGATGTGTGTATATGATTCATGCAAAGGTGTTTGAGTCAAAGAGCGACCCAAATATGGATAGTCACTATAGTTAAGTTGTTGTAGAATTCACATATCAATGTGAAATCTAAGTACACTATCTATTGTTTCTAATTGTTTCCAAGTTTCTATTAGGTTATAAATTAGCTTATAGTTACTAAGTCTAGTATGTGCCGTGCCTATAGGTGCAACTAAGCTTAGTCAAATCTAGAACCGACTCGAATTTTGACGGTTGTCATATTCTCCCCCGGTTGAAAGAATTTCGTCCCAAAATTCAATTCGTGATGTATTCTATTAGAACACAGTCGGATACAATTGTATAGCTGGAAAGGTAGTGACTTGGAGAGCTTGTTGATTATTTTGAGTTAATTCCACAAGGGAAGAGCTCAATTCTTTAGCTATAATCAAATTAATGTTTCCTTAATTCGAGTTCTACAGTCTAGATTGTGGGAAATTAGGATCATGGAAAATCATGATCCAACCATGGCGACCTAGACGAACAAGATTATCTAGTTAGATATTATCTGAATTAAGAGAGCAGTATAAGTTTTACTGAAGCACCAATTGCACTGAGCGTTAAATCCACATTGATCCTTAAGTTGCATTCTTAATTAGCACTAAGTGTAAATTCTCCGCCTAATAAAGAAGAGATTAGGAGCAATTTGTTCACTTTCGGGTTGGCTACTAAATGTGGAAAAGATATATTCCGAAATAAGAAGGGGTAGCACAAAGAAAGAGAAACAACTGAGGGTAAGTTCCTAAAGATATGTACTAAGGGTAGGCAACAGAGTGTCGGTACATCTCAAATGTAAAGACCATTTAAGTTTCGTCTACCAAAATTTTTTTACGAAATGGCCAAATATTTCTGAAGCTATATTTACTACTATTGTCACTGTTGCTACTATAAAACCATATTCAAAGAATATATATATATATATATATATATATATATATATATATATATATATATATAGAGAGAGAGAGAGAGAGAGAGAGTCAATGTTGCAAATAGAGACGATGAAAGTTTATGATAAATTAAATCACATTGTCTAGATAGCATTCTGAGTATTTAGAAATGATAAGTAATCTCACTATTATCAAAATGTGTAATAATTCCAATAAAAAGGAACATACATGTGTGGCGATCAAATGAAGTAGTAAAATACTAAAAGATTAATTAACGGTAAAGATTCAAGTCGTCATTAAGGGAATTTAAAGAAATATTTGTATTAAATTTTAAGAAATTGTCCAATTGTTTAAGTTAGGACAAATTCAAGTTTACGAGGAGTCAAAATACTTATGATAACAAGTTTGAGAGTTTAGGAACTCACTGAAAATTGCAAAGTAAAATGCTATTTTAAGAAAGGTGTATGAATGTCAATCTTTGAAAATAGTGCATTCATAGTTTAATGTTTCTACAAAAACAATCATTTAGATAATAGATAATCGTAAAATTCAAAACTTTTGATGTATTTAAAGAAAAGAAGAAACATAAGGAAACATATCCGTCACATATATTTTCTGGATATAGAAAAATTAAAAGCATAAGGTTATTCATCTTGTGTATTAATTATAAGGAAAAATACAATGAAACTTGCATTTTAAGTCAAGTTTACGAATTTAGAACGAAAGAGCAAATGTAAATAAGGATCACTTTTGTATAGTAGATTTCAAAATAAAAACAACATGTATATGATAAAAGGTGTAACTGAATATATCAAAGTTGACTAAATTAAAAGTATGCCTCATGACTATACATGTCTTAATCGATCAATACGAAAGGGTAGACTTCTAGTCTTTATGTATACGAACATGATACAAGGAGAAGCAAAATAGATAGAAACAAAGTTAGACAATGTATTATGTTAATATTTTGGCGTGCGAGATCTAAAATCAGAAGGAGATTGAGAAATAAAGTTCACGGGAAAGAAAAAGGAAGGTAGTAGCGGCAATGATTGTTATTGTTAAAATTATAAGAACAATACCTCTAGGTAGATTTAAAACCAGGTTGAGATATATTTCAAACTTCAATATTTGATCTATATTGATGATTAAATAGACATGTGGGAGTTTTAAAGTGTTTCTTAAAAATTTATGAGTTATCTATTAAGTTAAACTCCATTTGTGAAAAAGAAGAAGCCCTACAAATAGCAATTGAAAATCTGACAATTTTGACTTTTTAGACTGAAGTCCAACAATGATTAACATGGATAAGGTAAAGAATCAATATATTTAGAAGAATAATTATTCATTGTTGAGAGTGTATCACTAGAAATTTAAAAGTGAATACTAAGTTTTCAAATGCTATAAACATTAAAAACTTTATAGATTATAAAACTAATTTGAAATAAAATAAACAAATGAGGTATGTTCGAAATATAGGAATTAGAGATGTCTTATAAACATGTTTGAAGTAGAAAGTTGTAAAAATATCTTGTTGGGTTTCGAGAAAACACATTAAAGTAAATTACAATGTCTAAATGAGAAAGCTGTTAAAAGTGTCAAAACAAAAGTATTTTGAAGATTTGATGAAACTTTTTCACATAATATGAACTTTAACGTCATATGTTTAAGTTTTATAGCATAGAGTTTAAACACTTTTATAAAAGAAAATGTTTCTAAGTTTTTCGAAAACATGCCAAAATGGTAAGAAATGTTTAAAATGGTTTAAATGCCCTTAAAAGCGCATCTATCCATTTAAATGGATTTGAAATGAAATTGAAATAGCAAGATTAAAACCAATATTGGTTAAATTGAGTTTTGAAGAAAAAGTGTTAAGTTAAAGCAAGTTGTCAAAAGATTTTAGCAAGAATATGGCTTACATTGTTAGGAAAGGTCTAGTAAGTAGTATGAAGTGGTTATAAAATATTTGAACGATGATAAATAAAACCGATGAAGCGAAATAACTTTTCGATGGGAGATTAAGAAGTAAGGAATAAGTATGTTAGTGTAGTTGAGCGTACCTAAATACTAAGGCGAGTATAAGGTGAGTACCGATGTCTTTTTCCCCAAGATAAAGGACAAGAAAAATTGTTTGAAAAACGTTTTTTGGTGTCAATGCAGTTTACGACCTTTTATAGAGGTCAAAGGGACGTCCTATGTTAAGTTTTAATCTCAAGGTAGAAACAACCTAAATCTAAATTCGTAGCATTGAAGATAAGCCTCACGTATTAGTAGCAATAGGTTAAACCTCAATGTCTCCATCATGAGTCGAATCTGGAATGCTAGCCAATGGTATCCAAGTGATTACTTAGTGGAGACTCATCTACTACCTTACACGATGCTCCAATTGTCATTCGTGTCGTTATCAAACTGCTTTTTCCTAGTTGTAACACTAGTAAGAAGACGATGAAGAGGTATTGAGGAATAATTGGTATAGGTTTCGACTTAAGATTATTACTAGTGTATATCTAGCTACTAACCTTACATCTAAAGTCAATAGCTACCGAGGAATACCCATTCTTAGTACTAAGTGCATTGCTCCTAGAGTGGCTAGTGATATAACCTAAGTGGTTAACCTAGCACCTGACAAGGGATAAGAGTATTTCTAAATAAAGGCATTGTTATAAAAGTGCACTTAGTTTCTAAGTGTATCTAGATGAATGCCTATAATATGCAATGCCCGTACAAACACCAAAAAAATTTGTTTTTCTAAAGCTTAAGTTTAAAATTGTTTTGAACATAATTCTACTATAACTGTTTCTAGCCTCACATTAACTTTCCTTAATTAAGCATAGTTGGCCAGGCTATACTTAATTAAATTCCAATAATACATACTCGAATTAGTTATACCAGTAGTATGTTCAGTATTTTAAAACATTTTGAATTTTTTTTGGCTATAGTTGTGGTTCTCAAAAGGAAAACTGGTATTCTCTATAACATTCGGCTCTGATACCATTTCTTTCACACCCCACTAAAGCAGAAACACGAGGCGTGACAGTATAAAGGGTTTCATAGCAAAAGTTAAAAGACAACACCAACCATCGTATTATAAATCATTACAAATTTACAATGGGTTTGAACAACTTTTAAAACAAATTACAATGAAAATTGAAATCCAACACATGCAAATGCTCCTAAAAGTGATTTGTCCCTAAGTGCCACTTACTCGATGATTCCTGAAAAAGCATGTAAAACGAGCGTCAACTATAAAAATAGTTGGTGAGTACTCACAAGTTTATAACTTAATATAGTTTGAAATTCATGATAATCTGAATATTGATAACAGTCTCGATTGTTCATTGTTAAAATAAGTAAATAAGTTTTCATGAATAGAAGTTCTTTGCTAAAGCGAGTAATAAAGTTTGCATAAATAGAAATATATTGCAAAAATCAGTATTAAGTTTGGATAAACAAAGTTCGTTGTCATCATGAGAGATAAAGTATGTTGCCCAAGTGAGATGCAACGTTCATATTCTCATGGGAAATAAAGTTTGTTACTAAAATGTGTAAACAAGTTTCACTGCTATAATGAGCAATCAAGTTCATTGCTACAAGGAGCAACCAAGTTCGTTGCTAAAACAAGTAAATAAGTATTTAGTAACAAAAGTTCGTTCTTATAATGAGATACAAAGTTTATTGCTATAATAAGTAACGAGTTTTATGTGTATGAGCAAACAATGAGTTCCCAACCAAGCCTATGACCGATTCCCTATCAAGATCTATGCTTATGTTCCATAGATTATATGGTATCATGCACTCCAATAATCGGGCGAGTGAGGAGTTGTCAATTCCTAATAGCGCTATCCATAATGACCATTGGCTCAAAGAGCCAATTGTTGGAGAAAAGTGTAAGGGAAGGGACTTAAGACGATAAGGCCTCGTGTTTCGTGTTGCATAGACATACATAGAGAAATATAGCAATAAAATAGCAATCAAGTTTGATACAAATCAATTTAAATACAACGAACAAATAATAGTTTTTCGAATATGCTTTTCCACCCCAAAACATAAAAACTGAAAATAGGGGGTGTCGTGAATTCTCATAATGCATTGAGATGATGCAAATGGTGCCTTGACTACGCTGCACTCGTACCACTATCGATTCCTACAACAATATAATTTGCTAGTGAGTCTCTAATCGAAATCTAACACTAGTATACTCACTACTACTATAAAATTATGCCAATATTGTGTCAAATTTTAATATTGATAAGTTACAATCATTTTTCTAAAATGGTGAAATTTTATAACTCATGTGATTAAGACAATTTTGGATATTAATTTCCAGATTTTTTTAATATTAGTTGAGGGTATTTCAACACATTTAAAGGTGTTTTAATCTCCTAAAAATCCAAAATATTATCAAAGAGTTTCCAAAAATTTTTGAACTTTTCATTTTCATTCTAAATATAGTAGAGGTCTTCCATAAATTTTCATTTGAATTTTTGATATGGTTAACTTTTTTTCCAAAATTTTAAACCTTCATAAACATATAAATTTGTGAAAAATAGCATCCAAATGATAAAAATTCCCAAAAATTTTATGATACTTCCATTAAACATACTTAAGCTGGAAAAAATATAAAAATGGATTTCTAAACTGATTAACCCGATTTTATGATTTTAGTTTATTTATTCTAATAAAAATTGGAATAAATAGAAAACTATTAACATTTTGTAACACTTTTATTATACATGTAGAAGTTTAAAAAAATATAAATGATCTTTGTCAATTAATTTTTCTATTTTTCTTTGTTTTATCCTCTTAAATAATCTTTAATTGGAGAATAATTATTAACAGTTAAAGTAAATTACCAAAATTTGTGTAAGCTTTGTCTACAACGTAACTAATCTGGGAAAAATACCAAATGTGGTTTTTATCTATTGGAATATGATTTTGTGGATTTAAGTGTATTTAATCTTAGAAAATAAAAGAGAAATGGCATACTGAATAGAAAAACCATCCAAATTTGTATTTAGAGTTCTAATATATTATAAGGTCATCTGGTAAGTGCTCATGAATTTTGGATGAGTAGAACTATGTTTCCTATTTTTAGTCCATTATAAATACAAAAAACCGGGGAAAAATAGGAATGCATTAAAAAAATTCTGAAAATAATTTTCTCTGTCTTACACATAGGTTAGGAGCTGCAAAAACTATCAGATACCCTTTTCATATTACTTAAAGTGGTTTTATGATTTATTTGAGTTAAAAAAAAAATTCAAAACCATAGCAAACTGTAACCAAAATCGGTTAAACTCACTGAGATGTTGTCATTCACTTTATGGGTCATCCAATAATTTACCTAGGATTTATTGACCTCAGAAAGTATTTTATATGAATTATTTCCCTATTTTATTGCAATAATTATAATAATTCGAAAAAAATGAATTATTTTCTAAAAATTTGTGGAACATCTCATTTTGTTGATGGAATTCTGAGAAAAATTGGATTTAATCAGAAACTAAGTTTTAGATATTTATTTAGGAATAAATCCTTTATGAACCTATTTGAATGCTTTTTAACAACAAACTTTGATGATCTAGCCTCTAAGCTTGAAGATCATCACATGCATGTTGGTTTAAAGACCAATCATGTGTTTGAAATGTTTAAAAATCATTTTTGAAAGAAAACTTAGAGTGCATGTGGTGATTTTCCACCAAAACTTGTAGAAAAGTGCATTTTCATGATCTTGACTTAGGTTTAGGTCTTCGAATTTCACCATATACAACATGCATGTTGTTTTTGGATGAAATCCTACCACCATCATTATAATAACCATGAGTGTGTGTGTGTGTGTACGTTTATGTGTTCCAGATCTTTCATTAGAATGGAGTAGAAGATGGAGAAAATGCAAGAAAACATGTAAAACTTGAAGGAAGATGAAGGAAAATCGTGTTAAACCTTAATAAACACCACTAGATGATGAAGATTGAGTATCTTGAGTGTTCTTGGACTTATTTTTAGGAGAAATTGCATGGTTCTTAGGGGAAGGAAGAGATGTGTGATAGTGTGAGAGAGAAATGAGAGACATGAAAGAAGAGTGAGAGAGAAGATGGAGTATAGGAAAGTGAAAAATGAATAATGGTTTGGGGAAATGATGTATTGGAGAGAGGGGGATTACTTTTGAGGGTATAATATCCCTCTTTCTTTTATTTGTCTTTATAAATTTTAAATATTTTATAAAAATATCAAATATTTATAAAAGATGCAATTTAACCAAGTTTTTATGCATAAAAGTGTTGATTTTTTATTTATAAATTGAGGGTAAATGTTAATTTGTTAAATTTTATTTCCTTAATGCATTTTCATAATTTTAATTATTATAAAATCAAATTATAAGGTTCATAACTATTTTTATAGAATTTTTAGGGTTACATTTTATAAATTTTGGTTTTGGGGGCATTTAGGGTTTTTGAGAGTTTGTACATCTTTGGATATTGAAATAAATAGAATATTTGAGACTTCAAACTATTTTAGAGTTTCATATCTCTTATTCAAATTAGAAATAATGTTTGGAATTTATTTTTATGGGGTTTTTGGTATTCTATATAGTGATTCCTAGATTCAAGCAAAATTGAGGAATCAAGTATATTAGCCCTAGTTTTCAACTTTAACTTAAGTTCCTACGAGACTAGGACCTAATTTATACCACTAGGTCAAGTGCATGATGTGTGGTTATGATTCATGAAAAGGTGCTCGAGTCAAAGAGCGACCCGAATATTGATAGTCACTACAGTTAAGTAGTTGTAGAATTCACATATCAATGTGAAATCTAAGTATACTATCTACTGTTTCTAATTGTTTCCAAGTTTCTATTAGGTTATAAATTAGCTTATAGTTACTAAGTCTAGTATGTGTCGTGTCTATAGGTGCAACTAAGTTTAGTCAAATCTAGAACCAACTCGAATTTTGAGGGTTGTCAGACCATCCTCTCATCTGACGAGACTTCTGATGCTTACACGGTAGGACTGGAACGAAATGAATCATACATTCAGTCCAACGACGACAAAAATATGTTGAAACAGCTTTTGGATGAAAATGGTAATAAGTAAATAAAATTTGATACTATACAGAAATTCGATTCATTGAATGCCAAATTGAGTTCAGAAAAGAAGATAAACGTTGAACATACATCTGAATTTTAAAAGTAAAAGCAACGGTTAATCCTAAAGTACAAAGAGTCCCTAATCATGTGCTTACTACTAGAGGACTAGACAAAAATCAAACTGTTTAATTAACGTCCATTGTCAACAAAGTCAACAAAGATGGTTGTGATGAGTACTTTTGTTCAGCTCCTATAGACAATGCAGACGAAATGAAGGGCCTGTCAGAAAGAACCTCGTGGAGAGTGAAAGGAAGATATTGTTGAATTAGGTATCTAAGCCCATAACTATTTTGGTATGTACTTGACCCGATTGTGAGCATGTCCCTTTTGGGTTGCCTTCATCATAGCAACTGATAGGATGAACTAAGGAGAAAAAGGATTAATTATGATTTATTAATATATTATATGAATAATATATTAAAAGAGAAATCATATTTTTTAATTAATATTATTCAAGAATTAATTAAGAATTAATTTTGTGGTTAAAAGAGATTAATTAAATAAAGGGGATTGATATTGTAATTATAAGATAGTTGCATATATAGGCTAATGGACTCCATAGAGGTTGGAGTGGACGAAATCTATGGGGAAACCCATAAGAATTCGTCCAAGGCCTCTAATGTGACAACCCGAAATTTTCCATTCAGTCAAACCCTAAAAGTCAATCACTGTTTATTATAAGTTAATGTCATTATTTTTTATTTTTAGCAAATTTAAAGTTCGTTTGATTATTTTAATATTATTCTTTGAACGAACGGGTGAAAGAAAGTGTCGTCTTGGGTCTTGAAATTTCTAAACCGCGAATACCACGTAGCTTAGAAGTTCATGGCCAAACTTTTATGTTTGGGCCGTAAACTCCCTCAAAAACTGTAAACTCATGCCTTAAGCATGACTTTACTCCCCAAACTAGTCATTTTATGTTTACTCCCCAATCACCAAATGTGTAAACTCAAAACCCTTTCAAGTATCATCGAAAGATTTCATCCAAATCTTCATCTAGTAAGTGTTTCTAACCCTTTCAAGTTAGTATATCACTTAATCTTGTGATTTAACACACTTCTATCCGTTAGATCTTTCCAAAAGGGTGAATCTTCAAGTTTCACCAAGAACACCAAGAACACACACTAGTGTTCTTGGACTTTTGGCTCATTTTAAGCTTCTAACTATTAAGTACTCCTACCCTAGTGTATTGTAAAGCTTGTTACACTTCATTACATCAAGAAAAACGCCATGAAACACCAAGATCAAGGTGTTTACGGTCCAAGATGTCCTTGGACCGTAAACCCTATTTTGGGTGTCAAAATGTCCCTAGTCCCTTCCTATGCCTTAGTAACTATCATGGATCCCTTAATTGATATGTTAAGGACTTGAAAACTCCAAAATACCATATTCCATAGGGGTTTACAACTGTACACCCAAAGGGAAATGGTCTTAGGGCCCTAAACTCCATTAAGGAGTGAAATGGTGCCCTAACTTCTTCTATAGACTTATACTTCAAGAGGAAACACTTCTAATGGCTTGTAGAACTTCAAAACAACAAATGGTCAAAAAGATCATGATTTTATGACCGTAAACCCATGTGTTTATGACCGTAAACCCATAGGATTATGGTCACAAAACCGTAAACTCCAAGGGAGTTTACCCTTGAACCCCAAACATAATAGCAAGGTCCTTTAGCACTTAGATGCAATCCTTATGACTTGTAGCACTTACATAAGGTGTTTTACATGCCTTAGGATGTCTTAACTTTGTCAATTAGTGATTTAAAGTCTAATTGGATACATATATGTGTGATTATATATTAACTAGGATCATTGGGTGTGAACAAGTCTTCACTTGTCACCTAGCTATCCTACATCATTTAGTTCATCCAAACCACCATCTACAGGTGAGTTCATACCCCTTAATCAATGTTTTAAAAGATTTTAAATGCTTTAATGGGGGGGGGGGGGAATTTAAGTAGAAAACAACAGGTTATTAAATCACTCATATGTATTTATAACTATGTTTTCATCCAGCAGATTTCACATACTTCAAAATGTGATGCATGAAATGGTTTTCTATCTTAACAATAACTTGGTAGGAAAAGTATTACGTTTGAAATGTTTATTAAAATGACATCAAGTCATTGTTAATTATTGTTCAAAACTCTTAGATGTCTTACAAAACCATTTTTACCTTCTTGAACAAAACTATATCTATACACTTATGTTTTATATATGTATTGATATTATAGCTTTCATCCTTCATTCAGTTTCCCACACTTTTGTTTAGAAAGGGTGTGTAAACCTGCATGGATAATCAATTACCTTCCAGTTAACTATTATAGGGATAGTTAGGAGATACATAACACTATTCCTATTACAAGGAATTACACCAGAGTCAGTTCATTCATGAGTCTATACTATACATTACATGTTACATGAATACGTCTACATCGATACACCTACATGAATACATTTACATATATACATTTATTTGTATGCACTTACATGGATACTTGTACCTCAATTCACTAGGATGATTTATTAGTACATTATGTGTAAATTGTCCTGCCTATCCCAGTTCAACGGGATATCTAGACGGGACTAACCATTCCGGAACCCACCTGTTAGCAACAGTGGTAGATGAACATCTACGGATGCCTACAGTGATTACTTATAATAGGGGTACCTTTACGGGACTAACCATTCCTTTAACCTGTTGTTCGCTACAGAGGTAAATGACCATGTACGGATGCCTACGGTTAATACTTATATTAGGTGTACCTTTACGGGAGTAACCATTCCTTAAACCTACTGCGGCTACAGAGGAAAATTGAACAATGTACGGATGTTCAAAGGTTATACATTTCGCTAATCGCGATGTCGTGTTAATCCTAATACAAAAGGATAACACTTACATGATTACATTTTTCCTATTACTTTATTTTGTGATACATTCACATAAACGATGGGTTAGACTAACTATTGTTAGTAATAGTCAAAAAGGAAGGAAAAAATATCATTTTTATAGCAAAACATTCGGGTCTTGGTAGAAGACTACATTTCATACTAGTATGAAACATGGGATTTTCTAGGGTTTTCATACTTATATAAACTGTTTCATTTAAAAATTTACATGGCATTCATAACAGCTTTCCAAAACAAGACAATGACACATAAATACTTATGAATTCACCAACTTTAGGCTGATACTCGCTTTCAAAATAACTTGTGTTCTCAGGTCACCAATAGACATGTACGATGGCCAGGTTTTGAGAAGACAGAGCACAGACAAGACTCGTCTTTTATTTTGATTGTATATTTTGGTGTCTTATTACAATGAAAGAACACACATGTATTAAAACTTTACTTTTAATGCAATGGATGATGTTTTTGCTTGTTTACTAGTTTACACTGTTGTGATATTGTACATGACGTGCTCCACCCGGGAACGTTTCCGCCGTTCCTGGTTTTGGGGTGTGACTGATTGGTATCAGAGCATTGTTTATAGTCAATATAGTATATTAACCCATAAAAGATATACTAACTATAAATACATTGGGATTCAAACACTATGTCTAAGAGTTTATACTTTTAAATAATAAAATATTTAAGTAAGTATACGTGCCTGCATTCATACTAAAATCCGTGTCACAATGACAAGAACAATAGTATTACGATTGTTGAATTTCACAAGTAAGCCTGGGGATATATTGTCAGTCTTGAGAATGGCATAGCCTGATCAACTATGTTGGTCCAAGGAGTGATTAGCATATGCCCAAGAATGGTTGTGATGTGGCAACAAGTCTAAAAACTTACCAACACAACCATAAAGAAATACCATAGGGGTATTTGGTCTTACTGTAGTTATCTTAGTCAGTTCGTCTATTTAGCTATTTCTTATATCCCTTTTCTCGCGTAGATTTTAATGGCTGTATTTCACCATGGCGATTCATACTTCCCAAACCAAGGCAACGCTGGATGGCTAGAGGAAGAACCAGAAGATGATCACCCAACCCCTTTGGATTATCACCATGCTGAGCTTTTTTCCGATAGTTCTGACTCGGAGCCTGAAGTCAACAACCTACCCCCAGTTGCTCAAGACCCAAACCTGAACCCCCGTCCCGCATTTCAAGGAACCACACCTCTATGGGCCACTAACTTGAATAGATGGAGTTAGGAACAGGGTCAACCCATTCCATACAACGGAGACAGAAATTTC
The DNA here is from genome assembly GCF_002870075.4 of Lactuca sativa. Lineage (NCBI taxonomy): Eukaryota > Viridiplantae > Streptophyta > Magnoliopsida > Asterales > Asteraceae > Lactuca > Lactuca sativa. The sequence continues at coordinate 145,706,827 of NC_056631.2, forward strand.
AACAACCTCACTGAGGGAGGTTCTGCTGACAGGGTCCTACCCATCATGGCTCGTAGGATTTCTAGGAACACGATACTGGGTCAATCAACTATCAACCGAGTCTTGGAGATTGACACCAACTCTGGTGTTAACACCGTCCGTATTCACCAACTAGAGTCTGATCATGAAAGGACTCTGGTCCGCAATGCAGCTCTGCAGAGGGAACTTGCTGAAACTCAAGCTGAAGTTAGGGAACTTCAAGCTCAACAAGTGAGAGCTGACAGGCGTATGAGGGACATGGAACATCTACTGTCAGGATCAAGAACTCATTCTAGCAGTTCTCGTCGCCGATAGAATCTCGACGACTCATCTTTTGGATATAACCTAGTTTATGTAAAACCTTTGGTCTAATTTCCTATCTTTGTAAATCATAGACCTGTTAGGTCGTGATCTAGTCGTAGTTCTGTCAAAAATTTCTTCTCTTGGTTTATGTAAGGCCTACTTCTAGTTCATTTTTCCTGAACTTGTTACATCTGTAATCCCAGTATTATTGACAAATATCTAATCATATGGAAATTATTATCGAAATGCTATCATCTTCATTTAGATATACTATGCATTGTGTTGTTGGACTAAGGGGAGTTAGTCCATAAGTCACTCTCATTATTCATCTATTCTTATCCTTGTTGTCATCTTTTAAATTTATAGTTAAAGATGCCGCCATGCAGGAATCCCAGGCGTAACCCAAATAACGAAACACTGATACCACCACCTCAACCTCCTCAACCACCTTCTCTTTTCGATGCCACTATGTTCCAGGCAGCCTTCACAGCAACAGTAGCCACTGCTGTGTCAGTCATCAATGCTCCTGTCCCTAGTGGATCGGGAACAGGTGCACATTCCTCAAACCACGGCGAAAGGCATGGACATCCCCGGGAATGCACCTACAACGACTTCACGAATGCCAAACCCTGCAGCTTCAATGGAACTGGTGGGGTTATGGTGTTAAGACAATGGATTGAAAAGATGGAATCAGTCTTTGAAATCTGTGCTTGCCAGGATGGCAACAAGGTCAAGTTTGCGGCTTGTACCTTCTCTGACAGAGGACTAACATGGTGGAACGGCCATGTTAAGTATCTGACTTTAGTGGTGGCTTATTCCATCAGCTGGGAACACTTTAAGGACATGCTGATGAGAGAGTATTGTCCTCGAGGTGAAATACAAAAACTCGAGCAGGAACTCTGGGGTCTACAAATGGTTGGATCCGATATATCAACCTACACAAATAGGTTCTGTGATCTGGCAATCCTATGCCCTGATATGGTTGCTCTTGAGAGCAAGAAAATAGAGAGATATATCTGGGGACTGACGCCCCAGATCCAGTCAAGTGTGTTAGCTTCCAAGCCTGTCACTTTCGATAGTGCCAAGGAGCTGGCACAATCTCTCATAGATCACAGGAAACATCAGAACCCAACAATCCCTGCACCTGTACCACAAAAGGAAAACAACAACAAGAAGGGGTGGAACAAGAGGAAGAGAGGGACTTCGCAAGGACCCTCCAACAGACAACAACTTGTGGCAATCCATGCTGCCCTGGTAACTCTCGTTGTCCGTGCGAACCTCTTACTAACAAAAACTTATGCTGGAACTCTCCCGAAGTGCAACAAATGTAGCTTCCACCACCACGGACCTTGCAAGGAGATGTAGTGCTCTAACTACAACAGGAAGGGGCATACCGCCCGTTTCTGCAAGACTTCAATAGCTCAGGCCGCCCAGGTTCCTAACGCCGGTATGGGTCAAGCTTGCTACGGTTGTGGCGAAGTGGGCCACTACAAGAGGAACTGCCCTAAAGCGGGGATTGCTGGAGGAGTAGGAAGAGTTATGGCCTTGGGCCACGAGGAAGCGGTAGCTGATCCTATTATAGTTACTGGTACGTTTCTCCTCGATAACTCATATGCTTGCATACTTTTCGACAGTGGAGCAGAGAAAAGTTTCGTAAGTCATAAATTTGCACACCTGCTTAAACAAAAACCATGTGCATTAGATAATTCATTCACGGTAGAAATGGCTAACGGGAAAACGGAGAGTACTAACTGCATATACTTAGGTTGTACTTTAACGTTAGATGGCCATACTTTCAAGATAGACCTCATGCCGGTCCAAATTAAATGTTTCGATGTTATCATCGGCATGGATTGGTTGAGTCTTCTTCGCGCTGACATCATGTCCTTTGAAAAATCAGTTCATCTTAACCTTCCTAACAACGAAACCTTAGTTATCTATGGCGACAAACCTAGTACGAGCCTTCGCATCATTTCGTGCGTCCAAGCCCAGAAGTGCTTGCAAAAGGAATATCATGCATTCCTCGCACACGTCGTCGATACGAGTCAAGAAATGAAAGACATTCAGAACATCCCAGAAGTACGTGACTTTCCCGACATCTTCCCAGAAGAACTTCCCGGATTACCACCACAACGCCAAGTCTAGTTTAGAATCGACTTAGTGCCAGGAGCTACCTCCGTAGCCAAATCTCCTTATCGGCTGGCACTGGCCGAGATGCATCAACTTTCCAGTCAGCTTAACGAACTTCTCAAGAAGGGATTCATTAGGCCAAGCTTCTCACCATGGGGAGCACTGGTCTTGTTCGTCAAGAAGAAAGATGGATCGTTTCGTATGTGCATCGAATATAGAGAACTCAACAAGCTTACCATTAAAAATCGTTATCGTTTGCCCCGCATTGACGATTTATTCGATCAACTTCAAGGAGCCAACTACTTCTCGAAGATAGATCTACGATCCGGATATCACCAACTACGAGTGCTAGAGGAGGATGTTCCCAAGACCGCCTTCCGAACTCGTTATGGACACTACGAGTTTGTGGTGATGCCGTTTGGATTAACTAACGTGCCCGCAGTATTCATGGATCTGATGAATAGGGTGTGCCGTCCTTACTTGGATCAGTTCATCATTGTTTTCATTGATGACATACTTATCTACTCTCGAATTAAGGAGGAACATAGTCAACATCTCCGTAGAGTCTTAGAAACATTGCGAGCGGAGAAGTTCTATGCGAAGTTCTCCAAGTGCGAATTTTGGATCCGACGAGTCGAATTCTTGGGCCATGTTGTTAGCGAAGAAGGAATACACGTGGACCCTTCCAAAATCAAGGCCATTGAGAACTGGTCAGCACCGAAGACACCTACAGAAATTTGTCAATTTCTAGGTCTCGCTGGCTACTATCGCAGGTTCATTCACAACTTCTCCCACATAGCGAAACCTCTTACAACACTGACCCAGAAGGGCGTGGCCTTTGACTGGGAAGAGAAGTAGGAGAGAGCGTTCCAAACGCTCAAACGAGCCTTGTGCACCGCACCAATACTATCCCTCCCCGAAGGGATAGAAGACTTCGTTGTCTACTACGATGCATCAAATCAAGGACTCGAATGTTTTTTGATGCAGCGAGGTAAAGTCATAGCCTATGCCTCGAGACAGCTGAAGACACATGAGGTTAACTACACTACCCGTGATCTTGAGCTAGGAGCAGTTGTGTTTGCTCTGAAGATATGGAGACACTACATGTATGGTACAAAAAGCATGATCTTTATAGACCACAAGAGTCTACAACACATTTTCGACCAGAAAGAGATCAACATGAGACAACGACGGTGGGTCGAGCTACTCAGTGATTAGGAGTGTGAAATTCATTATCATCCGGGTAAAGCCAATGTAGTAGCTGACGTCCTAAGTCGGAAAGAATATGTTGGTCGTAGAGTCAAATCTTTGACTCTAACTATCCATTCACACTTGTCCATGCAAATTAAGGAGGCTCAGCTCGACGCTTTGTAACCTGAAAACATGGCAGGTGAATCCCTTAGAGGGATGGATAAGAACTTGGAAGTCAAGGGTGGCGGAGCCTTATACCTCATGGATCGGATCTGGACACCGAAACGCGGTGGCTTTAGAAACTTGGTCATGACCGAAGCTCACAACACTCGTTATTCCGTCCACCCAGGTTCAGATAAGATGTATTTGGGTCTTAAAAAGTTATACTGGTGGCCTAACATGAAAGCATATATTGCTACCTTCGTGAGCAAATGCCTTACTTGCGCAAAGGTCAAGGTTGAATACCAGAAACCCTCCGGTCTTCTACAGCAACCGGAGATACCAGAATGGAAGTGGGAGCGGATCACTATGGACTTCATAACCAAGTTGCCCAAGACACTAGGAGGACTTGATTCCATACGGGTCATTGTCGATAGACCGACCAAGTCTGCACACTTCTTGCCAATGAAAGAAACAGACAAGATCGAGAAACTTACACGAACTTACATTAGGGAGATTATAAGACTGCACGGTGTTCCCATATCCATTATCTCAGATAGAGACAGTAGATTCACTTCAAGGTTCTGGCAGTCGTTACAAAGTTCCCTAGGAACTAGGCTGGACATGAGTACAGCTTACCATCCACAGACCAACAGGCAAAGTGAGAGAACTATCCAAACATTAGAAGATATGTTGCGAGCCTGTGTGATTGACTTTGGAAAGCTTGCGATACTCATTTACCCCTTTCCAAATTTTCCTACAACAACAGTTATCACACGAGCATAAAGGCAGCTCCATTCGAGGCCCACTATGGCCGAAAGTGCAGATCCCCTCTGTGCTGGGTTGAGGTGGGTGATACCCAGTTAGCTAAGGGACGAGTTCCCAAAAGCACTCTCACGGGTCCGGAGATCATTCCGAAAACGACAGAGAAGATAGTTCAAATTCGTGAACGATTGAAAGCCTCTAGAGACCGACAGAAAAGCTACGTTGACAAGCGAAGGAAACTGTTGGAATTCCAGGTGGGCGACCGAGTTCTACTGAAGGTCTCACCCTGGAAGAGCTTGATACGCTTCGGAAAGCGTGGGAAGCTCAATCCAAGATACATAGGGCCTTTCAAGATCCTTGCCCGAATTGGCCCCGTAGCTTACAAACTCAATCTACCGCACGAACTCAGTAATGTACATCCTACCTTCCACGTCTCGAACTTGAAAAAGTGTTTGTCCGACGAGACTTTTGCTATTCCACTCGACGAGATCGAGATCAACGAGAGCCTCAACTTCGTGCAGGAACCAGTAGAGATCATGGACCGAGAGGTCAAGCAAACAAAGCAGAGCCGTATCCCGATAGTGAAAGTTCGCTGGAACGCCAAGCGAGGACCGAAATTCACTTGGGAATGTGAGGATCAGATGAAACAGAAATATCCTCGTCTTTTTGCTTATTTGTTTGTAACTACCTTATCTGTTTAGACTTTAATTTCGGGACGAAATTCCCTTTAACAGGGGGATAATGTGACAACCCGAAATTTTCCATTCGGTGAAACCCTAAAAGTCAATCACTGTTTATTATAAGTTAATGTCATTATTTCTTATTTTTGGCAAATTTAAAGTTCGTTTGATTATTTTAATATTATTCTTTAAACGAACGGGTGAAAGAAAGTGTCCCCTCGGGTCTTGAAATTTCTAAACCGCGAATACCACGTAGCTTAGAAGTTCACGGCCAAACTTTTATGTTTGGGCCGTAAACTCCCTCAAAAACCATAAACTCATGCCTTAAGCATGAGTTTACTCCCCAAACTAGTCATTTTATGTTTACTCCCTAACCACCAAAAGAGTAAACTCAAAACCCTTTCAAGTATCATCCAAAGATATCATCCAAATCTTCATCTAGTAAGAGTTTCTAACCCTTTCAAGTTAGTATATCACTTAATCTAGTGATTTAACACACTTCTATCCGTCAGATCTTTCCAAAAGCGTGAATCTTCAAGTTTCACCAAGAACACCAAGAACACACACTAGTGTTCTTGGACTTTTGGCTCATTTTAAGTTTCTAACTAGTAAGTACTCCAACCTTAGTGTATTGTAAAGCTTGTTACACTTCATTACATCAAGAAAAATTTCATGAAACACCAAGATCAAGGTGTTTACGGTCCAAGATGTCCTTGGACCGTAAACCCTATTTTGGGTGTCAAAATGTCCCTAGTCCCTTCCTATGCCTTAGTAACTATCATGGATCCCTTCATTGATATGTTAAGGACTTGAAAACGCCAAAATACCATATTCCATAGGGGTTTACGACCGTAAACCCAAAGGGAAATGGTCTTAGGGCCGTAAACTCCATTAAGGAGTGAAATGGTGCCCTAACTTCTTCTATAGACTTATACTTCAAGAGGAAACACTTCTAATGGCTTGTAGAACTTCAAAAAAAAAATGGTAAAAAAGAAGATGAGTTTATGGCCATAAACCCATGTGTTTACGACCGTAAACCCATGGGGTTATGGTCACAAAACCGTAAACTCCAAGGGAGTTTACCCTTGAACCCCAAACACAATAGCAAGGTCCTTTAGCACTTACATGCAATCCTTATGACTTGTAGCACTTATATAAGGTGTTTTACATGCCTTATGATGTCTTAACTTTGTCAATTAGTGATTTAAAGTCTAATTGGATACATATATGTGTGATTATATGTTAACTAGGATCATTGGGTGAGAACAAGTCTGCACTTGTCACCTAGCTATCCTACATCATTCAGTTCATCCAAACCACCATCTACAGGTGAGTTCATACCACTTAATCAATGTTTTAAAAGATTTTAAATGCTTTAATGGGGGGGATACAAGTAGAAAACAGCATGTTATTAAATCACTCATGTATTTATAACTATGTTTTCATCCAACAGATTTCACATACTTCAAAATGTGATGCATGAAATGGTTTTCTATCTTAACAATACCTTGGTAGCAAAAGTATTACGTTTGAAATTTTTATTAAAATGACATCAAGTCATTGTTAATTATTGTTCAAAACTCTTAGATGTCTTACAAAACCATTTTTACCTTCCTGAACAAAACTATATCTATACACTTATGTTTTATATATGTATTGATATTATAGTTTTCATCTTTCATTCAGTTTCCCACAATCTTGTGTAGCAAGGGTGTGTAAACCTGCATGGACAATCAATTACCTTCCAGTTAACTATTATAGGGATAGTTAGGAGATACATAATACTATTCCTATTATAAGGAATTACACAAGAGTCATTTCATTCATGAGTCTATACTATCCATTACATGTTACATGAATACGTCTACATCGATACACGTACATGAATACATTTACATATATACATTTATTTGTATGTACTTACATGGATACTTGTACCTCGATTCACTAGGATGATTTATTAGTACATTATGTGTAAATTGTCCTGCCTATCCCAGTTCAACGGGATATCTAGACGGGACTAACCATTCCGGAACCCACCTGTTAGCAACAGTGGTAGATGAACATCTACGGATGGATACGGTTATTACTTATACTAGGGTACCTTTACAGGACTAACCATTCCTTTAACCTGCTGTTCGCTACAGAGGTAAATGACCATCTATGGATGCCTACGGTTAATACTTATATTAGGAGTACCTTTACGGGACTAACCATTCCTTAAACCTGCTGCGGCTACAGAGGAAAATTAAACAATCTATGAATGATCAAAGGTTATACATTTCGCTAATCGCGATGTTGTGTTAATCCTAATACAAAAGGATAACACTTACATGATTACATTTTTCCTATTACTTTATTTTGTGATACATTCACATAAACGATGGGTTAGACTAAGTACTGTTAGTAATAGTCAAAAAGGAAGGAAAAACTATCATTTTTATAGCAAAACATTCGGGTCTTGGTAGAAGACTACATTTCATACTAGTAGGAAATATGGGATTTTCTAGGGTTTTCATACTTATATCAACTGTTTCATTTAAAGATTTACATGGCATTCATAACAGCTTTCCAAAACAAGACAATGACACATAAATACTTATGAATTCACTAGCTTTAGGCTGATACTCGCTTTCAAAATAACTTGTATTCTCAGATCACTAGTAGATAGGTACGATGGCCAGGTTTTGAGAAGACGGAGCACAGACAAGACTCGTCTTTTATTTTGATTGTATATTTTGGTGTCTTATTACAATGAAAGAACACACATGTATTAAAACTTTACTTTAAATGCAATGGATGAGGTTGTTGCTTGTTTACTACTTCACATTGTTGTGATACTGTACATGACGTCCTCCACCCCGGAACGTTTCCGTCGTTCTTGGTTTTGGGGTGTGTCATCTAAGGAGGGAATGATAGGGCTGCTTAGGGCCTAAGCAGTCAGATTAGGGTTTCCTGGTTGAAAATCCTAATAGCCTAAGTATAAAAGGAACCCTTGGCAAGCCAAAAACGTCCCTAACCTTCTAAGGGAAACCATAGGACGTTTTTGGTGCTCCTCCTCCTTCTCCTTGGTAATCTTGTTGCTCATGGTGTTTGTGACACCATTAGAGGTGCAACATTTGAGGCACTAAGCTTTCAAAGGTCAAGATCTAAAGGCATTGAGATTGTTATTGATACAAAACAATCAACGTAAGATATAAACCCTAATTTATATGTTAATTCGATTATTGTATGCTAGATCTAGGGTTTATGAGGTTTGGATGATTATTTCAGGTTCATTAGCCAAACTAGATCCAAAGCTTTAAGGTTTGCATGCACACCATAAGATTGATTTAGTGCTCAAAACCCATAAGTGGTATCAGAGACTAGGTTGTTTGTTTGATGTATTTGATGCTTTACATAATCGTTCAAGCTGAAAATTGCGAAAAACTACATTCTGGAGCCTGAACTCACCGAGTTCACTGGGAACTCGACGAGTCCATCCCTGACTCCATGAATTTGTAGGATTTTGACCTGTTTTAGCTGTGGATAATTACCGTAAATGTTTTTTCTTGATAAAATCCGATTTTTATTAATTTGGAGAGATTATCCTTACCAAAATAGAAGATTATTGTCAAATTAATTAGATAATCATTGCTTTATGTGATAAACTTGATTTATTTGAATTATTTGCTGGATTATCTTGCAAGAAATTGAATTAGGTCAAATTTAGATAATCACTAATTATTTGATTAATTTAAAGTATTTGTAATTTGATCTATATGGTTTTGAAAAGTTTCAAAATTTTCCCTCAAGTTTTGGAATTGAAATTTTTTATTAAAAGTTTTAATTTTATAATGTTAAATTCTAAAACCCTAGTTTCTTTTTAAAAGTTCAAATTACACCCTTATTGTTTTATTAAATTAATTAAGTGTATCATTAAAAGAGAGTTAATAAATCCATAATGATATGGTTTATATTTAATTAAATTAAAAGGTATAATTTATTAAATTAGACCACATAGTATTTTAAAAGTGTAAAATACACCCTTTATACTATATAAAATTAAAAGTCTAATATATTATATATGTATGAGTAAAGAGTCAGTCTTACCGTTAGTAGGCCTCATTCACGAAGCTGGTCTATAAGGGGTGTTTAAGGAAGCGGCCTATAAAATGACCATCATTGGGTATCCACTCGTACCCACCGCACTCTTGACTAGTGGAGGGTCGTTAGCCGAATGGGTAGGATATGACACAACCTTCCATTATAAGTATAATGAATACAAAGTAACTAAACACTTTTATAAATCCCCAATATTAGTTACTTTAGGAAAAATGTGGAGTTGGTGCTATTCCATGAAATTACACTTTGTACCCTTGCTATGATGTTAGTAGAGCGTGTTTGGTTAACTGGCACACAAATTGGGCTCTAAGCAAAGGTGGAAAAAGGTGACTCGATGTTTGTCATATATCGATGGAGCGTGTGTGGTTAACTGGGACGTCGATTAGGTGACTGTTACATTGGGGGCACCATGTATATTTGCATGGTTATCCACAACTTGTTTGTGATCCTCGACATCCCAGTCACAAACGAAGGGCACACTCGAGATTTAAACACGCCATTGAAAAGTTCAATGAATCTCAAAAGATCTAGGAGTTTCAATTCATTTAAAACTTAACTTTCAATTTTCATTTTTCATGGTGGAAATTTGTAAATCGTCATTTACCTACCTTCAAATGCTCTGCAATTAGGATTACGACATTCCTCTTCCATATTGTAGGATATTATGTTGGATCCTACCTTTGATATTAGATTAGGGTGTTATATCAAGGATTCCAATCAACTAACTTGAATTTCTCTCGTTTTGTAGATGTCAAAGTCTGACAACTATGGTCTTCCTGAATCCCTTGGAAAAAGTTTTCCACGTGAAGATGATATTCCACGATTGGATTATGGAAATGGAAATCATGCTTCACTTCCTCCACCTCCTCCAATAATTCTCCCTGACCCATGTGTTCGAAGACTTGAAAAGTTTAAGGGAACTCAAGCCCTATTGGCAAAAAGACACAAAGATGGAAAGTTTGTATGTGCTCATCTCTTCGATATTTGAAGTTGCATATTGATAGATTGGGAATGTTGGCTGTCGATGTCTCAAGGAAGTTGGTTGTTGACCTATTTCTTCAGTCACTTCCTGAATCATATAGTGAGTTCATTAGAGAGTACTATGTGATGGACCACGACATAACCGTTATTGTTTTGAATTATTTGCTTATTGCTGCCGAATCAGCATGATTTGGCGCACTGGTCAAGCAAAATTTTCTGGTAAATCAATGTCCCATACTTCTATGGGAAATGACCACATTGGAAGTCCAGAAACGTTTTCTCTATGCAAGAGAAAGGTTGGGTCAGAGATAGTCCATGTACCATTCCAGAAGAATCCATATATTTCTACTGCCAAAAAGAGGGGGCATTGGTTACGAAGCTGTCCTGACTACCTAAGAGATCTAAGAGATAGGAGAGTCAAGATGTATGACTTTCCTTCAAGTAAAATCCACTATCTAACTCTATTAAGTTTTCTATTTTAGATTCTTAGTACATGATGTGATAAGATTGAATTTTAATGTGTTGTAAGATCGAAGAAAAAAGAGGAAGCTTAAAGGAAGAAGTGAGTTGTGTTTGATCGCGAAGAAATGGATCTCAATTGCATGATTCGATGATTGGATTTTTAGCCGCTACTTAGAGAGTTATGATAGATTGCTTAGAAATATGTAGTAGCATAGTTTTTATTTGAATTTGTATTGTAAGGACAACTTTTTCCGCACCTTTTATAAATAAAATAAATTTTGAGTTTTGTCTTATTTATATATCCTCACAATGTTATTTATGGAAATTGATGCTTGTGTGTTTCTATTATAAGCAATATTAAGTGGATGTGATTCCTAGTTATGTTATTTATGGTAGTGTAATAATTTTTCTAAGTAAGGAAAGAATCCCATCTCCCAAGTATCAATTGGACAAAAGCTTGGAATCATATGATTTGAATTATGTGATGTATGGAAATCTTGGTACTTAGGAAATTAAGACTAATTCCTTGATCACACAAGTATGTGAGTCAAGTGAAGGACTAAAGGACTAGAACACGATGTTGTGCACTGGTCAAGTCCACCACAAATAACAATAAGACTATTCGTCATGATGTACTAAAAGTCTAGTAAATATGGTTATGCTTACAAGATTAAGTATAATTCTGAATTATTGAAAAGTTTCAATAATAGCAGAACAAATAAGAAGAATCAATTAGGCAGAAAGATAAAAGTTTCTCCAATCTGAAAAGATGGGAGAGTACTTTAGTATGATGTTTTATGATCGTCTTATTGATTGTGAAACCATATCACAATTGATCCTCTAAGTAAACCTTAGTGCACTGGTATGGCTAAGAAGAGGAATCGATAATTGTTGAAATGTTTAAATCAATAGGTGAATCATACTTCGTTCCAAAATCAAGTCTTAGAGTCATACTCCAAGACTGTGACTTTAGTGAAACATCTTAAGAAGTTCTAACACACTCATCAAATGTGAAGCATAAAATTGTTTTTCTTACTCTTGCACGTTTGAAATTGGTAATTTGTGATGTCTTTGATAAAGACAAAGACCAACTAAGAACAATTGTGTGTAGTGGTCGGTCTTGATAAGAATCTGCACTAACTCTTGAATATTTGTTTGTCAAGAAATGTTTCTTGACAAGAGAATCTTATATGTCAAGAGGTCAGTGGGAGTCTAAATGATCTTGAAAAGGGTTCAAGAACTAATCTAGAGTAAACCTATTAGACACTAGCGCACGACTTGAGGTTTCTAACCTATCGTGTTGCAAAATTGTATTTCTATGCCACTCCTGTAAAGTTACCTATGCATATGAGTTCTACGAGTTCTCGTTTGACTGCATAAGGGCAAACACCTTGTTCAATGAAAGTACATTGACTAGTATAGGTGAGCTGCTAAATAACTTGGAAGCAATGGTGGGACCCTGGATGGCAAGAAATTAAGAATGAACAAGTTCTGTCCATAAGAGTTTGGATTTGACACAAACATTATCTTATGATTATGGTTATGACAAATTCACATGGATAAGAGCATATACACCATAAAATCTAAGTGTCATATGGTTTCTCTCCGTCATGAAAATGATTGTAAGGAAAAACTTTCACTAGGATGGTTTTAATGAGTTAGCTATTAATGGTTCTAAGGAAAGGGGTATGAGGTTGAGAAGCATAGATAAAGGCTGACCGAAGCATATTGTATTAGAAATATTAACTTTGGAAGTCAATAAGTATTTCTTTCTAGAAGTCCAAGTGTTTTCTGAATACGTGTCAAAGCTAGTGGGAGCGTAAATGTTATGTTGGTATGGATATAATCATCATTTCAGTGGGAGCATGGTTATTATTTTAAGTGTTGCAAGTTAGCAATATTAATTATAGAAAACAAAAAGTTTCACTTTGCAAAGTTGCAGGGGTTGAAAAGTTGTTTTGCTATTATTAAGGGAGATAATATTATATTTCATTTCGAAATCTAAAAACTTGGATCGAGAAATTTTAATTGAATTTAGTCAACGGACATATATGGATGTTATGTTGAAAAGATTTAACATAAAGGAATTCTATATATAGCAATATTATAGCAAGGAACTGGTAAAGTATCACGTTTTTCACTATGAATCGTGTCCCATACACTTCGGGTATAAGATCGATTGCATATGTTGTAATATTCAACCGTTCTAAAAATTTTCCAAATGCCTAGGGCATTATGAGGGAAAAGGGACTGGAACCGAATTGACTAAAATAATTGAACAACTGTCGACGACAATCTAAGGTTCGCTAAGGATTGGTCGCTTGTGAGCAGTTGGAAGTATAGTAATGAATGGACCATATCGACATTATTATGGATAGATAAGAATCTATTCACAATAAGTTTTCATATGGCTAATATGGAAATTTTTCCAAATTGGGAGTTGGATATCAAGAATCTATGTCTAGATTAGAAACTTTTATGAAAGAAGGATGTTCAAAAGAATGTACTTTGAATGTGAGACTTCATATCTATGGAATTGCCTTGTAGCAATCTCTAATAGAGTACTGTGTAATTTCATTGGCAAAGTCTTGGTGACATTTGTGCAATAAGATTACAAAAGGATCATTGCATCAAATGTTAGAATCTAACATATTCTAGTAGTGGCAAGAATTTTGTGTTCTTACACTAATGATAAGGATTAGGGATTGTGAAATGAGGATCATTGGAAATGTTTTTCAATTGATCAATTTCACAAAGTATGGACCATAAGTAAACAGAGTGTGCATGCTTGGTGCATCGGACAACTGTTGTTATAATTATAGTAATAAGTTGATCAATTGGAATAATGTGTAATCAATATGGTGACTAAATAAAAGGGGTTTTATTTATACTCAAAAGTTTAAGGCCATATTGGATTCGATTGTTCATGTGTTTCACTTTGCATGTTTTGACTTCCTGAATAATAAGATTATTCAAACCATCCACAGTCGATCATACTTTGGAAGTAGGTATGAAAGAAGACTATCATGAATCTGACTGTAGATTGTCTAAAGTGTTTTAGACATAGCAAAAGTTTGCTGCAGGGTTCATGAGTGCTCCTATAAGATTAGAGTATTGGATTAAACCTACACTCACTTGGATCGCTTCATGGATTTTATCACGACTGATTGGTAAAACGATAATATCTTATATTCTTAAAACCGAGACGTGTGAGTTGTATTCTGCAAGTCGATTGCACATTGATAATATGTAAATGCACCAGTAACTTGGTGTTATAAAGCATATTATTGTGTGTGATTTGATGAGTAGTTACAAGCGAGCATTGAGTCAAAGTTTATCTGTTCCTTTTTCCCAAAGTGGGTTAAAAGCGATATCTGTGGGCCCCTCGATGATTTAGTGATGACACCCTAAGCGCTTGGCCAAGCCGGGACTGAGTTGATGTGTTCAATTGTAGTCTATTGTCATTCGTCATAAATCGGAGATCGGGAAACCACACATGAACAAAGAGTATGATTAAAATCCATGTCTCGGTTCATACGATATCTAGAATGGAGGAATATATGATCCCTTATCTAAAGGACACATTTCTTATCAGATCAGAGTTCGACAACAGCTTTTGAAAGCTACGACTGCTGATCAGGTTTCGAAGTCATATGCAATAAAGATATTAGACTTATCCAAGTGGGAGACTGTTGGATTAGGTGTCTAAGCCCATATCTATTTTGGTATGTACTTGACCCGATTGTGAGCATGGTCCTTTTGGGTTGCCTTCATCATAGCAACTGATAGGATGAACTAAGGAGAAAAAGGATTAATTATGATTTATTAATATATTATATGAATAATATATTAAAAGAGAAATCATATTGATTAATTAATATTAGTCAAGATTTAATTAAGAATTAATTTTATGGCTAGAAGAGATTAATTAAATAAAAGGGACATATATAGTAATTATAAGATAGTTTCATAAACGGGCTAAAGGACTCCATAGACGTTGGAGTGGACAAAATCTATGGGGGAACCCATAAGAATTCGTCCAAGGCCTCTAAGAAGGGAGTCCATAGGCTGCTTAGGGCCTAAGCAGTCATATTAGGGTTTCCTGGTTGAAAACCCTAATAGACTAAGTATAAAAGGAACCCTTGGCAAGCCAAAAACATCCCTAACCTTCTAAGAGAAACCCTAGGACGTTTTTGGTGCTCATCCTCCTTCTCCTAGGTCATCTTGTTGCTCATGGTGTTTGTGACTCCATTAGAGGTACAACATTTGAGGCACTAAGCTTTTAAAGATCAAGATCTAAAGGAATTGAGATTGTTATTGCTACATAACAATCAAGGTAACATGTAAACCCTAATTCATATGTTAATTTGATCATTGTATGCTAGATCTAGGGTTTATGAGCTTTGGATGATTATTGCATGTTCATTAGACAAACTAGATCCAAAGCTTTAGGGCTTGCATGTACACCATAAGGTTGATGTAGTGCTCAAAACCCATCAGATATGTGGCGGAACCACTAAACGGTCGCCCAAGCTTTGAAAAAGGAAGTTCAAGTCGAACCAAGGATATTCAAAGTGAACCTAAGTTAGTGGCGAACGAATCTCGTGCAAGAAAAGAAAAACCCAAGGCGAACATCCACAAGTCCTTAGAGCAACTTGCGGTCAAAAACGCCAAAGGAACGTGAGATATCAAAGAAATCTCAATGAACGAAAGCAATTTTGTTAATCCCAAAATTCCAACTATGTTCGTAGAGAAAAATATTCCAATCAAAATACGAAAGCTCGTTCGTATGCTAAACCCAGTCAATGTTCGTACTGTCACTCTTGCAATCCTCAAAAACCCAAAAGGAACTTTGTTCAAAAACCTTCTTTTTAAAAGAAACCCATTGAGAAACCAAAATCTCATCATTCTCAACCCACGAAGGCTTCGCTCAAAGATATCAAAGGAAAGGGAAAATTAGTCTCATATTCTGAAGCTTAAACTAAGAAATCGATCCATAACTCAAAGAAAGTTGAAAAAGAATTTGTCAAGAATCAAATAAAAAACAAACAAAAAAATATGATTCAAAGAAACGAAAATGAAAAATAATAAAGTAAAGGTGTTCACCATAACTAAGAAAGATGAAACCACTTTGGTTAAATGAACTTATTGGTTGATCTTGCAATTACTTTTTCTGTTTCTATAAAAGGCTTACAAGGACACAAACAACTTTGGGTTCCTAAATTTACTTAATTTTCGTAGGTTATACGTGACGAGCAGTTCGACACTGAATGGTATATCGACAGTGGTTGCTCGCGTCACATGATAGGGACGAAGGAGGAGTTGCGAGAGTTTCGAGTTCTCAATGATGGTGGCAATGTGAAGTATGAAAACAACTCGTTTGGAAAGATCAAAGGTTATGGGATGATAAAGAACGAAGAATTATTGATTTGTAAGGTGGCATATGTGGAAGGTTTACAACACAACCTAATTAGTGTTTCACAGTTGGTTGTAGGGACGGGCTTGAAAGTATCCTTTTACGACGAAGGGTCTGAAATTATAGAAAAGAAGACGAAAGCAGTTATCTTAAGGTTGTAGCAAAAAGGAGAAATGTATCCTTTGAATCTTAACCTAATACGAGGGAAGCCTACCCTATGCCTTCTTACGAAAGCTCACTCTGATGATAGTTGGCTATGGCATAGAAGAGTCATCCAACAATAGTGATCATGTGCAAGGGCTTCCTCTCTTAAAGTATGATAAGGATCATTTGTGTGCAACCTGTGAGATGGGGAAACAAAGCAGGAAGAGTCGTCCAACAATAGTGAACACAAAAGTCATTGAACCATTGGAACTTCTACATATCAACCTTTGTGGACCTTCTGCAATTGAAAGTGTTGTGGTAGTAACTACATTCTTGTAATAGTTGATGATTTTTAATGCTTCACTTGGGTATATTTTCTTAAACAGAAATCTGAACCTACTCCAAAATTCAAGGAGTTTATAAAGCAAATTAAGCTTCAACTGCGAAAGCTGGTTCGCAATGTTCGCAGCGACAATGGGCTAGAATTCAAAAACCAAGCGTTTAAAGAATTTCTTGCTGAAAAGGGATTCTGACACAATTTTTCTACTGCTTACACTACATAATATAACGGTGTAGTTGAAAGGCAAAACCGCTCTTTGTGTGAAGCTATACGAACTATGCTCACTTTCGCATGTCTGCCTGTATATTTCTAGGCGGATGCTATTGCAACTGCTTGTTTCACCCAAAATCTATCTATTCTGAATAAGCGATTCTCTATTACTCCTTATGAAATCATAATAATCATAAACATAATGTTAATTTTTCCATGTATTTGGCTCCAGGTATTTCATCTTCAATTCAAAGGAACAATGAAACAAATTCGATGTGAAAGCCGACGAGGGTATATTTTTAGGATATTCGCTGACCTCCAAGGCATATAGGGTACTCAATAAATGATCAAAGAAGATGGAAGATATCTATTATGTTATGTTCGATGACAACTACATGAAGAAGATTCAGTCGAATGTGAATCAATCGAAGTAAATCTTTCCTAAGCCATGTCCATCCACTGTTCCAATCTCCAATCTGTATGAGGAGTCCATGCTACTTTTTGATGAGCTAGAGAAGGCTATCACATCTGAAGCGAAAGCAGCTAACAACAAAGTAGATGAATTGAAGAAGATAATTGATAACGCTGCGAAAGCCATGCACAATCAGCCATCCACTTCGAACAAACCTCAAGCCACGAGCACTACATTCCAGGGGGAGAATTCTGACTCTAATGCAAGTACTCAGGTGGAGAAATCTACACCACAATATACGATCATTCCATCGCAGAGCGAGGGTTACACTTCGTCTCCTTTTTTTGATTCACCCTCAGATTCAAATGACTCGCCTCCCACAATGTCTCACCAACCTCCATTCATAGGAGATACTTCAATTCCTAAGGAAGAGGATCGCTCGTCATTCGAGGGGGAGAATAAGGATGTGAATGACGATTTGGATGTTTAATCAGAATTCAAAGAAGTAAATGCTGAATTGGATCCTTCTTATGATCCAAACTATCCTCCACTAACCAAATGGATCAGAGATCACCCAAGAACCCATGTTATTGGTGAATCTTCTGCAGGTGTTCTTACGAGATCTCAGATAAAAGCGAAACAAACTGTGTTATTCTCTAAAGTGGAATTTCGTATGCTTAACTCATTCATTTCTAAAGTAGAACTCAAAACGGTTAATGTTGTTCTCGATCATTCTGATTGGGTGCAAGCGATGCAAAACGAACTCAACGAGTTTGAACGAAACAAAGCTTGGAGGCTAATTTCAACTCCACCAGATGCATCCGTTGTAGGTTTAAGGTGGGTGGTTCACAACAAACTAGATAAAGAGGGAAATGTTATAAGAAACAAGGTGAGATTAGTGGTTAAGGGCCATTGTCAAGAAGAAGACATCGATTACGAAGAAACCTTCACACTTGTTGCAAGGTTGGAATTTGTTCGCATCTTCTTGGGATACGCAACACACAAGAACTTTGAGGTATTTCAGATGGTCGTTAAATGTACTTTCTTGAATGGAGAATTAGAAGAGACAATATACGTTGAACAACCACCAGGGTTTGTAAACGAGAACTATCCCAATCACTGCTACATTTTAGACAAGGCAGTCTATGGTCTGAAGCAAGCTCCAAGAGCTTGGTATGAAACTATCACTCGTTTCCTTAAAATCTCCAAATTTAAACAAGGTTCGGTTGACCAAAAAAAAATTCGAAAGAAAGAGGGTGACCACTTGATGATCATCCAGATTTATGTTGATGACATCATCTTTGGTTCTAGGAATCCCAGCTTAACAGCAGAATTCTGAAATTTGATGGAAACTAAATTTGATTTGAGCTCCATGGGTCAAATTAACTTTTTCCTTGGATTGAATATAAGACAGGGACCAGAATGCAGTTTCATTAATCATGAAGCATATACGAAGATTTACTCGCTAAGTTTAGCATGGTAGGAGACTTTAAGGCGAAGGTTCCAATGGCATTTGGATCGAAACTGACACCATCTCTGGAAAAACCAGCTGCTGATATGACCCTTTATCGTCAAATGATAGGACCATTGATGTATCTAATAGCTAGTAGACCAGATATTATGTTTTCCGTTTGTTATTGTGCTAGGTTTCAAGCAAATCCTCACAAACCTCATATGGTGGCCGTCAAGAAAATTTTCAAATACTTGAAATGAACCTCATCACTTGGCATACGGTACCCTGTGAAATCAGGCTTCTTCGTACAATCATTTTCGGATGCTGACCGGTGGGGATGTGGATTAGATAGAAAAAGCACAACTGGAGGATGCCAATTTCTCGATGGCAAACTTGTTAGTTGGCAATCCAAGAAGCAGACGTGCGTATCCTTGTCAACAGTGAAACTAAATATATAGTTGCTGCCTCATGAACATCTCAAGTCATTTGCATTCAAAGCCAGCTTCGTGACTATGGCTTAGGCATGAAACAAATCGCACTATATTGTGACTTCGAAAGTGCCATTCACATTTGTCACAACCCAGTACAACATTCAAAGACGAAACACATAGCACTGAGGTATCATTTTGTCAAGGATGACGTAGAAGACAAGAACGTTGAAATTTACCTTGTAAGATCCTCTGATCAGTTGGCTGACATATTCACAAAATCCTTGCCTAAAACAACCTTCAATAGAATTCTTCTAGGCCTAGGAATGATGGAAGCTGCATGTCTTCGAAAACCACTTTCGCATACATAATGATTGCACTGTAAATTAGTGCAACCGTTCGCAGTAGTTCGTAGTCCACTGTTCATTCGCAGCCTACTTTGACACTGCAAATCGGCGCGAACGCTCACATTAGTTCGCAGTCAGCTGTTCATTCGTGGTTCAGACTTTCCAATATCCTTTTGTACTTTATGTATATTATTTCTTATCTTTGTTTCATCTTTTAATCTTTTCTGTTTTTAATTCTTTTTCAGATAATCTCAAAATACAAAAATATTTTATTTTTGTTTATATATATATATATATATATATATATATATATATATATATATATATATTTTAAAATTTTATTTTTATTTTATTTTCACAAAATCTCAAAAAGCAACAAAAATATCTTAAGAAGATCATGGAGGCACAAACTCATATCATATCTCAATTCATGGGATAGGGTAGGTATAAATCTCTTTATCTATGTATTAGCTAAGTGTCCCTAGAAGCATGTGGTTGCATGTTGGCCAAAGCCTCAAGCGACTCTATGTGAAGCCTTAATGATTCGATCATACCTATCATTTCTTCCCAATCAGCCTGTGATATTCACATTAGTCACGAGCTACCTTACTCTTCTCATTTTGAGTTAAGAGTTATCTTCTAAGTCTCTTTCGTATAGTAGAGGTACATTCGTTTCTCTGGAACCACCTTCACAATTCTCCACTGCCTTTGTATTCACGTATGTAACCCTTGATACTCTCAGCTACACCACTGAGGTTTATGGTTACACAACTTCTTTGTTAATGATCATAGCTTCATTGACCACGAACTGAGTGAAACCCAAAATCTAACTCACTTACATGAATTGACAGTGAACTATTAAATGTTCAAGATTTTCACCATGGAATTAACGAAAGCCATTTTTGTGGTTTGTACCAAGAAATATATTTTTCTTTTGCAAGATCTTAATGATGTCTTCTTATCCTAAGACACTTCTTCCCATAAGATCCAATTATATTTTTTTTTTGAGATTTCAAGGTCTAATGTTATCACCAAAATAACTCCAAACCTACTCATTCAACTGACTACACTGGTCACACGATTACTTCATGCAACATTCGTACTTATATCAAGTTCGTTGTTTGGTAGGAGAATTATCCACACATTTAGCCTAATTAAAGGATGCCTTTCAATGTTTCTTATCAAACATTTGATCGTATTTCAACGAGAAACCACATAGACACTTCTTAGTCTCTCTTGAAGGAAGAGATCTTTTCCTGGGATCAACAGTTTCATGTCTTTGTTTAGACATCACAAAATCCCACAAACATATATTGGTTTATTTATTTATCTTTGGCACACTCTTGCACGAAGATCCTAGTGATGTTGCCAAGTCCGGTTCGTGGTTCTTATGGTTCTTTTGAGATTTGCAGGTTTATCAATAACTCTTGAAAACAAAATCTCTAGTTTCGTTGTGAAAGGGCTTGCAATGTAATAAATGCGAAGGGAAGAATTTCAAACGGTTATATTTTCGGATAAGATTTGAATTGGGCGCGTGAAGCTACTTTTACGCCACCTGAAACACGTTTCTGACGTCAACAGCTGTCGGTCACACTTTTCAAGGCACCTTTTCAGCTACCGATGCACTCTCTCACTTGATTTGTGTCACCAAACAAATCGTATATAAGGATTTGAATGATTTGTTTCTCACAACCACTCCCATATTTTCTCTCAAAGATTTCCGGTGATCAAAGAATCTATTGTTCATCTTGTTTCTCAAGCTTCAATAATGGTGGGTTCCTCTGAAAACATCTCTGCTCAAGATCAAACTGCACACTCTTCCCTTTTTGCAGTTAAACAACATCAAAACTTGGTGATCGATATCGACCCAGCCAAGTATGATAGCTTTGTGCTTCCTATGATTGAATGCCTCAAGTATTCTCCACTCACAATCGCACTGTCCAAGATGGTGAATGTTCCGCTCTCGATCTTGTCTAAAGCTTATTCTTTTGCAAACTATGTTAAGGAAGAACAGAGGATAAGGTTTGAGATCGGCAACCGCACAACTTCCATCACCAAATCCCGATTCTGGTCTCTCCTTCAGCTTTCTCAAACTGACGACATGATCAACCCTAAACTAGTGACCAATGCCGCTCTTCTCGAAATGTTTTATAAAATGGGTTACAAAGAAAACCTAACCTCCGTTTCAAAGTTCAGGAAACCCAATTTTCCTCCTCTGTGGAATGGTCTCTTCGCCTTTCTATTTAAGCCTTTTTCTGAATGAGTGACTGTATCTGACTCTGCAAGCAAGATGTTCATTGTGATTCTCTATGGTCTTTACATAGGTTCAAATGTCGATTATGGAAATTTTATTTGGGCTCAAGTAGTTCAGAGCACACTCTCTACCACACGTCACGGTGAAATCTCTTGTGCACGTTTTTGGACCATCATTGTCCAATGGTCCATTGACAAGCTCAAAATCCCACTGATGAAAGACATGTTGATGTCATCAATCTCTACCTTTCACACCACTGGGATTATTGTTTCTGATTCTTACAAATTTTCTTTCATTGGTTCAATTCCAGAAGCAATGTTTTGCGACGTGCCAGCTTCTAACAAAATCTTGGAGGGATACATGAAACTGACTTTGTCTGGGTTACATTCTTTAACTCTAGAAGTGCAAGCAGTCATAGCTGAGGCTAACAAACCCAAAAAAGGGGGGAACATAAAGGTGCAAATAAGGTAGAAAAGAGAATTACTGATAAGGAAGGGCCTTCTACGACTGTGAAACCTCCTTCCAAGAGAAAGGCACCAACGATAAATTCTACTGTTGCTCCCAAAAGGAGAAAGCAACCTGCTCGCAAGCGAAAGTCCCCTACACCAAGTGAAAGTGAAATTTTATTTGGGCTCAAGTAGTTTAAATAAAACGGTTGTGAAATTTGTTCCCAAAACAAAATATGATAAGAATTTATCAAAGCATTTCTTTAGAGAAACGTATTTTCATTATTAAACAAAATCTCGGGATGTCATGTTCAATATAGACCAAAAGCATAAATAGAACAATTTGACCTTACATAAGTTATTTACGACTACTGGTCTATTATCCAAAATCTCTTGTCAAGTCCACCAACTTATACTCTTGTGTCATTACCTGTACTACAAAGAAAACTAAGTGGGTCAGGCTTGGGAGCCTGGTGAGCATATAGGGTTTTTCAACCCACAATGTTATATCATATATATATATATATATATATATATATATATATATATATATATATATATATATATATATATAATTTCACTATATACAAGCAACTCTTATCCCACCCCATCGATCCTCACAACAACACGATCTAAACTATCGTATCTATAATTTTCCTCTTTACCCGATCCCTACTCATGGATCTAAAACTAACCTTTTCACCTGATCCTTACTCACGGATCTAAAACTACCTGATCCATACTCATGGATCTAAAACTAACCTCCTGATCTGATCCATACTCCCTGATCACTAATTGTACCCAATCCATACTCCCGAAATAGGGAAAATTAACTATACCTTAATCTTGATCTGATCCATACTCCCGGATCAATAACTGTGCCCAATCCATACTCCCGGACTAGGAACAATTAACTTAGTCTTAATCCATACTCCCAGACTAATAACAAGTTTTATCTCTTTACCTGATCCATACTCCCGGATCAAAAACTAACCTCTTGGTCTAATCCATATTTACGGATCTAAAAGTAGCCTCTTGATCTGATCTCTACTCATGGATCTTAATTAATCTCTTGATCTGATCCATACTCACGGATCTCATCTACCCATGTCCTACCCAACATATTTGTAGTTACAAAATACATATACAGTTTAACTCATTCAAACCTATATAGTTCATGCATTCCACCAACATCTCAAATAAACAACAATATATAAACACATAGCACGTATTTCATAGCATATACTTAATATTTATGTGTTAGAAGAAAGTGACCACACACTCACTTGATCAGAAGATGATTGGACAGCACTACGGCTTGCATAAGTAGTATTCTTCGGTAGATTTGGAAGATCTTCACAAACATCGGGCTCCTTGCAGACAGAGCTTCAGCTCGGAAACTCTTTTCTTCACGGGATCTTCGGGCTTCGGGACTCGCTTCGGGTCTCGGGATGATACAGGGGTTTCGAGGGGTTAAAATAGGGCTTAGAGAGAGTATCAGGAGTGGGAGAGTAAGAGATGAGCAACCAAACTCGGCTGCCCCCTTGAATTCTATTTATAGGGTGAATTTTCTGCACTCACGTTGTGAGTTTTAAGTGTTCACGTCGTGAGCACAGTAGGTCACTGCGTTCGTCACTCGTGCACTTGCTTTGGAGGATCCAGAAGGTGTCGGAAGTCAGTTCACGTCGTGAACACTGTTTACACGTCGTGAACCCATACAGTTTTGGGGTTTCGCGCCTGGACTTCAGAAATTCATAACTTTCGCATACAAACTCCGTTTTTGACGTTCTTTATATCGACACGAAGGTGAGATTATGCTCTACAACCCTCGTTTAGATTGCATTGGCTAATTTTGAATTTAATTTTAATATATTATTAATATATTATTTTTAGTAGGCCGGGACAGGAAAACTCCAATCGAAATTCATAACTCCTTCATCTAAACTCCGTTTTCATCTGTCATTTTATTGTTGGACTACTATTGATGAGATCTTCAATTCTCATTTAGAAAGTTTTGGCTAAATATCAATCAACCTCAATCTCGAGTTTCGGGCTGCATATTGCTAATGTTGAAACTTCGAAAAATCATAACTTCCTTATACGAAGTCAGATTTAGACGTTCTTTTTATGCACGCTCTCGGTTTAACATATTCTACGACCTTCATTTATATCGCTAAGGCCAAATATCGCTCTAACGTAAATTCACTATTTACGTCACGTTGTGTCGTGTCGGTTCTGTCGCGAAACTTCGACATATCATAACTTCTTCGTTATAAATCAGATTTCAGCGTTCTTTATATGTACGGAATCCTTGTAACATATATTACAAATTAGTTAAGATTAATCCTTCTAAATAATTTTCCATCAAAAAGTCATTTTTGATGCTTATCGTCTCTAAATTGACTAGCCCGAATATACGGGCGTTACAATTATCTCCCCCTTAGGATGATTAAGTCCTGGAATCATCAGCGAAATAGGACTTGTATAATGATTCCATATGTTATCTATTCATCCTAGCTAATCACTGTAAGTTTTATGTTTCCTCGCAAGAGTATCTAACTCTTGGACTTCTCGATAGCAGGTATTGCTCAATCCTGCATCTACTCTTCGTACTATGCCGTACTTTCAATCGTAACCTTCGTGTTACAAAATAAATCCTTATTAAGGACTCCTTATTCTTCTTAGAATAAGTACTTTCCTTTATCTATTGTAACAGACTAATGGGTCATGTTCTAATGACCTCTCATCGTATGATGCAACGCTTAGACTCAAGTCTCTTAGAGTCAAATTCCAGAATGGAATATACCTTCCTGCACATTCTAATGTGATATAATCACCTTTTAGCATGCATAATTTCTAGCTACAACTTTTTTAACAACGAGCACGATACTATCGATCGCATTAATTTCAAGCTTCTGACTTAAGTCAGATGTTACATCGAACATGGTCCTTTGGACCATGTAACAAACTCATCGTAGTCGAACTCAAATTGGACATGACCACTAGGGTCGGAATAACAACCATCTTACTAGTCATTACCGAAACAGTGGTAATGACATACCAGAATAAAACGGAATCAATTACTAGCTTCTTGGTAACCTTGTGATGTTCCCCAATCCAAGTGTGAGTCATGTGCTTTCGGTAGTATGTGCATCTACTACCTTTCACACCTACTCATACTCGTCCCAAGTATTGTCTCGTAGTCGACCAAGTCACCATACAAGAAAATCATACAATCATTCAACACACCAGATAACAAAACTAGGGTTTATATTACTTTCTGGAAACTATTACACAAAAGTTCAAGTTCACCCAATACTATGCCTCTAATAGGCTACACCGTAGGTTACTATTCACACTGCTACTTCATAACTTGATCTTTGGATATAAAATCCTCATCCTTGATTCCTCGTGTTGTCATTTGATTCATCAAGGATCATTTGAAATTCTCTTGCCTTTGGCTTTGGCAGCACATTTGGCTTTGTAATCTCTTCCCTTCCTGGGCAGTTTTGTTGGATGTGTCCTTCTTCACCACACTTAAAGCAGGCTTCTCTTTTTTTTGTGCATTCGCTGGCATAATGACCAGTCTTCCCGCCTTTGAAGCATGTCATTTCTTTAGTGCATCTCCCAATGTGCTTCCTCTTGCACTTATCACACCATTGTGCTTCTTCTTCGAACTTTTTCGAACCATACTTCAAAAATTTTCTCTTCTCATCGGACCTTAAGGATCCTTCAAACTTTCTTTTCTCGCCAACAACAACCTTGCTGGCGGTTCTTCCCTTAATCATATCTTCATCGGAATTGGCAGCCCAGATAGCTGACTCTAGATTAAGTGTCTGAGGCACTGGCACCGCATACTCCCATGGGAGTCCCTTTGCGTACCGGTCAACTTTAGTCAACTCGTCTGGGACGATACGCAAACTCCATCTTTTCTGTGAAGGCATTAGTGTATTCAACAACTTACATGCTGCCTTTTGTTAATGTCAAAAACTTGTTCTCCAACTCTAGCAGATTTTGGGCCGAGCAGAACTTGTGCTTGAATTGCACCAAGAACTCTGCCCAAGTCAGTTGCAGTGGCTCATTAGGGCTTAGGGTCTTCCCTAGAGTGTTCCACCAACGAACAACACCACCTCTGAACTAACGTACCGCGAACGTGGTCTGCAACTTGCCTCTGCAACCACACGTCATGAACACTAGCTCCATTTCTGAGATCCAATCCATCACGCCGATCAAATCCTCTTTCCCATTGAAGGTCGATGGTTTGCAAGTCAAAAAGTCTTTGTACTTGCATCCAGGTCCATCAATTCCTCCCTCTTGTTTGTTTTGTCTAACTAACGATGGGTTGGCTTGACCAACAGTCCCACTGAAGTTACCTCCTTCTGAATGCCCTTCATTCAACTCGAGCTGTTCAATCGGCATTGAAAGTTCTTCACGATTCTGCCGAAGCAGACGTCTAGTTTCATCCATTTGACGATCCAACATTGTATGAATCATCAATTGTACACCAGCCATTGTTATTGGCTAAGGTGCTGCTGCTACAACAGGTACTCGCTCAACCACAGGTGGTTGATTCCTGTCTTCGCTCACATTTCCAACTCCACTTCTGGTTCTTACCATTTTTGATCTACACACCGAATAAGGTGAATTTAGATCCTCATTCACGGTAGATATTTAAATCATCCTTATCACTCCAAAACGTTTACATGCTAGTTCTAATATCGTAGTCATACGCTTAGCATCCTAAACACATAAGGTTTCCAGATCCGGTCGACAACATACCATAGATCCGAACAAATAATAACATCAATTTAGCTATCACACAAAACATTTAGCACATAAAAGCATTTTAGGCATCATTCCTAAAATAAACTAGTGCTTGTGTCAATTTAGGTGTACTACCTAACATATTTTAGACACACTCCTCACAATTGTTACTTAGCATTCTAAGTTTAAGTCTATAAATTTCCTATACATTCCTAGTTCGCTTAAACTAGTGCTCTGATACCAACTGTCACATCCCTAATTTCACGGCCAGAAAAGACCAATTTGTTTATGCTTTGTTTTATAAATCAGAGTAATCGTTTAAAGAAAACAGTTGCGGAATTTGATCCCAAAACAAAATATGACAAGAATTTATCAAAGCATTTCTTTAAAGAAACGTATTTTCATTATTTAACAAAATCTTGGGATGTCATGTTCAATACAGACCAAAAGCATAAACAACACAATTTGACCTTACATCAGTTATTTACAACTACTGGTCAAGTCCACCAACTTATACTCTTGTGTCATTACCTGTAATACAAAGAAAACTGAGTGGCTTAGGCTTGGGAGCCTGGTGAGCATATAGGATTTTCAACCCACAATTTTATATCATATATATATATATATATATATATATATATACATATATGTATGTATGTATGTATGTATGTATGTATGTATATATATATATATATATATATATATATATATATATATATATAATTTCACTATATACAAGCAACTCTTATCCCACCCCATCGATCCTCACAACAACATGATCTAAACTCTCGTATCTAAAATTTTCCTCTTTACTTGATCCCTACTCACGGATATAAAACTAACCTTTTCACCTGATCCTTACTCATTGATCTAAAACTAACCTCCTGATCTGATCCATACTCCCGGATCAATAATTGTACCCAATCCATACTCCCAAAATAGGGACAATGAACTATACCTTAATCCTGATCTGCTCCATACTCCCAGATCAATAACTGTGCCCAATCCATACTCCTGGACTAGGGACAATTAACTTAGTCTTAATCCATAATTCTTGACTAATAACAAGCTTTATCTCTTTACCTGATCCATACTCCCGGATCTAAAACTAACCTCTTGGTCTAATCCATACTCACAGATGTAAAAGTAGCCTCTTGATCTGATCCCTACTCACAGATCTAAACTAATCTCTTGATCTGATCCATATTCACGGAACTCATCTACCCATGTCCTACCCAACATATTTGTAGTTACAAAATACATATATAGTTTAACTCATTAAAACTTGTATAGTTCACGCATTCCACCAACATCTCAAATAAACAACAATATATAAACACATAGCACGTATTTCATAGCAAATACTTAATATTTATGTGTTAGAAGAAAGTGACCAAGCACTCACTTGATCAGAGGATGATTGGACAGCACTACGGCTTGCAAAAGTAGTATTCTTCGGTAGAACTGGAAGATCTTCAGAAAAATCGGGCTCCTTGCGGGCAGAGCTTTGGCTCGGAAACTCTTTTCTTCATGGGATCTTCGGGCTTCAGGACTCGCTTCGGGTCTCGTGATGATACCGCGGATTCGAGGGTTTAAAATAGGGCTTAGAGAGAGTACCGGAGTAGGAGAGTAAGAGATGAGCAACCAAAATCGGCTGCCCCTTAAATTCTATTTATAGGGTGAATTTTCTGCAATCATGTCGTGAGTTTTAATTGGTCACGTCGAGAGCAAAGTAGGTCACTGCGTTCGTCACTCGTCCACTTGCTCTGGAGGATCCAAAACGCGTCAGAATTCAGTTCACGTCGTGAACACTGTTTTCACGTTGTGAACCCTGATTGTTTTGGGGTTTCGCGCCCGAACTTTAGAAATTCATAACTTTCGCATACGAACTCCGTTTTTGACGTTCTTTATATCGACGCGAAGGTGAGATTATGCTCTACAACTCTCGTTTAGACTCCATTGGCTAATTTTGACTTTAATTTTAATATATTGTTAATATATTATTTTTAGTAGGCCGGGACAGGAAAATTCCATTCGAAATTCATAACTCCTTCATCAGAACTCCGTTTTCTTCTGTCTTTTATTGCTGGACTAATATTGATGAGATCTTCAATTATCATTTAGAAAGTTTTGGCTAAATATCACTCGACCTCAATCTCGAGTTTCGGGATGCATACTGCTAATGCTGAAACTTCGAAAAATCATAAGTTCCTCATACGAAGTCTGATTTAGACGTTCTTTTTATGCACGCTCTCGGTTTAACGTATTCTATGACTTTCATTTAGATGGCTAAGGCCAAATATCTCTCTAACGTAAATTCACTATTTACGTCGCGTTGTGTCGTGTCGGTTCTGTCGCGAAACTTTGACAGATCATAACTTCTTCGTTATAACTCGGATTTTGGTGTTCTTTATATGTACGGAATCCTTGTAACATATATTACAACTTAGTTAAGATTACTCCTTCTAAATAATCTTCCATCAAAAAGTCATTTTTGGTGCTTATCGTCTCTAAATTGACTAGCCCGGATCTACGGGCGTTACTATGGGATTGTGAATATGACTTACAGGGATTCACTTTCGGTCTCTTCACCATCAGAACTGGCAGTGATGATGAAGCTAGAGTAATGAAGGGGCAACTTAAAGTTATTCATGAAAAGCTTGAATCTCTACTTCAGTCTGCCAATCCTTCCTCATCTGATGACTACTCTCAAGCTACTATCACGTCTCTTCCTGAAACCCTCGCCAAAGAGCACTCATCAAATGTTGAAAGGATGAACACAACAGTTGATGCATCCACGACTGTTTGCAACCAAACGACTGAAAATGTCGATAAACTACATTCTGATGCTCATGTTTTTATGGACATATTTCAACAGCCATTTGAGTCCAACACAGATGTAGCCAACGAAGTGATTTCTAGCTTGAGCACTTCTCTCAAATATGAAAGAGTCAAATTTCAAGACATTCGTCGTGGTCTTAAAGATGACCATGACTAGTTTCCATCTTCTATTACTTCTCAACTCTCAAAGCTTCAAGAAGATTTGGCGATGGAAAGCAAAGTCATGGATGCCCTCGCTATCAAGACTGAGAAAGTGAAAACACTCTGTATTAAGCTAGAACAGTATGGGAAACAAGTCCAAGATCTGTTGCCAGAGAAGGCTGTCATGAGAAGTTGTATCATCGATGTCAATGCCTTACTCTCGGATCTCATTGAAGCCAGGGATTTGATGATTCCAATTACTGTTCGAAAGCATCTGGCTGAAAAGCTAAGGCCAGCATTCGATATTCTTTACCGCTTGGAGGGTGTTCCAGAATCCTCTGGCATTCTGAAAAAAGGGGGAGATCAAGCAAAGCCAACTACTGTGAAGCCAAAACCTACTATTAAGCCTGTTGTTAAAAACGAAACTGAGCCAAAGGGTAAAGAGAAGCTTTTCTCTAATTATCCTATTATTGATAATGAAGAAGAAGAAGATCCTGATGAAGCAGAACTTAAAAGGCAAAAGGCTCATGAAGAAGAGATAGACGGACATCAAAGAATCATACGAGAAGCTGAAGCCAAGGAGAAGGCAGAAAAAGAAGCTCAACATACACTTGAAGGAAGAAAACTTTTGTTACCAAAGTGGACTTTCAAGCGTCGTCAAAATGAATTTGTTGATATGCCTAGCCAATATTGGATAGAACATGTTGTGTCCTTTGATCTTCAAAACACTCAGAACTCGCAACTGGATCTTCTAATGACTCCAAAGGCCTTCAAGTTTCGCTCGTTTATGAAGGCTGCAAATGTTCCCTCTTCTGACAATGGAGCTAATCAACTTCTCCTCGCCTTCTATCTTAAACACATGAAGCCTCAATACGAAATGGAGTGAGAGTAATATAACGGAAGTGAAGGTCACTTGACCTATCGAAAATGACAGTTTTCTGAATGCAAAATTCAAAGTTGTCAGAGGTTCTGAGAGTCAATTTCATGAATTCACTCTCGCAGACTTGCCAAGTATCAATCCTTACGACTTGATCATGCTCTATAATTTTTTGATGCGAGAAGAAAAGAAGTACGAACCTGTTGTCAGTCATCTCAAGCCGATGGTAATTTCGTATATCCAAGTGGTGGGAACCATGGATGTTGAGATAGTTGCAGTCATTAGAAAGAAGCCTTCTACAGTTCCCAAAGAGTTTCCTAAAGATCTTGAGAAGCTGACACATGGAAAGATCTACAAGGAAGGATGGTATATGTTTTTCCAGGAACGAGAACGTATGACTCTGATTATCACAAGGCTTCCTTCTTCCTTGATGATAAACACATGTACTCCACTTCTTGTCTTGAGCATGTTCTGAGTATGACATGAAAATTCAGAGGCAATAGTGCTGGTGATAAGAAATGCTTTTTGGATATGATTTGTTGGTATATCCATGTTCGCAAGGCATTGCTGAACATAATTCCGAAGGTGTTTGAAGTTCAGAAGCGAATCAAGAATTGAAGTTTGTTGGCCTTAAATGACGGAAAAGGGGAGATAGTTGGGATTATAGTGTTGCATCTTTGGGCTTTCTTGATTAAGTTTATTTTGTATACGAGTTGGGGCTAACAATGATATTATTATGTAAACCCTAATCATGCCTCTACAGTATCAATTCTTCATTGAGTTCTTCTGAGGTGTGACAGTTAATCATTTAGTAATATTTGAATCATCATTGTGTTCTTGCTTTTACTTGTTTTGAATCTAAACGATCTTTAAGGTTTTTAATCGTAACAATAATGTTAATTTCCAGGTACCATATCAACCAACAGTATACTATGGGTTTTCAGATTTTGACCACATAGGTTTCTCATATTGACAATTTGGTCCCTAGCCCCTTTTGGTGGTCAACGGGTTGTCAATCGGGCAATGGCGGCAACTTCAGTTTTCAGTCGGCTACCCGATAGATTTAATCCACTTGTCCACCTTCATCGTCATTGATTCTTTGTACTCGGTGATTTCCTCTTGACAATAGATTCCCTCCACTCTCCATCACCTTCTCCACCAACGTCCGTTATCAGATGTTTACCAATCAACTAGGGAAGCAGTCCAACAAAGTTTAATTTGTGTCATTGTCTTCTATCGATCTTCAACTTTTGATTTTAGGTTCGAATTGTTTAATTATGTCTTCCTACTCTAAAACGGCTTCTTCATTTACCCACTTCATATGCTTCTCACTCTATTTGCTTCATACTCCATTCTATGCCGGCATCATGCCGACATCGTCGGGAAAAGAAAGTAGACGAACTTTACTGTCGTGTATACGCTTTTCTCTTCCATTTGTTGCAAGAAATCTCATGTGTGACAACCCGAAATTTCCAATTGTATGAACATTAACTATTTAATAGAAGCTTGTCCAGTTTCAATGAACTTTAGACTTTTCCGAATAAGTTTGTGTACACTAGGGTTTACATTTAAGGAGATATCAGGAGAGTGGATGCTCTTGGGTTTGTGGAACTTGAGCATTTCAACACTTCATAATGTTAGAGTCCAATTCCAGAATAAAAATATTTTCTGCCAAAATATTTCAGAACTATAAATAGATTTCTGAACTAAATTCATTCATTATTCACATTTCCAACTAGAGAAAAGCCATATTCTCTTTCATGGATCTTCGGGTTTTCATCCCAAATCGTGAGTACACTTCTCTAGTTGTGTTATAATGTTTGTTTTATGCTTATTAACATAGATTACATGTCTAATATGTGAGATCTGGGAGTTTACCGCGCAAGAACGTTCTTGGGGAGTAAACTCCAAAATGGAGCTTTAAGGCTATCTAGTCCCATTTCCTTGTTAGGTAACTACCTTAGGATGATATGTACGTTCATTTGAGACTAGAAAACAATCAAAATCATATAGTTTTAGGAGTTTACGGCCCAAGAATTTCTTGGACCGTAAACACCTTTTTCAAGGGCTTAAAGTTCCCTAAACACTCCTAAGACTTTAAGACAATAACCCTCTATTACTTGTAGCTTGAATGGGGAGTGAAACACATCAAAATCATCCCTAAAAGGGAGTTTACGGCCAAGGATATGCTCTTGGGCCGTAAACTCCAAGTAAAGGCACCAAAGTGTGCCTAAAGTCCCCTTTAGCCTTAAACAAAAGTCTAGAATTTATCCTTTGTGTGCAAGAGGCTTAAATGAATTAAAACACCCACCCCATAGGAGTTTACGGCCGTAAACTCTAGGGGATATGGTCTTTAGGCTATAAACTCCTCAAAGGAGCATTCTAAGGCCCTAAACTACCTAAAGGATTAAACCACCAATGCTAGGCTTATTCTAGAAATCATTTAATACTTTAAAACACCCAAAACCACCAAGTCAAGAGTTCACGGCCGTAAACTCAAGGGTTTATGACCGTCAACTCCAACGGTGGGGTTTGTTGGGTGGTGAACTCATATAGAAGGTCATTTGGTACATTAAACCCCTTTAGCCTTGTCCCGTAGCAACTTAGATGCAACCATTAGGACCTATAACACTTATACAAAGTGCTTACATGTTCCTAAGTGTCCCAACATATTTCATTAAGTTATTACTTGGCTAATTAGTTATATATATACTTATTGTATGATAACTAGGCTCGTGCGTGTGAACAAGTCTCCGTTTGCCACCTAGCACGGTAGCCGACACTACAATCCAAACCACTCACCACAAGTGAGTTCATACCCCTTTAATGAACCTTTGAAATACTTTAAATGTTTTAAATACTTTATGGGGGGAATGCACGTTAAATGCTTATAGTTATTGCATCAATCACATGTGATTACATTAATCACATGTGATTAATAACTAGAAAACCAATGATTTTATCACTGTTCAAACTGTTTATCAAACTGCTTTACTTCAAAATGTTTTACAAACTCTTTTACTTATCAAATGATTTTATTTAAACATTGTTATACTTCTTATAAATTTCATGCCCATATATGTATAGATATATAAGAAATGTTTAAAGGGCTTAGGAAGGCCATCCGCCCTATTTCCTTTTTCTCGATTTGGATGTGGTCTGGTGGGATTTCGGATGACCGTCCGAAAGTCGTTTCAATATTAGTTATATATCAAATATACATATATAGACATAAAAGTACTTCCATATTCATGCGTACTCTACACATCATTAGTAAGTTACCATCGGGGTAACACAGGATCATAATACTACTTCTTCTAGATCAATGAGTCAGTTCATTCATGAGTCTATACATTACATTACTACGAGAACATATACAACTATACTAGAAAGAGAACATATACAACTATACTAGGAAGAGAACATATACAACTATACTAGGAGGAGAACATATACAACTATACTAGAAAGAGAACATATACAACTATACTAGGAGGAGAACATATACAACTATACTAGAACGAGAAACATTACACTACATATCCAAGAATACGTTAACAATTGTGCTCCACTGGATCGGAGCATGCCTTAAATGTCATGGCCCAAGTTGTAGCCAGAATTCTCTTGGAGGGAGAGCATGAGTTTGTGTAAAGATCTATACTGGATTGACTATCCTACACCTTGCTGCTAGCTACAGCCGGACCTGCAGGTCTGCGGGTGCCAAACGTCCTTCCGTTATTATGACCATTCGTATGTCGTTGTTACCAGTCGATAGTATGGTGCAATTATCACATTATACCTTAATATAAATCCGGTTTAAGGTAGTTAGTACAGCAGTAGTTCCTATAATACAAAACTACAGTACTACAATGATTTACCCATTACATATTTTTAGTGATAACCTCACTTAAACATTAATGTACAAACTATATTTGTTAAATGATAGTTACACTTGGGAAATTACACACTTTTACAACAAACGAGCATACAAAACAGTTAAGCCTTGGTAGAAGGCTACTTTAATAGAAAATATAGGTTTTTTTGAGAGATTCAAACTTTTACAAACACTACTTGAGACACGTTCAAACGTTTTGATAACAAACACCGACACTAAAATACTTATGAACTCACCAGCTTAAAGCTGATAAACTCTTTCAAAATAACTTGTATTCTCAGGTCATCAGTAGACAGGTACCGATGCCAGCGTTTGAGAAGATGGAGCGCATTCAAGACTCATCATATTATTTTGATTTACATTATATTTTTGGTGTTTAAAACTATACGGAACATGCTTGTATTAAAATGATATATTTAATGCAATGGATGATGTTGTTTGCTTATTTACATTTACTGTGTTGTGATATTGTACATGACGTCCTCCGCCCCAGAACGTTTCCGCCGTTCTTGGTTTTGGGAAGTGACATATTGGTATTAGAGCATTGTTTATAGTGAATCAAGTATATCAACCCATAAAAGATATACTAAACTATAAACCCATTAGGGATTAAAGCACTCTGACCCAGAGTCTATACTTTAAATATTAAAATATTTAATCATGTATACTAGTCTGCATTCATACTAAAATCAGTGTCACAATGACAAGAACAAAAATATTATGATTGTTAAATATCAGAAGTGAGCTCGGGATGTATGGTCAGTCCTGGGAATAGCCTGATCAAGTATGCTGGTCCGAGGAGTGATTAGCATATTCCCTAGAATGGTTGTGATGTGTTAACAAGTCTAAAAAAACTTACCAACAATACCACAAGAAGATCAGTAGAACTTAAACTTAAAATACTATAGGTGTATTTTGTACTACTAGTTACATGTATACTATATTCTTATGCCTCTCTTCTCGCGTAGATTTAAATGGCTGGATTCCTTCACGGCGACCCGTACTTTCCAAATGAAGGCAATGTCTGGTGGATCGAAGAAGAGCCAGAAGATGAGCATCCAATCCCTTTGGATGATCACCTCGCAGAAGGCTTTTCTGATGGATCTGACTCAGAGCCTGAAGTCAACAACCTACCGCTAGTAGGTCAAGCCCCGAACAACAAACCCCGACCAGCTTTTCTAGGTCCTACTCCCTTGTGGGCAACCAACTTGAATCGCTGGAGTGATGAACAGGGTCAACCCTTACCATACTTTGGGGACCGAAGCTTTTACAACGTCAGTGAAGGTGGTTCTACTGACCGAGCTCTGCCCATCATTATCCGCAGAATAGCTCGTAATGTTGAGCAAGGTCGAGCAGTCATCGACCGGGTCATGGAGATTGATGCCAACTCAGGTGTCAACAAAGTCCGCATCCGCCGTCTTGAAGAAGATATGGAACGGACCCGGAGAACCAATGAAACCCTGCAGCAACAGCTGGCTGCCACACGAGCTGAAGTCTTGGAACTTCGAGCCCGTCAGAGGGCTCAGGAACGACACCTTCAAGAGGTGTTTCGTCAAGTTTCCGACCTCAGGGCTCGCCCGAGAAATTCCCATCGCCGTTAGATGATGTCTAGTACATCTCTATCATTTGGTTAAGGAATAGCCTTTAACATCTGTGCTCTATGTAGCACTTGTCTGTAAAATATTCCTAACTTTCAGTACTCTAATTAAGAATCTAAGAACTATTAAACTTTTCTGTATGGTATGATGTAAGACCTACTGTTAGGTCGATTTTCCCTGAACTTATTACATCAGTAATACCAGTATTATTGACATCTATCGAATCTGTGGGAAAATCTGTACATTTGTGTTTCATACTAATATTCTTTGTTGCGATCTCAAACACTCATTCAATTGTTGGGCTATGGTTAGTTAGTCCATATGTCACTCTCACGTTGCTTACAAATTGATTCTTATCATCTTTCTTATCTTTATAAATTTATAGCTGAAAGATGCCTCCTCGCAAATCTCCCAGGAATAACCCTGCACCTCCACCGTCTCCTCCGTCTCCGGTCATCAATACTGCAGCCCTGAATGCTGCCGTAGATGCAGCAGTGGCGACTGCCATGGCTCAGTATCACTCATCTGATGCCAGCAGAGGTGGAACCACTGTGGAATCAATTCCGGTTGAAACCCCTGTGCGCTCGAGAGAGTGCTCCTACAAGGATTTCACCAATTGCAAGCCGAAGCCTTTCTATGGCACCGACGGAGTCATTGCCCTCTCACAATGGTTCAAGAAGACTGAATCAGTCTTCAAAATCTGTTCATGCCCTGCTGCGAGCAAAGTCAAATATGTTGCATGCACCTTTGAAGGAAAAGCCCTGACGTGGTGGAACGGCCACGTTAAGGCACTAACCCTCGTCATAGCCAACGACATGGGCTGGGAAACGATGAAAGACCTCATGATTGAGGAATACTGCCCGAGGGGCGAAGTCCAGAAATTGGAGCAGGAACTTTGGAACCTGACTATGAAGGGCACCAACGTAATCGCTTATACTGCCCGATTCAGCGAGCTGGTGGCCCTCTGCCCCAATATGGTTCCCACTGAGGGGAAAAAGATCGAAAGGTACATATGGGGGCTAGTGCCTCCGTATCAGGGGAATGTCCTAGCATTAAACCCCGCTACCTTCAACAGTGCCAAGCGACTAGCACAGCGACTCATTGACCATGGAGTCAAAACCCTTGCAACAACAACCACCCTAACCATCCCGGAACCCTCCAAACCCGCTGACACTAAGCGGAAATTCTAGGACGAAAAGAAGAAGCAGAAAGCTGCCAAAAAGCAGCAAATTGTGGCAGTGCATGCCGCGGTAACCCCTACTGCTGCTACTGCTCCGGGGAAACAGTATGCTGGAAGTTTGCCTAAGTGCAACAAATGCAACTTCCACCACAACGGCCCATGCCGTGAAATGCAGTGCTCTAACTGCAACAGGAAAGGACACACCGTCCGTTTCTGTAAGTTCCCGGCACAACCGATCACCCATGTCCCTGGCTCTGGCGCGAGCCCGACCTGTTATGGATGTGGCGAAGCAGGCCACTATAAGAGGGACTGCCCCAAAGCAAAGAATGCTGGTGGAGCAGGGAGGGTACTAGCTATAGGCCACGGGGAATCAGTTGCTGACCCGACAGTGGTGACTGGTACGTTCCTCCTCGATAACTCCTATGCATGCATTCTGTTCGATAGTGGAGCGGAGCGGAGCTTCGTAAACCATAAATTTGCTCGCATGCTTAGACAACCACCACACGCACTCAAAGAACTATTCACAGTAGAAATGGCTAATGGAAAAACTGAAAGTACGAATAGCATATACTTAGATTGTACCCTAACTCTAGATAACCATTCATTCCCAATCGACCTCATGCCAGTCTCAATAAAAAGCTTCGACGTTATCATCGGCATGGATAGGTTAAGTCTTCATCGAGCCGACATCATGTGCTATGAGAAAGCAGTCCGTCTAAACCTTCCGTCTAACGAAACTCTTATAGTGTACGGCGACAAACCTGGTGCGAATCTTCGCATTATATCAAGTATTCAAGCACAGAAGTATCTGCGTAAAGAATACCATGCATTCCTTTCTCACGTCGTCGACACGAGCCTCGAACGAAAGAACTAAAGAACATCCCAATAGTGAGCGACTTCCCCGACATTTTCCCAGAAGAGCTACCTGGATTACCTCTGCAACGGCAGGTCGAGTTCCGAATCGACTTACTCCCAGGAGCTACCCCAGTAGCCAAGTCGCCCTACCGCTTAGCACCAGCTGAGATGCAGGAACTCTCTGGTCAACTTAACGAACTGCTCAGCAAGGGCTTTATAAGGCCGAGCTTCTCACCTTGGGGAGCACCGGTTTTGTTCGTTAAGAAGAAAGACGGGTCATTCCGTATGTGTATTGACTATAGAGAACTCAACAAACTGACGGTCAAGAATCGTTACCCTCTGCCTCGCATAGACGATCTTTTTGACCAACTGCAAGGGGCGAACTATTTTTCCAAAATTGATCTGAGATCCGGATATCACTAGTTACGAGTACTAGAGGAGGATGTGCCGAAGACAGCCTTCCGAAATCGTTACGGACATTACGAGTTCGTGGTGATGCCATTTGGATTGACCAATGTGCCCGCAGTCTTCATGGATCTGATGAATAGAGTATGCTGACCTTACTTGGATCAGTTCGTCATCGTTTTCATTGACAACATCCTGATCTACTCCCGAAGTAAGGAAGAACATGGCGATCACCTGCGACAAGTTCTAGGGACATTACGAAAGGAGAAACTTTATGCGAAGTTCTCAAAATGTGAATTTTTGATCCGAAGAGTCGAATTCTTAGGACACGTGGTAAGCGAAGAGGGAATCCACGTGGACCCATCCAAAATTAAATCCATTCAGAACTGGTCAGCACCAAAGACGCCTACTGAAATTCGTCAATTTCTAGGCCTCGCTGGCTACTACTGCAGATTCATTCAGAACTTCTCCCGAATAGCGAAACCCTTACAACCCTGACCCAGAAAGGTGTGGCCTTTGACTGGGAAGATAAACAAGAGAGAGCGTTTCAAACGCTCAAACGAGCCTTATGCACCGTGCCAATACTATCCCTCCCCGAAGGGATAGAAGACTTCGTAGTCTATTGCGATGCATCGAATCAAGGGCTCGGGTGTGTTCTGATGCAGCGAGGTAAGGTCATCGCCCATGCCTCGAGACAGTTGAAGACACACGAGGTTAACTACACGACCCACGATCTTGAACTGGGAGCAGTGGTGTTTGCTCTGAAGATCTGGAGACATTACTCTTACGGAACGAAAAGCACTATCTTTACCGACCACAAGAGTTTACAACACATTTTCGATCAGAAAGAGCTCAACATGAGACAACGACGGTGGGTCGAGCTACTCAGTGACTACGAATGCGATATTCGTTATCATCCGGGTAAAGCCAACGTAGTAGCAGACGCCTTAAGTCGGAAAGAATATTCTGGT
Source organism: Lactuca sativa (assembly GCF_002870075.4). Lineage (NCBI taxonomy): Eukaryota > Viridiplantae > Streptophyta > Magnoliopsida > Asterales > Asteraceae > Lactuca > Lactuca sativa. The sequence goes on from NC_056631.2 coordinate 145,746,597, forward strand.
TGAAAAGTCAAGTCATTGTCGATAACCATCAATTCACACTTGTCTAAGAAAATTCAGGCGGCCCAACTTGAAGCCATGAAACCTGAAAATGTGACGAGTGAATCCCTTAGAGGAATGGACAAGGATTTAGAAGCCAAGGGTGACGGAGCCTTATATTTCATGAACCGAATCTGGACACCGAAACACAGTGGTTTCCGAGACTTGGTCATGACTAAGGCGCACAACACTCGGTATTCCGTCCACCCAGGTTCAGATAAGATGTATCTGGATCTTAAAAAGCTATACTGGTGGCCTGATATGAAAGCAGAGATTGCTAGCTTCGTAAGTAAATGCCTTACTTGCGCAAAGGTTAAGGTCGAGTACCAGAAGCCCTCTGGTTTACTGCAACAACCAGAGATCCAGAATGGAAGTGGGAGCAGATCACTATGGATTTCATAACCAAGTTGCCCAAGACAACGGGTGGACTTGATACCATATGGGTCATTGTCGATAGATTGACCAAGTCTGCACACTTTCTGCCTATCAAAGAAACTGACAAGATGGAGAAACTTACGAGAACATACATTAGGGAAATCGTACGGCTTCATGGTGTACCTATGTCCATTATCTCCGATAGAGATAGTAGGTTCACCTCAAGATTCTGGCAATCACTACAACATTCCTTAGGAACAAGGCTAGACATGAGCACAGCCTACCATCCACAAACCGACAGACAGAGTGAGAGGACCATCCAAACACTGGAAGATATGTTGCGAGCCTGCGTGATTGACTTTGGGAAGGCATGGGATACTCATTTACCCCTTGTCGAGTTTTCCTATAATAACAGTTATCACACGAGCATCCAGGCTGCTCCATTTGAAGCTCTCTACGGCCGAAAGTGCAGATCTCCTCTGTGTTGTGCTGAGGTGGGTGATACCCAATTAGCCAGAGGGCAAGCTTCCGAATGTACTCTCACCGGTCCGGAGATCATTCGGGAAACGATAGAGAAAATCGTTCAGATCCATGAATAATTAAAAGCCTCTAGAGACCGACAGAAGAGCTACGCTGATAAACGAAGAAAACCTTTGGAATTTCAGGTGGGAGACAGAGTCCTTCTCAAAGTCTCACCCTGGATGGGCTTGATACGCTTCGGAAAGCGTGGGAAGCTTAATCCGAGGTACATAGGGCCTTTCGAGATTCTTGCAAGAGTCGGCCCCGTAGCTTACAAACTCGACCTACCTGACGCACTTCGTAACGTACATTCTACATTCCATGTATCTAACTTGAAAAAAGTGTCTGTCTGACGAGACTCTTGTAATCCCACTCGACGAGATGGAGATCAACGAGAGCCTCAACTTCGTGGAAGAACCCGTAGAGGTCATGGACCGTGAGGTCAAGCAGACGAAGTAAAGTCGTATCCCTATCGTGAAGGTCCACTGGAACGCCAAGCGAGGACCGGAATTCACTTGGGAACGCGAGGATCAGATGAAACTGAAATACCCTCTTCTTTTCGCTTAATTATTTGAAACATCTCGTTTGCTTAAATTCTTATTTCGGGACGAAATTCCTTCTAACGGGGGGATGATGTGACAACCCGAAATTTCCAATTGTATGAACATTAACTATTCAATAGAAGCTTGTCCAGTTTCAATGAACTTCAGACTTTTCCGAATAAGTTTGTGTACACTAGGGTTTACATTTAAGGAGATATCAGGAGAGTGGATGCTCTTGGGTTTGTGAAACTTGGGCATTTCAACACTTCATAATGTTAGAGTCCAATTCCGGAATAAAAATATTTTCTGCCAAAATATTTCAGAACTATAAATAGATTTCTGAACAAAATTCATTCATTATTCACATTTCCAACTAGAGAAAAGCCATATTCTCTCTCACGGATCTTCTGGTTTTCATCCCAAATCGTGAGTACACTTCTCTAGTTGTGTTATAATGTTTGTTTTATGCTTATTAACATAGATTACATGTCTAATATGTGAGATCCGGGAGTTTACCGCGCAAGAACGTTCTTGGGGAGTAAACTCCAAAATGGAGCTTTAAGGCTATCTAGTCCCATTTCCTTGTTAGGTAACTACCTTAGGATGATATGTACGTTCATTTGAGACTAGAAAACAATCAAAATCATATAGTTTTAGGAGTTTACGGCCCAAGAATTTCTTGGACCGTAAACACCTTTTTCAAGGGCTTAAAGTGCCCTAAACACTCCTAAGACTTTAAGACAATAACCCTCTATTACTTGTAGCTTGAATGGGGAGTGAAACACAACAAAATCATCCCTAAAAGGGAGTTTACGGCCAAGGATATGCTCTTGGGCCGTACAATCCTAGTAAAGGCACCAAAGTGTGCCTAAAGTCCCCTTTAGCCTTAAACAAAAGTCTAGAATTTATCCTATGTGTGCAAGAGGCTTAAATGAATTAAAACACCCACCCCATAGGAGTTTACAGCCATAAACTCTAGGGGATATGGTCTTTAGGCCGTAAACTCCTCAAAGGAGCATTCTAAGGCCCTAAACTACCTAAAGGATTAAACCACCACTGCTAGGCTTATTCTAGAAATCATTTAACACTTTAAAACACCCAAAACCACCAAGTCAAGAGTTCACAGCCGTAAACTCAAGGGTTTATGACCGTAAACTCCAACGGTGGGGTTTGTTGGGTGGTGAACTTATATAGAAGGTCATTTGGTACATTAAACCCCTTTAGCCTTGTCCCGTAGCAACTTAGATGCAACCATTAGGACCTATAACACTTATACAAAGTGCTTACATGTTCCTAAGTGTCCCAACTTATTTCATTAAGTTATTACTTGGCTAATTAGTTATATATATGCTTACTATATGATAACTAGGCTCGTGCGTGTGAACAAGTCTCCGTTTGCCACCTAGCACGGTATCTGACACTACAATCCAAACCACTCACCACAAGTGAGTTCATACCCCTTTAATGAACCTTTGAAATACTTTAAATGTTTTAAATACTTTATGGGGGGAATGCACGTTAAATGCTTATAGTTATTGCATCAATCACATGTGATTACATTAATCACATGTGATTAATAACTAGAAAACCAATGATTTTATCACTGTTCAAACTGTTTATCAAACTGCTTTACTTCAAAATGTTTTACAAACTCTTTTACTTATCAAATGATTTTATTTAAACTTTGTTTTACTTCTTATAAATTGCATGCCCATATATGTATAGATATATAAGAAATGTTTAAAGGGCTTAGGAAGGCCATCCGCCCTATTTCCTTTTTCTCGATTTGGATGTGGTCTGGTGGGATTTCGGGTGACCGTCCGAAGGTCGTTTCAATATTAGTGATATATCAAATATACATATATAGACATAAAAGTACTTCCATATTCATGCGTACTATACACATCATTAGTAAGTTACCATCGGGGTAACACAGGATCATACTACTACAACTTCTAGATCAATGAGTCAGTTCATTCATGAGTCTATACATTACATTACTACGAGAACATATACAACTATACTAGAAAGAGAACATATACAACTATACTAGGAAGAGAACATATACAACTATACTAGGAGGAGAACATATACAACTATACTAGAAAGAGAACATATACAACTATATTAGGAGGAGAACATATACAACTATACTAGAATGAGAAACATTACACTACATATACAAGAATACGTTAACAATTATGATCCACTGGATCGGAGCATGCCTTAAATGTCATGGCCCGAGTTGTAGCCAGAATTCTCTTGGAGGGAGAGCGTGAGTTTGCGTATAGATCTACACTGGATTGACTATCCTACACCTTGCTGCTAGCTCCAGCCGGACCTGAGTCTGCGGGTGCCAAACATCATTCCGTTATTATGACCATTCGTATGTCGTTGTTACCAGTCGATTGTATGGTGCAATTATCACATTATACCATAATATAAATTCGGTTTAAGGTAGTTAGTACAGTAGTAGTTCCTATAATACAAAACTACAGTACTACAATGATTTACCCATTACATATTTTTAGTGATAACCTCACTTAAACATTAATGTACAAACTATATTTGTTAAATGATAGTTACACTTGGGAAATTACACACTTTTACAACAAACGAGCATACAAAATAGTTAAGCCTTGGTAGATGGCTACTTTAATAGAAAATATAGGTTTTTCTGAGAGATTCAAACTTTTACAAACACTTACATACATTTTACAAACTTATACTTGAGACACGTTCAAACGTTTTGATAACAAACACCGACACTAAAATACTTATGAACTCACCAGCTTAAAGCTGATAAACTCTTTCAAAATAACTTGTATTTTCAGGTCATCAGTAGACAGGTACCGATGCCAGCTTTTGAAAAGATGGAGCACATTCAAGACTCATCATATTATTTTGATTTACATTATATTTTTGGTGTCTAAAACTGTACGGAACACGCTTGTATTAAAATTATATATTTAATGCAATGGATGATGTTTGCTTATTTACATTTACTGTGTTGTGATATTGTACATGACGTCCTCCGCCCCAGAACGTTTCCGTCGTTCCTGGTTATGGGGTGTGACATATTGGTATCAGAGCATTGTTTATAGTGAATCAAGTATATCAACCCATAAAAGATATACCAAACTATAAACCCATTAGGGATTAAAGCACTCTGACCCAGAGTCTATACTTTAAATATTAAAATATTTAATCATGTATACTACTCTGCATTCATACTAAAATCAGTGTCACAATGACAAGAACAAAAGTATTATGATTGTTAAATATCACAAGTGAGCTCGGGGATGTATGGTCAGTCCTGGGAATGGCATAGCCTGATCAAGTATGCTGGTCCGAGGAGTGATTAGCATATGCCCTAGAATGGTTGTGATGTGTTAACAAGTCTAAAAAAACTTACCAAAAATACCACAAGAAGATCAGTAGAACTTAAACTTAAAATACTATAGGTGTATTTTGTACTACTAGTTACATGTATACTATATTCTTATACCTCTCTTCTCGCGTAGATTTAAATGGTTGGATTCCATCACGGCAACCCATACTTTCCAAATGAAGGCAATGTCGGGTGGATCGAAGAAGAGCCCGAAGATGAGTATCCATTCCCATTGGATGATCACCTCGCAGAAGGCTTTTCTGATGGATCTGACTCAGAGCTTGAAGTCAACAACCTACCGCTAGTAGGTCAAGCCCCGAACAACAAACCCTGACCAGCTTTTCCAGGTCCTACTCCCTTGTGGGCAACCAACTTGAATCGCTGGAGTGATGAACAGGGTTAACCCTTACCATACTTTGGGGACGGAAGCTTTTACAACGTCAGTGAAGGTGGTTCTGCTGACCGAGCTCTGCCCGTCATTATTCGCAGAATAGCTCGTAATGTTGAGCAAGGTCGAGCAGCCATTGACCGGGTCATGGAGATTTATGCCAACTCAGGTGTCAACACAGTCCGCATCCGCCGTCTTGACGAAGACATGGAACGGAATCGGAGAACCAATGAAACCCTGCAGCAACAGTTGGCTGCCACACGAGCTAAAGTCTTGGAACTTCGAGCCCGTCAGAGGGCTCAGGAACGACACCTTCAAGAGGTGTTTCGTCAAGTGTCCGACCTCAGGGCTCGCCCGAGAAATTCCCATCGCCGTTAGATGATGTCTAGTACATCTCTGTCATTTGGTTAAGGAATAGCCTTTAACATCTGTGCTCTATGTAGCACTTTTCTGTAAAATATTCCTAACTTTCAGTACTCTAATTAAGAATCTAAGAACTATTAAACTTTTCTGTATGGTATGATGTAAGACCTACTGTTAGGTCGATTTTCCCTGAACTTATTACATCAGTAATACCAGTATTATTGACATCTATCGAATTTGTGGGAAAAATCTGTACATTTGTGTTTCCTACTAATATTCTTTGTTGCGATCTCAAACACTCATTCAACTGTTGGGCTATGGTTAGTTAGTCCATGTGTCACTCTCACGTTGCTTACAAATTGATTCTTATCCTCTTTCTTATCTTTATAAATTTATAGCTGAAAGATGCCTCCTCGCAAATCTCCTAGGAATAACCCTGCACCTCCACCGTCTCCTCCGCCTCCGGTCATCGATACTGCAGCCCTGAATGCTGCCATAGCTGCAGCAGTGGCGACTGCCACGGCTCAGTATCACTCATCTGATGCCAGCAGAGGTGGAACCCCTGTGGAATCAATTCCGGTTGAAACCCCTGTGCGCTCGAGAGAGTGCTCCTACAAGGATTTCACCAATTGCAAGCCGAAGCCTTTCTATGGCACCGGCGGAGTCATTGCCCTCTCATAATGGTTCGAGAAGACTGAATCAGTCTTCAAAATCTGTTCATGCCCTGCTGCGAGCAAAGTCAAATATGCTACATGCACCTTTGAAGGAAAAGCCCTGACGTGGTGGAACGGCCACGTTAAGGCACTAACCCTCGTCATAGCCAACGACATGGGCTGGGAAACGATGAAAGACCTCATGATTGAGGAATACTGCCCGAGGGCGAAGTCCAGAAATTGGAGCAGGAACTTTGGAACCTGACTATGAAGGGCACCAACGTAATCGCTTATACTGCCCGATTCAGCGAGCTGGTGGCCCTCTGCCCCAATATGGTTCCCACTGAGGGGAAAAAGATCGAAAGGTACATATGGGGGCTAGTGCCTCCGTATCAGGGGAATGTCCTAGCATTAAACCCCGCTACCTTCAACAGTGCCAAGCGACTAGCACAGCGACTCATTGACCATGGAGTCAAAACCCTTGCAACAACAACCACCCTAACCATCCCGGAACCCTCCAAACCCGCTGACACTAAGCGGAAATTCTAGGACGAAAAGAAGAAGCAGAAAGCTGCCAAAAAGCAGCAAATTGTGGCAGTGCATGCCGCGGTAACCCCTACTGCTGCTACTGCTCCGGGGAAACAGTATGCTGGAAGTTTGCCTAAGTGCAACAAATGCAACTTCCACCACAACGGCCCATGCCGTGAAATGCAGTGCTCTAACTGCAACAGGAAAGGACACACCGTCCGTTTCTGTAAGTTCCCGGCAAAACCGATCACCCATGTCCCTGGCTCTGGCGCGAGCCCGACCTGTTATGGATGTGGCGAAGCAGGCCACTATAAGAGGGACTGCCCCAAAGCAAAGAATGCTGGTGGAGCAGGGAGGGTACTAGCTATAGGCCACGGGGAATCAGTTGCTGACCCGACAGTGGTGACTGGTACGTTCCTCCTCGATAACTCCTATGCATGCATTCTGTTCGATAGTGGAGCGGAGCGGAGCTTCGTAAACCATAAATTTGCTCGCATGCTTAAACAACCACCACACGCACTCAAAGAACTATTCACAGTAGAAATGGCTAATGGAAAAACTGAAAGTACGAATAGCATATACTTAGATTGTACCCTAACTCTAGATAACCATTCATTCCCAATCGACCTCATGCCAGTCTCAATAAAAAGCTTCGACGTTATCATCGGCATGGATAGGTTAAGTCTTCATCGAGCCGACATCATGTGCTATGAGAAAGCAGTCCGTCTAAACCTTCCGTCTAACGAAACTCTTATAGTGTACGGCGACAAACCTGGTGCGAATCTTCGCATTATATCAAGTATTCAAGCACAGAAGTATCTGCGTAAAGAATACCATGCATTCCTTGCTCACGTCGTCGACACGAGCCTCGAACGAAAGAACTAAAGAACATCCCAGTAGTGAGCGACTTCCCCGACATTTTCCCAGAAGAGCTACCTGGATTACCTCTGCAACGGCAGGTCGAGTTCCGAATCAACTTAGTCCCAGGAGCTACCCCAGTAGCCAAGTCGCCCTACCGCTTAGCACCAGCTGAGATGCAGGAACTCTCTGGTCAACTTAACGAACTGCTCAGCAAGGGCTTTATAAGGCCGAGCTTCTCACCTTGGGGAGCACCGGTTTTGTTCGTTAAGAAGAAAGACGGGTCATTCCGTATGTGTATTGACTATAGAGAACTCAACAAACTGACGGTCAAGAATCGTTACCCTCTGCCTTGCATAGACGATCTTTTTGACCAACTGCAAGAGGCGAACTATTTTTCCAAAATTGATTTGAGATCCGGATATCACCAGTTACAAGTACTAGAGGAGGATATGCTAAAGACAGCCTTGCGAACTCGTTACGGACATTACGAGTTCGTGGAGATGCCATTTGGATTGACCAATGCGCCCGCAGTCTTCATGGATCTGATGAATAGAGTATGCCGACCTTACTTGGATCAGTTCTTCATCGTTTTCATTGACGACATCCTGATTTACTCCCGAAGTAAGGAAGAACATGGCGATCACCTGCGACAAGTTCTAGGGACATTACGAAAAGAGAAACTTTATGCGAAGTTCTCAAAATGTGAACTTTGGATCCGAAGAGTCGAATTCTTAGGACACGTGGTAAGCGAAGAGGGAATCCACGTGGACCCATCCAAAATTAAAGCCATTGAAAACTGGTCAGCACTGAAGACGCCTACTGAAATTCGTCAATTTCTAGGTCTCACTGGCTACTACCGCAAATTCATTCAGAACTTCTCCCGAATAGCGAAACCCCTTACAACCCTGACCCAGAAAGGTGTTTCCTTTGACTGGGAAGAGAAACAAGAGAGAGCGTTTCAAACGCTCAAACGAGCCTTATGCACCGCGCCAATACTATCCCTCCCCAAAGGGATAGAAGACTTCGTAGTCTATTGCGATGCATCGAATCAAGGGCTCGAGTGTGTTCTGATGCAGCGAGGTAAGGTCATCGCCTACGCCTTGAGACAGTTGAAGATACACGAGGTTAACTACACGACCCACGATCTTGAACTGGGAGCAGTGGTGTTTGCTTTGAAGATCTGGAGACATTACTTGTACGGAACGAAAAGCACTATCTTTATCGACCACAAGAGTTTACAACACATTTTCGATCAGAAAGAGCTCAACATGAGACAACGACGGTGGGTCGAGCTACTCAGTAACTACGAATGTGATATTCATTATCATCCGGGTAAAGCCAACGTAGTACCAGACGCCCTAAGTCGGAAAGAATATTCTGGTCGCAAAGTCAAGTCATTGTCAATAACCATCCATTCACACTTGTCTAAGCAAATTCAGGCGGCCCAAATTGAAGCCATGAAACCTAAAAATGTGACCACTGAATCCCTTAGAGGAATGGACAAGGATTTAGAAGCCAAGGGTGACGGAGCCTTATATTTAATGAACCGAATCTGGACACCGAAACACGGTGGTTTCCGAGACTTGGTCATGACTGAGGCGCACAACACTCGGTATTTCGTCCACCCAGGTTCATATAAGTTGTATCTAGATCTTAAAAAGCTATACTGGTGGCCTGATATGAAAGCAGAGATTGCTACCTTCGTAAGTAAATGCCTTACTTGCGCAAAGGATAAGGTCGAGTACCAGAAGTCCTCTGGTTTACTGCAAAAACCAGAGATTCTAGAATGGAAGTGGGAGCGGATCACTATGGATTTCATAACCAAGTTGCCCAAGACAATGGGTGGATTTGAAACCATATGGGTCATCGTCGATAGATTGACCAAGTCTGCACACTTTCTGCCTATCAAAGAAACTGACAAGATGGAGAAACTTACGAGAACATACATTAGGGAAATCGTACGGCTTCATGGTGTACCTATGTCCATTATCTCCGATAGAGATAGTAGGTTCACCTCAAGATTCTGGCAATCACTACAACATTCCTTAGGAACAAGGCTAGACATGAGCACAGCCTACCATCCACAGACCGACGGACAGAGTGAGAGGACCATCCAAACACTGGAAGATATGTTGCGAGCCTGCGTGATTGACTTTGGGAAGGCATGGGATACTCATTTACCCCTTGTCGAGTTTTCCTATAATAATAGTTATCACACGAGCATCAAGGCTGCTCCATTTGAAGCTCTCTACGGCCGAAAGTGCAGATCTCCTCTTTGCTGGGCTGAGGTGGGTGATACCCAATTAGCCAGGGGGCAAGCTTCCGACAGTACTCTCACCGGTCCGGAGATCATTTGGGAAACGATAGAGAAAATCGTTCAGATCCGTGAACAATTAAAAGCCTCTAGAGACCGACAGAAGAGCTACGCTGATAAACGAAGAAAACCTTTGGAATTTCAGGTGGGAGACAGAGTCCTTCTCAAAGTCTCACCCTGGATGGGCTTGATACGCTTCGGAAAGCGTGGGAAGCTTAATCTGAGGTACATAGGGCCTTTCGAGATTCTTGCAAGAGTCGGCCCCGTAGCTTACAAACTCGACCTACCTGACGAACTTCGTAACGTACATTCTACATTCCACGTATCTAACTTGAAAAAGTGTCTGTCCGACGAGACTCTTGTACTCCCACTCGACGAGATCGAGATCAACGAGAGCCTCAACTTCGTGGAAGAACTCGTAGAGGTCATGGACCGTGAGGCCAAGCAGACGAAGCAAAGTCGTATCCCTATCGTGAAGGTCCGATGGAACGCCAAGCGAGGACCGGAATTCACTTGGGAACGCGAGGATCAGATGAAACTGAAATACCCTCATCTTTTCGCTTAATTATTTGTAACATCTTGTTTGCTTAAATTCTAATTTCGGGACGAAATTCCTTCTAACGGGGGGATGATGTGACAACCCGAAATTTCCAATTGTATGAACATTAACTACTCAATAGAAGCTTGTCCAGTTTCAATGAACTTCAGACTTTTCCGAATAAGTTTGTGTACACTAGGGTTTACATTTAAGGAGATATCAGGAGAGTGGATGCTCTTGGGTTTGTGACACTTGAGCATTTCAACACTTCATAATGTTAGAGTCCAATTCCAGAATAAAAATATTTTCTGCCAAAATATTTCAGGACTATAAATAGATTTCTAAACTAAATTCATTCATTATTCACATTTCCAACTAGAGAAAAGCCATATTCTCTCTCACGGATGTGAGATCCGGGAGTTTACCGCGCAAGAACGTTCTTGGGGAGTAAACTCCAAAATGAAGCTTTAAGGCTATCTAGTCCCATTTCCTTGTTAGGTAACTACCTTAGGATGATATGTACATTCATTTGAGACTAGAAAACAATCAAAATCATATAGTTTTAGGAGTTTACGGCCCAAGAATTTCTTGGACCGTAAACACCTTTTTCAAGGGCTTAAAGTGCCCTAAACACTCCTAAGACTTTAAGACAATAACCCTCTATTACTTGTAGCTTGAATGGGGAGTGAAACACATCAAAATCATCCCTAAAAGGTAGTTTACGGCCAAGGATATGCTCTTGGGCCGTAAACTCCAAGTAAAGGCACCAAAGTGTGCCTAAAGTCCCCTTTAGCCTTAAACAAAAGTCTAGAATTTATCCTTTGTGTGCAAGAGGCTTAAATGAATTAAAACACCCACCCCATAGGAGTTTACGGCCGTAAACTCTAGGGGATATGGTCTTTAGGCCATAAACTCCTCAAAGGAGCATTCTAAGGCCCTAAACTACCTAAAGGATTAAACCACCAATGCTAGGCTTATTCTAGAAATCATTTAACACTTTAAAACACCCAAAACCACCAAGTCAAGAGTTCACGGCCGTAAACTCAAGTTTTTATGACCGTAAACTCCAAGGGTGGGGTTTGTTGGGTGGTAAACTCATATAGAAGGTCATTTGGTACATTAAACCCCTTTAGCCTTGTCCCGTAGCAACTTAGATGCAACCATTAGGACCTATAACACTTATACAAAGTGTTTACATGTTCCTAAGTGTCCCAACTTATTTCATTAAGTTATTACTTGGCTAATTAGTTATATATATATGCTTATTATATGATAACTAGGCTCGTGCGTGTGAACAAGTCTCCGTTTGCCACCTCGCACGGTATCCGACACTACAATCCAAACCACTCACCACAAGTGAGTTCATACCCCTTTAACGAACCTTTGAAATACTAAATGTTTTAAATACTTTATGGGGGAATGCAACTTAAATGCTTATAGTTATTGCATCAATCACATGTGATTACATTAATCACATGTGATTAATAAGTAGAAAACCAATGATTTTATCATTGTTCAAACTGTTTATCAAACTGCATTACTTCAAAATGTTTTACAAACTCTTTTAATTATCAAATGATTTTATTTAAACTTTGTTATACTTCTTATAAATTGCATGCCCATATATGTATAGATATATAAGAAATGTTTAAAGGGCTTAGGAAGGCCATCCGCCCTATTTCCTTTTTCTCGATTTGGATGTGGTCTGGTGGGATTTCGGGTGACCGTCCGAAGGTCGTTTCAATATTAGTTATATATCAAATATACATATATAGACATAAAAGTACTTCCATATTCATGCATACTATACACATCATTAGTAAGTTACCATCGGGGTAACACAGGATCATACTACTACAACTTCTAGATCAATGAGTCAGTTCATTCATGAGTCTATGCATTACATTACTACGAGAACATATACAACTATACTAGAAAGAGAACATATACAACTATACTAGGAAGAGAACATATACAACTATACTAAGAGGAGAACATATACAACTATACTAGAAAGAGAACATATACAACTATACTAGGAGGAGAACATATATAACTATACTAGAACGAGAAACATTACACTACATATACAAGAATACGTTAACAATTGTGATCCAATGTATCGGAGCATGCCTTAAATGTCATGGACCGAGTTGTAGCCAGAATTCTCTTGGAGGGAGAGCATGAGTTTGCGTATAGATTTATACTGGATTGACTATCCTACACCGTTCTGCTAGCTACAGCCGGACCTGCAGGTCTGCGGGTGCCAAACGTCATTCCGTTATTACGACCATTCGTATGTCGTTGTTACCAGTCGATAGTATGGTGCAATTATCACATTATACCTTAGTATAAATCCGATTTAAGGTAGTTAGTACAACAGTAGTTCCTATAATACAAAACTACAGTACTACAATGATTTACCCATTACATATTTTTAGTGATAACCTCACTTAAACATTAATGTACAAACTATATTTGTTAAATGATAGTTACACTTGGGAAATTACACACTTTTACAACAAACGAGCATACAAAATAGTTAAGCCTTGGTAGATGGCTACTTTAATAGAAAATATAGGTTTTTCTGAGAGATTCAAACTTTTACAAACACTTACATACATTTTACAAACTTATACTTGAGACACGTTCAAACGTTTTGATAACAAACACCGACACTAAAATACTTATGAACTCACCAGCTTAAAGCTGATAAACTCTTTCAAAATAACTTGTATTCTCAGGTCATCAGTAGACAGGTACCGATGCCAGCTTTTGAGAAGATGGAGCGCATTCAAGACTCATCATATTATTTTGATTTACATTATATTTTTAGTGTCTAAAACTGTACGGAACACGCTTGTATTAAAATTATATATTTAATGCAATGGATGATGTTGTTTGCTTATTTACATTTACTGCGTTGTGATACTGTACATGACGTCCTCCGCCTCAAAACGTTTTCGCCGTTCTTGGTTTTGGGGTGTGACATCATGTAACGTCCGAAAAATAAGACTAAAAATTTTTACATTTTTAGATTAATAAAACATTAAACCACATCATTGTCATAAAACCAAAGTTATTAAAATGCATTGATACATCATCAATATCAAAGTAAATCACAAAATGCGGAACCGAGTGGTATGTGCTCTGCAATCATCTCGAGCTCTTCCCTTTGTAACCAGTAGTACCTAAAACATACACTGAAAACCATAAGCATAAAGCTTAGTGAGTTCCCCAAAATACCGCATACCATACATGCATAAATAAACACATTATGGCCCCCACCCTTCATCGGGGTCCGCGTGGCATCGGGCCCTACCCGGCATCGAGCCCCGCTTGGTATACAGATTGTGTCCTGCCTGGCATACATATAAACATAAAACATATAAACACATGCACATGCAATAATCACAAAGATACATAGCATACAAAATGGTCATCGGGCCTTGCCCGGTAAGCATACGAGCACATAACACATGCAAGAGTCACAGAGACATCTAGCATCCTAACATAACCAAATCCATAGGCCGACATTGGTGCCTTCGACTCACTAAACATGGTGAGGAATCTAACCTCGCATTACCGCTAAAATCCATGCGCTATCAATCACAAAATAATCACCTAATAAATAACTGGATTCTAATCCATAACCATCAATCCAAAATTAGAGTAGAAATACCATTTTACATGTTACATGTTTTGTCGAAGACTAAGGCCGAAACCTACAATCTAAAAGGCCCAGTTCCTACTTAATCACCAAAGGCCTAAGCATGGCCTAATTTTCCAAATTGGGCCCAAATCCCTTGGTGGGCCTTTTCCAAGCGAACCCAAAACAAGCATCATCCCAAAAACATGATGGTCTAACAAGGCCCTAAATATCTAAGCCCAACCATGGCCCAAACTGAATACCCAAGAGTCTGAATCCCATTTTGCTGAGTACGCGGGGCGTACTCAGCACATACATGCATCATACTTGCTTTAGGACTTGTATGCTAAGTGTAAATGCTTGTACGCCCATCATACTCTTCCATATGGCCAACTTCCATTTTTCCAGCTGTTAACCGATTAAGACCTCATCCCAAACCCATATATGACTTCCTTAAGATGGTTTATCATGTAAAGTTGCGAAGTTTACATGCATGCATGGCTTAATGATGCTCTTAGAACTAAAAAGAGCTTAATAAATGACTTAATGCATGCATGAGACCATATACACCATAAAGTTTGCACCTTTAAGCTTAAGGAACCCTTCAAACATCCAAATCTACAAGATTTAGCTTATAAAACGGTCTTAACTCATCAAGACCAACCAAAAAGGACTAAAATGGCCATAAACAAGTCCAAAAGAAGATCCATAAGAGAACTTGTTAAGATAATATCTTTATACCTCAAATTACTTGCAAAAGGAGTGATTATTCTAGATCTATAAGTTTCTCACTAAGAAATGAACCTTCAACCTTCTTCTATCCATTCAAAATGAGCAAACAAACACGAACTTTTCTTCTCAAGAGCTCAAAGACACAAAATAATGGCTAAGGGTCGAAATTTAGGGTTTAGGAGGTATGGAGGCTGGTAAAGAGACCAGTCCTGGGAACTTAAGGAGTTTATATAGGGTGAAACACCCTAAAATTAGTCTTTCATTAAACCCTCGTATGCCCAGCGTAACCCTCATACATCCAACGTATGAGGCTCGACTCCCCGATAAAACTTCCTATTTAGTACGCTAAGTGTACCATGTGGTTTGCCCTACATACCAGCTTCTCAGCTTGTACACTAAGCGTACCTAATGGTACCCCCCCCCCCCCCCCCCCCCCCGTGTGCTAACCCCAAGGACCAAATTGCAATAATTTAAATAAAACGGATAAAAGGAAACATACCCAATTCAATTGTTACATCTCTGCAATCAAATCAAGTAACTTTCTCACTGCTTTTGTGATTTCTTCTCAATTTCAATAGAAATATCGTCGGTTCATGTAATTGTACATTTGAAGTACTACAAAACGCAACATACTAAAGGATCTAATACATCAATTTGGAAGATATCCTGATTACAAAAAAACCTAAACCATTGTCAGTAATCACCTCATTCCAACATTTCTTTCTAAATTTCATAAGTTTTTTGGAGTTTCTGAATCATATAGATTTTAATTTAACCTTTACATGTGGAATGTTATTAACAACATATCTGAAGTTATACTTGGCATGGATCTGCTATGACAAATTTTGACAAGACTGAGACCAATTTCTATTATAGAATGGAAACATCCTGAAAGGTAACACAAATCCATCATCCATGAACTTGATGGATCATTGGGTACAGATGTTCTAGCTAGATGGAGACTTCCTTTTACTGTACAATAGACATCATTGTACGCAGAACAATTATAAGGAAAAGAATGATTGAAACAAGTACAAATCAGGGGGGAATATAGTCCAAGAACATCCAATAAAACAACTGGAAGGGTAGAGATGTGTCACACCCCAAAACCATGAATGGCGGAAACATTCTGGGGTGGAGGACGTCATGTACAGTATCACAACAATGAATAATAGTAAACAAGCAAGAACATCATCCATTGCATTAATAATATAATTTCATACATTTGTGTTCTGTTAAAGTTATAGACACCAAAATATACATATCAAAATAAAAGACGAGTCTTGAACGAACTCCATCTTCTCAAAGCGTGGCACTTGTACTTGTCTATTGGTGACCTGAGAATACATGTTATTTTGAAAGCGAGTATCAGCTTAAAGCTGGTGAGATCATAAGTATATTAATGTCTGCGCTTGTATGAAAGCATTTGCAAGATGTTTCGTAAGATGTTTTGTACGATGTTTTGTAAAATGTTTGAACTCTCCTAGAAAACCCTATGTTTCCTACTAATAGTAGCCTTCTACCAAGGCATCTAGTGTCTGTGCGTGTGTCTCTTGTTAGAGTGTGTGTATTTTCCCAATTCTGAATATCATTAACCAAAAATATAGTTTCTAAATTACCGTGCATCGTGTGAATATTCACGAAGTGAATGTAATGGGAAAATATTATAGTACCATAGTATTTGAAATAAGTGAATACCGTTGTACTAACTACCTTAAAACAAAAGGTGTTCAAAGTAACATGTGATCGACCTGTATCCTGCTACTGACTCTAGTAAAACGACGATGAAAGACATCGTAAGAAATGACATTTGGCACCCGTAGACTTGCAAGTCCCACTGTAGTGAGCAGCAAGGTGTAGGATAGTCAATCCAATATAGATCTATATGCAAACTCATACGCTCCCCAATTATGGAGATTCTGGATAAAAAAACGGTCATGGCAGGTAGTGCCATGACCCGTTTAATGGCTCACATAACTGAATGTAAAGTATATGTAATGTATGTGCTAGCTGTATTGTGTGTTCTTTCTCTGTCTAGCCTGTATGTTTGTTTCTCATCACTATGTATTATGTTTGTTTCTCATCACTATGTATTATGTTTGTTTCTCATCACTATGTATTATGACTCATGTATGAACTGACTCTTTGTATGGTTCATTGCTCTAGTATTAGTATTAGTAAAACCCCAAACTACGCCTATCATAGTTTACTAGTAATATAACTCGTACGCATGAACATGGGAGTATACCCCTGCTACCCAGGGTATTGAATTGACTGGAAGAACCATTATGATCATATATGTACACATGATATATAACTAATATTTAAACGACCTTCGGACGGATACCCGATACCTTACCAGACCACATCCCAATAGGGAAAAGGAAATAAAGCGAGTAGGCCTTCCTAAGCCTTTTAAACATTGCTTATATAACTATACATACATAGTCATGCATTTGATAATAAGTATAACAGAGCTTAAGTAAACGTATTTTATAAGTAAAACAGTTTGAAGCAAAATAGTTTGAATAACAGTTTGAACAGTAAGAAAAACTACTGGATTTGTAGTTATTAATCGCATGTGATTGATGTAATAACTATAAGTATTTAACTTGTATCCCCCCCATAAAACATTTAAAAACCTTTAAACCATTGATTAAGGGGGTATGAACTCACCTGTAGTGAGTGGTAAGGATGAACTGAAGATGTAGGATTGCTAGGTGTCAAGTGAAGTCTTGAACACACTCTATGATCCTAGTTAACATATAATATCACATATATGTATCCAAGTAGTGTTTAAAGAACTAATAAACAAAGTCAAGACACCCTATGACATGATAAACACCTTATACAAGTGTTATAAGTCTCAAGTATTGCATCTAAGTGTTGTAGGGAAAGGCTAGTGTGATTGGGGTTCAAGGAACACTCCATTAGGGAGTTTACGGTTTCATGGTCACTAGCAAAAGGGTTTATGGTCGTAAACTCTTAGGTTTACAGTCGTAAACTCACCCTCTTTTTGACCATTTGTTGTTTGAAGCCTTAAGAGTCCCTATAAGCTTTTCTACTTGTTGCATGTGACTATGGAAGGTACTAGGGCACCATTTCACTCCTAATTGGAGTTTACGGTCCCAAAACCATTTTCCTTTGGGTTTACTACCGTAAACCCATAAGGTTTATGGTATTTGGGGCTTTTCAAGTCGTTAGCTCATCAAGGTAATAGTCTAGGTTAGATTCTAAGCATAAGGAATAAATATAGGACATTTATACACTCTTTAGGGTGTTTACGGTTTTGGGAGATCCCCAAACCATAAACACATATAAATGAGTGTCTTCTTGTGCTTTTTATGTGATAAACACATCAAGGAAGGATCTAGACTTGTTACAAAGGCTTGTGATGGACTAAAGCACCCTAAGGCACCTTAACTTGGTGTTTACGGTTCAAGAACTTCTTGAACCATGAACACTTAGTTCTTGGTGTTCTTGGGTGATTTCCTTGATGTTAAGATGCATAGCAAGCTTTAAATGACTCTAGGATAGAAGTACTTACTTTGTGGAAGCTTGAAATGAGTTAATAGTCCAAGAACACTAGTGTGTGTTCTTGGTGTTCTTGGTGAAAAGGAAGAATCAACCTTTTTGGAATGATTTCACGGTTAGAAGTGTTTTAAAACACTAGATCTAAGCATATAATCACTTAAGGGAGCTAGAAACACTTACTAGATTGGAGATCTTGAAAATCTTTTTGGATGATACTTGAGAGAGAATGGGTTTTGGATCTTGAGTTTTTGGAAAAATGGAAATAATGACTAGATCTTCTATATATACTCTTAGATTTGGGGTTTTTGTCAGAAAATATTTAATTCAAGCAGTAAACTCTAATTTCTTAGAGTTTTGGAATAACTGCATTACATAATTACCCTAGTGCATCCTCTCTCCTGTTATCACTAAAGTGTGAAATCCTGAAATACTCAAACTTACTCTAACAAGTCTGAAAATTGACAGCAACTGTTCTGACTTCTATTCACTTGATATGTTTGTACAAAATAGAAATTTCGGGTTGTCACAAGATGCTACAACTGGAAGCGGAGCTCTAATTTTTTCACACATATACACTTTCTATTCTTGATGAATAGTTATGAAAGGTAATAAGAACTCTCTTTCAAACTTGTATTTAGAGAACAAAAACAAAAGGTTTTATTTTTGTTAGTGTTTCTTTCGAATTTTCGTCTGTTTCTTTGTTAGATTATGGTTAGTGATTGTTTGTTATAAGGTTTTGATGTTTAGCTTTTCTGTACGACTATAGTTATGGCTGAAAATATTTGTCACTATGTTTCTATTTGTTCTTAGAAGTGTATATTTTTTGATAGGTTTGGGGAAGTGTATTAGAGACACACATGTCGTTTCTTATTCTTTATCCTTTCATAATCTCTTTCAGATATTCGAATTTGAGCCTTTAACTTTGATTATATTCAAAGAATATGTTATTATTTGTAATTGTATTTTGTTTTGCACGACAGATGTTTGATGAAACGTCTGAGTCAATCAAATCTTTAAAATGAAGTTCTTTTAACAGAAGCGGGGATTAGGAGACCCATTGTGTTAATGAGGTTGTCAAAATAGTTAAAAAGAATGTTAGATTTCCTTCAAATATTTTTAGAAAAATCTATTTGTTAAAATTACTTAATGTAAATAGTTTTCTTTAGATGCAGCTTGAACTTCATTGAAAAGAGAAGATATTAATCGCAATGATTTTCATGTGAGAGTTACGATTATTCATTTTTTGCTTTCCAGCTTGACAGAAATACAAAATACACGTGCAAGCATGGATGTCCATTCAAAAATGCTTACTACACTTGATACACAACAGAAAGAGGTATCAATCCAAGACAAAACGATTTAGGTATCAATCCAAGACAAAACAACAATAAAATCCCGAATTATCCTCTGTCTGATGTTGGGACTCGCCGACTAGGGCCCACTCGCCGAGTCCAGACACCGACTCGCCGAGTTGGGTCGGACAGAGGTGAAGAAAAACGATTTCCAGTAAGCAAAACAGTTAAGCATCACATTAAATTGAAACCAATCATGGCTCTGATACCACTGATGGGTTTTTAGACATAAGATCTTTCCTATGTGCACATACAACCCTATAGCTTGGATCTAGGTTTCTCTAATTGAACATGCAATATACCCAAGACTTTCATGGCTAGATCTAATGTAAACTAACAATCAAAACATATGAAAAACAGATCTAGAATAATACCTTGAGTTACTTGCTTGAGACCTCCTTCTTCATGGAGCTTAGAGTCACAATTGTCACAACTCTAATGGCTTACAAACACCAACTAGCAAGAAGATGATTTGAGAGAGGTAAGGAAGAGGGAACTCGGCTCTAGGGTTACTCCAATAACAAGGGTGTTAATTTCCCCAACCCCAAGGGTCTATTTATACTATGACCTCCTAGGGTTTCACCCTAAAACCCTAATTGGATAACTTAGCCTCAAAGCAATCCAATATCCCTTCTAGATAAGGCCTTGGACGATTTCTAGGTGATCCACATCCCTAAAATCGTCCACCCCATATCCATAAGGATTCTTAGCTAAAAATACAACTATCACACATTTGACAGTTTATACCCCTTTCTTCAGTTAATCTCTTTAAGTCACCAAATTAATTCCTAATTAATTTATGACTTATATTAATCAAATAATATTATTATTCTTTTAACATATTATTCTTATAATACATTAATAATAATATCTCTTCTCTCTATATAAATCACCATGTCAAGTTGCTATGGTGAAGGCAACCCAAAAGGACCATGCACAATCAGGTCAAGTACTTACCAAATATAGTTACAACCTTAGACACTAATCCAAAATCTTTGTCCTCTTCTTGTTGTTCTTTAGCCTTCTTCAATTCTTCAAAATTTTCATCTGACATATATGGCCCGGCTGAAGAGGGTGTAAAAAAGGGTCGACTGAATCACAGTAGTAACAATCTACTTCGTTGCATGAACAAACTTCGAATTTGTGTGAGGAACTCATAATAAGGTCGATATTATAATAAATTGGTGCTATAAGTGGTATTTATACATACTAGATAGTAATGACAAGTCCAACTTTGAAATGACTAGACAGTAATGACAAGTCACTACAGTAACCTGCAAATCGTACTGAAACTCTTAAGTGACAAGACATAAATGACTGTTCGACATGATAAGTCACTGCAGAAAGCTGCTAATCGTAGTCCAAATGCAACCATTTCGTAGTCAAAGTTGTAATTCACAGTCCTGTATTTATTTATATGAATAGATGTTTAAGATCTAAAAACCAAACACCCAAATCATAAAAAAGAAACGAACTCCCATATTTAGAAATGTCGTTGAATGCAGCAAATTCTTCGAATGAAGTACCTGGTTCCAATTCTGAAAAGCCATGGACAACAAACGAGGTGTTGGTTCTTACACGATGCTGGCTAAGTGTTAAGGATGGTGTATCGTTACTTGCTCCCCCGCATTGCCTAGTTGGTGATGAATGGACTCGCATAACAGCTTTGTTCAACCATGAGATGGGACAAGGACAACAACGTGAAAAATCAGATGTTGTTACTAAATGGATGGATGTAAAGGAAGAAGTGACATGGTTCAATCGAGCGTGTAATTATGCGAAAAGTAGCAAAATTCGTTGTCGGGATGAAGAAGAGTTTATGGAAGTTGTTACAGATTTTTACATCTGTGAGCGTGACGGCAGAGACTTCGAATACGAGGAAGTTTGGAAGGTTGTATAAAATAATCAGTATTTCATGTAGACCGCTCTATTTTCCGTTAATAATAACCCATGGACTTGTGTTTTATTTTAATGCTTTGTTTGTAGTATGTCCTTGTTTTTCATGTAATTGTTGTAATGTTTGTAATGGGTCATGGAATTCTTGTTAGTAATGTATTCTAATGTATTGTCAAAACTAATGCAATGGGCATTTATTAATAGAAATTAAACATAAGAGATGCATCCAATACATACGAAATACATGAAAATAATGCAATGGACATTTATTAATAGAAATTAAACATAGGAGATGCATCCAATACATACGAAATACATGAAAATAAAGGTGAACTCACATAATAAAGTGAAATAGATTTTAAACAAATGGGATATATTTCAAAATACTCCAAGGGGCTTCAAACTGGAATTCCAACCTGTTACATAATGACTTGTATTCCTCCTTAGCAGCTTCCAAGATGACCTCCTCAGTAGCATTTAAACGGGTGTCGTCAATTTTGGTATAAAGATCGTTGAATAATAGAACTTCGGTTTTCAATTCATACCACCTTGCTAAGATGTCTAGTTCGTCACGATCGTTTCTTGTAGCCATTCGGTTTTCAGCGTTGAAAATATTGGTTAAACGAGTCCAAAACATTGGATCGTTCAACTTGCTTGTCTCATACACATGAATATAAGCACGTGTAAGAACCAATAACTCTTTATTGCTCCATGATATAGAACTCATTGTGATTGCAACAAAGAGAGTAAAATCTCAAAAACAATATTTGAACAACTGTATTGGTTATTTAGTAAACTAATTATTTAACTTAAAACTTAATGTCAATTTATAGTAGTTTATACACAAAATCGCAGTCTAATCTTCTAATATGTCTGCAATTCATAGTCAAAATTAACTAACGAACACAGTGTAATATACTAATAACACAACAGATCATTTTTCGAGTTTACAAGTCATCCCCGTCGAATGACAACACAATACACTACTACTTGAGTTGACAGGCCATTGCACCGGGAAAATAAGGAGTCTTTATAAAAAGTTGTTAATATCATTTTAATTGTATCGTATTACTTCCCCCTTGAAATTATGGACTCACCTGTACCACATATATGGAGGAACGAAGAGGAGGTCGCTTTGGTTCAAGCTTGGATTATAATTGTAGAGGAGGATTTTCCACGAGGCCCCCCACAAGTTCATGCTGGATCATTTTGGTCTCGTGTCTGTCATTTGCTTCACCATTTAATGGGGCGTACTCAATATCGAAGAAGAAGAGATGTCAAAGCGAAGTTTCTGGATTTGAAAATAAAGGTGAAACAATTTCAATGTATTTATAACGAGTTGGATAATGAACATGCAAATATGGATGAAGACATTCTGTGACAGGTGGCTTTGGAACTATACCGTTTTGAATATGATGGTAGCGATTTTACCCACTTAGATGCATGGAATCTTTTAAAGAATGTCCCTCATTTTTAATATGCATGTTGGTTAAGTTAATTGTTTTTTGTTAGTTAAGTTGATTGTTGTTGTATGTGTGTTTTGTTACTATTTAATAAATGTCCCTTACTTTTAATGTATGTTGTTTCCTCAATCGCTAATAATACGACATAAATTAAATAACTAATACATAATACGACATAAATTAAATAACTAATACATAATACGACATAAAATATAAACGGGGTACATGAATAACTAGCACATAACACGACATAAAATAAAAACGGGGGACATAAATAACTAACACGACATAAAAAAAAGAACGGGGTACATAAATAACTAAAACATAATACCACATAAAATATAAAGGGGCTACATGAATAACTACTACATTGAGGGAGGTAACAAGACCATCGTTTCATTTGGTATTTCCCAAAGCACATGTGATGGTATAGTATTCACCAACTCAGATCCATATGCAAGTCGATACACGAAATTAGTGAACTTGTAATCAACCATTTTGTGAATGGCTTCAGACGTACGGGTTCTTAGACATGCTATAGCGTGGCCACATGATATACCGCTTTTTTCCATTTCCCACAACTACATACCCTTCGTTCAAGTTGTACGTTCGTGGTGGCAAAATTGTCATCGACTTCAAATGTATCCCCATACAAACGTCTTGCCATCCAATTATAAGACTTGTTGACACGTTTTTGAACCTTACTCTCAACATAAGGGGTCAACCCACCAGACAACCTCCCTGGAAAATCTGATAAATTTAGAAAAATATTAACACAAGAAAAAAAAACTAAATATAACAAACTCCCTTACCCGCCACTTCAGCCCGTTCAACATACTTTGATTGTATCGACATATTGATTAACTCAATTATCATTGTTATAGGAAACTCATGGGTGGATATAATTTGCAAAATTTCAGGGACGTCAATCGATTTAACATTGTAACATACTTTTGGGAAAAATGCTTTTGTCCATTTTGAAATTGCTATATTGTCAAACCAGTAAATTGGACTCCTAAGCAAGGTGCAGAAAGGTTGTTTCATACATGCACTTTGCAACCTTTCCAGACATAAGTAAAATTCATCAATTCTATATGCATTGCATGACTTCCAAAACAACGATTCGACTTCCGTATTGTTATGTCTGACTGACTCATGTATTTTTCGAGCTATATCTTTAGGACAATATCCATGATACGAATCTAGGTAGGCACTCTGAACACCAAAGTCTATTTTATCACATAGGTTGCTTATGAAACCAACCTCAGTATCCTCACCTAAACAATCTTTTAACCTCATCATGAACCATCTCCATGATTCTTCACACTCTAACGTTCCCAAACCAATTTCTAAGAGTAGGGGTTCATGATTTCCATCTAAAGCCACTACGAAGTACATTGTTGTCAGATAGCTCCCAAGAAGGGGTAAGTAACCCACATATATCAACGGTATCATGCACCTAAGGAAGGTACGAATCTACATGATAAACAAACATATATTAGTGATCAGTAAAAAGTAATCGAGATACATTACCATGAAATATTATATAATTCAATAAAAGAAATATATTATACCACGCAACCTAAAGCCACAAAACAGAATTGAAAGCGGTTGGTATCCATTTCTTAATGGTTGTGAAGGTATTAGGATTTGTTCTTTGAATATTATGCAAGAATATTGGTAACTAAGAAAAGCTTCTTTCGGTGTAAATACTCAATTTCACAAGCAATTAAAGTGTTTTACAATCATGACACAAATGCAATTATAGTTTTATTGAAATTAGTGTCTCTCTACAGCTCATACTTCATAGTTCAACTTTTTAAATTCATAGTCAAACCAGTTCATTTCCTAGTCAAAAATCACTGACCGACAAGACAAGACAAGACAATGTACTTGTCTACAGTTCATAGGTCAACTTTTCCAATTCATAGTCAAACCAATTCATTTCATAGTCAAACATCATTAACTGACCGACAAGACAAGACAAGACAATGTACTTGTCTACAGTT
Source organism: Lactuca sativa (assembly GCF_002870075.4). Lineage (NCBI taxonomy): Eukaryota > Viridiplantae > Streptophyta > Magnoliopsida > Asterales > Asteraceae > Lactuca > Lactuca sativa. Next base: position 145,771,740 of record NC_056631.2, read on the forward strand.
CATAGTTCAATTTTTCGAATTCGTGGTCAAACCAATTCATTTCATAGTCAAACATCATTAACTGACCGACAAGACAAGACAAGACAACGTACTTGTCTGCAGTTCATAGTTCAACTTTTTCAATTCATAGTCAAACAAGTTCATTTCATAGTCAAACATAATTGTCTGTAATATAATTTCTTCTATAAATGGGTGTAAGTCATTATGAGAAATTTATCTGAGAAAATAATTCGTATTTAATAGAAAAATAAGGCTAATGGCATACTGAAATTGCGGAGGTGAACGTATCGTTAGGATTTCAGGTACAGCTAAAAACCCAGGAAGATTGTTTTACGCTTGCCCATATTTGGTATGATGTTCTTAACGTCATTCATATTTAAACCGTCGTGTTTACATGGCAACAATTCTTACTGTTTATGTTTAAATTTACAGGGACCAAAATGCGGGTTTATCAGTTGGGTTGATGAAGAGGAGGACCAATCATCTATGGTAATAGCTAAAGTAGTTAACTCTAATAAGCTCTTTCCACAGAAAATAAGAAGTTGGAGATAACGTTGGTTTGTAGTTGGGTGTTGTTCTTGGCAGTTCTTCTTTACAAGTTGTAAGCTTTTTAATATTATTTTGATAGTTTTGAAGTTGTTAGGTCAATAAATTGTTGTATTTGTACTTATGTTTAGAACCGTGTACTTGTAATGTTCAAACGAATGTTGTTGTCGTTCTTATGTTGTAACGTTAAAACTAAAAATAAACTAATAATCAAATCCAACATTAATTTACATATACAAAAATATAATCCAACTACATAGGACCAAGACTCGACCCCCAAAAAAATTTTGCCATCCGTTGGCGAAACTCTAAAGCTGCGTTCTTTGGGTCAATAAGTTCACGGATTGGTTTGCTCCATAAACATACAAACAAAAACACCACAATCTCCCAAATGAGTACTTTGTTGGGGAACATTTTCTTCATAAATGAATTGCATATTCAATGGAATCCTTGGGATGCTCCTTCTGGCCCAATAGTTAATCTTGTCCAAATAATTTGCCACCCGATATTCAAATTTGGTAAAGGTTCCATCAGATTTGAATTTTTGATAAGCCACTCTACCAAAACTGTCATAAATATGGACTTCCATTGACGCCAATCGTAGTTCCCCAAATAGCCAGTGATTAGGGGATGAATGAATCGCCAATAGGACCTATATAAGGATAAGAAAAAAAATTATGTTTTTTTATATCACAATACAAAAACATAACGACAATATCGATAATATTTTGAATATAATAAATTAAGTTTACCGTATCGACATCCCACCAAGCAACCATGAATTTGGGGTACGTAGCAATACCAGCCATAAAGGGCCTCCAATCCTGGCCTTCTTCCAAAGCATGACCAACAAAAAAAATTTGGAGGCATTATTGTATGTCGGTCGCCCTCAAACCGTCTCTCCATCAATAGTCTATACCAAATGGTTATACGCTGCACAAAATTATGATAGTTTTGTTATTGACTAAAAAACAAACTACTTTTAAAATAATAAATTAACAATTATTTTACCGTTGACTCCAACCATCCGTCGTGTGTATGCCCAAACAACGCGCTCCAAAAATCTCTATCTAACACGAAATTAAACAAACGATGCTGGACATCATATGAATGAAATAAATAATTTTGGATGACAACCTCACTGCCTGCTACGTAAGGTTGCAGGCGCAACACGGAGATGTCGTGAGCAACAGCAAAAGCTGGAGGAGGAACGGAGCTTGTTGATTTGATATCAACCTTCTTTTTTGCTTCGGTGTCGTGTGCAACTAAAAACAATATTCAAATGTTTAAATCTCTATCTTTAAGATAATTCACATAAACATAAAATTAAAATTATAAGTTTATAAATTAAATGAATACCTCGGTGTAAGGAGGGCACAAATACTGTGATGGTTTTTTCGAGTCCTCGGTTTTATCGGGTGTAACTTCTTTGCCATCAACACTATAATCATCATAATAATCAACATTTCCCGTAATTATTACTTCATCTTCGTCCGACACCTAATTTAATAAGCAATAATCTCTAATTAAAAAAATGTTTCAATCTACTAAAATAAAAATAAATGTAAGTATAAGAACCTCTTTAGCTTCATTATAATCATTTACATCAAACACATCATCATCAAATTTGTTCCCCGCATTGTCATTCCTCACCTCCAACTCCTACATTAAAAATAAAACATTATACTTATTAACGAAATACACATTATAAATTAATTATTAAAATCGTAAAGGTAATATTTATAACAACCTTCTTGTCTTCAATATCACCAAAAATATTTTCAGTTGTATTATTTTTATTCATCACTTCATCTTGTACAACCTACATTTTCAAATATAAAATATGAACACAAATATTAATATATATGTTAATAAAATTAAAAAAATAATGTAGCGTGTAACTAACCTGTTCATCATATTTTTCTTGGAATACTACAGGCTCCTCAAAACTTATGTCCTTCCAAAAATCGTCATTATTCACTTCTTCAACAAAAACATATGTAGGTTGTCGGTTCATAAACACATGCTGCTCCAGTGCATGTAGCCGTTTCAACACCTCGTCTAGGTTGTGTTTCCAACTGCCCCTACCTCTACCATGAGAGCGACCACTAGACGACATACTAGACGAAGATTCGTCTTGTCTCCTAAAATGGTCCCGTACTGGGGATGGAACTGATTTCCGTTCACCATATACATACTCTTGAATTGACATATAATAACAAGATGTCATCTCACCATCACTCGGTAACATGTTTTGTCTTGGTGGTTGTCCCTCCTAAAAAATTAAACATATTAAAAATGCATATAAAAGTATAATAATGAAGTTTATTAATAATAAAAAAATATTTGTAAACCTGTATCTTTGAAAAAAAATCTTGTTCACGTCAACCCATTTCAATTTTTTTGTCCCATTCCATCGTTTCATCTGAGGCATGTCTCTATTTTTTCTCAATACAAATCCGCATGCACGGACAGCCGGAAGCATCTCATATATTCATATCTACAATTTTATACAATTACAGTAATAAAAGTTAAAATTAAAATAAAAAACATAACAATAAAACAATTTAAATATAAGAAAAAATTTATACCCTTATTGGACCCGTAAATCCTGAGACAGAGTATTTTAAAGTTTGACGACGCTCAGGAAGTGACAAATATTTATTTATCTTGTTCCATGTATCCTCATGGTCATCATAAGTAAAATCCCAAAGATAGCTACCCTAAGCGCAACTAACAAAACAAAAAAAATAGTTATAATATAAATTATAACTTTACTAAAATAAAACTTTTAGAGTAAACAAAATATACCTGTTCCAAACATCCAAATTCTCAGCAAAAAAAAAAAAAAACAATCTTGTGGCACCCCATCATTTATTTTTTTTCCCAAAAAACCTTCACACAAAATGTATATCAAACATACTCTAACTGCATCGGCGTCGTCAACTTCTAAGAATGTTTGATTTAAAATTAAACTTTTCAGGTCGCCGATTTTCACCGAACTATTTGTATGGTTCGGAAATAGCCGCTCACGCAATAAACATCTTTTTTTACTAGTTACTAATTTTTCCGACACTTTTTTCCCAATGTTTTTTGGATACTCCCCAAAATTGAAGGCGGTTATCAAACAAAACTCTTCCGGCCCATATACCATTTTCGTATTGCCTACTCTAAAATATAAGTGTTTTATTCCATTTAGAGATAAAACAGGGTCCAGCCAGATCTGATGAAGGAACATTTTATGGAACAACAATCTGTCCCCTTGTAAACGAGGGACATCCAACAAATAACCAAATACGGTATCTCTAAAAATGTCACGCCTGACACCATCTAAAACTTCAAATACTTCCCATATATTACAGCCCGAGCCTTTTAAGTTTACAATTGCTTTCACATTGAAATAACTAAAATCATGCTGCAAAAAACACAAAAACATATTAGAGAACTAAACAAATATTTTGTTTGTAAAATATATGATTATTAACTGCAATAAAAAACAATAATATACACGTAGTATAACAAACTTTCAACTTAAACCACAAATATATAAACAATTTTTCCAAGTTATACGACAAATATATTTACGATAAAAAACAATAACTTACACAAATAACCAAATAATATTTTGTTAAAAGATTTTTCAACTTAAACGACAAATATATAAACAATTTTAAACTTTCTAATTATATAAAATAATTTTCTAACAATTTTGCAAACAATTTTTGCAAGTTATACAACAAATATATACAAATTTTCAAATAAAACGACAATCAAATTAACAATTTTGCAAGTTATACGACAAATATATACAAATTTTCAACTTATACGACAAATACAAACAATTTCTAACAATAGTATAAAAAAAATTTATACTTCAAAAACAAATATATACAAATTTTCTACTTATACGAAAAATATATATACAAACGACTATTGTGCACATACTGTAATTTAATTATTTTTCAATTAATAGAAACAATTTCATGATAACAATATACAATTTTTCAACTTATACAACAACTAAGCAAACCAAAAATATTGTAAACATTATTCTAACCATTTTACTAAATGTACAACCACCCGATGCACACTCTATACAGTCTCTACTTATACATTCAAACAACCACTAACAAAAAAACATTTAAACTTCAAGTATACTAATAACAAATATTAAAACTATCAAATACAACTAAATTACATTTTCACAAACATTATAATTTCTATTTTTACACTAACTAATACAATAAATAATAAAATAAAAAATAGTTAAAACATTTAAAGAGTTAAAATCTAACCATATTTGCGGGATTGTTGAAATAATCCTCCATGTTCTTCAAAAACCCGCCAAAATCGAGAAAATCGCCCCGAAAGAGAGTTTTTATGTAATGAAGAGTGAAAAATGAATAAAAAAAAGGCTAATATAGGATTTTCGGGATGAAATCGCAGATGGAATAGCCAAATCGCAGATGGGCTATTCCATCTGCGAAATTGAGGGCTATTTTTGCAATTCCGATTTTTTTTTGATATTTTTGTAATGTAATTAGTATAAATGACTATTTTTGTCACTTTTTTATGTGTAAATAATCACACCATAATTAATCATACATTATCCTTCGGATATTTTGTTTGATTCTGCCACAAGGAAATCTATATATATATATATATATATATATATATATATATATATATATATATATATATATATATATATATATATATATATATATATATATATATATATATAATAGAGTTTTGTTCCAGTGAGCACTCAAAAAATGGTGATGACACATAGGATAATTCTCCACCACCCAGTTTATCAAGGGCACAAATATCAAACCCAAATAATTGATTGTGGACATTCGCATACGACTCACGTCCGTACTAAGTAATACGGACTCGAAGATTTAATCACATGCGGTTAATGTCAATGGAACGTTATTTAAGTGAGTTTTATTACTTATTTTGTTTAAATTTTATTTTTTATTTTTTCATTAAAAATATTTCAAATTTTTTAGATAGATATATGCTTCGTTTTAACGTTTTTAATTCTTTTTTCCTTTCTTTGTTTTTTTTTAAGAGTAAATTACACGAATGGTCCATATGGTTTGGGGTAATTTGGACGGTTGATCCCTAACTTGTTTATTTAACTCGGAAGGTCCCTATTATTTGTTTTTGTTACGCGTTTGGTCCCTACTGTTTGTTTTTATTACGCGCTTGGTCCTGTCTTACTTAAAAATACTATTATTTAAGTAAGGAAAAATTGTGGGTATGTAAGATAAGATGAAGGGGGTTGAATTAGGGGTGTGTTTATTTAAATAAAATAAAAAACCAAGTGCAAAATAATCTTTTTAGGTAAGACAGGGACCAAATGTGTAACAAAAACAAACAGTAAGGACCTTTTGAGTTAAAAAAATAAGTTAGGAATCAAACGCGCAAATTACCGTAAACCATAGGGACCATTCGTGTAATTTACTCTTTTTTTAATTATTATTTTTTCTTTTTTTAGTTTTGTAATTATATTTGCTACATATTTAAAGGTATTAATGTTTTTCTTTATTTTTGTTTTTATATAGTTGGGTATATTGACAAGTTTTTGGTGGATAAATTTACCAAAAGTATTTTCCTACTAGTAGTACTATATCTATTCATAAATAATGCGGGCTACGTTTACAGTTTTGTCCACATGTTTTTTCTACTTTTTGGTAACCCTCAAGACTATTGAGTTTTAATGCAGCTTTTCGATAAACACTATATATATATATATATATATATATATATATATATATATATATATATATATATATATATATATATATATATATATATATATATATAATTCCTTCATGGAAATTTTAATCTTGATTTTTGAATATTGAAATGTACTAACTTATTTAAATCGTTATCCTACAATTAAGTTGAAGCATTGGATTCACCCTTTCATCAATTGGATTCACCCTTTCGTATTGATGAAGTAAAACAATTTGTATGGAGTTGTGGGGGCACAAGGTCCCCGGACCTGACGATATAACTTCAAAATTCTCAAAAACAAATGGGAGCTTATCAAATCCGATCTTTTTGGCTTTTCACAAAACTTTGAACCATATGAACACTTGGTTGTAACTCAGCATTCATTACACTCATCTAAAAAGTGAAAGACCCCCTTGATCTTAGAGACTATCGTCCCATCAACTTGATTGGTTGTCTTTATAAAGTGATTGTTAAATTTCTTGCCTCGGGTTTAAAGGTGGTCATGGATTCTATAATAGATGATATCCAATATGCATAAATCAAAGGTACACTTATCATCAATGAGGTATGTTCTTAGGCCAAAAAATCAAAATAATTTTTTTTTTTTTTTTTTTTTTTTTTTTTTTTTTTTTTTTTTTAATGTTTAAGGTGGATTTTGAGAAAGCCTTCAACTCAGTGAATTGGCGGTTCCTTGATACCATAATGGAACAAATGTGATTTTGTGGTAAATGGAGAAATTAGATCGATGGTTGTCTTATCTCTTCGAGAGCATCAATACTTGTCAACGGGTCTCGTACCGAAGAGTTCTCCATTACAAAGGGCGTAAGACAGGGGGATCCATTATCCTCATTGTTATTTATAATTGCTATGGAGGGATTGAATATTGCAATCAAGAGTGCCTCCCAGCAACATCTGTTTAATGGTCCCCAATTACCTAATAATGACGTATGTCTTACTCATCTGTTCGATGCAGATGATGCTATTTTTATTGGAAAATGGGAAAAAAGCAAATTTAGCTTGCATCCTCAAAGTAAAATTCCACAAATCCATGTTATTTGGAATTGGTGTGACTGACGATGAATTATAGGTTCAAGCAAATGTTTTAGGTTGTGCAAAAGGATATTTTCGATTCATGTATCTGGGGATCCCTGTTAGGGTCAATATGACCTTAAAAAAGAATTGGAATCCGATAATTGAGAAGTTTCAATCTAGATTGTCGTTGTGGAGAGTTAAGACCTTATCTTTTGGTGGTTGACTCACATTAGTAAAATCAGTACTTAATAGTCTCCCAACATATTACTTTTCATTATTCAAAGCACCAAATGGAGTTATTGAAGATCTTGAAAAACTCAGACGTAGGTTTATGTGGGGTAGTGACGACACAAAGAAAAAAATTCATTGGGTACCATGGTCAAAGGTAATAGCAGATAAAAAAGGTAGAGGTCTTAGTGTTGGTTCGTTAAAAGCCCAAAATCTTGCTCTGATCAATAAATGGTTATGGCGACTCAAATCAAACATAGGAACCATATGGAGTAAATGTATTGTAAGCATTCACAATTTAAAGTAAGGTGCTCCGTATGGCGAGTTTCTTTGAGAAGAATATCGGTTAGAACAAAACTTTTTAGGTGGGGTATTAATGTCTAATCCAATTTATGTTTGTTATGCAAAGTGGAACCAGAGACGGTAGTGTTGGGTAATATATGCATCAAATACACTCAATAACTAGGCAGCGGAAGAATCAAAACAACAAAACGATTTACCTAAGTGTACATGCACCCTATGGATCTATGGCTTCATACTATTATTTCTACCCTATGAAATCCGAAAATACAAGGAAGAACACAAACCTCTTTAGCAGCTAATGATCTTCGAGCTTGACTCCTTATGCATGCCACCTTGTTTGGATGATGAGGATCCAAACTAGAATCCCTCTCTTGGTTCACACCCAATGAACTCAAAAGAGTAGAAACAAATATTAAACTAAGAGGGATGAACTAAAAGAAAGTTCTTACACAATGAGGGAGAAAGAAGGTGGCGAATACTCAAGCCAAAAAAATGAGCAAGCAAGAATGAATCCCTATGCCCCTATTTATAGCCTTGGATACCTCCTAGGGTTTTATCCTTCCACCCATGTGGGATGAGATAGGCTATGAACGAAATTCCCTTTATCCAAAGGGAATTTTTGTCCAACCCCCTTCATTATAGGGTTCTGGAATGTTCCCTGATTAACCAACTATTGATTAACTCACATTCAACCCTTCTATTAATTAAACTGTTAATTAATTCCCAAATTGTTTTCCAATTATTTTCTAATTAATTATTAGACAATAATAATTAATAAGCTAATCACTCCTATTATTTATTCTACTCAATCTTGAGTCATGAGGGCAACCCAAGAGGACTCTGGTATTATTAGCAATATCACCAATTAGTTAATGACCTTGGACACACTTCCAACAGTCTCCCACTTGGACAAGTCATTAACTATATATATGGTCTTATATCCATCTAATAATCAACAGAGAGAATTCCATCCAATGCATCTACCGAACTCTGATCTAATCAGTTCCAGCCCTCAAATAAGTGATCAACTATTCCTTTATCCTCATGATATCTGTATGAATTCGAGACATGGATAATTGTCAATCTCAGAATTCAATCTTATGTTTCCCGATATAGATTTGTGACGACTACATTTGACTACTAAACTGGACACATCAATTCTAGTCAGCACCCGGCCAAAGTTTTAAGATGTCAGCACTAAATCATCGAGGGGCCCATAGATATTGCTTCTCCTATTAAGACAGAAAGGATGAATAAACTTTCACTACATAGTATTTGTCTATTTCATCATGTCACACATGAATACACCCGTTATAGCCACCAGTTACGGATAACGTTGGAGTATACCAATGCATAACAAAATCTTAGAGCAAAGCCCCACATGTATCTCAGTTTGAAGAATAGAAGACATTATGATCTTAGAATTACTCATGACATAATCCATGAAGTATTCTCTAAGTGCGGGTTGATCCAATGCTTAAATCACTATTAAGTACTCATAACTGTTGACATAATCACTTTTTCATGCTCAATCAAAATGGTCAATCCACCAACACTCATGACAGTCATTAATCACTACTTACTTCCAAGAGTATGACCGACTGTGGAGGTTTGAGTAAATTAATACTCGGGAAGTGGGTTCTAAATATGCAAAAGCGAAATACAGTATTAAATTAATAGAAATGATAGCAACACCAGCACTTTATTAAGTCTTCACAAAATAAACACCAATTCTATTACAAATTCATACTGCTAAATGTTTCAATATTTTATCAAACTAAACAACTAAACAATTACACCATATCTTCAGCAAATGTAAGGCCTATAGATCTAGTATGACTATCATTCTTGATCCTTGATAATGGTTTAGTGAACGGATCGGCTGGATTCTCCTCTGATGACACTCTGCTCACGACAATATCCCCATCCTCGACTCGATGTCTCACATAGTGGAACTTTCTAAGTATATGTCTTGAGTTACCATGGTCTTTGGGTTCTTTAGTAAAAGCGATTGCACCCTCATTGTCACAGAAGATTTCCAAGGGATCCTTGATGCTCGGAACGCCACCACAATCATCAATGAAATTCTTCAACCATGTAGCTTCTTTCGCGGCTTCACTAGCCGCTATATACTCCGACTCACACGTAGAGTCTGCCACTGTCGACTGCTTGGAACTTTTCCAAGTGACCGCTCCACCATTAACCAAGAATACCCATCCCGACTGTGAACATGAGTTGTCCCTATCAGTCTGGAAACTGGCATCTGTATAACCTGTGACTCTCAACTTATCCTTAGCCCCATATACCAAGAACATATCCTTTGTTCTTCTTAGGTAATTCAAAATGTTCTTTACTACCGTCCAATGACTTTCTCCTGAGTTGTCCTAAAAACGACTCACCATGCTCAAAGCAAATGAGATGTCAGGACGAGTACATGTCATGGCATACATGATCGATCCTACAACAAAAGCATATGGGACTCGACTCATTCTTTCTTGTTCATCACTAGAACTAGGACATTGAGTCTTACTCAATTTCGTGCCATGTTGCATAGGTAGATAACCTTTCTTGGAGTCCTACATCTTGAATTTCTTCAAGATCTTATCCAAGTATGTACTTTGGCTCAGTCCTATTAGACGTTTTGATCTATCTCTATAGATCCTTATACCAAGTATGTATGTAGCTTCTCCTAGATCCTTCATAGCGAAACAACTCCCAAGCCACATCTTAACACCTTGCAACATCGGGATATAGTTTCCTATAAGGAGTATGTCATCCACATGCAACACTAGGAAGACTACATTACTCCCACTAGCTTTTATATATACATAGGACTCTCCTTCACTTCTTGAAAAACCAAACTCTTTGATCTTTTCATGAAAGCAAAGGTTCTAGCTGCGAGACGCTTGTTTCAGTCCACATATCGACCTTTCAAGCTTACACACTCTATTTGGATATTTTAGATCTATTAAACCCTCAGGTTGTGCCATGTACACTTCCTCTATGAGTTTTCCATTAAGAAAAGCGGTCTTCACATCCATTTGCCATACTTTATAATCATGAAAAGCTGATATGGCAAGTAATATACTAATAGACTTGATCTTGGCTACTGGTGAAAAAGTTTCTTCATAATCAATTCCTTGAGACTGAGTGTAACCCTTTGCTTCCAACCTAGCCTTGAACGTGTGCACATTCCCATCCATGCCTGTCTTCTTCTTGAAGATCCATTTGCACCCAACAATTTTAGTGCCAGGTGCAGGATCAACCAAATTCCAAACTTGGTTGTCATGCATAGACATAATCTCTCTCTCTCTCTCTCCATGCTTTCCTTCCACTTGGCAACCTCAGTGCCAGCCATCGCTTCCTTATAGTTGGATGGTTCATCCATATCAACCAGTGTACGATCACTGATCAATACGTCTCCTTCTGTTCTCACATGGAAACCATAGAAATCAGGAGGATAACGAACTCTATTGGATCTGCGAAGAGGAGGTGGAGATATATCACTTTGCTCAACATGTTGTTCAGCCCAGGGTTGAGGTTCCTCAACGGGTTGTTGAACCTCAGGTTGAGTGCTAGTGTCTACTAAAGGTTCCTCATTTTTATCTTGAAGCTCTTCAAGGTCTATATAGAACAAGTATCCAAACGACTTTTGTGGATAACCAATGAAGCAACACTTCTCTGATCGGGGTTCGAGCTTGTCATTCACCACACAACGAACAAAAGCTTCGCATCCCCAAACCATTATATGTTCTAGAGAAGGACGTGTCCCACTCCACATTTCAGAGGGTTTTTTTAGCAAACTTCTTTGTAGGTACGAGGATTAGGATATGGGCGGCTGTCTCTAAGGCATACCCCCAAAAAGATATCCGAAGTGTAGCTCGACTCATCATAGATCGAACCATGTATAACAAAGTTTGATTTCTCCTTTCAGCCACACCATTCAACTGCGGTGTTCTGGGAGGAGACAATTGTGAAACAATTCCACAATTCTTTAGATGATCGTAGAATTCAAGAATTAAATATTCTCCATGCCTGTCGGATCGGAGCATCTTGATATTTTTGCCCAATTGGTTCTCTACTTCATTTTGAAACTCTTTGAACACCTCAAACGTTTCTGACTTATGCTTGATTAGGTAGATATATCCATATCTACTAAAATCATCCGTAAAAGTCATGAAGTATCTTTCTCCATGTCTTGTGGCAAATATGAAGGGTCCATAAACATCTGTGTGGATGAGGTCCAACAAATCCTTGCCTCTTTCACAGTGGCCTGTGAATGGTGCTTTTGTCATCTTGCCAAGTAAGCAAGATTCGCATACATCATCCGATTTGAGGTCAAATGATTCCAAGATTCCATCAGATTGAAGCTTGGCAATGCGTTTCTTGTTTATATGGCGAAGTCGAGAATGCCACAAACATGATTTATCTAATTCACTATTAGACGAACCAACATTCATTATTAGTTTATCAACATCACCGTCACAAACAATACTTTCATACACACCATTACAAGGACTAGCTTTCAAAATTAAGCAACCACTCTTATAAACCAAAATGTCACCATTATCATTATCAAAAGAAAAATGACAACCATCCTTATATAGTGCATGAAAGGAAATAATGTTTCGTGCCATATCAGGCGAGTAGCAACAATTTAATAAACTAAGATAAACACCACCACTAAGCATGAGCTCATAGTTCCCAATCCTTGTAACAACTGACTTGTGCCTGTTTCCCATGATTAGGTTGAGCTCACCATGCTTCAACTTCTTACTTTGTCTTAGTCCCTACGTATCAGAGCAATTGTGAGTACCACACCCTGTATCAAGAATCCAAGAATTAGAAGTAGATGTGCTATGGAGTTCTGTCATGAACATACCTGAGGTGCTAGCCACATTGACTTTGCCCTTCTTAAGGTCCACGAGGTACTTAGGGCAGCTACGCTTCCAATGTCCCTTTTCCTGGCAGTAAAAACAAATGGCTTCACTTGGATCAGCAGAAGGAGCTATTTCAGCTTGAGCCCTTTTCTTGGGAGCAGGTTCATACCAGCCAATACTAAAGTAGTAGGGGTAGAGTTTTTGGGTTTCTTCATGCTCACTTCAGCCGTTTTGAGCATGCCTTGCAACTCCATCAAGGTCTTGTCAAGGCCATTCATATTGAAGTTCATGATGAACTGCGAATATGAACTAGTAAGCGATTTCAAAACCATGTCAATGGCCAACTCCCTAGGTAGATCAACACCTAGATTCCTAAGTCTGTCTATGTACGACTTCATCTTTTGGACGTGTGCACACACAGAAGCTCCCTCTTGTAGTTTACATGCCATGAAGGACTTAACGATCTTGAATCGTTCTTCCCTAGCTTGCTCGTGGAACATCTCCTCGAGTTGCTGGTTTATGTCAAATGCACTCCATGTTTCAAAGTTCTTCTGGAGACCAGAAGCCATGGTTGCTAACATAAGGAAAGCCACTTTGGTTGATTCATCGTAATGCTTGTTGTAGGCAGTAACTTCTTCTAGGGCAGGGTTCTCTCCAAGTATGGGAACATTTTCGTCGAGAACATACTCTTTGTTCTCATACCTTAACGTGATCCTCAAGGTCCTGGTCCAATCAAGATAGTTGGATCCATCCTCCTTGAGTTTCTCCATATTAAGAACTGACATTAGAGAGAAGCTTGAGTTTTGAGTTAGAGGAGGAGGACGAGGAGGAAGAGGAAGGTTGTTGTTGTTTGCTTGGTTCGACATCTACAAAAGATACGATTCCAATTAGTTTGATACAAATCCTTAATTAGCAATTACCCTAAAACAAATTACTAGAAAAAGGCTAGGATCCATATTTGGCTTCATGATGTGTAAAGGGATGTCGTAAACACACCATGAAGTTATTTAGGAAGACAAAGCTCTTTGTCAATTTCAATCACTATGAAATTCCTAGATCTTTGAGATTCGTTGACTATCAACGACATGTAAATCTCAGATTATGTTCATCTCAAATTCAATGACGGGGATGCCGTGGATCATTGAATAGATGGTGAATCACCGATACAAAATTGTGTGGTCCCTGGCTCAAGTTACGCTTGAGTTTCGCGAGTGTCACATTATTCTCTACCTATACTCTCAAATTGACATGTCGGTTAACCACACAAGCTCCATCAATAAGTTATAAAGAGAATGTGCAATTTTTATGGATAACATAAGATTCACTTTTATTTAAATAAAACGGGATTTTGTTTTGTACTTGTATTTAGAATACTTTTAGATTGACCATCATCACTATCAAACCCTTTCGGTAACTCCATTCTCAAAATGCAATAGGGCAGTGAGCGTGGTAAGCGCGAATCATATTAAAAACCGACCTCATTTGGAATCATAGAGACCTCCTTAAACCCCTACATTAGAACGGGTGCGCCTAGTCGAGCTAAGACCGACAATGTAATTATTTAAAATATGCAGAGATGCATAATGCAATTCTCTTATACATATAATAGATACTGATCTTACATATATACAAGGGTTAAATTTAAGACCTTTAAATTTAGTTGTCTATTTATTAATTGAAATTAATTACAAGGATGTAATCTAACAATTCATAAAACATGAGGGGTTAATATTCAATTTTATAATCATCTATTATAAATAATATTAAAATAATTATTCAAATTCAAAAACATAATTTAATAATATTTATCCGTAAATATTCAAATTTAAATAACCACATTTAAATAAAATTTATTTATTTTCCAGATCTAATCCAATTAGGTATTTATCCATGCAAGATAAAGGTTGAATTCGAAAAATAAGCAAGACTAAAATCGATAATGCTGATCTGCTAAGTTCACTTTGTGAATTAGGGTTTTCATCAAATTACGAAATTTTCAATTAAACTTTCATCATTCAGTTCCAAAAAAATATTTTCAGAAAACATGGATGTAAGGTGAAGGTAACCATGAACCAATGGTTCTGATACCATTGTTGGGTAATATATGCATCAAATACACTCAATAACTAGGCAGCGGAAGAATCGAAACAACAAAATGATTTACCTAAGTGTACATGAATGACGGGTTTAACACAAATAAACATCCTATGTGCTCATGTAAACCCTAATGCTTGGATTTAGGCTTCTCTATTGTACATGCAATGAATCCAAGACTTGCAAACTCTAGATCTAATAGCATAAATTCGAAATATAACATAACAAATCAGATCTAGATGATTACCTTTGTTGAATGCTTCATTCCTTCTTGATTTTTCTTGTCTTCGAGCTTAGAGTCACAAGTGTAACTCCTCTAATGGCTTACAAACACCAATTAGCAAGAAGGAAATTATGAGACAGAGGAGGGAATGCTAAAATTTGACCTAGGGTTTCTCTTGAGATCAAGGGCAGCCGATTTTCATAGCCCAAGGGTCTTATTTATACTGTAGGCTGCTAGGGTTTCTGCCAAAACCCTAATGGACAACTTAATCACCAAGCAGCCCATGGAACCTTCTGGAATGGGACCTTGGACGAAAATATGAAGATCCTTCATCATAATTTCATTCCCCCTTAGTCCATTAGGTTTCCCAGCCCAAAACTCAACTATCACACATTTGACAGTTTATGCCCCTTTATTTAATTAATCTCTTTTAGTCACCAAATTAATTCCTAATTAATTTATGACCAATATTAATCAAATAATATGATTTCTCTTTTAATATATTATTATTATTATAATATATTAATAAATCATAATATCTTCTCTTTCTCAGTAAATTACCTTGTCAAGTTGCTATGGTGAAGGGAACCCAAAAGGACCATGCACAACCGGGTCAAGTACTTACCAAATATAGTTACGGGCTTAGACACTAATCCAACAGTCTCCCACTTGGATAAGTCCAGTAACTATAATGTATGCATATTCCGATTAGCAATTGTAGCTCTCAAAGACGTTGTCGAACTCTGATCTTATCAGTAACCTGTCCTTTAGATAAGGGATCGTATAGTCCTCTATTCTAGATATCATGCGTACAATTACATGGAACATAGTCATGTTTATTGTCTAGCAGTTTGTTTCTTGATCTCATATTCATTTGACAGAGAACTTAATTGGACACATCAATTCAGTCCTAACCGGTCCCGACACATAAGTCAAATCAAATCATCGAGGGACCCTGATATCGCTTTTACCCTCTTAGGATAAAAGGAACAGATAAACTTCAACTTATATGCATTTATTATTCACTAATCAAATCATACACAAAAATGCGTTTTACGACATCAAGTTACTGATGCATTTTCGCATTATCAATGCATAACCAATTAACAAACAATAAACCGTATCTCTAGGTTTTAAGACCATATGATATTATCGTCTTGCGATCACTCGTGATAAATTCCATGAAGTGATTCCAGCAAGCGTCGGTTTATTCCAATGCTCAAAACTTGTTCATAAGAACTCATGATCGTTGTAGAAAACCTTTGCTATGTCTAATACCTTTTAGACAATCTACACACCTATTCATGACAATCTTCATTCATATCTACTTCCAACATATGAACAACTGTGGACCATTCAAATAATTCGATTATTCTTAAATAATTCAATTATTTAGGATGTCAAAACATGCAAAAATGAAACAATAGTTAAATAATTAACATAAGACAGTAACTTTACTTATAAATAATACTCTTTTATTTAATCATCAAATATCAATTACATTTATCTATTACACGTTTCTAAACTATCTAATGTAAACTAATATCTTCCTTCAACCCAATGCTCCTAGCGTGTTGCAAGTGCTTAACCCTACTCAGTCCCTTTGTAAGAGGATCTGTTGGGTTATCTTCTGACGATACCCTCTTCACTACGAGGAGTCCTTCTTCTACCTGATGTCGAATAAAGTGATATTTTCTGTCGATATGTCGAGATCTACCATGATCCCTCGGTTCCTTGGTCAAGGCAACCGCTCCTTCATTATCACAGAAGTTTTCCATGGGCTCCTTTATGGTAGGCACAACTCCAAGGTCTCCAATGAAGTTCTTCAACCATATCGCCTCCTTTGACACTTCGCTCGCTGCAATGTACTCTGATTCGCACGTTGAATCAGCTACGGTTTCTTGCTTGGAACTTTTCCATGTCGCTGCTTCTCCATTAAGGGTAAAGACCCAGCCCGACTGCGAACGATAGTTGTCTCTATCAGTCTGAAAGCTGGCGTCACTATACCCTCGCACTTTTAATTCATTACTCCCTCCGAGGACTAGAAACCATTCCTTGGTCCTCCGAAGGTACTTAAGAATGTTCTTGACTGCGGTCCAATGCGCTATGTCATGTTTCCCTTGATATCTACTGACCATGCTTAAAGAAAAGGCCACATCAGGGCAAGTACAAGTCATAGCATACATAATCGAGCCAACTGCAGAAGCGTATGGTACTCGGCTCATTTCTACTCTCTCGACTTCGGTACTCGGGCATTGTGTCTTACTCAACCTGACATTACTTTGGATTGGTAACTCTCCGTTCTTTGAGTTCTCCATACTAAAATGTTTTAGTACTTTTTCCAAGTAAGTATTCTGACTAAGTCCTATTAGTCTCTTACTGCGGTCTCTCACTATCCTTATTCCCAAAATATAGGAAGCCTCTCCGAGGTCCTTCATAGCGAAGCACTTCCCGAGCTAGGACTTAACTTCCTGCAGTTTCGGGATGTTGTTTCCTATGAGTAGTATGTCATCGACATACAATACGAGGAAGCTAACTATACTCCCACTGGCTTTGACATATACACATGATTCATCTTTGCTTCGTATAAACCCAAACTCTTTGACTTTCTCATCGAAGCAAAGATTTCATCTGCGAGACGCTTGCTTAAGTCCATAAATGGACTTCTCAAGCTTACGCACTCTATTGGCATGCTTTGCATTGACAAAACCCTCTGACTGAGCCATGTAAACATCCTCAGCCAACTTTCCATTAAGGAAAGTGGTTTTGACATCCATTTTCCATATTTCATAATCATGAAATGCAGGAATGGCCAGCATCACCCTAATAGACTTTATCTTAGCAACTGGTGAGAAAGTTTCATCATAGTCAACTCCGGGAGTTTGAGTGAAACCCTTCGCAACCAATCGCGCCATATATGTGTGCACATTCCCATCAACATCGGTCTTCTTCTTGAAGATCCACTTACACCCTACCGTCTTACGTCCGGGCACATGGTCAACCAAATTCCAAACTTGGTTGTCATACATGGACTGAATCTCGATGTCCATTGCCTCTTTCCATTTTTCAGACTCCGGGCCTGCCATGGCTTCCTTATAGCTGTTAGGTTCGTCCAAATTCAATAGTGTACTATCACTAATGAACATATCCCCTTCCATAGTAATATGAAAACCATCAAACTAGGGTTGAAACCTAACTCTATCGGAACGTCTAAGGGGTAAGGACTCTTCAATTGGCTCAACCGAAGTTTCCTCCTCGGGTTGAGTGCGAGCGTTAGAGGTTCCTTCATCGCTCGACTCTTGAATCTCTTCAAGATCGATTTGCCTCCCACTGTCCCCTTGGCTTATGAGTTCTCTCTCTCTCTCTCTCTCTCTCTCTTTCTCTCGGAAATCCCCTCTCCTCGCAACGAAGACAACATTGTCACTCGGTGTATAGATGTCACACCTCAAAACCGAGATCGGCATAAACGTTCTAGGGCGGAGGACGTCATATAAAGTATCACAACACAGTATAACAGTAAACAAGCAAACAACATCATCCATTGCATTAAATATATAATTTTAATACAAGCGTGTTCTGTACAGTTATAGACACCAAAAAGTAAATCAAAATAATAAGATGTGTCTTGAATGCGCTCCATCTTCTCGAAAGCTGGCCTCAGTACCTGTCTACTGATGACTTGAGAATACAAGTTATTTTGAAAGAGTTTATCAGCATTAAGCTGGCGAGTTCATAAGTATTTTAGTGTCGGTGTTTGTATCAAAACGTTTGAACGTGGTTTAAAGTATGAGTTTGTAAACATTGGTGATAAAAGTATGTAAATGTTTGTAAAAGTTTGAATCTCTTAGAAAACCCTATATTTCCTATTAAAAGTAGCCTTCTACCAAGGGATAACTGTTTTGTATGTTCGTTTATTATAAAAGTGTGTAATTTTCCCAAGTGTAACTATCATTAACAAAATATAGTTTGTACATTAATGTTTAAGTGAGATGATCACTAAATATATGTAAAGGGTAAATTAATGTAGTACTGTAGTGTTGTATTATAGGAACTACTGCTTTACTAACTACCTTAAACCGGATTTATATTAAGGTATTATGTGATTAATTGTACCATACTATCGACTGTGAAACACGACAATGTAGGTCGTAAAAAGGTATGACGTTTGGCACCCGCAGACCTGCAGGTCCGGCTGTAGCTAGCAGCAAGGTGTAGGATAGTCAATCCAGTATAGATCTATAAGCAAAATCATGCTCTCCCACCAAGAGACTCTGAATACAACTCGAGCCATGACATTGAAGGCATGCTCCTATACAGTGGATCACAATTATGTTAACGTATTCATGTATATGTAATGTATTGATACTCGTTCTAGTATCGTTGTATATGTTCTCTTTCTAGTATAGGTGTAAATGATCTCTTTCTAGTATAGTTGTATATGTTCACATAGTATTGTAAGGTATATGTTCTCATAGTAATAAGTACTGACTGAAGAATGAACTGACTCATTGAATATTTCATTGTTCTAGCAATAGTATAAGTATTATCCTGTGTTACCCCTATGGTAACTTACTAATGATGTAACTGGTACGAATTAACATGGAAGAACTTTTATGACTACATATGTACACATGATATATAACTAATATTTAAACGACCTTCGGACAGATACCCGATACCCCACCAGACCACATCTCAACGGCGAAAAGGAAATAGGGCAGGCAGGCCTTCCTAAGCCTTTTAAACATTTCTTATATAACCATACATACATAGTCATGCAATTGATAAAAGTATAAAAGATTTTAAGTAACTGTATTTGGTAAGTATAAGAATTTGTAAAACAGTTTAAAGCAAAACAGTTTGAATAGTAAGAAAATCATTGGTTTTATAGTTATTAATCACATGTGATTGATGTAATAGCTATAAGTATTCAACTTGTATTTCCCCCCCCCCATAAAAGCATTTAAAATATTTAAAAGTATTTCAAAGGTTAGTTAAAGGGGGTATGAACTCACTTGGAGTGAGTGGAGTGGATTGAAGTGTCGGATGCGGTGCTAGATGACAAATGAAGATTTGTACACACACTCGAGCCTAGTTATCATATAATAAACATATATATATATATATATATATATATAACTAATTAGCCAATTTATAACTAATAAATTAAGTTGGGACACTCTAGAACGTGAAAGCACTTTGTTTCAAGTGTTAAAGATCACAAGGGTGGCATCCAAGTGTTTGTAGGGCAAGGCTAGAGTGTTTGGAGTTCAAGGGTAAACTCCCTTGGAGTTTACGGTTTTAATGACCATTACCAAGGAGTTTACGGCAGTAAACTCAAGGGTTTACGGCCGTAAACTCTCCCCTTTATGACCGTATGTTGTTTTGGGTTTTTACAAGTCCTTTGAAGCATTTATACTTGGTGGTTAGGCCTTTGGAAGGGATTAGGGCAACAAAACACTCCTTTGAGGAGTTTACGGCCTCATGGTCATTTTCCTTTGGGTTTACTACCATAAACCCATATGGAAAATGGTATTTCTATGTTTTCAAGTCCTTAACTCATCAAGGTAATTGTCTAGGTTAGTTTTTAGGCCTAAGGAAGGAATATGGCCCAAATAAACACACTTTAGGGTGTTAACGGTTTTGGGAGTTTCCCCAAACCGTAAACACATAAAGATTTTGGTCTTTGGTGTTTTTCAAGGTTTAAACACATAAGGGAAGGTTTAAACATGTCAAGGAAAGGCTTAAACATCAAACTAGGGCTAAATAAGGGACTTAGGCACACTTTGGTGCCTTTGTTGGTGTTTACGGCCCAAGAACATTCTTGGACCGTGAACACCTTAAACCCTGTGTTCTTGGCATAATTTCTTGTTGCTAACATGTATTACAAGCTTAATAAGACTCAAGGATGGAAGTACTTACTATAAGGAGGCTTGAAATGTGTTAAAAGTCCAAGAACACTTAGTGTGTGTTCTTGGTGTTTTTGGAAATCTAATCAAAATAAAAAAAATGAATGGATGAAAAGATGTACAATCACTAGATTAAATGTTATATCAACTGGGAATGGCTAGAACACTTACAAGTTTGAAGATCTTGAATTAAATCTTGGATGATATTTGAGAGTGTTTTTGAGTTTACTCTTTTTGAGTTTGGGGAGTAAACATAAATGACTAGCTTTTGGGGAGTAAACTCATGTTTATGCATGAGTTCACGGTTTTTGGATGATTTTTTGGCCCAAACATAAAAGTTTAGCCGTGAACTTCTAAGACACGAGGTGTTTGCGGTTTTTAAATTTCAAAACCCGAGACGGCACTTTCTATCACTCGTTCATTTAAAGAATAATATTAAAATAATAAAACGAACTTTAAATTTGCTAAAAATAAGAAATAATGATATTAACTTATAATAAGAAGTGATTGACTTTTAGGGTTTGACCGAATGGAAATTTCGGGTTGTCACAATAGAAGAGATTATCCATAGGATTTCTGCGAGTAGCCGATGAAAATACACCGCTCACTACGAGGTTCGAGCTTGTCATGAGTTTCTCATCTTATGAAAGCCTCGCAACCCCAAACCTTGATATGTGCTAACGAGAGAGCTTTCCCTGTCCACATGATCTCGTGAGGTGTTTTGGCAACCTTCTTCGTAGGGACTAAGTTAAGGATATGGGCGGCAGTCTCTAAGACATACCCCCAAAATGAGATAGGTAGTGAAGCACGACTCATAATGGAAAGAACCATGTCTAACAAGGTTCGATTATGCCTCTCAGCCACACCATTGAACTGCGGTGTCCTAGTTGGCGTCAATTGCGAAACTATTCCGCATTCCTTGAGGTAGTCGTGGAATTCAAGACTTAGGTACTCTCCTCCTCGATCGGATCGAAGCATCTTGATTTTCCTGCCCAATTGATTCTCCACTTCTTGTTTAAACTCTTTGAAATTTTCAAAGGTTTCTGACTTGTGTTTCATTAAGTAGATATACCTATATCTACTATAGTCGTCGGTGAAAGTCACATAGAAGCGCTTTGCATCCCATGTGGTGGATCTAATGGGCCCACACACATTGGTGTGTATGAAATCAAATAGACCCTCACCCCTTTCACAAGTGCCAGTAAAGGATGACTTGGTCATCTTTCCAAGTAAACAAGACTCACACACGTCATCGTCCCTAAGGTCGAATGACTCCAACACACCAACCTTTTGGAGTTGGGCTATGCGTTATGCCACAACCATGCTTTATCCATACTATTGTAAGAATCCACACATAATACATCATTTCCTAGGTTATCTACAACCATAACAGTTTCATAAATTCCATTACAAGGAAATGCTTAAAAATATAAAACACCATTTAGATAAGCATAAATAGAACCTTTCTCATTATCAAATGAATATCTAAATCCTTGTCTAAACAAACCATGAAATGAAATAATGTTTCTTGCCATATCTGGCGAATAGCAACAATTATTTAAATCTAAACCTAATCCATTACTAAGCGCTAGAGAATACACTCCAATCTTGGTGACAGGCGACGATCTTCTGTTCCTCATGATTAGATTTATTCTTCCATGCTCCACATCCCTATCTCTTCTTAGTCCCTGCAAATAAGAACATATGTGAAAACCACATCCTGTATCAAGAACCCAAGAAATTGCATGTAATGAATCATTAGACTTAATTGTGTAAATACCTGCGAAAGATGGCTTGATCATCCCATCCTTGATGGCTTGCATATATTCCGGGCAGCTTCTCTACCAATGCCCTATTTTGTGGCAGTTGTGGCACTCTGCCTCCTTTGGGTTAAAGTTGGGCTTAGCAGAACCAACTTTGATTCCACTAGAAAAGGTACCATCTTGGGATTTTCCCTTGTGGTGGCTCTTTGAAGGAGCCTTTCTCTTCTTGCCCCTCCCTTGCCCAATGGCCAAAACAGGAGTAGCGGTTGGAGTGGGAGTTGATGCAACAGACTTGTCCTCGAGATTGCTCTCAGCAGTCCTAAGCAATCCTTGAAGCTTGCTCAAGGTGACCTCTTCCTTATTCATATGGTAGTTCATGCGGAACTAGTTGTAGCAGTGAGTCAAGGAGTGAAGGATAATGTCGCTTGCTAGCTCTTCATCGAAGTTAAGATTCAACTTCAGCAGGCGGTCAACATATCTCTGCATCTTTTGTAGATGAGCGGTAAGGGACTCTCCACTGCCCATTTTGGTAATGATCATCGAAGTGATGATCTCATACCTCTCTTGCCTCGCACTTTGGTGGTAACGGTCCACAAAGTCTTGATGCATCTCACAGGGTTAGTAGTCCTCATAGGACTTTTGAAGTTCATCAGTCATGGTCGCCAGCATGATGCATTGGACTTTCGTAGCATCACGCTTATTGGCCTCAAAGGCGGTGATCTCTTCGGGAGTAGCGGTGTTGATGTTCACCTCCTTCAGCTCCTTATCGAGGACATATTCTTTGTCCTCGTAACGAGTGACCATTCAGATGTTACGGATCCAATCATTGAAATTGGACCCGTCAAAGATCACTCTCCCACACAAATTCATGAGTGAGAACGAGCCGGAGGAGTTCGATCCAGAAGCATTGTTGTTGTTAGAGTTCTACATCTGAAATAGAAAAGAACAAAGTTGATTAGAAATGAATCCCTAATTAAACACCCAAAATGAGAAATTAGGGCTAGGATCAAACAACATTATTTACACATTAGAAAAAGGGATACCGTAATATAACATGCAAATAATTTGAAGGTAATTGAATGACGATTCACTAATTCTTCACCATTAAAAACATAAAAGGATTAAGTTTTAAATGTATTGAAAAACTCCTAGATTCCTTTGAGATTCGTTGAACTTTTCAATGGCATGTTTAAATCTCGATATGCCCTCTAGTTTGTGACTGGGATGCCGAGGATCACAAAGCGGGTGTGAATAACCATGCCAATGTACATGGTGCCCTCATTGTTACAGTCATCTATTCGTTGTGCCGGTTAACCACACACGCTCCATCGTACAATCACAAACAATGATCACCCTTTGCTACTTTTTCTTAGAACCAATTAGTGTACCGGTTAACCACACACGCTCCACTAACTTCTTAGCAAGGGAACAAAGTGTAATTTCATGGGATTGCATCAATTCACTTTGCCTAAAGTAACTAAGATTGAGAATTTTGTAAAAACGTTTAGTTACTTTATATAGATTCATTATACTTATTAATGAGAAAGGGTTGCCCTATCCTACCCGTTCGGCTAACGACCCTCCACCAATCAAGGAAGTGGTGGGTGAGAGTGGACACCCATTAAATGACCATTTTATAAGCCATAACCTTATACCCCCCTTATAGATCGGCTTCGTGAATGAGGCCTACTAACAGTAAGACTAGCATTTAAGTTATATATATATATATATATATATATATATATATATATATATATATATATATATATATATATATATATATATATATTAATCTTGTAATAATATAATTTTATACGATGAATTTTAAACTTGTAACATTCTAGGGTTTGAAATTTAAATGATTTAAATTAAACTTTTAAGGCAAAAGTTTAAATTTCAAAACTTGAGGACAAGTTTTGAACTTTTCAAAACATAAAGGATCAAATAGCAAATAATTCAAAATTAAACAATTAATTTAATGATTATCTATATTTGACCTAATCCATTTTATTTGCAAGATAATTTACCACATAATTTAAATAATCATCTTTTATCATATAAGGAAAATATTACTCAAATAATTAGAAATTATCTTTTGTTTTGGCAAGGATAATGATAAATAAACAATAAAATTTGGATTTTATAAGTTCAAAATGATTTTGGCAATTATCCTTAAGCGAAACAGCATAAAATCTCGAAATATCCTCTTCCTGACTCCCGGACTCGCCGAGTCACTACCTGAACTCGCCGAGTCCAGATACTGACTCGCTGAGTTGGGTCGGGCGGAGGCCAGAAAAACGATTTTCAGCAGATAAACAAGCATTGCATCACATACAACAGAAACCAATCAAGGCTCTGATACCACTGATGGGTTTAACACATATAAACATCCTATGTGCTCATGCAAACCCCAATGCTTGGATCTAGGCTTCTCTATTGTATATGCTATGAATCCAAGACTTGCAAACTCTAGATCTAATAGCATAAATTTGAAATATAACATAACAAATCAGATCTAGATAATTACCTTTGTTGATTGCTTTATTCCTTCTTGATTCTTCTTGTTTTGGAGCTTAGAGTCATAAGTGTAACTCCTCTAATGACTTACAAACACCAACTAGCAAGAAGAAAATTATGAGAGAGAGGAAGGCACGCTAAAATCGGCCCTAGGGTTTCTCTTGAGATCAAGTGTAGCCGATTTTCATAGCCCAAGGGTCCTGTTTATACTGTAAGTTGCTAGGGTTTCTGCCAAAACCCTAATGGACAACTTAATCACCAAGCAGCCCATGGAACCTTCTAGAATGGGGCCTTGGACGAAAATATGATGATCCTTCATCATAATTTCGTTCCCCCTTATTCTATTAGGTTTCCCAGCCCAAAACTCAACTATCACACATTTGACAGTTTATGCCCCTTTATTTAATTAATCTCTTTTAGTCACCAAATTTATTCCTAATTAATTTATGACCAATATTAATCAAATAATATGATTTCTCTTTTAATATATTATTCTTATAATATATTAAGAAATCATAATATCTTCTCTCTCTCCATAAATTACCTTGTCAAGTTGCTATGGTGAAGGCAACCCAAAAGGACCATGCACAACCGGATCAAATACTTACGAAATATAGTTACGGGCTTAAACACTAATCCAACAACGCACCCTATGGATCTATGGCTTCATACTATTACTTCTACCCTATGAAATCCAAAAATACAAGGAAGAACACTAACGTCTTTAGCAACTAATGATTTCGAGCTTCACTCCTTGTGCGTGCCACCTTGTTTGGATGATGAGGATCAAAACTAGAATCCATCTCTTGGTTCACACCCAATGAACTAAAAAGAGTAGAAACAAATATTAAAATAGTAGGGATGAACTAAAAGAAATTTCTTCCACAATGAGGGAGAAAGAAGGTGGCTAATACTCAAGCCAAAAAATGAGCAAGCAGGAATGAATCCCTATTCCCCTATTTATAGCCTTGGATACCTCCTAGGGTTTTATCCTTCCACCCATGTGGGATGGGATAGGCTATGAACGAAATTCCCTTTATCCAAAACAAATTTTCATCCAACCCCCTTCATTGTAGGGTTATGGAATGTTCCCTGATTAACCAACTATTGATTAACTCACATTCAACCCTTCTATTAATTAAACTGTTAATTAATTCCCAAATTGTTTTCTAATTAGTTTCTAATTAATTATTAGACAATAATAATTAATAAAATAATCATTCCTATTATTTATTATACTCAATCTCGAGTCATGAGGGCAACCCAAAAGGACCCTGCTATTATTAGAAATATCACCAATTAGTTAATGACCTTGGACACACTTCCAATAGGTAAATCATCTTTTTGTAACTTGCAGGTTTGCAGAAAAAACATGTGATTGAACTTTCAAATGGAGTGGTATTTCTACAAAACAACTATCCAACATTGAAGAATATCTCAACTTTGCTGATTCCTGGGGGAATTGCCCTAAGAAAAAGTTGGTTGTCAACTTAATCTTCTATGGAATGATCTAGTACATTTGGATGACAAGGAACAATAGGGTATACAATAAGGTGATTACTTCCCCGACAAAGATTGTCGATGATATTATCTCTCAATCATTCTCGTGGTTTAAATACCTGAGTTCCAAATCATGTGGTAGTTGGATTGATTGGTGTATTTCTCATCTTAATTTTTGTTAATTGCCTTTTTACTCTTTGTAATTTTTCACATGGTCTAGTTACTAGCTAATCATGCGGATCTTAATATATTTGCCATTTCCAAAAAAAGAAGTAATAAATAAAAAGGATGATCATTTGTCTCTTTTTTTCGGTCATCCATTATATTTGTTTGTTTGGTGCTGTTTTTTTTATTTTGGAATATATATATATATATATATATATATATATATATATATATATATATATATATATATATCATACAAATTTTCATTCATCAAAACTCTTTCATCCAAAACCCTTTCATCAAGAAAACCCTTCACTATCACATATTTGTTTCTAATCCATACTAACCCTAAATCGAAATTGAAAGTTCAAGCTTGTTATTCTGATTCTATCTCGAGTTCATCAGTGATTTCACTTAAAAACAAATCGAAGATTGTTATATAGATTTCATTCTACTACAAATTTGTTTCTGATTTCAATTTACACAATCAAATAGCAAAAACGACTCATTCTACTCGACCCGAGACCAATTTTGTATTCCAATATATCTCAGGTAACATATAATATTATACTCTCTATGTGCAATTTTGATCTAGTATTCTAAATTCGTGATATTTTGCTTACGTCTATGGATATTTCTAATAGATAAAACTATTTGTGTAACTCTTCATTCGTTAATCTTTATTCCATAGTTATTCTGCGGAAAACCCTAATAATCGCACTAATCATTGAGGAAACTGATGTTATTTGATATGCTATGAATTAATGTGAAATATTCTGAAATTATATGTCATATATGGATTTAGACAATATGATTTTGTAGGAAACAACTTCCTTTGAATCTTTTTGTTAAATAATGTGTAATATTTGATTTTAGACATGCTTCTTTTGTTGGAAATTACTTGTTTTGAACCTTTTGTGAAGTATCGTGACAACGAAGTAATGTGATATATTCTGAAATTATGTGTCATATTCTAATTTAAAATAGTAATATTCTAAGTATTATGATTAGTAAATTTAAGTTCCAATGTTATTGCGTTGATCAGTTAGATAATATAATACACATACATTGAAATAAGGACTAATACATGAATATTCTAGGCATTCTAGTTTAACACAATTTCGGTTTCCTTCTCATTTGGATTTTCAAGCTTATGATTATGATTCTCAAAGTGGATCAAGTTCCAAGTTATCAACCATTCCTAAATAAAAGTGACCGAAGCTTCTTATTTCAGCAAAGGGTTCATTATACACAATCGGATTTACATTTTACATCTAGAGTTATTCTAGGTAATGTATATTACTATAATCTCTTCATGATATTATCCTTTTCTATGATTTTGATTTAATGTGCTATAATCCTCGATTTTATCTCTCTGTGTGATTTTGAGTTAATGTAGTCATCTATGCAATATTTTATAAATATTGGTGTTCCGATTATAGTATAGTTTTTTATGTTGGGTTTTAGTTCAAAAAATAGTTTCATAAACTAGAAAATATGTCAATGGAAGATTTTAACTATTGAAATAACATAAACAATTTATACCCACCAAGGATCTTCCTGCAACTTATAGAAATATTAAAATACCAACCAAAGAAGAGGTGAAGAAATAACAACCTTTGTAATTCTTTGGGTCCTCTTGGGAGGCTTGGAAGTTGGTGAAGAATGTTGATGTAGAATGCTAGTTCTTTTAGTGATACACTTAAGTTTTGAACCAAACCCAAGTATGGTTCACAAAAAAGAAAAATCCAAGCATCATATCTTCAAGTGTTCAAAGCAAGAGAAGGGAAGAGGAGAGGGAAGAATACTCTCGGCCATTAGCAAGAAGAATGGGGCAAAGCATTCAAGAATGCAAGCCTCGTTATATAGTGTCTTAATGTGAAGTCTTTAACCATTAAGTCCTTCAACATTAGACAAACATGTCCCCATGTCGTTAGCATGTCCAAGCATGCGTCTAAAGCATGATTTCTTTTTAATAAGTTAAGTGAAAGCCCATGTTCCTTCTTTATCACCAACTTTCGGCCAAGGTGATGAAAAAGAGAAGATTAAGTTTAAATCTTATAAACTCAAAGTTTATAAAATATAAACTTTTTCTTTAGGAAAAAAGACAAAAGGATTCAACTATTACAAAAGTTTGTATCTGACTTATAAATCATAGTATTATGTTACTTATTTCCTATAAATAAATAATTTCCGTTTTAATTATAAAAGTTTTATTGAATATTTATTAAAATCAATTTCTAATAAATAATCAATTGTATCAATCTGTTGTTAGTGTGACCCATTAGTATCATATGTTATTTAGCAATATAACTTTAATATGACTCTTGATCATATTAGACCTTTCAATCTCCTACTTGTGCAAGACTCATATTTAGACTGACATAGACAGTGATGAATGTCTAGCAACATTTCACTGCCCCTAAGACCACACTACTGTTTATGCCATTCTATCAACGCGCAATTCCCAAAAACCTCAAAGCTACAATTGGTGTGTAAGGTAAGTTTATCAGTTATCCTTTTGTTACAGACATCATGTTCAACATGAGATTCAGATCGCGATCAATCTCATTAGTTATTCAACTTTTGGTAAGGCGCCTTAGATGTCTAACTCTCAACACATAAGAGGAACAAATCCTATCTTGACTACATAAGCCAAGAATAGTTCACACCATACCTGAAAATGGATTTTATAACTGCCCATTTAAGGAAAAACATTTGACCATATTGAAGCATAATACTCCCTACACTTAAGTCCCACTATGTATCTCAGGTGTTAAGGATAAAAAGATAGTACCTTTTAATCAAGTATCATTCATGATAGTGATCCATGAGATGATCTTGATGCGGGTCAGTTCAATACAAGTTCTCTGACAACTATGTATGAAACTTGGTTACAACCACTTTCCTACTTTCATCTAGTAAGAGTCAACCAATCCAATTCATATTAGTCTTAGTTTATAATTGTTCCCACAATTATAACCGACTATGAAGCTTTAGAATAATAACATTATTCATGGATTAAACATGTTAATATAGAAGACAAGAAGTATTAATGTGATGACATATACCAATATATCATAACATTATCTAATAGTTGTTGTTATAAGCATACAATATCCAAATACTAAATCCAAATCAAAAATCCATTTATGATAAATTAAGTCTTATAGCTGAAGTGTGACCATTCATACTTAGCTCAAATCAATGACTTTATCTATGGATCTAACAAAATTTAATTTGTGTGAATTCTATGAATACTATTATCTCCATACTTAAGTTTACTCTAAGTATATAGAAAAATATCTTAGAGAATATTATTGGTGTTCTTTCGTGTCATAGAGTCTCTTATCTAGATTAAGTATACTCTCGAAGTCACAAATATTTCTATGTGATCCTTGAATGGCAGAAATCAACATAGTGTTTTTTCAATGATCCCATTCATCCAATCAAATTTGAATTCAACTTCTAAAGTAATATATTATTATTTTGTAGTATATTCTGTCATTATGTTTTTCTTCGACCTCATTCCAAAAAAAACTTACCTTTCATTCCATAATGAAGTAATAATCCAATTATAATTCATAATTATTTATATCTATTTTGCAATTAATATCTTGTGTAGCTCTTTCGATAAAGATACTTTCTAAACTGATTATTTCATATGCATTCTCTTAGTTCTTCTAAAGAACACTTAGAATGCTCTTTTAATCATCTAGTGACTTAACCAACTATTCAATTAATATCCTATGACATGCTTACAACATGATCAAATACCATGTCCTATGCATAATATGGCGTACATGATGAATTTATTTGCCAAGCAAATAGAATATAAATCATTTCATCTAGTTCAAGCCTATGAGCTATGTACTTTTGAGGCTAGTTCAAAGTAGTGCCATATGACAATGCCAAGAATTCTCCAAAGAATCTTGTGTCTTGATCCCTTTCAAGATATTTCCAATATATGTATAAGGACATGAAACTTTTAACATTCATTTTATCTATCCCTTATATATTTTATATTCCAAGAATGTATCTTCTTCTTCTAAAGTCTTTCATTTTAGAAACACTTTCCGAGTCAAGGTGAAAACGACCTTGCTTAGTCAAATTGTGATTTCAAATGATTAAGTATGTCTTATTCATACAAGATTAGGAATTTCACTATGCTCCCACTAGTTATTAGTAAAAACACATGTTCTATTTATTTTGATTAAAAACATACCTTGTGGTTTACATAAAATGTTGATTGCAAAATTGAGATGTTTGCTTTATATCCACAAGTCGATCTCAAGCTCTACACATCTTGTTAGGATAACTTGGATTAAGAAAACCTCCAGGCTAATCTATATAGATATCTTCCAGTAGATGTTTATTAAGAAATGGTGTCTTTCTTGAAATTTATTTACTATATCTCATATTAAGAATATGAATTTATAGCAAACAATATCCTTGTTTATCTAATCATAGCTACCTGTGCAAAAAGGTTTGATCATAGTCAATGTCATGATTATGATGAGGACCATAGTCAATGACATGAGTATGAGAAAATCGTTTTACTATAAATCTTGCTTTAGATGTGTATGGTTATCCATATAATTTATTCTTTCTAGAAGAATCATTTACTCTTTCTAGCCTTGCTATAGGGAGAAATTTTATTCAAGCCTATACTTGATTCTCATACATGCATTACATCTCATGCTCATGAGTCTAAGTCTTTTATCAGATTCGAGATCTGACATGAGATCTTGGTATTTGATGGATTTTCCAGAAACCATCAATAAAACATCATTAATGAGAGATTCCACATTTCTCAAGTCATAGATGAATTCTACCATTAATGCGAACAATTTGTGTTTGTGAATAGCTATTATTCAAGTTTAACAATCGTTGTTAAAACTAGTGCCAACTATTACTACATAAGGTTATGGTTATTTAGTTGCTTCAAGTTCCATGTACCTCCCACCTGCTTTGTCATTAGAAGCTTGCTTTCTACTAACTTAGCTTTCACATGAATAAGAGTCCTTATTCTTGGCGGGATTGCATATAATAATCTAATACAGATTTAGAGTATTATAAAAATATATGTTTAGTAGATTTTGGGTTTAGAAGCTTTAGTCCAACATCAGCTTCAAATCCATAAAACATTAAGTAAGATGAGGATGGAGCCTTTCCATACTTAATCTTATAAAATGTTTAGTCTACTTATTAGTTGGTATTTGTATTAAATATACAATTAATAGTGATTGAAGTATTATCCCAAAAATATTAAAGGAGGATATTTCTACCGCTTATAAAGTAAAGCATACCAAGTAAGAGTTAATTCATCATTTATTATCATTAATGCCTTAGATGGATCTTACGGGTTTCTATCTCAACTTTTTAAACCTTCAACAAGATTTCACAATTATGCTTTACCATGTAAAATATAATTAAAACTACTATAGTTGATAACAAAGTTGATTTGGTATCTTCTGCTTAATCTCAAACATTCATTAATAAGGAAATCATACACCAAAGTGTATAGTTCCTTAATTAGTTTCTCTACACCTTAGTGAAAATATTATTAGGATTCCTTTACATATAAATAAGGCTCACATATTTCAAATAAACTACATTATTTTCCTTCAAAGATCTCTTTCTTGAAGTTGGAATATGTGAATGTAGTTTATATAATAAAGATAATAATGTCAAAGATGCGTTTGATTTAAGGTAAGTTTAAGTCAAAAGGTGCTTGCATACAGAACTTAATTTTATTTACAAAATGTTGATATTTACTTTACAATTCTATTAAGAGATATAGTCTCATAAATAGAAGTTAATCATTTCAGAATATGAATATTATCGTTATGAAAAACAATTAAGTTATCAAACATTTGAATAAAATAACTGAGACATAAATTTAGACATGCTAAATTAAAACATACATTGTTCCAAAACAAATATTGTTTTACATTACAAGTAATTTATGTTCTAAGCATAAATAATAAACTAAACTCCTAGATTATAGCTGCAACTTGATTGTGCTCAGCTTGGTTACTCTTCAATAAATATTTGCAAGCCATTTACAAATATTAGATTAACATTTAAGTACCAAGTACCTAAGTGTTATATGAAAATTATGAGTTCTATCTAATAGATACTAGAAGTACTAGTCTTTTCCAGACGTTCTTTCCAAATAAGAAGAGTAAATCCTCTTCCATTGTCCAGTTTCTTCAGAAAATAAACAAAATCCATCTATGTGGGCTTTAGTAGATTTCTTGGGCTTAAAGGTGTTTAGTCCATAAAACATGGGCCTCTTAGATCACACTAGGTGACTCTTTTGGCCTTGCATTATTCCAATGTTTAAACTAGATTTAAATAAAATATCATTGTATTTATTGGAATATTGCTTGACCTGTTATATCATCAGATATATGTTTAAATTACCCAAGACTTCCTAGATGTCATGAATAACTATTCCTAGATTTATGTTAAAATCATCTTAGGCATCACAATCGATGCCTTTAGTAGGTATCATGTTCAGGTTTAATTTCTCGAAGCAAATAGTTTCAGACTAAGACCTTTAACTGTATATAATTTTATATCTCTCATGAGATTTTCTCTTAAGACATGAACCCATTCATTGAAATTGTATTGTTTCATTTAATCATTAAAGAAAATGACAATTCATGATAATGAGAATGGATTATTTAACTACAAAATTTTAACAAAATTTATTTAGTATTTTCAATTTTAATAAATAATTAATAACCTTTAAGTTTCCAAAAACATTAAGTTTTATCTTCTTGTAATGTATTACTAATATTGGGTTTGCTTATTTGGTGACTTATAGATTTAATTTTAGAAGTTGATTTGTTGACTAATGACATGATCTTGTACTACATTAGTATAATATAACTCGATATGTTAGTATTCTAGATACTCTTATATGACTTTGATTTATATAAATCTATGGATTATCGGTTTAATTTTTCGATCTGGTATTTAATCGAATCTCTTGTATGTTGTAAATCTTTATAGTGTTACTAATGTTTGATGTTTGTAGTTAATTTAAGTTTGTTCGTTTCATATTCATCAAAATAAAGCACTAAAAAGGTCACAAAAGGGTTCGTTCTACACAATCAGATTCTGATTATATACATGATCAATCTCCACTTTGCAAAACATGAACTTGATAATTCCACTGAAGTCTACATGTTCTAGAATGTTTTATGTGATATTCTAATTCTTCTATGAAGTATAATGTATGTTTTTAGTATATTTATATTTATTCTGATTTATAATGTACGTTTTACTTGAATATTCTTTATATTTGGATTGATATTTATTTTATATTTATTGATTGTTATTATGCTATATTTTAACTATTCTAATTATTATAATGTATGTTCTAGTAAAAAAACTCTACATGTTTTGAAATGTTATTTCATGATATTCTTGTTATTCTATGAATTGAAATGTATGTTTTAATATAAAATTCTATATATTATGCTTGCTATTATGTGTTATTGTAAAAGCTTAAAACCCTAGAAAGCAGAATAACCAAGCTCGATTTTCGTCTCTTTTTGAATCAACATGTTTTTTGTGATTATAAATTGTTTTACATTTCATCACGATAAAACACTAAATGAGCATAGAAATGACTTAATCTGTAGATTCATATTCATATTATATACCTGATCCTTCCCCACTTCACAAAAAGGTATTAATTTTGTCTACATTTCAACTATAAGTTGGTAATAAAATTATTCAGATTTATGTTGTTTGGGTTTGTGATGTATAAATCAACAACAACTAAAGAAGTTTTATTATACATGCTCTTGAATTATCTTCAATTTTGGTTATAATTATTCAACGATTATGATTGATGAAGCCTTTTTTTTTGTGAAATAGTGTATTGTAGCTAGGTTTAGCAATGAATTTATAACATCATATAATTTTCTTTCTAGATTTTCTAAGATGTTATAGGTTTATGAACTTAATTTGATCTCGTATGTTAATGTTATTTTGTTTATTAGTTGAATATTCTAGAAAACTTTATTATATTATATGATATAGTATTTTAGAACATTGAAGTCTATTTGTTTATGATTTCTTTAGATTTTATTATAAAGGTTTATTGTATGTAGGTTTAGCTATGAATTTTAGAATTTTATAAGATGTTACATGTGTTTGAACCATAATATAATCTTGGATATTATTGTTATTTTGCTGATTAGTCGGAAATTTAAGAAAACTTTAATAAACTGTTGGTTCATAAGTTGTTATTCTAGGTATTCAAATATGATGTCATGTGTTACTTTATAACTTTAATTTAATACCAAATAGTTGAGGATAAATGATTCAAATAAAGTTCTTAAACAAATTAACATTGCGATTTCATTGAATATCATATATGAGTTATTTTAAGCATTATGTTAATAAATTATATTCTGGTATAAATTTAGTAAAAAGGTTTTTTCAGTTTTGATATTCTATGTATTCTTATTAGTATAATCTTTGTTGAAATGTTATTGCATTATTAATTTGGATGACGCAATCCATATAGAGTGATACATGTTTTTCTATCTGAATATTCTGATTTTGCCTAAATTATATGATAAGAACCTTTTGGTGAAGTAATGTGTAATATTCTAAGAGTATTTGATATACTATGAAGTTATGTGAAATATTGTAAAATTATGTGTCATATTCTAATTTCAAACATTTTTATTTTGTTGGAAACAACTTTCTTCCAACCTTTTTATTAAGTAATACGTAATATATTATTTTAGACGATCTGATTTTATTGGAAACAACTTGCTTTGAACAATTTTATTTAAATAAAGTGTAATATATGATTTTGGACATTCTAATTTTGTTGGAAACAACATGTTTTGAAAATTTTCCTTAATTTCTTATTTTTATCCTAGTTTTATTGTTGTAACACAAATGTGGTTTATTTTTTTTATACAGATGAGTTGATGAAATTACCAAATGAATGGAAAAATGAGTTTTTTATCCTAGAGGAAAGAATATACAACAACGTCTATCATCAAAAACTGATAAAGGAAAAAAAAAATGTAGTTCATGGTACCTCGTCTGATAGTTCATCAACTGATTGAAGACATGCCAAGAGAATATGAAACAAGCATATATGACAGTATATGTGTAATTTTAGAATATAAGATGTATAATCTTGATATTTAATTTGTGTTATGTGTTTTAAATAATAATAGATTCAATGTTATCGTTTAAGTAATGTAGTGTTAGAAATATCTTTCCACATATCACATGAGTTTAAAATTAAAGTTTATGTGTATAGTATTATATTAGAGTAATATTCTTTGTTTTGTGTTATAATAAGTTGATGTATAATAGTCTAATACAATAATATTATATGTTCGATGTTTTGATAAATACATATTTCGAATATTCTAATATCCTAATGTTCTCGGTTTCAATTGTATAACTCGATTTATTATTAGAAAATAATGTGTATATGTAGAATATTTTACTAGAATAAATGTTATATGTTATCTGTTTTCCAAAAGTTATATATAAAATACTCTAAAAGAATAATGTTGTAGGATATTCTAAGTTGTATGTAGAGTATTTTGATAGAATAATACCTAATTAAATTTAGGCTTATGGAGTACTCATTGATATTTTATTATTCTTGTTATTCTAACTATTGAATATTTAATATTGTGTTAAGATGTAATATTCTGAAACTATGTATGATATTTTGATATCAAAGTGTAATATTATAATATCTTGTAATGTATAAAATGAAATTATATTATGTAAGATTCTAATATTATAAATTTGTATTTGAAAACTTGATAGTATACATATTTTAATTTGATGAGTTAGATGTTCTTTTGTCATAAACTACTTGCTTTAATCATTTTATTCATGTAATGTGTGATATTCTAATTGTATTTGACATAAATGATGTAATATGAAATATTCTAAAATTATGTGTCATATTATCATTTTACAAATTCTGATTGATTTTGTTGGAAACAAATTGTTTCGACTATTTTTGTTAAATAATATGTAATATATGATTTTAGACAGTCTTCATTTGTTGGAAATAGCTTGTTTTGAACTTTTTTGTTAAGTATTGTGATAATACTTTATTAACAATGAGGTAATACGAAAATATTCTGAAATTACGTGTCATAATTTGATTTTAGAATATGTAATATTCTGAAATTAAAAATTAATGTTACAAGAATGTTGTTGGTTTGATGATTAATGTGTTGTTTATTAACGTATAATTTTCATAATATTGGTGATCTTTGAATATCTTTCGCATATTATCTGAGTTTAAAATTAAGTTTTCATGTATAATATTCTATTAGAATAATGTTATGGGTTGTGTGTATGGCGTTGATAATCCAGTAAAATAATGCTTTTGGTTTTTGTTAAATAATTTGATATATAACATGAAAATAATGTGTATATATAGAATATTCTAATAGAACAATGCCTAATTAAATTTACACTTTTTTAATACTCATTAATATGTTATTCTAGTTATTCTAAATTTGAAATATTAATATTGTGTTGTTGATATGTAATATTATGAAATTGTGTGTAATATTCAAAAATATTGTTGTAATGCGTAAAATAAACTTATACTATTGTATGATTATAATACTATATGTAATATTATGATAGTATTATGTAATATTGTAAGTGTGCGATTTATAGTGTTATAAGAATATCTAAAATAATTTATAAGAAAACAAAACAATTTATAGAAAATGAAATTTTCTTATGTTAGTGTGTAATATTATGAAATACATATATTATTATTCTTATATTAATGTGGAATATTCTAAAATTTTGCTATAAAGTGTAATATTGTAATATAATATATAATATTCTTATCCAAATTATTTGAAAAATTATTCTTGAAACAAATATTTTAGGAAAAATATCAAAATCACCTCTAAAAGTTGAAATGTATTCTTGAAACCTAATAGTTTGATAACTAAATTTCAAGTTTGTACCATAAAAAATCTATCTGAAGCTTACACTGTTAGATAAAAAGAGGAATGATGGATTTCAAAAGGCTCTTAAAAATTTATAATTAGATAACATTGCACCATAATCCATAAAAATCTATTACATGTTTGTAGCATATAAGATCTATTAAATATTCATTAATCTCAGCACTTGAGAATTTATAGTTTGAAATATTCTAGTTTCTTGGAAGTTGGGATTCATTAACTAAAAGTATCTACAACAAAGAATGAAAGAACTATTAGAATTAAGCAAGGATTATACAAATATTCGAAATTCAAGTCAACATGTTATAGTAATGTAACTGATGATACAACAAAATAATGTTGTAATGTAATCGATTATAAAACAATCAATGAAAAAAATTTAAGCGAAAAATCCTATGTCTAATAATATTTTATTAAGTACAACCCTTACTACACATCAATTAGACCAGTCCATATTGTTAAGAAAATACGTCTCCAACTTTTATGCTTGAATAATTTTTTTAATGCAATTGTGGTAATGATAATATTCTAGAAATAGGTATAAGAGAAACCAATTTTTTCTTTGGTACAACCCCTTTTCCTAAAAGTTAACAAGAGCATATTAAAAAAATGCTAAAAAAACCATGAACTTAATGTGTCTAGAGAAAAAAAACATATGTTTTGCAAAAATATGGTAAATTTAATAAGAATAGTCAATATGGTATTATTTTACATTAATTGTGACCAATACTTTAAGGTAGTGTTCGGTATGTGGTATAGAACTGAATTGGACAGTACAAAATCAATTTATAGGGTGTTAGGAAAACATGGAACAAAAAGTCAATGGGACAAAATCTAGAATCAGTAATGTTAGTCCCACCCAAAATGGTGGAACTGACTTGGACAAAAAGTCATAATGCTTACAAGGACCAAAATACCCTCATCTCCTATATCTTCTTGTGCAAATAGTAAATCTGAACAAACTCTTAATTTTTTATCCACCGCCTCTGTTGATAGATCTCTTTCGTTCATCTACTAATTTCATTTATCTTGTTTCTCTACATCCAGGTCTAGTAAACTGGTATTGATTTTTATTGCATCTCAATCTTTTCGTCTAATTAAACTTCTTGGAAACCTCGAAGATTTTTTTTCCTTGAGCACTCATATGCTTAGGTATTATAGATAACGAATGTTATTATTTACTGAAAACTTGTTTAAATGGAGTCGAACTCCAAAATATCGATTTAGGTTTTGAAAGTGGGCGATCTAGTTTTTACAAAAGAATCAATTATACGAAAAAGGATGCGGGTTAGGTTTTTACAATTGATCTTCTTCTGCAATTGGTGGTTGCTTTGGGATTTATTGTAAAATCGTCATAACCTTCTACGGTTTTTTTTAATCCTCAAGTCACACACTTTGCAATTTTGTGATGATTTAAAAAAAACTTGGGATTGGCCAATTGGATTATATGAACAACTCATCTATTATATTTTTGACAGCACACCTCTCGATATGTATTTTTTTGACAACCCATTATTTTTATTTCTTCGAATTTATTGCTGAATCCAAACAGTTTGTATCTTAAAACTCACTGTTGTTAATATATATATATATATATATATATATATATATATATATATATATATATATATATATATATATTGTTAGAATATATGTTCCATCGCTTCATTTTATGTTTGATTGACATCTGGTTAACAATCAAGTTGAATTAGCAAAGTAGCCAACAGATCAAAATAAGGATTTCAATCTAAATACTTATGTTAAAAAAATAGTTATCCTTAAAGTGTTGTTTATTATTTTATATTATTTCATCTCAAAGACAATACGGTAATTTTAATATTTTATTCTTGTTCTGCCGTTGTTCTACCAAACGTTAGATAAACAATTTATTTTGTTCGGTTATGTTCTGTCCAATTCAATCCACTTTTGTCCCATTATCAAACACTGCCTAAAAGGATAATTCTATTCTTAAAGATGAATTTCGTCATGGAAGGAAGGAGTGATACATCTGACTCTTTGTTTGTTCGGGACTTTCATCAAACATATAGAGTGCATGTATAATTTAAGAGTAATAATAATTAGTTTCTACATACCTTGTCAATTTTACATAACATATGCTTGAGAAGTGCTGAAAATCGAAACTAGAAAGTGCTCAAAGTCAAACCTTGATAAATTACATAAATCACAAATCTGATAAATAGAATTCAGATCTTGAAAGTGCCCAAAATGGATCTCAAACAACTAAATAAATATGCTTTGATATATAATTGCTAAAATTGAATATTAGAGAACAAAAAATATCTGTCATTGTTGAAAATCAATGATAATGATGCTAAAATTCGATAATAATCTTATAATAACTTGTTGATGTTGATATATTTTATTTGATGAAACATATTTGTTGAAAACTAACATATATCTGATGATCACTTCTAGTTGATGAAGTATATGGTTGAAGAATGTAAAGATGAAGTCACAAAACAATAAAAACGTGATTTTGATACCTGAACATTTGAAAATAGATGATAATTGATCGTTCAACGAAAAACCCGATCCAATAGCTTCAATTTTGATATTTGTGATAAGATCCTATATACTTGGTCGAAGATTTGAAGATTAAATGCAATGATGATTTGATTACGTTAACTATAGTAGTAAATTTGATGCAAGAACCGATTATGATATCTTTAAGCTAAAAATGACTAATTTGTCCCTAAGTAACTAATCAGACACATTAACTAGCCTTAATTACGTTTTTTTAAGAACCATATGATGATTTTTGATCAAAGGCTGAAATGTTGTCCCCTTGTATCACAAAACAGTATTAGTCTCAAATAAACCTCTACCTATATATATATATATATATATATATATATATATATATATATATATATATATATATATATATATATATATATATATATATGGTTTTCAGCAATCCACATCACTATCAATTTATTTTTTTCTATCTTTTTCGTATGACCATATTTCATTTGACTTCATTATATATATGTAAGAATTTGGTAAATGTAAAATTTAATTGATACAATAATAGACTACAAAATCTACTTGAGATGCATTATCTTGTTGTTTCCCAATTGGTTAATAATCAATGAAAAATATGGATATGATCATTTCCAAGTTATGTAATAGGCTTGTATTGTAGATCTATTTGAAGCCACCTGATTAATATGATTTATTATTTTGGTTATTTACATGCTCATTGTTTAATAGTTTTATTTTATAAACAATACAAAGAATCTATACACTTCACATTTATTTATTTGTTATTGATATATTTTCAATAAAGGCATGCGATTTATTCTTAAAGTAAACTAATTAATACAATACACCGTTAAAAGTGACATTTTTTGTGAAAATTAATTTACAAACAACTTAAATGTTTGAGTTTATGTGTTTATTATTGCGGATATTAACCGACCCAAAGGTATGTTCATATTTGGATAGATAAACACTTATATGATAGTAAAAAGGGCAACAACTTTTCAGGTTACATGTCATTATTAAGTCAATCAAAAGAGGATCTTTTAATTGACATGATTTATCATTAATGTTTATTATTAAATTGTATGGTTTATGTGTTTATTAATGCGTGTATTAGTCGACCCAAATTTTGGTTGATATTTGGCAGGATAAACAAATATAAGATAGTAAACACGCGACAATTTTCAGGTTACATGTTATTTTAAGTCAGTCCAAAGAGGAACTTTTAATCGACATGATTTTTTGTCGATGTTTATTATTAAGCTCTATGGTTTATGTGTTAATTAATGTGGATATCAATCGACTCAAATGTAGGTTAATACTTGGTTGGATACACACATATGAGGTGATAAACATGTGACAATTATTTTGGTTCCATGTGATTAATAAGTCAATCTAAAGAGGGGCTTATTAATTACATTAATTATTGTCAATGTTTTATCACTAAAACGTGAATATCCGGTGCAAATTAATATTACTGTCCAAAGACTTAATATTAGTGTTGTGCTGATACCTTGTAAAATGTCATATATTGAATTTATTGATTATGGTTTGTGAATTAATGAGCATAAATTTAAGATTAGTTATGTTCTCAAAACAACAAATCTAATTTTTTTCATTATATCTGCCAAAGTTTATCACTTTCATATGATTAATGAGACTAACTTTAAGGAATGGAATTGTTAGTTCTTAGTTTCATGGATATTGAACTTACATTTTTGACAAAGCAACATTCTTTGTGGATGTTGATTTAGGGAGAAGCAACGTAAAGAAAAAACATTGTCCATAAGAAGGAATCAATCTTGGTTCCTATTATTGCCTTCGATAGTATGCAACTTATAAATTAACGACCAACAATATTATTCGTTCTCCTATTCAGAATGAACAAAATCAGCAACCTCAACTTAGGATATCCCATCTGTGGTATCTCAAGTTTCATCAATTTGTTATGTCGTTTGGTTTTAAGGTAAATACAATAGATGATTGTGTGTATCACAAAAGCAATGAAAGTAAACATATCTCTCTGGTTTTGTATGTTGATTACATATTGCTTGCCATCAATAGATTAAGGTATTCTTAAATGAAGGATCTTGGGGAAGCCAATTTTGTTTTAGTAATCCCGATTCAATGAGACAAATCTTGTGGAATTCTAGGAATATCACATAAGAGCTACATCGATAAGATCCTTGAAAAATTTTGTGACAACCAGGAAATTTTGATCAAAAGAT
Organism: Lactuca sativa; assembly: GCF_002870075.4. Classification (NCBI taxonomy): domain Eukaryota; kingdom Viridiplantae; phylum Streptophyta; class Magnoliopsida; order Asterales; family Asteraceae; genus Lactuca; species Lactuca sativa. The sequence continues at coordinate 145,814,387 of NC_056631.2, forward strand.
AGTGTATCTATAGATAGTACAAAACCACATCACATCATTGTTGTAATAGACATTTGAGAATTTAATGAGAAGGAAACAAGTTTCTAGAGATTTCAATTCATATAAAAGATGTTTAAGCTGGGATTAAGAAATTAGAAATCTTAAAGATGCTTCAGAATTGTCAAATGTGGACCCAGAAGCCCTTACGACTAGAAGCCTCGCAACCGAGAACCTAGTTCTCGGCCATAAGGAACGACGCCTCACTAGCACTAAGAACCGAGAACCACCTTCTCGGTCTATGGATATCGGTTGGGTGCAATACTCGAGAATTTGACTTCATGACAAGACCAATCAACTTTAAACTCCTTTACCCAACGTACCTCCATGTTGGTCAAGCAAATTGCCATCGTATTCACATGCAAAACATCCAATTAACCCAAAACAACTTTACAACCTTTTATCCACCAAGCATCCATGCAAAACACACAATTAACTACACACAACTTTACATCCTTTTAACCCCCATACTTCCATGTTGAACATCCAAATACCCCCTGGTCTCCATGTAAGGCATGTAGCTAACCAACAAATAACTAGGAAGGAATCTCTTCCCTCTATATATACCTTAGCCGAGAGGCCATTTACCCACACCCAAAAGACAAATTCTCTTCCATTTTCCACTTCTCTCTCAAAGAAAAGCTTGAGTCTCTAAGAGTTTCTTCTCCATCTTTCGATTTTCAGGTTTTAGGTAAGATGTTTCATGAACTTCTAGTTTTTCTATGAAGTTTTATTTTGATTCCATCATTTTGACACACATTTTCATGTGTTAAACTTACTATGATACGAACACCTCCAAGAAGCTCTTCAAGATCATCATCTCCAACTTAGGATCGAAATCTCCATCTCCCCACTTCAAAACATCCACAAAAGCTAACTCAAGCTGAGTTCATACCCCCACATTTTCAAGTTTTTAGGGGGGGGGGGGGGGGATACAATTACTACTTTTATATATGGTTATATAAATGTACTTAACAAAAAAACATGTTAAACTATAATGGGTATAGTTTAAGGAACATACATACTATTTCAATATGTTCGGGATGATGGGCTTGAACCAAAAGAACATCCTATGTGCTCATGCAAACCCTAATGATTGGATCTAGGTTTCTCTATTGTACATGCAATTCATCCAAGACTTTCAAACCCTAGATCTAGTGTATATAAACAAAATTAACATAACAAAGCAGATCTAGATGTTTACCTTGTTGTTGATTCAAGATCTTGAAGCCTTGAGAACTTTAGCACCTCAAGTGTTGTGCCTCTAATGAATCACAAACACCAATAGAAATTAGAGGAAACAAGAGAGATAGGGGAGAGGAGAATTTTGGCTCTACGACTTCTAGGGTTCAAGTGGCCGAAATTCCCATGCCCAAGGGTCCTTTATTTAGGTGTAGGAATTAGGGTTTCAATCATTATCTTATCTGGTTATTTAGCCACCAAGCAGCCCATAAGATAATTCTAGAATCCCTATCATGGACGAATTCTTAAGGCTATATCCCTATAATTCGTGCACCCTATCTATTAGGGTTTCCTTGCCCAACTTTGTAACTATCACATAATTACAGTTCAGTCCCCTTAGTTCAATTAACTTCCTTTTGATCACAAAATTAATTCTTAATTAATTCTTGACCAATGTTAATTAAACAAATATGATTTGTCTTTTAATATGTTAGTCTTATAATATATTAATAAACCAAAATCACCTCTTTCTATATTATTCCTCCAGTCAAGTTGCTTTAGTGAAGCAACCCAAAAGGACCATGCACAACCAGGTCAAGTACATACCAAATATAGTTATGGACTTAGACACTAATCCAACAGTCTCGCACTTGGATAAGTCTAATAACTATAAATGCAAATGTAACTTCTGGATCCGATTTGCAATCGCAGTTCTGAAAACTCTTGATCTTATCAATAACCGGTCCTTAAGATAAGGGATCGTATAATCCTCTATTCTACATATCGTGCAGACAATTACATGGAACATAGTCATACTTATTGTCCAGCAGTCTGTTTCTCGATATCAGATTCGTTTGACATAGAACTTAATTGGACACATCAATTCAGTCCTGACCGGGACTGGCGCATAATTCAAACCAAATCATCGAGGGGCCCTGATACCGCTTTTACCCTCCTAGAATAAAAGGAATAGATAAACTTTGACTTATATTCATTTACCATTCACTAATTAAATCATACACAACAATGTGATTTATAACATCAATTTACTAATGTGTTTACGCATTATCAATGCACAACCAATTAGCAAATAATAAACCATATATCTAGGTTTTAAGACCATATGATATTATCGTCTTGCAATCACTCATGATAAATTCCATGAACTGATTCCAGCAAGCGTGGGTTTATTTCAATGCTCAAATCAAGTTCATAAGCACTCATGAACATTGTAGCAAACTTTTGCTATGTCTAATACACTTTATTCAATCTACACACCAATTCATGACAATCTTCATTCATATATACTTCCAACATATGAACAACTGTGGACTGTTCGAATAATCTTATTATTCAGGAACTCAAAACATGAAAAATGAAACAATAGGTAAAAAATTAACATAAGACATTAACATTACTAATAAATAATACTCTTTTATTAAACCATCAAATGTTAATTACAATTTATCCATTACACGTTTCTAAACTATCTAATCTAAACTAATATCGTCCTTCAGCCCGATGCTCCTAGCGTACTGCAAGTGTTTAACCCTACTCAGTCCCTTCGTAAGCGGATCTGCTAGGTTATCCTCCGACGATACTCTCTTTACTACGAGGAGTCATTCTTCCACCCGATGTCGAATAAAGTGATATTTTCTGTCGATATATTGAGATCTGCTATGATCCTCGGTTCCTTTGTCAAGGCAACCGCCCCTTCATTATCACAGAAAATTTCCATAGGCTCCTATATGGCCGGCACAACTCCAAGGTCTCCAATGAAGTTCTTCAACCAGATTGCCTCCTTTGATGCTTCGTTCGCTACAATGTACTCTGATTCGCACGTTGAATCAGCTACGGTCTCTTGCTTGGAACTTTTCCATGTCACTGGTCCTCCATTTAGGGTAAAGACCCAGCCCGACTGCGAACAGTAGTTGTACCTGTCGGTCTGAAAACTGGCATCACTGTACCCTCGCACTTTTAAGTCATCACTCCCACCGAGGACTAGAAACCATTCATTCGTCCTTCGAAGGTACTTAAGAATATTCTTGACTGTGGTCCAATGCGCTTTGCCAGGGTTCCCTTGATATCTGTTGACCATGCTTAAAGCGAAGGCCACATCAGGGCGAGTACAAGTCATAACATACATAATCGAGCGAACTAGGGAAGCGTATGGTACTCGGCTCATTTATGCTATTTCGACTTCGGTACTCGGACTTCGAGTCTTACTCAACTTGGCATTACTTTGGATTGGTAACTCTACCTTCTTTGAATTCTCCATACTAGAACGCTTTAGTACCTTGTCTAAGTAAGTATTTTGACTAAGTCCTATTAGTCTCTTACTTCTATTTGTCACTATCCTTATTCCTAGAATATAGGTAGCCTCTTCGAGGTCCGTCATAGCGAAACACTTCCCGAGCCAGGAATTAACCTCCTGCAATGTTGAGATGTCATTTCCTATAAGTAGTATATCATCGACATACAATACGAGGAAGCTTACAATACTCCCACTGGCTTTGACATATACACATGATTCATCCTCGCTTCGTAGAAAACTAAATTCTTTGAGTTTCTCATCGAAACAAAGATTCCATCTGTGAGACGCTTGTTTTAATCCATAAATGGACTTCTCAAGCTTACACACTCTATCAGAATGCTTCTCATTAACAAAGCCCTCTGGTTGAGCCATGTAAACATCCTCATCCAACTTCCCATTAACGAAAACGGTTTTGACATCCATTTGCCATATTTCATAATTATGAAATGCAACTAGGGATGGAAAAAAGCCCCATACCCGATGGGGAACCCGAAACCCGCACCCGTTTTGACCGGGGAATCCCCAAGTTGACTGGGGATGGGGACGGGGATGGGGAATCCTCGAATAAAAAAAGTGGGGAAGGGGATGGGGATGGGGACATCCCTAATCCCCGACCCTGGACCCGCCCACGATATATATTAATATATAAAAGTAATACAAAACATATATTTATAGTACAATTTACAATACATACAATTTTATCCAAGTAACCTAACTCATTAGTAATTTGTGGTTGAAATTATACTTTGTTTTTCTTTTTATCTTATTTAAACTCATGTATGATTTTTTTTTTGTATTTTGTTCATTTATTTTACCTCAAATATCACTCTGATAATTTTTTCTACTTGATTTCTCATGTATATATTTAAATATGGTAGAAAATTTATTTATATTTTTTATGCAATCTATATATTTTTTTATATTTTGTAAAATCTTTAAACTTATGCTGGTAAAATTGAAATTTAGATGTTTTCTTTACATAAATTTTTTCATATTAAAAGAGAAAAAGAAATCCCCGATTCCCCGTTGGGGATCCCCGATCCCCATTAGGGGTGGGGATGGGGGTTTATTTATATTCCCCGGTGGGGATGGGGATGAGGATGGGGATTGGAATGAGGATTCGGGGATGGGGATGGGGATTGGGGTCCCCTGTAAAACCCGCCCCCGTTGCCATCTCTAAATGCAACAATGGCCAAGATCACCCTAATAGAATTATCTTCGCAACCGGTGAGAAGGTTTCATCATAGTCAACTCTGGGAGTTTGAGTGAAACCCTTCGCAACTAATTGCACCTTATAGGTGTGTACATTCCCATCCATGTCAGTCTTCTTCTTGAAGATCCAATTGCACCTGACCTTCTTACGTCCTGGTACATTGTAAACCAAATTCCAAACTTGGTTGTCATACATGGACTGAATCTCGCTGTCCATCACCTCTTTCCATTTTGCAAACTCCGGGCCTGCCATGGCTTCCTTATAGCTGTTAGGTTCATCCAAAATCACTAGTGTACTATCACCAATGAATGTATCCCCTTCGGTAGTAATATGAAAACCATAAAGTTGGGGTTTAACCCTAACTCTTTCGGAACGTCTAAGAGGTAAGGACTCGTCAATTGGTTCAACCGGAGTTTCCTCCTCTGGTTGAGTGCCAGCATGAGAGGTTCCTTCATCGCTCGACTCTTGAAGGTCTTCAAGATCGATTTTCCTCCCACTGTCCCCTTGGCTTCTGAGTTCTCACTCACGGAAAATCCCTCTCCTCGCGATGAAAATAACGTTTTCACTCCGTCTATAGAAGAGATATCCAAAGGACTTCTACGGGTAGCCAATGAAAATACACCGCTCACTACGAGGTTCGAGTTTGTCATGAGTCTCTCGTCTTATGAAAGCCTCGCAACCCCAAACCTTAATATGTGACAACGCAGGAGCTTTCCCTATCCACATCTCGTGAGGTGTTTTGGCAACGTTCTTCATAGGGACTAAGTTAAGGATATGGGCGACAGTCTCTAAGGCATACCCCCAGAATAAGATAGGTAGCGAAGCACGACTCATCATGGAATGAACCATGTCTAGCAAGGTTCGATTATGCCTCTTAGCCACACCATTCAATTGCGGTGTCCTAGGCGGTGTCAATTGCGAAACGATTCTGCATTCCTGGAGGTAGTCATGGAATTCAAGACTTAGGTACTCTCCACCTCGATCGGATCAAAGCATCTTGATTTTCCTGGCCAACTAATTCTCCGCTTCTTGTTTAAACTCTTTGAACTTTTCAAAAGTTTCTGACTTGTGCCTGATCAAGTAGATATATCCATATCTACTATAATCATCGGTAAAAGTCACATAGAAGCGGCTCGCATCCCTTGTGGTGGATCTAAAGGGCCCAAAGATATCGGTATGTATGAGATCCAATAAACCCTCACCCCTTTCACAAGTGCCAATAGAGGGTGAATTTGTCATCTTTCCAAGTAAACAAGACTCGTGCACGTCAGCGTCACTAAGGTCGAATGACTCCAACACTCCATCCTTTTAGAGATGGGCTATACGTCTCTTATTGACATGTCCAAGACGGCAATGCTTCAATATATAGGCAGCCTCTAATCAACACACAACACAACATTTCCTAAGTTATTTACAACCATCGCAGTCTCATATATTCCATTACAAGGCAATGCTTCAAAATATTAAACACTATTAAGATAAGCATAAATAGAACCATTTTCATTATCAAATGAATATCTAAATCCTTGTCTATATAAACCATGAAATGAAATGAAGTTTCTTGACATATCTAGCGAATAGAAACAAGTGTTTAAATCTAAACCTAATCTATTACTAAGAACTAGGGAATAAACTCCAATCTTGGTTACAGGAGACGATCTTCTGTTTGCCATGATTAGATTTATCTTCCCACGCTCCACATCCCTATTTCTTCTTAGTCCCTGCAAATCAAAACATATGTGAAAACCACATCCTGTATCAAGAACCGAAGAAATAGATGCGATGAATCATTAGATTTAATAGTGTAAATATCTGCAAAGGACGCTTGATTTTCACATCCTTGACAGCTTGCAGATATTCTGGGCAGCTTCTTTTCCAATTCCCTATCGTGTGGCATTGGTGGCACTCTGCCTCCTTGGGGTTTGAGTTGGGTTTAGCAGGACCAACTTTCATTCCACTAGAAGAGGTGCCATCTTGGGACTTTCCCTTGTGGTGGCTCTTTGAGGGAGCCTTCCTCTTCTTACCCTTCCCTTTCCTAATAACCAAAACAGGGGCAGCAACAGGAGCGGGAGTTGATGCAATAGACTTATCTTTGAGATTGCTCTCAGCAGTCCTTAGCAAGCCTTGAAGCTTGCACAAGGTGACCTCTTCCTTATTCATGTGGTAGGTCATGCGGAAATGGTTGTAGCAGGGAGGCAATGAGTGAAGGATGATGTCTATTGCCAACTTTTCATCAAAGTTAACATTCAACTTTAGCAGGCGATCAACATATCTCTGCATCTTTTGCAGATGATGTCGATTACCCATTCTAGTAGTGATCATCAAAGTGATGATCTCATACCTTTCTTTCCTCGTGCTTTGGTGGTACCGGTCCAACAAGTCTTGATGCATTTCATAGGGATACACGTCTTCATAGGAATTCTGGAGTTCTGCAGTCATGGTCGCTAGCATGATGCAATGGACTTTCGTAGCATCACGCTCATGGGCCTCAAAGGCCACGATCTCTTTAGAAGAGGCAGTGTTGAGGTTGATTTCCTTCAGCTTCTCATCGAGGACATATTCTTTGTCCTCGTATGGAGTGACCATTCGGATGTTGCGGATCCAATCATTGAAATTGGACCCGTCAAAGATCACTCTCCCACACAAGTTCATGAGTGAGAACGAGTCGGAGGAATTCGAGCCGGAAGCATTGTTGTTGGCGTTCAACATCTAAAAAGCACAAAGTTTGATTAGAAATGAATCCCCAATTAAACACCCAAATGAGAAATTAGGTCTAGGATCCAACAAAATTATTTACAAATTAGAAGAGGGATGCCGTAATCTAACAAGTAAATAATTTGAAGGTATGTGAATGGCGATTCACTAATTCTCCACCATGAAAAACAAAAAAGAGATTAAGTTTTAAATGTATTGAAAACTCCTAGATCTTTTGAGATTCATTGACCTTTTTAATGGCATGTTTAAATCTCAATATGCCCCTTTATTTTGTTACTGGGATGTTGAGGATCACAAAGCGGGTGTGAAGAACCAAGCAAATATACATGGTACCCTTATTGTTACAGTCACCTATTCGATGTGCTGGTTAACCACACACGCTCCATCGAACTGTGAGAAACAATGAGTCACCCTTTGCCACCTTTGTTTAGAACCCAATTAGTGTGTCGGTTAACCACACACGCTCCACTAATGTCTTAGCAAGGGTACAAAGTGTAATTTCATGGAATTGCATCAATTCACTTTTGCCTAGAATAACTAACGTTGGGAATTTTGTAAAAATATTTAGTTAGTTTATATAGATTCATTATACTTTTAATGAGGAAAGGGTTGCCCTATCCTACCCGTTCGACTAACGACCCTCCACCAATCAAGGAAGCGGTGGGTGAGAGTGGACACCCATTAAATGGCCATTTTATAGGCCATAACCTTATACCCCTTTCTAGATCGGCTTCGTGAATGAAGGCTACTAACGGTAACACTAGCATTTAAGTTATACATACATATATATATATATATATATATATATATATATATATATATATATATATATATATTAATTTTATAATTTTATAAAGTATAAGGTTGAATTTTAAACTTGTAAAATTGTAGGGTTTGAAATTTAAATAGTTCAAGTTAAACTTTTAATCAAAAATTTAAATTTCAAAACTTGAGGACAAGTTTTGACCTTTTCAAAACACAAAGGATCAAATAGCAAATAATTTAAATTAAACAATGTCACACCCCAAAACCGGTAACGGCGGAATACGTTTCGGGGTGGAGGACATCATGTACAGTATCATCACAATTGTATAGTAGTAAAAACAAGAAACATGCAACCATTTCATTTACATAGTGAGTTTAATAACAAGTGTGTTCTGTAATGTTCATCAAACACCAAAAGTAATACAAAAAAATAAGAGATGAATCTTGTATGCTCCACCTTCTACAAAATGTTGCACTTGTACCTGTCTATCTTTGACCTGAGGATACAAGTTATTTTGAAAACGAGTATCAGCATAAAGCTGGTGAGTTCATAAAAGTTTTGTGTAAATTTTAGTATAAAATGTATTAGTACAGATAGTGTGAAAAGCTGCAGTTTACATTCGTAAGTAGTAGAAAACTCTAGAAAATCCTATATTTTCCAGAAAATACCTTGTAAGTGAAAGCCTTTAAGTTGCATGTACTTATCTTCATTTAAAACAATTTTTTGTAAAGGTATATTAGTGAGTCACCAATAGGTAGTGTAATAAAAAAAAAGTTATGCCTGATATCGGTAATAGTGGGGCAAACTCCCATAAGAAAAAGATACTTATTTACTTCGGGATTTTAACTTATTCTTTACTGTTTGTATTTTAGTATGAATGTAGTGTATTCCATGTATGCTACAGATAGTGTGAGTAACAGAGTACCCCATGACCTTCCCGGTCATGCATAGTGTAGAGAAGTAGCGGCATTCCTCGGCCTGCACGGCTCGGACTGAGGTTAACAGTCGGGATGTAATAGTGTCTGCCGCGTATAGATCTATACATGTAGCGTCGTCTTCCTGTTGGAAAACTCTGGGCATAGTATGTAGTGAATAGCGTATCTCGTAGTGAGTTAGTGTGTTATTCCTTAATTAGTGCTTTCTCTTGTATTATAGTGTAGTAGTCTTTTGTATAGCTCGTAGTGAGTTCTCTTACTAGTGTGTCGTAGTGTAGTAGTCTTTTGTATAGCTCGTAGTGAGTTCTCTTACTAGTGTGTCGTAGTGTAGTAGTCTTTTGTATAGCTCGTAGTGAGTTCTCTTACTAGTGTGTCGTCTCGTAATAGTGTGTATTATAGTATGTGAAGTAGTGGCAGTAACGAGTAGTAGTGACCTTAACTATACCCATTATGGTTAACTTAGTGTGTGTAATTCTTGGCAATTAAGTAGTGTAGGCATCGAATGAAATGAAAAGGCTCGTAACCAACACTAATGTACGTGATATATAACTAAGAAATCAACGACAGTCGGACGGATAACAGCTACCCTAAGCCCACAATCAAACAAGAACAGGAAATAGGGCGAGCTATTGGTCCTAAGTCCTTCAAGTCTTGCTTATATAAATATATTAGTGTGGTTACATTTTATAAGAAAATTTATTTAATACGAATCTTGTCCAAAGAAAACATTTAGAAAATAGTTCATTTGTCCAAAGTAATTTCGAAAACGCAAAGTTCTTTTATAAGACATAGTGCTAAATCACATGTGATTTGAACTATGGGTAGTGAATCACATGTGATTAATATTCATAAACATGTATATTTGACTTGTATCCCCCCCCCTAAAACATATAAAAGGATTTGAAAGGTTCATTAAAGGGGTATGAACTCACTTTTTATCCTAGGGTTCGAGTGTCAACGGATACCCTGAATGCCAATGGTCCCTATAAATCATGTGATGACACATAATTGAGTTAGAACTTGGGTGTTTCATGCTTAAACATGATGGAAAAAAAACATCCTTAGGGCTCGACATTACTGAGTACAAGTGTCTCATGATCCATACTTAATGATTCATGCAAGTTTAGGGCCAAAAGTGGGCATTTGAGTAAGTGCATGGCATTGAAATTGAGTGTGCGGCTGAGGTGTGCGGCCAGAAGGGTGTGTGAGGCTGCACACAAGTGTGTGCGGCCGTTCAGGGTGTGTGTGCGGCCGTACACAGGAGTGTGTGGCCGTACACTCCTCTTGTGAGTCCATATGGAGTGTTTGCTCTTCACAATAAGGAGATTTGAATGTGTGCTGCCCCCCTCATGAAGGTGTGCGGCCGTACACCTTCAAGGGACTATGAATATGATGAATATGATGAGTTTTAAAGCTTGGGATTCAAGTGTTTACCACTAATAAGTTTGAAGATGAACTAGATCACTAATATGAGGCCTTCAAGGTGTTCTTGGTTGCAGATTTTAAAGAGAGAAAGTAGAGAGAGGGTAAGGAGCATCCAAATGAATGAATGAAGAGGGTATCCATCTATATATATGTTTGGGTGTGAGGCTGGAGGGTGTGCGGTTGGGTGTGTGGCCGCACACATGGGTGTGTGGCCATACACACAAGAGTGTGGCCGCACACACCTCTTTTGGTGTGTTTGATCCGATTCCATGATGCAAAACACTTTCCAACTCCTCCTAAGACCCATAACTAGACTATATTATGTCCTAAAACACGCATTTGGAACCTCAAGATTTACAAAGGATGATGAATCCAAGATTTAAAGACGATACACGGACCAATTACATAGGATGAAAGTTTCGGGTTGCCACATTATCCCCCCGTTAGAGGGAATTTCGTCCCGAAATTTAGAATTCATACAGAGGGTAATTATAGAACTACTATGTAAAAAGATGGGGATATTTGAGTTTCATTTGATCCTCGTGCTCCCAAGTGAATTCCGGTCCCCGCTTGGCGTTCCACCGAACCTTCACAATTGGGATGCGGCTTTGTTTAGTTTGTTTCATTTCTCGGTCCATAATCTCCGCAGGCTCTTCCACAAAGTTGAGGCTCTCATTGACCTCGATCTCGTCGAGGGGAATCACGAGAGTCTCATCGGATAGGCATTTCTTCAAGTTTGAGACGTGGAAGGTAGGATGTATGTTACTTAGCTCGTGGGGTATGTTGAGTTTGTAAGCTACAGGGCCGATTCTAGCAAGAATCTCGAAAGGCCCTATGTACCTTGGGTTCAGCTTTCCATGCTTTCCGAAGTGTACCGTGCCTTTCCAGGGCGAGACCTTCAAAAGGACTCGGTCTCCTACCTGAAACTCCAAGGGTTTTCTTCGTTTGTCCGCGTAGCTTTTCTGTCGATCCCTAGCGGCTTTTTATCATTCACGAATCTGTACAATATTCTCGGTCGTTTCTCGAATGTTCTCCGGACCAGTGAGAGCGCTGTCAGGAACTCGTCCTTTAGCCAACTGAGTGTCACCCACCTCAGCCCAGCACAGAGGGGATCTGCACTTTTGGCCGTAGAGGGATTCGAATGTAGCTGCCTTGATGCTCGTATGATAACTATTATTGTAGGAAAATTCCACAAGAGGTAAGTGTGTATCCCACGATTTATCGAAGTCTATCACACAAGCTTGCAGCATGTCCTCTAAAGTTTGGATCGTCCTCTCACTTTGTCCGTCGGTCTGCGGATGGTAAGCTGTACTCATGTCCAGCTTCATCCCTAGAGCCTTTTGTAGTGATTACCAAAATCTCGAGGTAAATCTACTATCTCTGTCTGAGATAATAGATATAGGGACGCCATGCAGCCATACTATTTCCTTAAGGTATGTTCTCGTGAGCTTCTCCATCTTGTCCGTTTCCTTGATGGGTAGGAAGTGTGCAGACTTGGTCAATCCGTCGACGATGACCCAAATGGTATCCAACCCACCCGTTGTCTTGGCCAGTTTGGTTATAAAGTCCATTGTAATCCGCTCCCACTTCCATTCCGGTATCTCGGGTTGTTGGAGGAGTCCTGATGGCTTTTGATATTCGACCTTGACCTTCGCGCATGTAACGCACTTACTCACGAAGGTAGCAATCTCCGCTTTCATGTTAGGCCACCAGTATAGCTTTTTGAGATCCAGATACATCTTATCTGAACCTGGGTGGACGGAGTAGCGAGTGTTGTGTGCTTCCTTCATGACCAAGTCTCTGAAACCTCCGTGGCGCGGAGTCCAGATTCGGTCCATGAGGTAGTAGGCTCCATCACCGTTGACTTCCAAACTTTTATCCATTACGTGCAGGGATTCTCCCGCCACATTCTCAGGCTTTAAGGCTTCCAGCTGAGCCTCCTTGATCTGTGCGGATAGATGCGAATGGATAGTCATTGTTAATGACTTGGTTCTTCGGCCAGAATACTCTTTCCTACTCAGGGCGTCGGCTACCACGTTGGCTTTCCCCGGGTGATATCAAATTTCACAATCGTAATTGCTGAATAGTTCGACCCATCGGCGTTGTCTCATGTTGAGATCTTTCTGGTTCAGTATGTGTTGTAGGCTTTTATGCTCAGTGTACACTACGCTCTTCGTTCCATACAAGTAGTGTCTCTAGATTTTTAGTGCGAAGATAACCGCTCCTAGCTTAAGGTCGTGAGTAGTGTAGTTCATCTCATGCGTCTTTAGCTGTCTTGAGGCATAAGCGATGACTTTACCTCGTTGCATCAAGACACAGCCGAGTCCCTGATTCGATGCATCGCAGTATACCACGAAGTCTTCTGTTCCTTCGGGAAGGGATAATACTGGTGCAGTGCATAGGGCTCGCTTCAGGTTCTGGAATGCCTTCTCCTGTTTCTCTTCCCAGTCGAATGATACGCCCTTCTGGGTCAACATGGTGAGAGGCTTCGCAATCCTAGAGAAGTTTTGAATGAATCTGCGGTAGTAGCCAGCGAGGCCTAGAAATTGACGAATCTTCGTAGGCATCTTCAGTGTTGACCAGTTCTCAATAGCTTTAATTTTGGAGGGATCCACGTGGATTCCTTCTTCACTAACCACGTGTCCTAAGAATTCAACTCTTCGGATCCAAAACTCTCACTTAGAGAACTTCGCATATAACTTCTCTGATCGCAGTGTTTCCAGGACTCATCGCAGGTGATCCTTATGTTCTTCCTCGCTCCGAGAGTAGACGAGTATATCATCAATAAAGACGGTGCCTAATTGATCTAGATACGGACGACATACCCTATTCATTAAGTCCATGAATACTGCGGGAGCGTTAGTCAGTCCAAAGGGCATCACTACAAACTCGAAGTACCCGTAACGGGTTCGGAAAGCTGTCTTCGGAACATCTTCCTCAAGCACCCGTAACTGGTGATACCCGGACTGAAGATCAATCTTGGAGAAGTAACTCGCTCCTTGTAGTTGGTCGAATAGGTCGTCGATACGAGGGAAAGGGTAGCGATTTTTGATAGTGAGTTTGTTGAGCTCCCTATAATCGATGCACATACGGAACGATCCGTCTTTCTTCTTTACGAACAAGACCGGAGCTCCCCAGGGTAAGAAGCTTGGTCTTATAAAACCCTTGCTGGGCAGCTCGTTAAGTTGACCGGATAGTTCTTGCATCTCTGCAGGCGCTAAACGATAGGGCGACTTAGATACAGGGGTAGCTCCCGGGACTAGGTCAATTCTGAACTCAACCTGACGTTTGGGAGGTAGACCCGGAAGGTCCTCCGGAAAGACATCGGGGAAATCGCATACAACGGGAATCTCCTTCGGATCTTTCGCTTTCTGGATAGTGTCGACAACGTAAGCAAGAAAGGTGCGGTATTCCTTACGCAAGTATTTCTGAGCCTGAATATTGGAGATGATACGAAGGCTTGTACCGGGTTTATCTCCATAGATCAATAGAGTTTCGTTGTTCGGAAGATTCAGGCGAATGGCTTTGTCGAAGCATAGGATATCGGCACGGTGGAGACTCAACCAGTCCATATCGACAATGACATCGAAACTTTTGATAGAGACTGGTATGAGATCGATTGGAAATGAGTGATCGTCTAACGTGAGGGTACAACCTATGCAGCTTTTGTTAGAGCTTTCAGTTTTCCCGTTAGCCATTTCTACGACGAATGTTTCTTTTAGTGGTTGAAGGGATTGTTTGAGTAAGTGTTTAAAGTTTTGATTTATGAAGCTTCTTTCTGCACCACTATCGAATAAGACACATGCATAAGAGCTGTTGAGAAGAAACGTACCCGTGACTACTGTGGGATCCGCTACCGCCTCGTTGTGACCAATAGCGAGTAGCCTACCAGTTCCCCCAGCATTCGTAGCCTTCGGACAGTTCTTCTTGAAATGACCAGCTTCACCACAGCCATAACACGTCGGGGTCACTCCCAAACCGGAAACTTGCGAGATAGGTTTGGGAGGGGCTTTGCAGAATCGCACAGTATGGCCCTTCTGACCGCAGTTGGAACACTGCAATTCACGGCAGGGGCCGTTGTGGTGGAAAGGGAACTTGGGACACTTGGGCAGATTCCCACTATAAGCTTTTGGCGGTGCAGGAGTGGCTGGAGTAGTGGTAGCATGGACTGCCACGATTTGCTGGTCCTTGGAGGAGGTTTGAGTTTTCTTGCCTTTCTTCTTATCCCATTGCTTCCTCTTTCTGTCAGATGAATCAGGTGGTGCAGTGGTAGTTGTGGTTGTTGTTGCTGGAGTGGAAGAGACTTCATGGTTGATCAGAATCTGGGCCAATTCCTTGGCACTGTCGAAGGTGGTAGGGCGTGAGGCTAGAACATTTCCTCGATATGGGGGCACTAGACCCTAGATGTATCGTTCAATCTTCTTGCTTTCGGATGGGATCATGTTGGGACACATAGCCGCCAAGTCGCAGAACCTGGCCGTGTAAGCTATTATGTCGGTCCCTACCATCTTGAGGTTAGAGTTCCTCCTCAAGTTTCTGAATTTCGCCCCTCGGGCAATACTCCTTTCTCATGAGATCCTTTAGAGTGTCCCAGCCCATGGCATTGGCTGTGACCAAGGAGAGTGCACTGACATGGCCGTTCCACCATGTCAAAGCCCTGTTAGTGAGGGTGGCAGTAGCGAACTTGATTTTGCTCTCTTCGGGGCAAGAGCACATTTCGAATACAGCTTCGGTTCTTTCGAACCATTGGGATAATGCCAGAATTCCTCCAGCATCATCGAAGAAGGTAGGTTTACAGTTCATGAAGTCCTTATAAGTACATCCCTGCACTCTTTGATGGACTTCACCAAATCTAGAATTTCCACCGCTAGCATCCCCGGAGTTCATTTGGGCCATGGCTGCTGTCACAGCCGCGGTCACAGCTGTTTGGAACAGCACTGGGTCGAACTGCGGAGGAGGAGGTGGTGGAGGAGGGGTTTGAGTTGCTGGTCTTCCTCTGCTTGGACGCTTTCGTGGAGGGATCTTTTACTGGAAGATCATAGGAATGATAGCAATAGTAAGAGTCTATTGCGAAATAAGAATAAAGTGTTTCATGGATTAATTCAACATAATCCAAAAATCAGAATGAGAGTCATAGCAATAGAATAGTTAGCTGCCAATATACTGGTATTGATGATGTAGTACAAGTTCAAGAAAAATTGACCTAACAGAAGGTTTTACATCAAACCATAGGGAAAATGTTGGCAGTTTAGAGGTCTAGTTAGGGTACTTTTTAGAGCTATGAATGTTTATAGACAAGAGATCTACGGAACATTGAGAGAAAAGGCTAGTCCTTTAGACAAAAGAGTGAGGTAACTAGATGTCTTCTACTGGCGACGGTTACTTGTGGGGCGAACCCTCAGATCCGCTAGTTGACGCATAACTTCCTGAAAGTGTTGATCGTGAATCCTTTGGCGTACTCGGAGTTCCCTAACTTCGGCTTGGGATGCAGCTAGCTAATGCTGCAGAGCCTCGTTGGTCCTCCTTGTCCTGTCCATGGCTTCTTCAAGTTGGCGGATGCGAACAGTGTTGAGATTCAAGTTGGCATCCACTTCTACAACTCGACCAATGGCTTCTTGGCCCTGCTCGACATTCCTGGCAATCCTTCGGACCATGTTGAGCAGAACTCGGTCCGTTGATCCTCCTTCGCTTATGTTGTAGAAGCTTCGGTCCCCATTATAAGGTAAAGGTTGGCCCTGCTCCTTGCTCCATCGGTTCAGGGATATTACCCATAAGGGAGTGGGACCTTGAGATGTCGGACGGGGGTTTGGGTTCAAAGCTCCAGGAGGTAGGTTGTTAACTTCTGGCTCGGAGTCGGAGCTATCCGAAAAGCCTTCAGCTCGGTGGTCGTCCAGAGGGATCTGGTGATCATCGTCCGACTCTTCATCGAGCCATCCTCCATTGCGCTGGTTCGGGTAGTACGGGTCGCCGGGTAGGTGGAAGCCAACCAAGTTATCTATGCGAGAAAGGGGAAAAGAAGATTAATAGACGTACTAACCTAAATTAATTATAAGACGATCTTCACGAGTTGGACCAATACTTGCATAATGCATACTAATTACATGTGACCGGGGCAGGATAGTCCGTCGAATAAGTGACCCTAACTCTAAATCCACAACCAAACAAGGAACAGGAAGTAAAGCAAAGATCACGGATTCTAAGTCTATAACGCCCTAATCACAGGTAACCGGAAAGTATCCATTTAGCAACCATTGCTCCACTAGTAACGACCCTTTTTAGTTCTCACATATGTATGTTTTAGAGATACAGAATACTCCTATAGTATTCTTCTACTAACGTTATTGTGGTAGTGTTGGTAAGTTTTAGACTTGTTGCAACACCACAACCAAGCTTAGGCACATGCTATTCACTCCTAGGAAAACGTAGTTGATCAGGCTACATCCCCCTAACTGTGACCATATGTCTCTAAGCCCAATTGTGTTGTCCAACAACCTTAATACTTTTGTTCTGTTCTAGTGTGATACTGACTTCTGTGTTTTATAGAGATGTGTGCATATATATACTTAGTTAAATCTTTTAGATGCTTAACAGTATATATTCTTGGTCAGAGTGTTTTAGTCCCGAAGTGTTTATAGTTCGTATATCTTTTATAGGTTGATATACTTGATTCACTATAAAAAATGCTCTGATACCAATCTGTCACACCCCAAAATCGGTAACGGCGGAATACGTTTCGGGGTGGAGGACGTCATGTACAGTATCATCACAATTGTATAATAGTAAAAACAAGAAACATGCAACCATTTCATTTACATAGTGAGTTTAATTACAAGTGTGTTTTGTAATGTTCATCAAACACCAAAAGTAATACAAAAAAATAAGAGATGAATCTCGTATGCTCCACCTTCTACAAAATGCTGCACTTGTACCTGTCTATCTTTGACCTGAGGATACAAGTTATTTTGAAAACGAGTATCAGCATAAAGCTGGTGAGTTCATAAAAGTTTTGTGTAAATTTTAGTATAAAATGTATTAGTACAGATAGTGTGAAAAGCTGCAGTTTACATTCGTAAGTAGTAGAAAACTCAAGAAAATCCTATATTTTCCAGAAAATACCTTGTAAGTGAAAGCCTTTAAGTTGCATGTACTTATCTTCATTTAAAACCATTTGTTGTAAAGGTATATTAGTGAGTCACCAATAGGTAGTGTAATAAAAAAAAAGTTATGCCTGACATCAGTAATAGTGGGGCAAACTCCCATAAGAAAAAGATACTTATTTACTTTGGGATTTTAACTTATTCTTTAGTGTTAGTATTTTAGTGTGAATGTAGTGTATTCCTTGTATGCTACTGATAGTGTGAGTAATAGAGTACCCCATGACCTTCCCGGTCATGCATAGTGTAGTGAAGTAGCGGCATCCCTCGGCCTGCACGGCTCAGACTGAGGTTAACAGTCGGGATGTAATTGTGTCAGCCCCGTATAGATCTATACATGTAGCGTCGTCTTCCTGTTGGAAAACTCTGGGCATAGTATGTAGCAAATAGCGTATCTCATAGTGAGTTAGTGTGTTATCCCCTAATTAGTGCTTTCTCTTGTATTATAGTGTAGTAGTCTTTTGTATAGCTCGTAGTGAGTTCTCTTACTAGTGTGTCGTAGTGTAGTAGTCTTTTGTATAGCTCATAGTGAGTTCTCTTACTACTGTGTCGTAGTGTAGTAGTCTTTTGTATTGCTCATAGTGAGTTCTCTTACTAGTGTGTCGTCTCGTAATAGTGTGTATTATAGTATGTGAAGTAGTGGCAGTAACGAGTAGTAGTGACCTTAACTATACCCAATATAGTTAACTTAGTGTGTGTAATTCTTGGCAATAAAGTAGTGTACGCATCAAATGAAATGAAAAGGATCGTATCCAACACTAATGTACATGATATATAAATAAGAAATCAACGACAGTCGGACGGATAACAACTACCCTATGCCCACAATGAAACAAGAACAGGAAATAGGGTGAGCTATCGGTCCTAAGTCCTTCAAGTCTTACTTATATAAATATATTAGTGTGGTTACATTTTATAAGAAAATTTATTTAATAAGAATCTTGTCCAAAGAAAACATTTAGAAAATAGTTCATTTGTCCAAAGTAATTTCGAAAATGCAAAGTTCTTTTATAAGACATAGTGGTAAATCACATGTGATTTGAACTACGGGTAGTGAATCACATGTGATTTATATTCATAAACATGTATATTTGACTTGTATCCCCCCCTAAAACATACAAAAACATTTGAAAGGTTCATTAAAGGGGTATGAACTCGCTGTTTATTATAGGGTTCGAGTGTCAACGGATGCCCTGAATGCCAATGGTCCCTATAAATCATGTGATGACACATAATTGAGTTAGGACTAGGGTGTTTCATGCTTAAACATGTTGGAAAAAAAACATCCTTAGGGCTCGGCATTACTGAGTACAAGTGTCTCATGATCCATACTTAATGATTCATGCCAGTTTAGGGCCAAGAGTGGGCATTTGAGTGAGTGCATTGCCTTGAAATTGAGTGTGCGGCTAAGGTGTGCAGCCAAAAGGGTGTGTGAGGCTGCACACAAGTGTGTGCGGCCGTTCAGGGTGTGTGTGCGGCCGTACACAGGACTGTGCGTCCGTACACTCCTCTTGTGAGTCCATATGGAGTGTTTGCTCTTCACAATAAGGAGATTTGAATGTGTGCTGCCCCCCTCATGAAGGTGTGCGGCCGTACACCTTCAAGGGACTATGAATATGATGAATATGATGAGTTTTAAAGCTTGGGATTCAAGTGTTTACCACTAATAAGCTTGAAGATGAACTAGATCACAAATATGAGGACTTCAAGGTGTTCTTGGTTGAAGATTTTAGAGAGAGAAAGTAGAGAGAGGGTAAGGAGCATCCAAATGAATGAATGAAGAGGGTATCCATCTATATATATGTTTGGGTGTGAGGCTGGAGGGTGTGCGGCCGCACACATGGGTATGTGGCCGTACACACAAGAGTGTGGCCGCACACACCTCTTTTTGTGTGTTTGATCCGATTCCATGATGCAAAACACTTTCAAACTCCTCCTAAGACCCATAACTAGACTATATTATGTCCCAAAACACGCATTTGGAACCACAAGATTTACAAAGGATGATGTATCCAAGATTTAAAGATGATACATGGACCAATTACATAGGATGAAAGTTTCGGGTTTCCACAAACAATTAATTTAATGATTATCTAAATTTGACCTAATCAATTTATGTCCAAGGGAATTCAACAATTAATTCAAATAATCAAATATTATCAAATAGGGAATTTGTTATTCAAACAATTGGTAATTATCTTTTGATTTGGTAAGGATAATCATAAAACAGTAATAAAATTCGGATTTTATTAGTCAAAAACGATTTAGATAATTATCATTAAGCAAAACAGTAAGAATTCCCAAAAATCTCTCTGTCTGACAACTAAAATTCGGATTCACATTGGAACTCGTCGAGTTCATCAGACAGACAACCCAAAAATTGATTTTAAAGCATGAATGAATAATCAATTCATCAATACAATAGAAACCAGACAAGGCTCTGATACCACTGATGGGTTTGAACCAAAAGAGCATCCTATGTGCTCATGTAAACCCTAAACCTTGGATCTAGGTTTCTCTATTGTACATGCAATTCATCCAAGACTTTCAAACCCTTGATCTAGTGAATATAATCGAAATTAACATAACAAAGCAGATCTAGATGTTTACCTTGTTGTTGATTGAAGATCTAGATGTTTACCGCAAGTGTTGTGCCTCTAATGAATCACAAACACCAATAGCAATTAGAGGAAACAAGAAAGATAGGGGAGAGGAGAATTTTAGCTCTAGGACTTCTAGGGTTCAAGTGGCCGAAATTCCCATGCCTAAGGTTCCTTTATATAGGTGTAGGAATTAAGGTTTCAGTCATTATCCTTATCTGGTTACTTAGCCACCAAGCAGCCCATTGGATAATTCTACAATCCCTA
Organism: Lactuca sativa; assembly: GCF_002870075.4. NCBI lineage: Eukaryota > Viridiplantae > Streptophyta > Magnoliopsida > Asterales > Asteraceae > Lactuca > Lactuca sativa. The sequence continues at coordinate 145,834,994 of NC_056631.2, forward strand.
TCATGGACAAATTCTTAAGGCTTTATCCCTAGAATTCGTCCACCCTATGTATTAGGGTTTCCTTGCCTAACTTTGTAACTATCACATAATTACAGTTCAGTCCCCTTAGTTCAATTAACTTCCTTTTGATCACAAAATTAATTCTTGACCAATGTTAATTTAACAAATATGATTTCTCATTTAATATATTAGTCTTATAATATATTAATAAACCATAATCACCTCTTTCTATATTATTCCCCCAGTCAAGTTGCTTTGGTGAAGGCAACCCAAAAGGACCATGCACAACCGGGTCAAGTACATACCAAATACAGTTATGGACTTAGACACTAATCCAACACGGTATACATTACGGAACCAAACATATAAACTATAATAGGTATAGTTTGTGAGGCATATATGCAGTTTAATCGTTACAGAAAGGCTTTTCATTATTCTACCGTAACCGTCAATATAGTTTTGTGAGACACACTTCAAGTACTTTTCTAAGTACCAATAAAAGACCTAACATTATAATCCGAGTCTCCTAGAGGGAGAGCATGACAGTTGTGTATAGATCCATACGGAACTGACAACCCTGCACCTAAACGGTTAGCTACAGTTAGGCCGGTAGGCTTGGGGTGACAAATGTCGTATCTTTTTTGACATCTGATGAACATCATATCAGGCCATCCTAGGTCATCAAACATGGTTATTATAACTCACTATTTGGTATTAACAATACGATTAGTGTATGAATACGTAAATAACTTCAGTTAGTTTTATTTAATAGTAAACCTATAATACAATATTTTATAGTACCGATGGTGAATCCATATACATACATTAGAAAGGATTACATAGAAATACAATTACAATATTCTATTTTCTAGTATAGTGCAATTTACTTTTCTGATAGAGCCATTATCGTTCTCTCTATAATTTCTTAGTATATGCATTAGGGTTATATAAAATGAAGAACTGATAGGCAGTCAAATGTGTGATTTCCTCTTTACTTCTTGTTCCTTGTTTGGTTGTGACCTTAGGGCAGAATCATTCAATCGACTATCCGTTCGATCTTAATTATATATAACTTGTATACACTAAGTGATCGTAGAAGGAACTAGTAAGGGTTACACTACTTACGTGAACTTTCATACTTCACATCACAACTTCTATGCATAATAAAACTTGTACATTTTTGGTCTTAAGGCCTAAGACTACATTTCATTTACAAAAGAAAATATTCGTTTTTCTGGAAACATACATAATTATTTTATAAGGAAAAGATAAAACAGAAATACATGCATCTACAGCTCATCTAAAAAAATATTGGATTTTCTACAAGTATACAAATCATTTTACGCTAAAATGTTACAAATCTTTCTCACACAAAAACGCTTATGAACTTACCAACTTAATTGTTGACACTTTTAAAAATCACTTGTATTCTCAAGAACCCAGTAGACAGGTATTCAACCATTTTTGAGGGTCGGCGTCATCATTTCTTGTTTTCTATTTTTCAGTTATTTGTATTTAACTTTTGAACAAAGAAAGTGTTGTAAACAGTGTAAACTTGAATCCTCAATGTATGAATGTTTGTGTTGCTATGTTTCAATTATTTTCACTTATTATGATACTCTACATGAAGTCACTCCATCCGCCCGCAGACGTTTCCTCCATTTTCGTTTGGGGGTGTGACAAATTGGTATCAGAGCATTGTTTATAGTGAACTGATATATCAACCCAAATGAGATATACAACTATAAATACAATGGGACTAAAACACTCTGACCAAGAGTTATACTTTTAAGTATAATAATATTTTATAGAAGTATACATACATACATACATACTAAAACAATGTGATAATCAGAACAAAACAAAAGTATTAAGATAACTTGGACACTACGATTAAACCTTGATGTACATAATCAGGTCTGGGATGAATATAGCCTGATCAATTATATTTATCCGAGAGGTGACTAGCATATTCCTAGGAATAGTTGTGGTGAGCAACAAGTCTAAAGCTTACCAACTCTATATACCAAGAAACTCTAGAACCAAACATAAAGCTTAAAATACTATATGAGTATTTTAAGATACTATAGATGAATCATGTGAAAACTAAAGACCTTTACTGGAAGGTCTATAATTACTTAGTGTATACGTTAAAGTTATATATAATTAAGATTTTATAGACTTAGAATTTTTGATTTCACACTACTTCCTGTTCCTTCTTTGGTTGTCGTATTAGAGTAAGATCACTTATTCGACGGTCTATACGATCTTAGTTATTTACAACTTGTATACACTATGTGATTATAAGAAGACCCTGTAAGGATCACGCCATAAAACATATAAAAAATAAAAAATTAATTTTTTTTAGAAATGCTTCTATTAATCTCATAGATTCTTTATATGCCACTATTCTCGTACAAACGACATATCTTGACATCACAACCCCACTACAACAACCAATAGGTGAATCGAGGAAGAACCAGAGGGAGTTCATGAGGAGGATTCCGAAGAGGAATCAGAAAAAGAGAAAGGAGCTAGAGAGCTCATTAAAGTAACCTTACCCTATGAACAACAAGCATGAGACCCTTTCACCCCTATCGTTCCAAGATATATCCCAAAAATATACATACACCCACTACACCATACTCCAAACCCTAGCAGCCACAAATCAAGCACCGTTACTTGTTGTACCATGAGAGGCCCGCTTACACATTCGGTTTCTGGCTATCCATCATAAAATAATGGAGATCAGTGACAAATCCTGAGACATGATAATGCAAATCCAACACACCCACGAAGAACAAAGAACACCATATGGATGTCATGCCTACAAGTAGACCAGGAAAACAATACATACCACCTACACTCTTTAGGGAAAAGTATAGTCATCATGAGACAACAAATCCTTGCAGCTAAAACTAGGACAATCATAGTAGAACAGAGAGCAGATGAGACCACCTGCAGGACATGCAAGACAGAAGGACACCTTACACGTCACTTTAGTAACTAATAAACTAATATGACCTAGTGAATTAGTGACTACATTACTCACACTATGTGTTAGGCTTATCGCACCTTACGTCACAACTAATAAGGGTAAATCAAATCATAGAATTTTCTAGAGGCGATACAATTAGAATTCATAAGTTTGTTGTTACATAAACTCCTATTATGAATTGGTTACAAGATACTTTTAAGTTGGAGCATGGTGCATGTAGAAACTAATATAGTTAGTTCAATAACACCCGAGTTATAGCCACTACTAAAGACTTAACACCTTTTCCTTTTTAAATTCTATGACAGAGAGATATCAGCACGTAAATCTAACAGGCGTTTCAACAACACACCGCCAACTCCACCACCGCTGCCACCACCACAATATGACTCTGCTATTTTCCAAGCAGCAATAACAGCCACCGTGATAGCCTCCATGACACAAATCAATGCAAGTGGTGATAGTGGGGCGGGTAGTGGTGCCAAAAACTCTAACCATGGAGAAATCCACGGACACCCAAGAAAGTGTTCCTATAAAGACTTTACGAACGCCAAACCCATATCCATTGATGGTACCAGAGGTATCCTTTCTCTAACGCGCTGGTTCGAGAAGACAGAATCAATGTTTGAAATCTGTGCGTGTCCCGAAGCAAGCAAGGTCTAGTTTACAGCATGCACTTTCATGGATAGAGCCCTCTCCTGGTGGAATGGCTATATCAAATCATTTACTCTCCCAGTAGCCAATGCCATGAGCTGGGAAGACCTAAAGGTCCTAATGCTCGCAGAATACTGTCCGAGGGGTGAGGTGAAAAAGCTAGAGCAAGAACTCTGGTACCTAACGATGAAGGACTCCGACATCTCAGCCTACATTGCAAGATTTAGTGATCTACCTATTCTATGCCCCGAGATACTCACATTAGAAAATAAGAATGTGGAGAGGTACATCTGGGGACTATCTCCTCAAATCCAAGGAAACGTGATAGCTGCAAACCAACTTACTTTTGACAATGCCAAATGTCTGGCACAAACACTCGTGGATCTTGGTGTTCGCCAAGGCTTCATGACAATCATTCCCGCGCAACCCAAAGAAGGTAACAACAAAAAGAAATTTTGGAAATAGGAGTAATGGAAAATTGTCGCAAGAATCCTCAAAGAAGAAATGAACCATGGCAGTCCACGCTGCTACTGTTCCTATTGTTGTTCCTGCTACTCCAGCACACCCAGATGGATATGCTGGAAACCTTTCCAAGTGTAACAAGTGCAATTTCCATCACACCGGAGTTTGTCGAAAAATTCACTGTAAAAAATGCAACAAAAAGGGGCACACCGCTCGTTTCTATAGGGCACCAACACAACACATCACCCAAATCCCCAACGTTGGAGTTGATGGGATTTGAGCATTCTAACACTTCCTAAGTGTACATGCAACCCTAATAAACCTTGGATCTATGTATTAATAAACCACAAGTGTTATTTCTCTCATTTAGTCTATCTAATTGCATGGTACCAGAAATAGTTATGGACTTAGACACTGTCACACCCCGCTAAAGCGGAAACGCAAGATGTGACAGCGATAACGGTTTCATTGCAAAAGATAAAGATACATCACCATAGCAGTATTTAAAAGTTTACAACCCATAGCTTAAAAAGAAACAAAGTACAAGTTTTTCCAAAACAACATTGTTCAAAATATAGCTTCATAATAGCTTCAACACGATGCAGCATGCTCTATGATGATGAATCTTTACATCCACTTACTAATTATTTCTTGAAAAAGCATGTAAAACGAGCGTCAACTATGAAAATAGTTGGTGAGTTCACAAGTTTATAAAATCGAGCTTGAAATAAGGCTTTTCGTAAATACAAGTACATTGCTTTAATGATAAACAAAGTTGATTGTTATTAATGAATACAAGTTTATTGCTATAACGAGAAACGAGTTTGTATGTATATGAGCAAACGATGAGTCTCAACCAAACCTATGACTGAAGCCCTATCGAGATCTATGCTTATCGTTCCATAGATGAATATGGTATCATGCACTCCAGCAATAGGGCAAGTGAGGAGTTGTCAATTCCTAATAGCGCTATCCATAATGACCATTGGCTCAAAGAGTTAATGGTTAGAGATAAGGGAAAGGCCTTAGTACGATAAGTTCTCATGTTCCGTGTTGCGTAGACATACATAAAGAAACATAGCAATACAATAGCAATCATGTTTGATACAAATCAATTTAAATACAACATGCAAATTATAGTTTTTCTGGACATGCTTTTCCACCCCAAAACATAAAACTGAAAATAAGGGAGTGCGTGAATACTCACAATGTTTCGAGTAGGTACAAGGGGTACTTTGGAATGCACCAACGTCTTACTACCGGGATCCTACGACATCAAACACACACTAGTGAGTTTTCCATGTCGAAATCTAATGCTAATATACTAAATTCTACATATAGTGAAATGCCAATTTATGTTTTAGTATTTGATTTTATATTAATTGGTTACATTTTTCTGATATAACGAAATTCTACAAGTTGTGCGATTAATTACAACTTTGGAATATAAATTTTCCAAATTTTAAGTCTTTATAAAAACATAAATTCACAAAAAATAGCATTCAAAGGATAAAAGTTCTCAAACTTTTTATTTATCTGATATTACACAATACTAAGCTGGGAAAGATATAAAAATGGATTTCCAAGCTGTTTAATTATATTTTATGATTTTTGAGCATTTATTCCAATAAAAATTGAAATAAATATAAAAAAGTTTCCAAAATTACCCAAACTTTTATTTAACTGTTATTGTACATAATTATGCTGGGAAAAATATAAAAGATATTTTTCAGTGGGTATTTCTATTTTTCCTTGTTTTATTCCTTTAAATAATCATTAATTGAAGAAATAATATTAAACAGTTAAAATAAATTACTAAAAATTTTTGTAACATCATTTACAGTATAAATAACCTGGGAAAAATATCAAAAGTGGTTTTCGTAATGTATAATCTGGTTTTGGGTATTTATGTGTAATTAACTTTAGAAAATAAGAGAAAAATAGTTTACAGTAGAGAAAAATCCTCAAAATTTTTATGTAACCTCCTACTGTAAAATATGATGTTCTGGAAAATGTTCATGAATTTTGGATAATCATAACTACTTTTCCCATTTTAAAACCATTATAATTACCAAAAATCGGGAAAAATAGCAAGGCATGTTGAAAAATGTTGAAATTATTTTTCTGAGCCACCCATCACAGGGAAGGTATGCGAAAATTATTAGATAAATTTTCACACTTTCTAAAGTGGTTTTGGGATTTATTATATCTTAAAAAAAAGAAAATCGGAAATCATACCAAACTGCAACAAAATTTGATGAAACTTAGTGAGGGGTCATTATCCATCAGAAGGGTCATCCATGAATTTTTTCCGGATTTATTGACCTCTGGAAGTATTTTATGTGATTTATGCCCTTGGTTTCTAGCAATAATTTTAATAAATCAAAGAAATAATAAAAACTTTTGGTATTTTACAGATTATCACATGCATGTGAGGGCTTTCAAAAGGAAAAATGTTCAAAATTTATTCAGAAGGGAAATAGGGGTATTGAACCCAAACAAGTTAAGAAATGTTGCATGCAATGGTGCATGAGATGTAAATGTGGCTGAAGTTCATGAAATTGTGTAGCCCATTCAGTGAGGTTTTAAGCCATGAAATTTCAGCCATCATTCACTGGATATGTTAAGTTTCTAAATTATTTTTCCTCAGATTTATGGTTGGGTTTAAGGCGATTGATCATGCAAGGCAAAAATGGTGATCACAGAAAAAGAGCTGTTTGCGCAACTATTTTTTAAAAATTGCCAAAAATCGGATATTTAATATTTTATAGTGAGACCAGTTGGGTTTGAAAGCTAACTCATGGAAATATCCAATAAAAAAATAATATCATGATTTGGTTAAGTAATGACCGACTTATGGTCGTTCAAAGTTGAACAAAGTAATCTGGCAGATTGCATGTTTGCTTTGAGTGCATTCTTAGGATATTTTGACAGGAACATCATGCATGCCTTTGTTAAGGTCCGATTCCTAGCACATGCATGGAGTGAATGAGCATCCAAGATGTACTATAAATGGTTTAAATGCTTTTGATCATGTAATAACACAAAAGAAATGGAGAAGAAGATGTAATACTTGGTTTTGAAGTCACATGGACATATGTGCACCATTTTCACTCCTTGCATGGGTTTGATCCCGGATTTTCACCATTTCAAACACATGCATTGTGTTATAGTGAGAATCTACAAACTACAAGGGAAAAATAAGGATTTCTAGCCATGGAAAGGCATAGAATCTGAAAAGAAGAGAAAACTAAGAAGAAGAGGAAGTAAGAATCATGAAACTATGAGAGAAGATGTTGTTGTTTACCTTGGTTTTGACTTTGAGAGAAGTAAGAACACTTCAAGGTCTCCTAAATATCGAAATTATGGCAGAGGAAGAGAGGATTCGTGGGTTAGAGAGAGAAAGGAAGAGAGTTTGTGTGACATGAGAGTGGAGTGTAAGAGAGTGAAGAGAGAAGAGGAAGTGTGAGGGTTTTAGCTTAATGATTGTGTTTTGGGAAGAGAGAGGGCATGGGGAAGGGAGAATGGCTGGCTCTATCATGCATTAGGCCTCCTCTCCTAATTTTCAAATTTTATAAAATTCCCTCTATTTTCTTTATAAAAACCCTAATTTTATAAAAGTGTTTATTAAGCAAATTTGATTTATTTAAAAATCTTGTTTTTAACTAATAAATTATGATTAGTACTTGATAATTTAATTTCTATTTCATTGATTATAATTCATAATTTGATTAATAAAAATTTGATATTAGAAAGTTTATAGCCAAATTTTATAAAGTTTTTAAGCTTTATAATTTATAAGTTTGGATTTTTAGCTCTTTTAGGGTTTTGGAATATTGTTTGATATTCATCATCATAATGAAGTATAATTAGAATATTTTAATTTATTTTTAGGGTTTTATACCCTTTTTCAATTATAACTAAGCTTGAAAGTTTCATTCAAATTATCGCATTGGCATTTCCTATTGTAGTTAAGCAACTTACTAGAATTGTAAGTTTCAAGTATGTTAGTCCTAGATCTTAGTTGGATCCTAGTTTATGCAAGATTTTGACCTAATCTGTACTACTAGGCCATGGCATGTTGTGCATGAATGGTTTTTTATAAAGATGCATGAGTCCAAGAATGACCTGAATTTGACAGTTGTCACAGACACCTTATCCAACAGTCTCCCACTTGGATAAGTCTAATAACTATAACTACAAGTATGACTTCAGGAACCGATCGACAATCGTAGCTATTTCAAGGTCTCTCGGAACTGAGAAGATGATTATACGCCATTTAAGATAAGTGATCATATAATCCTCTGTTCTAGATATCAGCCGGACAAATGCATGGAACAATGTCTTACTTAATGTCCAGTAGTTTGTTTCCCGATCTCCAATTTGTTTGACAAAGAACTTAATTGAACACATCAACTTAGTTCTGACCGGGCTCGGTACATAGGTAAAAACAAAATCATCGAGGGGCCCAGATATCAACTTCTAATCCAAGAAGGAACACATAAACTTCTACTCATATGTTTGTTCTACTACTCATTGAATTATACTCCAGAGCACGTTTTATAACATCGAGTTACCAATGCGTTTTCATACAATCAATGCATAACCAACTCATAAGTAACAAATCATATCTCTAGGTTTGAAGACTTATATTATATTACCGTCTCACGAACACTCGAGATAAATTCGATGAAGTGATTCCAGTGAGCGTGGGTTGAGTCCAATGCTTAGAACTTATGAGCACTCATGATTATTGTAGTCATGTCCAACACCTTAGACCTCTGCAACCAATCATGACAGTCTTGATTCATACCTACTTCCGACATATGACCGACTTTGGAGGTTCGAATAGTATGATATACAAAACATAATTATTCTGGAAGTCAAAACATGCAAAAGAAATATAGTAAATGATCGACAAGAGATAGCAACACTTTACTTATAAATAAAACACCTTTTATTCATCATCTAATGTCAATTACACTTTACAAATTTCAAGGTTATCTAACTACTAAATCTAATATCATCCTTCAGCCCTATGCTCCGAGCACGCTGGAGATGCTTAACCCGAGTCCGTCCCTTCGTGAGGGGATCTGCTGGATTCTCATCCGATGATACCCTCTTTTCCACGAGGATTCCTTCTTCTATTCGATGTCTGATGAAATGGTATTTTCTGTCGATGTGTCTGGATCTCCCGTGATCCCTTGGTTCCTTGGCTAAGGCAACAACACTTTCACTATCATAGAAAATTTCCATTGGCTCCTTAATAGCTGGTACAACTCCAAGGTCTCCGATGAAGTTCTTCAGCCATATTGCCTCCTTTGCTGCCTCGCTCGCTGCTATATACTCTGATTCGCAAGTTGAATCAGCCACTGTTTCTTGCTTGAAACTCTTCCAAGAAATTGCTCCTCCGTTTAAGGTAAAGACCCAGCCTGACTGAGAGCGGAAATTATCCCTATCAGTCTGAAAGCTAGAATCACTATACCCTACAACTCTCAAGTCATCACTCCCACTGAGGGTAAAGACCCAGTCCTTATTCCTCCGTAGGTACTTGAGGATATTCATTGCCGCAATCCAATGTGCCTTGCTAGGGTTCCCCTACTACCTGCTAACCATGCTCAAAGCAAAGGCTACATCAGGTCGAGTACACGTCATAGCGTACATGAGCGATCCTACAGTTAAGGTATTCGACTCATTTATGCTATCTCAGCCTTAGTACTAAGGCATTGTGTCTTACTCAATCTGGCGTTACTTTGGATGGGTAACTCTCCTTTCTTGGAGTCCTGCATGCTGAATCTCTTCAGCACCTTATCCAAGTAGGTACTCTGACTAAGTCCAATTAGTCTTTTACTCATGTCTCTCAAGATCCTTATCCATACAATATAGGCAGCTTCTCCTAGGTCCTTAATAGAGAAACACTTCCCAAGCCAGGACTTAACTTCTTGCAGAGTTGGGATGTCATTTCCTATGAGTAGTATGTCATCCACATACAATACCAAAAAGCTAATTATACTCCCACTAGCCTTCACATATACACAAGATTCATCTTCCCTCCTAGAAAAGCCAAATTCTTTGACTTTCTCATCAAAGAAAATATTCCATCTGCGAGGTGCTTCCTTTAATCCATAAATGGATTTCTCAAGCATACATACTCTATTAGGGTACTCTATATTGACAAAACCCTCTGGCTGACTCATGTAAACATCCTCAGCCAACTTTCCATTAAGGAAAGTGGTTTTAACATCCATTTGCCATATTTCATAGTCATGAAATGCAACTATGGCTAACAGAACCCTAATAGACTTAATCTTGGCCACTGGAGAAAAGGTCACATCATAATCAACTCCCGGAGTTTGTGAGAAACCCTTTGCAACCAGTCGTGCCTTATAAGTGTGTACCTTACCATCCATGTCGGTCTTCTTATTGAAGATCCATTTTCACCCTACTGTCTTACGACCTGGTACATTCTCAACCAAGTTCAAAACTTGATTGTCATACATGTACTGTATCTCGCTATCCATTGCATCTTTCAATTTGGTTGACTCAAGGGATGCCATGGCTTCCGCATAACTGTTAGGTTCATCTAGACCTATCAGTGTCTCATCACCGATAAGTGTATCACCTTCCGCAGTTATATGGAATCCATAGTAATGCTCAGGTGCATTCCTAACCCTTGTGGAATGCCTCAGAGGTACAAACTTGTCAATTGGCTCAACAGGAGTTTCCTCCTCAAGTTGAGTGCTAGGGTTTGAAGTTCCTTCACCACTTGACTCTTGAATTTATTCAAGTTCAACTTGCCTCCCACTGTTTCCTTGGCTTATGAACTCTCTCACCCGAAAGAACGCCCTCCTAGCTACAAAGACCACATTTTCACTAGCTTTGTAGAAGAGGTAACCAAAGGATTGTTGTGGGTAGCATATGAAAATACACCTCTCACTTCGAGGTTCGAGCTTATCATGAGTCTCACGTCTCACGAAAGCCTCGCAACCCCAAATCTTGATGTGGTCTAGTTTGGGTACTTTACTAGTTCACGTCTCATGAGGAGTTTTGGCAACTTTCTTTGTAGGGACCAAATTAAGGATATGGGCGGCGGTCTCTAAGGCTTACCCCCAAAATGAGATTGGTAGTAAAGCTCGACTCATCATGGAACGAACCATATCCAACAAGGTTCGATTACGCCTCTCAGCCACACCATTCAACTGCGGTGTCCTGGGAGGTGTCAATTGTGAGACAATCCCACATTCCCTAAGATAGTCGAGGAACTTTGAACTAAGATACTCACCACCTCGATCGGATTGAAGCATCTTAATGTTCCTGTCCAATTGATTCTCGACTTCCTGTTTAAATTCTTTAAACCTTTCAAAACTCACTGACTTATGCTTGATTAAGTAGACATATCCATATCTACTGTAATCATCAGTAAAAGTTAAATAATAACGACTAGCATCCCTTATGGCATGTTTGAAGGGTCCACACACATCCGTGTGTACAAGATCCAACAAACCTTCACCCCTCTCACAAGAACCTGTGAAGGGTGACTTTGTCATTTTTCCAAGTAAGCATGATTCACAACTATCATCTGACTTTAGGTCAAATGACTCCAAGACTCCATCCTTTTGGAGTTGGCCTATGCGTTTCTTGCTTATATGTCCAAGACGACAATGCCATAATGATGTTTTATCCAAGTTATTATCATTAACAAAATCAATACACAATACATTATTTCCTAAGTTATCAACCACATATATAGTTTCATACATGCCATCACAAGATAATGCTTTAAAATAAAGAACATTATTAAAGAAAGCATTAATCGAACCAACTTCATTATCAAATGAAAAGGTGAAACCTTATTTATACAATGCATGAAAGGAAATAATGTTTCTTGCCATTTCTGGTGAATAACAACACTTATTCAAATCTAAACTAAACCCGCTACTTAGCGATAAAGTATAAACTCCAATCTTGGTGACAGGTAAAGCTTTCCTATTCCCCATGATTAAGTTTATTCTTCCATGCTCCACATTCTCACTTCTTCTTAGTCCCTGCAAATCAGAACATATATGAATACCGCAACCAGTATCAAGGACCCAAGCGTTAGAATGGGCTGAGTTATTAGATAAGATAGTGTAAATACCTGCATGGTTGGGTTTAACTTTCCCATCCTTCACATCTTGCTGGTATTTTGGGCAGTTCCGCTTCCAATGTGACTTTTCATTGCAATAGAAGCATTCAGCCTCTTTTGGGTTAGAAGAAGGAGTGATGAAACCTTTCTTGGTTCTACTTTAAGAAGAGCCACCAAGGGTCCTAGCCTTGGTACCCTTCGAAGAACTCTTCCTCTTCTTCCCTCGACCTTTCCTGATTGCCAAAACCGGAGCGGAGTTTGGAGTAGGAGTGTTAACAACCGACTTACCCTTAAGACCTGTTTCTGCGGTCTTGAGGAGTCCCTGAAGTTTGCTGAGTGTGACCTCTTCCTTATTCATGTGATGTGTCATGCAGAATTGATCATAGCACGATGGTAAGGAGTGCAAAATAATATCTATTGCAAGCTCCACAAGGAAGTTCACATTAATCCTCAGCAAAAGATCCATATACCTTTGCATTTTCTGCATGTGGCTCGTGACGGATTCCCCGTCCTTCATCATGGTTGTTATCACGGAGCAAATGATTTCATACCTCTCTTGTCGTGCACTTTGATGGTATCTTTCCATCAGATATTGGTGCATTTCAAAAGGGTAGAAGTCCTCATCGGACTTTTTGGAGTTCCGCTGTCATTGTGGCCAACATGATGCATGCCACTTTTGTAGCATCCCTTTCATGTGCCTGGAAGTCAGCGATCTCCTGGGGAGTTGCAGTGGTCTCATCAATCTCCTTAAGCTCCTTGTCAAGGACATATTCTTTGTCCTCGTAGCGGGTAATCATCCTGATGTTTCTAATCCATTCATTGAAGTTGGATCCATCAAAAGTGACTTTCCCACACAAGTTCATAAGGGTAAAGGAGCCATTAGGATTAGAGCTAGAGGCAACGTTGTTTGAAGACATCTAAAAGAAAAGAACAATATTAGTTTAGATATTACGAGAGTCCTTAATAAATCACCCAAATGTAATATTAAGGCTAGGATCCAATCACAATATATTATAACTTAGAAGAGGTATGACGTAATCCAAGCTATAAAATATTTGAAAGGTAGGTGAATGACAATTCACCAATTTCCACCATGAAAAACGAAATATAAATATTAGGTTTTTAATTGGTTCTTAGAAATTCCTAGATTCTTTTGAGATTCAATGAACTTTTCAAAGGCATGTTTCAATCTCGAGTGTGCCCTCCAAGTTTTGTGACTAGGATACTGAGGATCACAAAACGAGGTGTGAAGTAACCATGCAAATCACTTGGTAACCTTAAAGTTTATCACTCAATCAATGTGCCGGTAAACCACACATGCTCCACCGATATTATGATAAATCTTAATTCAGCTTTTGCCTACCTTGTTAAGTCCAAGTTAGTGTGCCGGTTAACCACACACGCTCCACCAACGACTTAAACAAAGTGTAAAGTGTAATTTCATGGATTAGCACCTTATTCGCATTTTTCCTAAAGTAACTAAGATTGTGAATTTAATAAAACATTTAGTTACTTTATAATATTCATCATACTTTTAATGAGAATTTATAAGTCCTTGTTTTACCCGTTCGGCTAACGACCCTCCACCAATCAAGGAAGCGGTGGGTGAGAGTGGAGACCCATTAAATTGTCATTTTATAGGCAACAACCATATACCCCCCTTATAGACCGGCTTCGTGAATGAGTTGTACTAGCGGTAAGACGAATTGATCTTATACATACATACATATATATATATATATATATATATATATATATATATATATATATATATATATATATATATATTAACTTATAATATAAAGTATAAGGGTTGAATTATAAATTTTTAAAATTCTAAGGGTTGGAACTAAAGTTTATTAAGTGACGTTACATGTTCCAAAACTTGAGGGCATGTTTTGTAACTTTACAAAACCTTTCATATTCATATCTTACAAGTTATTAAAATGAAGACTCTTCAATTTATAACTTATGTGTTCTTTTAATGGCTTTTAACAAAAAGAGACTTTTGGTTATCCATAACTTTAGGACAAGTTATGGACTCCATTAAAACACATAAAGATCATCAATTAATCATATAAACAAGTAACTCCTATGAACTATCAAGAACTCATAAGAACATGAATATTCATATCAACATTTCAAGAACATATGAACACATATAATCATGAAAAATTGATATTAGCCATTGTAAATGGATTAGAACAACCATTACACCTTCTAAAACAAGTTTTATAACACCAAAAAAGTTTAGGGTAATGTTTCTAGTCCATTTCCAGCAGCCAATCTCGAAATACTGCTCACTAGATGACAAACTCGTCGAGTTTATGCTTTAACACACAAAGTCGGTGAGTTTTTGGCCAGTAATCGTCGAGTTTTCCTGTCTGGACAGCTTTTGGCTTTTGAAAAACAAGTTTTCATCAAGTATTCAACAAACAAACCTGGCTCTAATACCACTTATGGGTTTTGAGCATTCTAACACTTCCTAAGTGTAAATGCAACCCTAATAAACCTTGGATCTATGTTTTTCTAAATACATGCAAAATTTGGTTTCCAAGGTTCATAATCCTATATAGCATACCTGGGAACTTTAATCGTAAGAGGATAGCTAGAAATACATACCTTGTAGTTGATTTTGATTCATTGAAACCTTGTAAGCCTAGATCCCTAAGTGTGATGCCTCAAATGCTTCACACAACACCAAATGCTTTTGGAATGACTTTAGAGAGAATGTACACACTCTAAAATAGGCCTAGCCCTCACTTCTCTTTGTGTAGCCGATTTTGGTGGAGAACATGTTCTTTATATAGTGTTGACACATCTAAGGTTACACCATGTAAACCCTAATGTGTCATGGATCTTCATTTCCATGACCAATGGGTTTGTAACTCCCATGGAGCATCCTATGAAGGATCCTATGGGTTTAATCCAACTTGATAATCCATGGAGCCTTTTAGCCCACTATACAAGTTATGGATGATTTACATAATCAACCCATATATTTAATTAGTTATCTTTTGATCACTTAATTAATTCCAAATTAATTCTTGATCAATACTGATTACATAATACTATTAATATATTAGAACTTATAATATATTAATAAACCACAAGTGTTATTTCTCTCATTTAGTCTATCCAATTGCATGGTGCCATGCAACCAAAATGGACCATGCCAGGTCGGGTCAAGTACATACCAGAAATAGTTATGGACTTAGACACTTTATCCAACAGGAGTAAACCCGACTTGCTACAAGTGTGGTGAAACTGGACACTTCAAGAGAGATTGTCCAAGAGCAAGGAATGTTGGTGGTGATGGAAGGGTACTTATGATCACTACAGGAGAGACTCTCCCGGAAACACCTGTGAATAATGGTACATTTCCTAACAACAATGTTTAGGCCCTAATTTTTTTTTCTAAAAACCAGTGCCAATTAAAGTTTACCAACCATAGACCTTGAAATACGAAAAATCATAACCGTGAATTTCCCCTCACCCGAATAACTCACATCATTCATATAAAGTTAAGGATTCCTACCGGTGATCTATGATGGCTAGTGTAAACATTATGGTCATATATAATTAAGATTTTATAGACTTAGAATGCGTGATTCCGCCTTATTTCCTGTTCCTTGTTTGGTTGTGGGCATAGGGTAGAGTCACTCATTCGACCGTCATTTTAATCTTAATTATATACGACTAGTTTACACCAAACGATTATAAAGGGACCTAGTAGGGATCATTCTACGGAATTTCATCACTATTTATCGAAGCACTCGTACAACTAGTGCTCACTAATTCCGGTACAAAATATTCGTAGTAGGAATAACAAGGATAAATCTATATACATAGAATACACTATCGTTCTAAACCACCACTCCCTTCGAAATGGACTTAACATCTATTACAATAAGAAGTTCCAACATCTTCATTTGACATGGATTGGCTTGGTCCTCATCACACCAATTTTACATGCTACAAAGAGACCCTTCGCCTTAACCGACCGATTAACGAAACCCTTTCAATCTATAACAACAAACCTCCGAATCATCCCTTGCATCTAGACTCATAAGTACCTATGTAAGGGGTACCATGCTCTTTCCTAGCCACAATGGAAATAGGAAACAAGAAGCAAAGGACATCAAGGATATCCCAGAGGTTTATAACTTTCCCGATGTATTCCCAGAAGTCCTTTCGGAAATACCACCCATGTGCGAAGTTGAGTTCAGAATCGACTCGACTCTTGGAGCTATTTTCGTAGCCAAACCCCCAATACCACTTAGCACCAACACAAAAACAGAATTTGCCCGATCAATGGAATGACCTAATAAGTAAGAAGCTTATAAGACCAATCCTCTAACCTCAGAGAGCACCCGTTTGACTCATAAAAAGGAATGGTGATTTGTCCATATGACCATTCACTACCAAGAACCAAACAAACCCATCATCAAGGGTCAATATCCCCTACTCCGAATCGAAGATTCGTTCAACCAAATTCAAGGAACCAGCCAAATTCAGCATACCACTAGCTCAAAATTTTGTAGGAAGAAATTCCCGAGACAATCTAAGATTTATAAGGCCAAATGCACCACACACAACCTTAACCTTGGTTACAATAGTGCTATCCTTAAGGTTTAGAGACACTACCTCTAGGGAATCAAGTACACAAACTACATCGGACCGTTCGAGATCCTTGCCAGAATCGGTCTGGTGGCTTACAAGTTTCAGCTACCACAAGAGCTCAGTTATGTACATCATGTCTTCCATGTGTCTAGCCTAAAGAAATGCCTGTCTGATGAGACCTTGGTAGTCCCACTTGATGAGATTGAACTAAACGAGAATCTCCACTTCATTGAAGAACATGCGGAGACAATTCCCATTGTGAAGGTCCGATGGAACGCCGAAAGAGGACCTGAATTCACTTGGGAGCGCGAAGATTAAATGAAGAAGAAGTATCCACATCTCTTCCCTAGTTATTGAGGGCCCGCTCTAGAACTAATTTTGGAACGAAATTCCCTTTAACGGGGGGATGATGTGACAACCAGGAAATTTTGATCTAGAAAAAGTATACCTGTAGATAGTATAAAACCACATCACATCATTTTTGTAATAAACATTTGTGAATTTAATGAGAAGGACCCAAGTTTGTAGAGATTTCAATTCGAATAAAAGATGTTTAATATTCGACTAAGAAATTAGGAATCTAAAATATGCTTTAGAAGTGTCAAATGTAGACCCAAAATCCCTTAGGACTAGAAGCCTCGCAACTAAGAACCTAGTTCTCGGCCATAAGGGACCGAAGCCTCGGTAGCACTAAGAAGCGAGAACCACCTCCTCGGTCTATGGATCTCGATTGGGTGAAATGCTCGACAATTTGACTTCATGACAAGACCAATCATCTTTGCACTCCTTTACCCAACGTACCTCCATGTTGGTTATGCAAATATGCATCCTATTCGCATGAAAAACATCCAATTAACCCCAAACAACTTTACAACCTTTTATCCACCAAGCATCCATGCAAAGCACACAATCAACCACAAACAAGTTTACATCCTTTTAACCCCCATACTTCCATGTTGGACATCCAAATACCCGCCCCCCTCCCCCCAGGTCTCCATGTAAGGCATGTAATTAACCAAAAAATGACTAGGAAGGAATCTCCTCCCTCTATATATACCTTGGATGAGAGGCCATTTAGCCACACCCAAAAGACAAATTCTCTTCCATTCTCGACTTCTCTCTTAAAGAAAAGCTTTAGTCTCCAAGAGTTTGTTCTCCATCTTTGGATTTCGGGTTTTAGGTAAGATATTTCATTAACTTCTAGTTTTTATATGAAGTTTTATGTTGATTCCATCATTTTTAAACACATTTCCCTGTGTTAAACTTACTAGGATACTAACACCTCCAAGAAGCTCTTCAAGTTCATCATCTATATCTTAGGCTAGAAATCTCCATCACCTCACTTCAAAACATCCGCAAAAGCTAACTTAAGGTGAGTTCATACCTCCACATTTTCAAGCTTTTTCATGTTTTTAAGGGAGGGGGGGAGTACAAGTAAAACGTTGTTTATCACACAAATATGTACATGTTTTCATCTTTATGTTAAAAATAAGATATTATTTGCATGATCGAGGTTATAAAATCATAAGAAATTTATGACTTGTAAAACTACATGATTTTTGAAGCTTTTACTAAAATATAACTTTCATAACAAAGGCAGTACATCCTAGTAAGTTACTCTTTTGTGGGTTACAACACAAAACATAATGGTTTAACCTTACATTTTGAAAACTAGACTAGATAATTACTATATATATATATATATATATATATATATATATATATATATATATATATAAATGGTTATATAAATGTACTTAACAAAAAAACATGTTAAACTATAATGGGTATAGTTTACGGAATATATGTATTATTTCACTAAGTTCAGGATACATACATAAACAAACATATAAACTATAATAGGTATAGTTATTGAGGCATATATACTATTTAATCATTACATAAAGGATTTTCATTATTCTACATTTAACCGTCAATATAGATTTATGAGACACACTTCAAGTACTTTTCTAAATATCAACAAAAGACCTGACATTATAACCAGAGTCTCAAAGAGGGAGAACGTAACACTTGTGTATAGATCTGTATGGGACTGACAACCCGCACCTAAACTGTTAGCTACAGTTAGGTCGGCAGGCCTGGGGTGACAAATGTCGTATCTTTTCCAACGCCTGAAGAACGCCATATCAGGACATCCTAGGTCATCAAACATGGTTATAATAACTCACTATTTGGTATTAACAATACGATTAGTGTATGAATACATAAATAACTTCAGTTAGTTTTATTTAATAGTAAAACTATAATACAATTTTTTATAGTACAAATGGTGAATCCAAAAACATACATTTGAAAGGATTACATACAAATACAATTATAATATTCAATTTTCTAGTACATTGCAATTTCATTTCTAATAGAACCGTTATCGTTCTCTCTATAATTTGTTAGTATATGCATTAGGGTTATATAAAATGAAGAACTGATAGGCAGTCAAATGTGTGATTTCCGTTTTATTTCTTGTTCCTTGTTTGGTTGTGGGCTTAGCTCAGAATTATTCAATCGACTGTTCGTTCGATCTTAATTATATATAACTTGTATACACTAAGTGATCACAGAAGGAACTAGTAAGGGTTACACAACTCACATGAATTTTCATATTTAACATCACAACTTCTAAGCATAAGAAAACTTGTATATTTTTGGTCTTAAATCCTAAGACTACATTTCATTTACCAAAGAAAATATTGGATTTTATGGAAACATACATAATTATTTTAGAAGGAAAAGATACAACAGAAATACATACATCTATAACTCATTTAAGAATATATTGGATTTTCTACTAGTATACAAATCATTTTACGCTAAAACGTTACAAATCTTTCTCACACAAAAACGCTTATGAACTCACCAACATAATTGTTGACACTTTTAAAAATCACTTGTATTCTTAGGAACCCAGTAGACAGGTATTCAACCCTTCTTGAGGGTCGGCGTCGTCATTTCATGTTTTCTATTTTTTAGTTATTTGTATTTAACTTTTAAACAAACAAAGTGTTGTAGACAATGTAAACTCAAATCCTCAATGTTTGAATGTTTGTGTTGCCATGTTTCAATTATATTCAGCTGTTATGATATTGTGCATGAAGTCACTCCATCCGCCCCCAGACGTTTCTGCCATTCTGGTTTGGGGGTGTGACAAATTTTGCATGCATACTAAAAACCAGGTGACACACTTGTTGCTAAAAGAGAGAAAATTAGTCTCACTTAGTGCCCTAAATTTAACCTTGAAGTTAGAGAGATGTAGAAGATTCCTTATGTTTTATTTTTTAGGAATATGATATATGCTTTAGTGTGTATATGTCCTTATATTATAGAGATGTTGGGCATATATCTAAGCAACCCATGTATGTATCATTGAAAAACAACCAAATGGATTTTGAGATACTTATAAAGGACGAAAGGCTATATGCTCAAATATAAGAAATCAAATAGATCATTTGTATTTGAAATTTGATTATATTGAATGACAAATGGTTACCGATCCACATCCGGCTACATTTATGTGCTTGTGTAAAGAGCCATTTCATAGAATAGACTTCGATAGATTTTTCCATAATGGAAACAAAACTTGTAGCATTTTATACGACCTTAAAACATAGGATATAGTTGCACATTTTGTAACAAGGCTACATATTATTGGTAATGAAAGACCATTAAAGTAGTGACAATAAGTTAGAAATATTATATTCCAACAATAGTAGAAGTTATACCAAATCAAATGATATTGACATCAAGCTTCTGGCTGTTAAAGAATTAATGCAAGTGGATAAATATTTATCAAACACATCTAGACAAACTCCATGGTAGGGATCCGTCCAGGAAGGGACTTAACCCTAGGTCTTTTATGAGCATAATACACAAGTTGGTGTGATAATTTGTTTTAGTGGGAGATTTATTGTTGTTTTATGTTTTGTTTAAGAAATATTTGTTTTTCGGTAAAAAAATCAAGAATTCGGTTAATTCCATTATTAACTGCACTTATTTGAAGTTTGACCTCACTTCAAGCTAAAGAGGATTACGATACATACCAAAGCAACAAATACTATGATAACATTCCATTATTATTTGTACTTGTATCCGACCATTGACGGGTATAGTTACGTAAACTGTAACAAGACCTCTTTGATCCTATATGTTTATGATTAGTGGATGAGATCACTTAAGGGTACCGATACTATAGTAACATTCATTAAAACGCTTATATGGTTATATATATATATATATATATATATATATATATATATATATATATATATATATATATATATCGTGGGGGGCGTTGGGGGGGAAGGGGAGGGAAAAATAGGCAGCTGCATAGGGCTTTGATTTTTTTTGGGCCAAGTTTTTTAATTATATATATATATATATATATATATATATATATATATATATATATATATATATATAACTTATAATAGCGATAATGACCATCTTTTCTGGTTCGTCCTGACCATTCATGATATTTAAATCCTCAGGACCGCCCCTGATATATATATATATATATATATATATATATATATATATATATATATATATATATATATATATATATATATATATATATATATATATATATATATATATAGGGTTAGGTTCATGTGAGACAGTCTAATTTTGTGAGATCTTGAGACGCAATCCTAGCCACTCATTTAGTAGATAAAACAAAAACATTTTTAAAATGCAAAATAATTGTGTAACATCCATAAATTTTATGCCAAATTTAAACTTTTCAATCATAAATAAAATCCCAATAGTATTGTTTACAAAAATGTTTTCAAATCATTATTCAATCAGAGTGTCCTAAAAGTCAGATCATAAGGATGAGGTGTGGTATGGTCACGCCTTCGCCTTACCATGATCTCCCGAAGTACCTGAAACAATAACTGTAAACTATAAGCCCGAGGGCTTAGTGAGCTACCCCCAAAATACCAATACCACACTGATAATATCATATCAGTAATAATCAATCAATCAATATGCATACTGGGCCATCGGCCTGACTGGACCGCCCTACAGGGCCTACAGTCTAACTGAATCTATACCGAGCCTTCGGCATGACTGGACCGCCACGTGGGACTACAGTCTCCCCAGACCGCTCATAGAGTATGTTGGCCTTCAACACAAAGCAGGACCGCCTCAACCTAACCAACAAGCAAATAATCATGTGCACATAACTAACATATATTGGCATATACAGACATCATATATATTTATCTTACGAATCATGAATCATAGAAATCTCTCATAACTAGAGCACAGGCCCAGCAGGCCACTAACATACCAATCCCTAAGGATTATAATAGATAACATATTGTCTATCCTAATTTCGATCTATCAGATCATAATCGCATATATCATATCATAACCATAACAACTAAAGGGTCGGCCTTGGTGCCTTAGACCCTTTTTATACAGTGAGGATAACTCACTTTGCAGATGTCGACTCGGTAGATGAACTCCAATGCTCAGATCACTGCCAAAAACTCCACCACCTATTACCATAATACAATCATACCCATCGGTTCCCAACCTTTCAAGGTACTCCATAAACCAACTAGTCAACCCTTGGTCAAAGTCAAAGTCCTCAGTCAAGGTCAACATTCCATGTTGACCCTTACTCGCCAAGTACCCTCGGCTACTCGTCGAGTTCCTTGAAGTACTTGTCCACTCGCCGAGTCATCGGAGTGACTCGTCGAGTTCCTTTGGTTTACGATCGAACTCTAAGGCCACTCGTCTAGTTTCCTTCTTGCAACTCGACGGTTACATACACATACATAAATTGGGGAAACTTCAATCGACTCGTCGAGTTGTTCATACAACTCGTCGAGTTCTATGGCAATCTTCATCGGACTCGCCGAGTTGTTCATCCAACTCGTCGGGTCCAGTCGTATCTTCATATGACTCGCCGAGTTCCTTTAGTCCTTAAGCCATACAGACTCTTTTAAGCCATACAATGGCTCCAAATTACATATCTAAGCTCCTAAGACATGCTTTTCACGTAAAGTTGCAAACTTTACGTGCATGCATAGCTAAGAAGGCTCTTAATGTCAAATCCAAGCTCACAATGGGGTTTCATACATAAGGAAAGCTTTATACATGGTCAAACTCGGAGCTTTATGACTCTAGGACCCAAGAAGGGTCCAGATCTGAAGTTACAACTTCAGATCTAGCTCATACCCCACAATATCATCACAATCAAACCATAAAAACCCTAGATCTCAACCAAATGAGGTCTAGAAGGAAAATGAGGT
Organism: Lactuca sativa; assembly: GCF_002870075.4. NCBI lineage: Eukaryota > Viridiplantae > Streptophyta > Magnoliopsida > Asterales > Asteraceae > Lactuca > Lactuca sativa. The sequence continues at coordinate 145,858,131 of NC_056631.2, forward strand.
AAAGGTGACCGCCTAATACCTCCAAATGATGCTAACTGAGGTAGATTTCTGATTCCCACACCTTCCTTGCTCCTAGTCTCTTGCCCTCCAAGCTCTTCCTTTCCAAAAACCTTCTTTCTAAAGCTCAAAACACACAAGAATGAAGCACCACAAGAATTAGGGTTTCTATGAGCTCTCAAGGACTGCAAAGAGGCCAACGGAGGCTTAAGCCTCTTTAAATAGGGTGCAAAACCCTGGGATTTAGGGTTTCATCTGCCATCTCCTACTCGTCGAGTCCCTTCATGGACTCGGCGAGTAGGTCACTAAACACGCGATCCCACCCCGCTGCTACTCGACGACTTGGGCAACCAACTCGTCGAGTAGGACTTAAAACCAAAGAAATTCTTATTTAAATCAATACCTGCAAATCGGGACGTTACAAACTGAAAATTTTCAAAAAATTTTTTTTTTCCAATATTATTTTCGGAAAATATATTTTCCAAAAAAAAAAAAATAAAAAAATACCAAAAAAATACATTTTTTTTACATATTTTAGTAGAATATTTAGAATATTTTACATATCTAGCAAATCTAGTAGAATATTCTAATCATTCTAAAAATCATATTAGAAATGTACAGTTTAATATTTTATTTTAGAATATTTCACGTATTTTTCAAAAAAAAAAACAGTATTTTTTTTTTTGTTTATTTTTTTTTATTTTTATTCTATTTTAGTTAAATAAAGTTTTGAAAATAATAATTAAAAAAAGAATTTTTGGATTTTTCCTTTGATTTTACATTTTAAAATTATTTTTAGATTTGGTCTCACGGTCTCACAAAATTAACATCGTCTCAAATGAAGCTGAACATATATATATATATATATATATATATATATATATATATATATATATATATATATATATATATATATATATATATATATATATATATATATATATTCGTCGTTCAGTGGGAGATTGTTAGATAATTAGGGGACCACTTTACAAATATGTATAATGTTATTAAATCTGGTTATTATGGTAATAATATAAATTGTTGTTGAACCGATTTATAAGATATCCATTTAGATTTTGTAGGTTGAGTTCCCGTTTTGACTCAAGATTTCCTAAATCCCTAATATTACTCACATTCGGTTATATCTCCATGTACATAAATACTTGATGAGAAGCAGATCCATAATATGAGATACATTCATAAAATTCGTTTTCTTGCTGCTATGATATTTTAGAGACACCTTGACTTCAACCGGAAAACAAACCCAACTCATCTGATCCAAATATCACAATGAAAACATTTATGTAATCGTTCTTCTTCTTTATGTTTTCCTTTAACTTGATTTGAGATAAAGATCTAAAGTTTAAGTTTTCAATGTTTGTGTTTTTTTGTTTATCAAAACAACTAATAGTTTTACGTATACGACCGAATTAAAGAAGAAAATTTTGAAAATACCAATAATACTATTCGGAATGAAATAAAATCGGTAAACTAATTTTGTAACAGATTGGAGGATTATAGTGTAGAAAAGCTAGAGGAAATAGCCTCATTAGTTTCTACATAACGTTTTTTTAGCAAGCATCGGGAGTCTTTTAGAACAAATAAGTTTCATATCAGTCATATTCAAACTTGTATTTTTTTACAACGGTGGATTACGATTGTGTTTTATACAGTTGTACAGTACAATAATTTAAAACATAAATTGTTATATTGTTATGTACGTCTAAAAAAATACCAAATCCACCACAAGTTTAGTTAAACTTGTACCGTACATGTTTATGACGTGTCATTTTAACCTAAATCCAAAACCAAAATTCGTAGAATATTACGCAGAAGACTTGAAAAGGAAAATAAAAACAAAACTCTTGTGGGTGTCATAATGGGGGATACTAATCACGGGTTCCCTTTGACTCTTGTAGTCCCACACACAAAACACAAAAGTAAACTCCAAAACAAAATCTTCAAATAAAAATACTTCTATATAATCTAGATAGATACATTGTTGCAAATACATGAAATAACCGTTATATATTTATATTTTTGTTGTGACCGTAAAAATGAGTTTTGAGGTAAATATTGATGACATAAGAATACGTTAAAAAATGACCTATTAAACAACTGAGAATGATGAACGAAAATAATAACAAACTTCATCGGTTATTAATTCTCAGAAAAATTAATAATACTTAAAAATTCTATGCCACACCACTTTAAAAAAAGGTATTTTCCTACGGAAAAGATCCATGCAAAAGGTCTGTTGTAAGTTTCCTACGAAAACGTAAAGAAAAAAAAAAAAAAAAAAAAAAACACTCTATAACTGTGACGGAATAGCGATGGATATAATTCTGTCATTCTGTAATGTGTACGTAATTTACCGATCAGTGTGTAAATCATCGATAAAATTACCAACGTATTAACAACTACATTGATATTTTAAAATTAATTAAGTCGGTAATCCACAAAAACATTTGTTGTTAGTGAGAAATAAGGCTATAGTTGATCATCATTAGGTTTAAGCAATACAAGAGAAATTAATTGAGTATGAGACGAGTAAAGTAGCAGTGAGCATTTGGACCGGATCATAACCGTTTGGTAGAAAATGATGAGCCTTGGACTGGACCTGTTGAGGCTTACACGTGCAAGTCCAGGTCCGGATTTTTCGGTTATTGTACCGGGTGGATCGGTACAACTCGTTAAAACAAATATGTTTTTGGGTTTGATTGTCCGTTTTAGATTACAAATATAATTTTTTGTTTGATTGTTCATTTTAGATAAAAAAAATTAATAATTTACGATTACTTATACCATTTTGCTTGCACTTTGAATCAAATTAATTAATGACATTATCATTTTTCATGCATAACTAATTTAAATTCATCTATAATATTTAGGGCCGACAAATATGTATCATGGAAACCAACAACATATTATCAACAATCTGAATCAAAAATATTGGTAACGAACATGTTTAGTTGGCACTACCACACCAATTGAGCAATTATTGTAATGTAGTGGCATAATGTTTTCAATACTACGTTTGTACCAGACCAACCTATTCAATATATATATATATATATATATATATATATATATATATATATATATATATATATATATATATATATATATATATATATATATATATATATATATTAGTAAAGTTTAAAGTTTAAATTCATGTTATCATGTCCTATTTTCCATAATTGTTTTAATTTTTGAACTCTCGGTAGAAATTAATAAAATCATTTTAGATTGAATTTTCAATCTAACAATTACAAAAATCTTATTTATAAAACCCCATTCATGTTTTATAATACTTAAGAACACCAAAATTGTCATCCACAAAACCACCCCATACATGTTGGTAGTAGGAAAAAAAGTATACCAATTATAATTGGTACGGTATACGGTTTAGGAAAAAAATGACTGATATTGTACCCATTCCACCTTGAATAATACTCTAACTTGCAAAATTAATTTTCCGAGTAAAATAAACTAACATATAAATAAACTCCACCAACAAAAATTAACAATCTTAAAACATATATACAAATGTAATTACCGTAACACCAAAAATTATAGTTTAAACCAGTGTTGTAAAAAGCTCGACTATGTCCCAATTAATCTTCGATTAGTCTCTAGGAGCTACTGACCGACTAGAAGATGCCTAGCGATTAATCTATGACTACATAGTGAGCAAAACAGTAGCCATTGATGAAATTTTAACACTTTGAATAAGTTTTATCATAATAGAAACTATTTGAGAAATAATTAGTATTACATTAATCATATTATCCTATTTTGTTAGTGGTATTTATGAATTCTGTTATTGTTGTAGTCATATTTAATGTTTTTTAAAATTGAACATTTTTTACAACCTTGGTTTATACTTTAAAATATAACATCCCCCTCCGACACGTATCATAATATTGTGTGCTTTGGGCTCCCGATGTGAAAACTTCCCAGGGGGTCACCTATCCTTGGATTGCTCTCGCCCGGGCACACTTAATTGAAGAGTTCTTAAGGGATCTGTTGTGCTCACGGCTTAAAAACGTGTTGTGATAGTGAAGGTATCCACACCCTTTTTAAGTAATGTTTAGTTCTTCTTCCCAACCGATGTGGGATCAGGTGCAATCCACCGTGTGAGGAAGTTATCACACCTCCAAACCAGAACGGCGAAAACGTCTATGGGCGGACGGAGTGACTTCATTTATAGTATCATAACAGTTGGATATAAATGAATCATAGCATCACAAACATTCATACATTGAGGATACAAGTTTACATTGTTTACAGACTTCGTTTTCTCAAAAGTTAAGTACAAGAAGTTTAAAAGTAGAAATCATGATGTAGTGACGCTTGTCCTCAAAAATGTTTTCGTAATACCTATTCACTGGTTTCTTGAGAATACAAACAGTTTTGAAAAGCGTCAACATTAAAGTTGGTGAGTTCATAAGCGTTTTTATATGAATAAAATCTATAATGATTCCTTGTAAATGATAGCGTAAAACTTTCCAAAAAATCCAGTATTTTCTTTTACATAAAATGTAGTATAAAAAACCCTAAGACCAAAAATGTAAATTATACTGTGTTGAGAAATAATATGTAGTTTTATCTTTATATAAACAAATGAAGTGTAAGTTACTCCGTAAACCAAGTCGTTTTGTTAATCCCTATGTGAGTTATTATAACCAAGCTTAATATGACTGATATGCATGAACGACGTTCTTCAGACATCAGAATTGATAGACTTTTGTCACCCTCGACTTGCCGGTGTAACTGTATCAAACAGCTGAGGTGTGGGGTTCTCAATCCCGTATAGATCTATACACAACTATCTCGCTCTCCCTCAAGGAGAATCTGGTTATAATACAGGACTTAAGGTGTACACTAGGTAGGTACGGTGAAGGAACATCTCACAAGAGCATCAACAGATTCACATGAACTATGACTCCTTTTTCTTGTAGAATAATTATACCTTTGAAACTAAATAGCTCTTCTAAAATGAAAGTGTAGTTTTGTGACTCCCAAACCATATCAATTATAGTTATCTTGCATATTTGTTGAGACTATTTATATAATCTTTTATATAAATATAATGACGTTATCTTGTCTAATGTTAAAATATGAAAGTAAAAGTTGTTATTGTAACACCGAAATTTTCAAAACTAAAATTTTCATTAAATTCGCTTAATTCTTAAAATCATTTTTGTAAAAATCTCACTTTGTTTAAATTACTAAACATAACTCCATAATCAATTAAATAATAATCCAGGATCCTCTAAATCGTAACTCCTCCCCTGGTCTGTACAATCGAGCCGGTGTCGTCCCGTGATCCTGAGAAAACCTTAAACACATAACACATAACACGGTAAGCACGAAGCTTAGTGAGTTCCCCAAAATACCACACATAACACATACCAGCCACTCGATGCTATAACTCTGTGGGCCCTGGATCCCTAACTCTGTGGACCCTCTGCTCCTAACTCTGTGAACCTTCCGGTTCTAACTCTGTGGACCTTCCGATCCTGACTCGGTCAAGCTTTGGAATACACACAACATAAATCACATAGAAATGATGCAGTGCAACACATCACATAAATAGCATACAATAACTCCGTCACATAACTCTAATTAACACTAAAGGCAAAGTGGAGTGAGAAGACTCACCTGAAAGCAACAAGCAGTTATCCTTACACTTGAATCTTGAACTCGCCACCGCCTAACACATAAGGTAAATATCTCTAATTAAACTGACAATTCCTCTTTCCCTCTCTAATCGGGTAGTAGGTAAATGACCATTTTAACCCTTTACGATCTCTATTACTTATGTTGACCAAAACCCCAAAGTCAACAAAAGTCAACTCAAGTCAACGGCCAACTCTGACCAGACTCGTCGAGTGCACTCGAGTGACTCGGCGAGTCCATGCGTGTCCTCTGAAACCTCAAAAGCCTCACTCGAATTGTCGAGTTAACCTTTCACTCGACGGGTTACCAATGGTCACGAATCGCGGGGCAACCCGACTCGACTCGTCGAGTCCCCATATGGACTCGGCGAGTTCCCTCCATGGCAACACTGAAAAGACCTTCTGAGGTCAGATCTGTTTCTCTAACTTATAGATCTGACCTTCTTCTACCCGATAATCACTTAAAGGTTCAATCTTTAAGCTCATGCAACACTCTTATGCCCTTAAATGAAGTAATAGCTCCTAAAATGGCAACCTAGATCCATAACCACAAAGGGACTGCATAAAGCTGGAAGATTGGGACTCTCTGGACCTCTTAAGGTCCAGATCTAAAGCTTATTCCACATTGGGATCTCGTATGCATCATATACTATCCAAGAAAGGGTAAAGAAAACCCTAGATTCAAGGATTTTTACACAAAACAGAAGGAAGGGGCGAAATACTACCTCAAAATAGAGATCCTTGCTTAGATGTCTCAGAATAACAACCTCCATCAGTCTTTCAAGCTGAATCCCTTCACTTCCTTTGAAAAACCCCACCAAAATTACTTGATTTCATCACAAGAACTCTTCCTTGGCTCCAGTGGCGATTTGGGGTTTCTTACAGGAGATATGAGGCGCACCCAAGGTCATAAATTCCTTTAAATAGGCTCAAACCCTGGAACTTAGTGTTTTCTCTGCCCAATACCTACTCGGCGAGTCCATCCTCGGACTCGTCGAGTCCACTCATTAATTCCACGCGGCAATCTCGACTCGACTCGGCGAGTTGGTCCCCCGACTAGTCGAGTCCCTCCTCAAATCTCAAGATTAACATACACAATAATGTCCCTGTAAATCCGGTTGTTACAATTCTCCCCCACTTGAATTAGATTTTGCCCTCGAAATCGCTCCTCCACCACATATAGATCTAATCCAATAACCAAATAGCACCATTGAAAGGGTCTCATACCACACAACTATCTTCCTATCTGGACACCTGAATCTAAACAGGAACTCCTCCCTGGAAAAGGACAGACCCATCTGCCACTATGCTACCCCTTCTGACTCTCAAGAATCTGGAACTGTATTATCCTGACACACAGCCATACCGCCCTCTCCAAATGTCACCACATTATTCGCTCCTCGAATAACAAACCCCGATAACTCACTACCCCTCTGATCCTTTAGTGGGAACCGATAAAACAAGTCCATGCCTAAAACTGGCTACCGATCACTCGTCCCGGACATGATAAACAATCCAGATCTTACCAAGGAGTGGAAGGATCACATCACACCAGGGACTCATCCACTGTACTTCAATCACAAGCCTTCTATACAACGAACCCTCAACACCCTGTCCTCAGACACAAAAAATGACCATGCTTGTTCAGTAGTGTCCCCCGACATCTGACAAACATAAACCTCAGCTCCTTTCTCAATATCCCTTTCAAGACTGAGCACCATGTAATCTCCCGACCCAACAATTGAACCCCAAAGGGTTACCCATTGCATATCTTAGTATGACTCACTGAATTCCTTCCCATGCTAGCTATCTCGGCCTAGTGTGACACACAAGTCACGAAGTTCACTTTTCCACAAGCGAATACGGAATTCGATTCACCCTCGACCTCTGTCGTCTACTACTCATTAGTCCCATTCGTTTCGCGGTTTTCTCACACCAACGAATTGACCCACTCAGGTCTAAGGCACTAGATGGAAGCAATACCCCCTTCCAAATGAGATTCAGCTCTGAATCCGGAATCTCATTCTGCCTACTCAACGCACTACCAGAGCTAAACTCAAACTCAAGAGTTTGATCTGAACCAGAGCTGGAACCACTCGCCCCAATGAACCACTCAACTCATGACTCATGACCCGCAACCCATGCGTACCTCACTGATTCACTTCCTTGGCCAGAAAACCACTACTCCGTTCAGAATATAACGACTTCCGACAAACACGGAGACCCCAGTTTCGCCCCTGGTTCAACCCCAGGCTTCCATAAGTCAAATATTGGGGCTACCCAAGCCTAAAACTCTTTTGCACCAAGCACTTCATCACAACATTCTCTTACTGACTAGTGGGTACTACGTCTCCTCGTAGTGTCACAATGACCTCTCACTGAAAAGTGAGTACCACGACTCCACAAAGAATCACCACACCCCTCACTAAATAGTGAGTACTACGGCTCCCCATAGCATCACCACAACCTTTCATTGAATAGTGAGTACTATGGCTCCCCGTAGCATCACCACACCCCTCACTGAATAGTGAGTACTACGAATCCCCGTAGCATCACCGCACCCCTCACTGAATAGTGAGTACTACGTCTCCCCGTAGCATCACCACAACCTCTCTGCACTGACTCATTGAAACTGCAGCTTCCCTACAGTCTTACCACATTTACTCTGACCACTTCACAAACTCATCCTCAGGTTGACACCAGACTGCGATCATTAACTCATACTCTGCGGCCCAACATAGATAGGTACACATACACCCATCCAAGCTAGGCATCAATACTTCGGACAACCACCGATGTGACAAGGCCTCTTTTCCTCGATGCAAATACACATTCTCAAATAAATCCATTTGATGTCAATTAGCTGAAGGGCCCCCATCGGAACCATAGACACTTGATATACCACTCGTCCTCTCAACTCAAAACGCAAAATAATCCGAGATTTAGGACATCATACTCGGATACCCCGGAACACCATCACAAAACATCACAATGTCCTGCTTCAACAACCAATCCAATACTTACGACATCATACACAGATACTTCCATGCATTCCCTCAGGATATCATAACTATCCTTCATTTCACACAATGCGCAACTTCGGAGTCTCCCAACTCTCAATCGAAACACTGATGAATCGACAATGACTCAGAACATGATGAAAACCATCTGAAACTCCCTCCTTTATTGCTCAAAACACATGCAAGAATATACTAACCGACCCTGAAGTTGGTCTCCCAATCAACTTCTTTCCTTCCCATACTGCATATAATAGCCCATACTCTAATCCATAAATTCTCAACCGCCGAACTAACCTCGCAAGCCAACCACCTCGATTTCACCATTTTAACCTTGAAGGATTCCTAACCACCACAAGGTCTCCAAAAAACAGCCACTCGCCGTGGAGACACTCATCCTTTCTCAAACACGTACCACATGCACTATGTCGCTCTGCACCTCTCCTTAACCACCAATAACTATGGCCTCAGGAATTCGCACCGCAGGCCTCTCTATCTAGTTCTCTAATCGCTCTTGAACAACTATCGGATCTCCTCAAAAGTACCTGGTTCTCCCCCACTCAGGGTTCGATCCATCACTAACAATCTAACCCACAGACTATTTTTACTAATAATATCACACCTACTTAGAAGGTGATATGCAATGCTTGATGATCTCCTTGATGGAGGTCAAGCAATTCCAAATACTCCGAACCTCCAATGAAATCCTCAGAAACTTCTCATCATGACTACCTCTAGTCTTTCAGAATCTCATACCATCCCACTACCGGACATCTCAACTGTCCAGTACTATCTCTGACTCTTAGACTGAAACAAATTAATTAATGACATTATCATTTTTCATGCATAACTAATTTAAATTCATCTATAATATTTAGGGCCGACAAATATGTATCATGGAAACCAACAACATATTATCAACAATCTGAATCAAAAATATTGGTAACGAACATGTTTAGTTGGCACTACCACACCAATTGAGCAATTATTGTAATGTAGTGGCATAATGTTTTCAATACTACGTTTGTACCAGACCAACCTATTCAATATATATATATATATATATATATATATATATATATATATATATATATATATATATATTAGTAAAGTTTAAAGTTTAAATTCATGTTATCATGTCCTATTTTCCATAATTGTTTTAATTTTTGAACTCTCGGTAGAAATTAATAAAATCATTTTAGATTGAATTTTCAATCTAACAATTACAAAAATCTTATTTATAAAACCCCATTCATGTTTTATAATACTTAAGAACACCAAAATTGTCATCCACAAAACCACCCCATACATGTTGGTAGTAGGAAAAAAAGTATACCAATTATAATTGGTACGGTATACGGTTTAGGAAAAAAATGACTGATATTGTACCCATTCCACCTTGAATAATACTCTAACTTGCAAAATTAATTTTCCGAGTAAAATAAACTAACATATAAATAAACTCCACCAACAAAAATTAACAATCTTAAAACATATATACAAATGTAATTACCGTAACACCAAAAATTATAGTTTAAACCAGTGTTGTAAAAAGCTCGACTATGTCCCAATTAATCTTCGATTAGTCTCTAGGAGCTACTGACCGACTAGAAGATGCCTAGCGATTAATCTATGACTACATAGTGAGCAAAACAGTAGCCATTGATGAAATTTTAACACTTTGAATAAGTTTTATCATAATAGAAACTATTTGAGAAATAATTAGTATTACATTAATCATATTATCCTATTTTGTTAGTGGTATTTATGAATTCTGTTATTGTTGTAGTCATATTTAATGTTTTTTAAAATTGAACATTTTTTACAACCTTGGTTTATACTTTAAAATATAACATCCCCCTCCGACACGTATCATAATATTGTGTGCTTTGGGCTCCCGATGTGAAAACTTCCCAGGGGGTCACCTATCCTTGGATTGCTCTCGCCCGGGCACACTTAATTGAAGAGTTCTTAAGGGATCTGTTGTGCTCACGGCTTAAAAACGTGTTGTGATAGTGAAGGTATCCACACCCTTTTTAAGTAATGTTTAGTTCTTCTTCCCAACCGATGTGGGATCAGGTGCAATCCACCGTGTGAGGAAGTTATCACACCTCCAAACCAGAACGGCGAAAACGTCTATGGGCGGACGGAGTGACTTCATTTATAGTATCATAACAGTTGGATATAAATGAATCATAGCATCACAAACATTCATACATTGAGGATACAAGTTTACATTGTTTACAGACTTCGTTTTCTCAAAAGTTAAGTACAAGAAGTTTAAAAGTAGAAATCATGATGTAGTGACGCTTGTCCTCAAAAATGTTTTCGTAATACCTATTCACTGGTTTCTTGAGAATACAAACAGTTTTGAAAAGCGTCAACATTAAAGTTGGTGAGTTCATAAGCGTTTTTATATGAATAAAATCTATAATGATTCCTTGTAAATGATAGCGTAAAACTTTCCAAAAAATCCAGTATTTTCTTTTACATAAAATGTAGTATAAAAAACCCTAAGACCAAAAATGTAAATTATACTGTGTTGAGAAATAATATGTAGTTTTATCTTTATATAAACAAATGAAGTGTAAGTTACTCCGTAAACCAAGTCGTTTTGTTAATCCCTATGTGAGTTATTATAACCAAGCTTAATATGACTGATATGCATGAACGACGTTCTTCAGACATCAGAATTGATAGACTTTTGTCACCCTCGACTTGCCGGTGTAACTGTATCAAACAGCTGAGGTGTGGGGTTCTCAATCCCGTATAGATCTATACACAACTATCTCGCTCTCCCTCAAGGAGAATCTGGTTATAATACAGGACTTAAGGTGTACACTAGGTAGGTACGGTGAAGGAACATCTCACAAGAGCATCAACAGATTCACATGAACTATGACTCCTTTTTCTTGTAGAATAATTATACCTTTGAAACTAAATAGCTCTTCTAAAATGAAAGTGTAGTTTTGTGACTCCCAAACCATATCAATTATAGTTATCTTGCATATTTGTTGAGACTATTTATATAATCTTTTATATAAATATAATGACGTTATCTTGTCTAATGTTAAAATATGAAAGTAAAAGTTGTTATTGTAACACCGAAATTTTCAAAACTAAAATTTTCATTAAATTCGCTTAATTCTTAAAATCATTTTTGTAAAAATCTCACTTTGTTTAAATTACTAAACATAACTCCATAATCAATTAAATAATAATCCAGGATCCTCTAAATCGTAACTCCTCCCCTGGTCTGTACAATCGAGCCGGTGTCGTCCCGTGATCCTGAGAAAACCTTAAACACATAACACATAACACGGTAAGCACGAAGCTTAGTGAGTTCCCCAAAATACCACACATAACACATACCAGCCACTCGATGCTATAACTCTGTGGGCCCTGGATCCCTAACTCTGTGGACCCTCTGCTCCTAACTCTGTGAACCTTCCGGTTCTAACTCTGTGGACCTTCCGATCCTGACTCGGTCAAGCTTTGGAATACACACAACATAAATCACATAGAAATGATGCAGTGCAACACATCACATAAATAGCATACAATAACTCCGTCACATAACTCTAATTAACACTAAAGGCAAAGTGGAGTGAGAAGACTCACCTGAAAGCAACAAGCAGTTATCCTTACACTTGAATCTTGAACTCGCCACCGCCTAACACATAAGGTAAATATCTCTAATTAAACTGACAATTCCTCTTTCCCTCTCTAATCGGGTAGTAGGTAAATGACCATTTTAACCCTTTACGATCTCTATTACTTATGTTGACCAAAACCCCAAAGTCAACAAAAGTCAACTCAAGTCAACGGCCAACTCTGACCAGACTCGTCGAGTGCACTCGAGTGACTCGGCGAGTCCATGCGTGTCCTCTGAAACCTCAAAAGCCTCACTCGAATTGTCGAGTTAACCTTTCACTCGACGGGTTACCAATGGTCACGAATCGCGGGGCAACCCGACTCGACTCGTCGAGTCCCCATATGGACTCGGCGAGTTCCCTCCATGGCAACACTGAAAAGACCTTCTGAGGTCAGATCTGTTTCTCTAACTTATAGATCTGACCTTCTTCTACCCGATAATCACTTAAAGGTTCAATCTTTAAGCTCATGCAACACTCTTATGCCCTTAAATGAAGTAATAGCTCCTAAAATGGCAACCTAGATCCATAACCACAAAGGGACTGCATAAAGCTGGAAGATTGGGACTCTCTGGACCTCTTAAGGTCCAGATCTAAAGCTTATTCCACATTGGGATCTCGTATGCATCATATACTATCCAAGAAAGGGTAAAGAAAACCCTAGATTCAAGGATTTTTACACAAAACAGAAGGAAGGGGCGAAATACTACCTCAAAATAGAGATCCTTGCTTAGATGTCTCAGAATAACAACCTCCATCAGTCTTTCAAGCTGAATCCCTTCACTTCCTTTGAAAAACCCCACCAAAATTACTTGATTTCATCACAAGAACTCTTCCTTGGCTCCAGTGGCGATTTGGGGTTTCTTACAGGAGATATGAGGCGCACCCAAGGTCATAAATTCCTTTAAATAGGCTCAAACCCTGGAACTTAGTGTTTTCTCTGCCCAATACCTACTCGGCGAGTCCATCCTCGGACTCGTCGAGTCCACTCATTAATTCCACGCGGCAATCTCGACTCGACTCGGCGAGTTGGTCCCCCGACTAGTCGAGTCCCTCCTCAAATCTCAAGATTAACATACACAATAATGTCCCTGTAAATCCGGTTGTTACAATTCTCCCCCACTTGAATTAGATTTTGCCCTCGAAATCGCTCCTCCACCACATATAGATCTAATCCAATAACCAAATAGCACCATTGAAAGGGTCTCATACCACACAACTATCTTCCTATCTGGACACCTGAATCTAAACAGGAACTCCTCCCTGGAAAAGGACAGACCCATCTGCCACTATGCTACCCCTTCTGACTCTCAAGAATCTGGAACTGTATTATCCTGACACACAGCCATACCGCCCTCTCCAAATGTCACCACATTATTCGCTCCTCGAATAACAAACCCCGATAACTCACTACCCCTCTGATCCTTTAGTGGGAACCGATAAAACAAGTCCATGCCCAAAACTGGCTACCGATCACTCGTCCCGGACATGATAAACAATCCAGATCTTACCAAGGAGTGGAAGGATCACATCACACCAGGGACTCATCCACTGTACTTCAATCACAAGCCTTCTATACAACGAACCCTCAACACCCTGTCCTCAGACACAAAAAATGACCATGCTTGTTCAGTAGTGTCCCCCGACATCTGACAAACATAAACCTCAGCTCCTTTCTCAATATCCCTTTCAAGACTGAGCACCATGTAATCTCCCGACCCAACAATTGAACCCCAAAGGGTTACCCATTGCATATCTTAGTATGACTCACTGAATTCCTTCCCATGCTAGCTATCTCGGCCTAGTGTGACACACAAGTCACGAAGTTCACTTTTCCACAAGCGAATACGGAATTCGATTCACCCTCGACCTCTGTCGTCTACTACTCATTAGTCCCATTCGTTTCGCGGTTTTCTCACACCAACGAATTGACCCACTCAGGTCTAAGGCACTAGATGGAAGCAATACCCCCTTCCAAATGAGATTCAGCTCTGAATCCGGAATCTCATTCTGCCTACTCAACGCACTACCAGAGCTAAACTCAAACTCAAGAGTTTGATCTGAACCAGAGCTGGAACCACTCGCCCCAATGAACCACTCAACTCATGACTCATGACCCGCAACCCATGCGTACCTCACTGATTCACTTCCTTGGCCAGAAAACCACTACTCCGTTCAGAATATAACGACTTCCGACAAACACGGAGACCCCAGTTTCGCCCCTGGTTCAACCCCAGGCTTCCATAAGTCAAATATTGGGGCTACCCAAGCCTAAAACTCTTTTGCACCAAGCACTTCATCACAACATTCTCTTACTGACTAGTGGGTACTACGTCTCCTCGTAGTGTCACAATGACCTCTCACTGAAAAGTGAGTACCACGACTCCACAAAGAATCACCACACCCCTCACTAAATAGTGAGTACTACGGCTCCCCATAGCATCACCACAACCTTTCATTGAATAGTGAGTACTATGGCTCCCCGTAGCATCACCACACCCCTCACTGAATAGTGAGTACTACGAATCCCCGTAGCATCACCGCACCCCTCACTGAATAGTGAGTACTACGTCTCCCCGTAGCATCACCACAACCTCTCTGCACTGACTCATTGAAACTGCAGCTTCCCTACAGTCTTACCACATTTACTCTGACCACTTCACAAACTCATCCTCAGGTTGACACCAGACTGCGATCATTAACTCATACTCTGCGGCCCAACATAGATAGGTACACATACACCCATCCAAGCTAGGCATCAATACTTCGGACAACCACCGATGTGACAAGGCCTCTTTTCCTCGATGCAAATACACATTCTCAAATAAATCCATTTGATGTCAATTAGCTGAAGGGCCCCCATCGGAACCATAGACACTTGATATACCACTCGTCCTCTCAACTCAAAACGCAAAATAATCCGAGATTTAGGACATCATACTCGGATACCCCGGAACACCATCACAAAACATCACAATGTCCTGCTTCAACAACCAATCCAATACTTACGACATCATACACAGATACTTCCATGCATTCCCTCAGGATATCATAACTATCCTTCATTTCACACAATGCGCAACTTCGGAGTCTCCCAACTCTCAATCGAAACACTGATGAATCGACAATGACTCAGAACATGATGAAAACCATCTGAAACTCCCTCCTTTATTGCTCAAAACACATGCAAGAATATACTAACCGACCCTGAAGTTGGTCTCCCAATCAACTTCTTTCCTTCCCATACTGCATATAATAGCCCATACTCTAATCCATAAATTCTCAACCGCCGAACTAACCTCGCAAGCCAACCACCTCGATTTCACCATTTTAACCTTGAAGGATTCCTAACCACCACAAGGTCTCCAAAAAACAGCCACTCGCCGTGGAGACACTCATCCTTTCTCAAACACGTACCACATGCACTATGTCGCTCTGCACCTCTCCTTAACCACCAATAACTATGGCCTCAGGAATTCGCACCGCAGGCCTCTCTATCTAGTTCTCTAATCGCTCTTGAACAACTATCGGATCTCCTCAAAAGTACCTGGTTCTCCCCCACTCAGGGTTCGATCCATCACTAACAATCTAACCCACAGACTATTTTTACTAATAATATCACACCTACTTAGAAGGTGATATGCAATGCTTGATGATCTCCTTGATGGAGGTCAAGCAATTCCAAATACTCCGAACCTCCAATGAAATCCTCAGAAACTTCTCATCATGACTACCTCTAGTCTTTCAGAATCTCATACCATCCCACTACCGGACATCTCAACTGTCCAGTACTATCTCTGACTCTTAGACTGAAACAAATTAATTAATGACATTATCATTTTTCATGCATAACTAATTTAAATTCATCTATAATATTTAGGGCCGACAAATATGTATCATGGAAACCAACAACATATTATCAACAATCTGAATCAAAAATATTGGTAACGAACATGTTTAGTTGGCACTACCACACCAATTGAGCAATTATTGTAATGTAGTGGCATAATGTTTTCAATACTACGTTTGTACCAGACCAACCTATTCAATATATATATATATATATATATATATATATATATATATATATATATATATATTAGTAAAGTTTAAAGTTTAAATTCATGTTATCATGTCCTATTTTCCATAATTGTTTTAATTTTTGAACTCTCGGTAGAAATTAATAAAATCATTTTAGATTGAATTTTCAATCTAACAATTACAAAAATCTTATTTATAAAACCCCATTCATGTTTTATAATACTTAAGAACACCAAAATTGTCATCCACAAAACCACCCCATACATGTTGGTAGTAGGAAAAAAAGTATACCAATTATAATTGGTACGGTATACGGTTTAGGAAAAAAATGACTGATATTGTACCCATTCCACCTTGAATAATACTCTAACTTGCAAAATTAATTTTCCGAGTAAAATAAACTAACATATAAATAAACTCCACCAACAAAAATTAACAATCTTAAAACATATATACAAATGTAATTACCGTAACACCAAAAATTATAGTTTAAACCAGTGTTGTAAAAAGCTCGACTATGTCCCAATTAATCTTCGATTAGTCTCTAGGAGCTACTGACCGACTAGAAGATGCCTAGCGATTAATCTATGACTACATAGTGAGCAAAACAGTAGCCATTGATGAAATTTTAACACTTTGAATAAGTTTTATCATAATAGAAACTATTTGAGAAATAATTAGTATTACATTAATCATATTATCCTATTTTGTTAGTGGTATTTATGAATTCTGTTATTGTTGTAGTCATATTTAATGTTTTTTAAAATTGAACATTTTTTACAACCTTGGTTTATACTTTAAAATATAACATCCCCCTCCGACACGTATCATAATATTGTGTGCTTTGGGCTCCCGATGTGAAAACTTCCCAGGGGGTCACCTATCCTTGGATTGCTCTCGCCCGGGCACACTTAATTGAAGAGTTCTTAAGGGATCTGTTGTGCTCACGGCTTAAAAACGTGTTGTGATAGTGAAGGTATCCACACCCTTTTTAAGTAATGTTTAGTTCTTCTTCCCAACCGATGTGGGATCAGGTGCAATCCACCGTGTGAGGAAGTTATCACACCTCCAAACCAGAACGGCGAAAACGTCTATGGGCGGACGGAGTGACTTCATTTATAGTATCATAACAGTTGGATATAAATGAATCATAGCATCACAAACATTCATACATTGAGGATACAAGTTTACATTGTTTACAGACTTCGTTTTCTCAAAAGTTAAGTACAAGAAGTTTAAAAGTAGAAATCATGATGTAGTGACGCTTGTCCTCAAAAATGTTTTCGTAATACCTATTCACTGGTTTCTTGAGAATACAAACAGTTTTGAAAAGCGTCAACATTAAAGTTGGTGAGTTCATAAGCGTTTTTATATGAATAAAATCTATAATGATTCCTTGTAAATGATAGCGTAAAACTTTCCAAAAAATCCAGTATTTTCTTTTACATAAAATGTAGTATAAAAAACCCTAAGACCAAAAATGTAAATTATACTGTGTTGAGAAATAATATGTAGTTTTATCTTTATATAAACAAATGAAGTGTAAGTTACTCCGTAAACCAAGTCGTTTTGTTAATCCCTATGTGAGTTATTATAACCAAGCTTAATATGACTGATATGCATGAACGACGTTCTTCAGACATCAGAATTGATAGACTTTTGTCACCCTCGACTTGCCGGTGTAACTGTATCAAACAGCTGAGGTGTGGGGTTCTCAATCCCGTATAGATCTATACACAACTATCTCGCTCTCCCTCAAGGAGAATCTGGTTATAATACAGGACTTAAGGTGTACACTAGGTAGGTACGGTGAAGGAACATCTCACAAGAGCATCAACAGATTCACATGAACTATGACTCCTTTTTCTTGTAGAATAATTATACCTTTGAAACTAAATAGCTCTTCTAAAATGAAAGTGTAGTTTTGTGACTCCCAAACCATATCAATTATAGTTATCTTGCATATTTGTTGAGACTATTTATATAATCTTTTATATAAATATAATGACGTTATCTTGTCTAATGTTAAAATATGAAAGTAAAAGTTGTTATTGTAACACCGAAATTTTCAAAACTAAAATTTTCATTAAATTCGCTTAATTCTTAAAATCATTTTTGTAAAAATCTCACTTTGTTTAAATTACTAAACATAACTCCATAATCAATTAAATAATAATCCAGGATCCTCTAAATCGTAACTCCTCCCCTGGTCTGTACAATCGAGCCGGTGTCGTCCCGTGATCCTGAGAAAACCTTAAACACATAACACATAACACGGTAAGCACGAAGCTTAGTGAGTTCCCCAAAATACCACACATAACACATACCAGCCACTCGATGCTATAACTCTGTGGGCCCTGGATCCCTAACTCTGTGGACCCTCTGCTCCTAACTCTGTGAACCTTCCGGTTCTAACTCTGTGGACCTTCCGATCCTGACTCGGTCAAGCTTTGGAATACACACAACATAAATCACATAGAAATGATGCAGTGCAACACATCACATAAATAGCATACAATAACTCCGTCACATAACTCTAATTAACACTAAAGGCAAAGTGGAGTGAGAAGACTCACCTGAAAGCAACAAGCAGTTATCCTTACACTTGAATCTTGAACTCGCCACCGCCTAACACATAAGGTAAATATCTCTAATTAAACTGACAATTCCTCTTTCCCTCTCTAATCGGGTAGTAGGTAAATGACCATTTTAACCCTTTACGATCTCTATTACTTATGTTGACCAAAACCCCAAAGTCAACAAAAGTCAACTCAAGTCAACGGCCAACTCTGACCAGACTCGTCGAGTGCACTCGAGTGACTCGGCGAGTCCATGCGTGTCCTCTGAAACCTCAAAAGCCTCACTCGAATTGTCGAGTTAACCTTTCACTCGACGGGTTACCAATGGTCACGAATCGCGGGGCAACCCGACTCGACTCGTCGAGTCCCCATATGGACTCGGCGAGTTCCCTCCATGGCAACACTGAAAAGACCTTCTGAGGTCAGATCTGTTTCTCTAACTTATAGATCTGACCTTCTTCTACCCGATAATCACTTAAAGGTTCAATCTTTAAGCTCATGCAACACTCTTATGCCCTTAAATGAAGTAATAGCTCCTAAAATGGCAACCTAGATCCATAACCACAAAGGGACTGCATAAAGCTGGAAGATTGGGACTCTCTGGACCTCTTAAGGTCCAGATCTAAAGCTTATTCCACATTGGGATCTCGTATGCATCATATACTATCCAAGAAAGGGTAAAGAAAACCCTAGATTCAAGGATTTTTACACAAAACAGAAGGAAGGGGCGAAATACTACCTCAAAATAGAGATCCTTGCTTAGATGTCTCAGAATAACAACCTCCATCAGTCTTTCAAGCTGAATCCCTTCACTTCCTTTGAAAAACCCCACCAAAATTACTTGATTTCATCACAAGAACTCTTCCTTGGCTCCAGTGGCGATTTGGGGTTTCTTACAGGAGATATGAGGCGCACCCAAGGTCATAAATTCCTTTAAATAGGCTCAAACCCTGGAACTTAGTGTTTTCTCTGCCCAATACCTACTCGGCGAGTCCATCCTCGGACTCGTCGAGTCCACTCATTAATTCCACGCGGCAATCTCGACTCGACTCGGCGAGTTGGTCCCCCGACTAGTCGAGTCCCTCCTCAAATCTCAAGATTAACATACACAATAATGTCCCTGTAAATCCGGTTGTTACAATTCTCCCCCACTTGAATTAGATTTTGCCCTCGAAATCGCTCCTCCACCACATATAGATCTAATCCAATAACCAAATAGCACCATTGAAAGGGTCTCATACCACACAACTATCTTCCTATCTGGACACCTGAATCTAAACAGGAACTCCTCCCTGGAAAAGGACAGACCCATCTGCCACTATGCTACCCCTTCTGACTCTCAAGAATCTGGAACTGTATTATCCTGACACACAGCCATACCGCCCTCTCCAAATGTCACCACATTATTCGCTCCTCGAATAACAAACCCCGATAACTCACTACCCCTCTGATCCTTTAGTGGGAACCGATAAAACAAGTCCATGCCCAAAACTGGCTACCGATCACTCGTCCCGGACATGATAAACAATCCAGATCTTACCAAGGAGTGGAAGGATCACATCACACCAGGGACTCATCCACTGTACTTCAATCACAAGCCTTCTATACAACGAACCCTCAACACCCTGTCCTCAGACACAAAAAATGACCATGCTTGTTCAGTAGTGTCCCCCGACATCTGACAAACATAAACCTCAGCTCCTTTCTCAATATCCCTTTCAAGACTGAGCACCATGTAATCTCCCGACCCAACAATTGAACCCCAAAGGGTTACCCATTGCATATCTTAGTATGACTCACTGAATTCCTTCCCATGCTAGCTATCTCGGCCTAGTGTGACACACAAGTCACGAAGTTCACTTTTCCACAAGCGAATACGGAATTCGATTCACCCTCGACCTCTGTCGTCTACTACTCATTAGTCCCATTCGTTTCGCGGTTTTCTCACACCAACGAATTGACCCACTCAGGTCTAAGGCACTAGATGGAAGCAATACCCCCTTCCAAATGAGATTCAGCTCTGAATCCGGAATCTCATTCTGCCTACTCAACGCACTACCAGAGCTAAACTCAAACTCAAGAGTTTGATCTGAACCAGAGCTGGAACCACTCGCCCCAATGAACCACTCAACTCATGACTCATGACCCGCAACCCATGCGTACCTCACTGATTCACTTCCTTGGCCAGAAAACCACTACTCCGTTCAGAATATAACGACTTCCGACAAACACGGAGACCCCAGTTTCGCCCCTGGTTCAACCCCAGGCTTCCATAAGTCAAATATTGGGGCTACCCAAGCCTAAAACTCTTTTGCACCAAGCACTTCATCACAACATTCTCTTACTGACTAGTGGGTACTACGTCTCCTCGTAGTGTCACAATGACCTCTCACTGAAAAGTGAGTACCACGACTCCACAAAGAATCACCACACCCCTCACTAAATAGTGAGTACTACGGCTCCCCATAGCATCACCACAACCTTTCATTGAATAGTGAGTACTATGGCTCCCCGTAGCATCACCACACCCCTCACTGAATAGTGAGTACTACGAATCCCCGTAGCATCACCGCACCCCTCACTGAATAGTGAGTACTACGTCTCCCCGTAGCATCACCACAACCTCTCTGCACTGACTCATTGAAACTGCAGCTTCCCTACAGTCTTACCACATTTACTCTGACCACTTCACAAACTCATCCTCAGGTTGACACCAGACTGCGATCATTAACTCATACTCTGCGGCCCAACATAGATAGGTACACATACACCCATCCAAGCTAGGCATCAATACTTCGGACAACCACCGATGTGACAAGGCCTCTTTTCCTCGATGCAAATACACATTCTCAAATAAATCCATTTGATGTCAATTAGCTGAAGGGCCCCCATCGGAACCATAGACACTTGATATACCACTCGTCCTCTCAACTCAAAACGCAAAATAATCCGAGATTTAGGACATCATACTCGGATACCCCGGAACACCATCACAAAACATCACAATGTCCTGCTTCAACAACCAATCCAATACTTACGACATCATACACAGATACTTCCATGCATTCCCTCAGGATATCATAACTATCCTTCATTTCACACAATGCGCAACTTCGGAGTCTCCCAACTCTCAATCGAAACACTGATGAATCGACAATGACTCAGAACATGATGAAAACCATCTGAAACTCCCTCCTTTATTGCTCAAAACACATGCAAGAATATACTAACCGACCCTGAAGTTGGTCTCCCAATCAACTTCTTTCCTTCCCATACTGCATATAATAGCCCATACTCTAATCCATAAATTCTCAACCGCCGAACTAACCTCGCAAGCCAACCACCTCGATTTCACCATTTTAACCTTGAAGGATTCCTAACCACCACAAGGTCTCCAAAAAACAGCCACTCGCCGTGGAGACACTCATCCTTTCTCAAACACGTACCACATGCACTATGTCGCTCTGCACCTCTCCTTAACCACCAATAACTATGGCCTCAGGAATTCGCACCGCAGGCCTCTCTATCTAGTTCTCTAATCGCTCTTGAACAACTATCGGATCTCCTCAAAAGTACCTGGTTCTCCCCCACTCAGGGTTCGATCCATCACTAACAATCTAACCCACAGACTATTTTTACTAATAATATCACACCTACTTAGAAGGTGATATGCAATGCTTGATGATCTCCTTGATGGAGGTCAAGCAATTCCAAATACTCCGAACCTCCAATGAAATCCTCAGAAACTTCTCATCATGACTACCTCTAGTCTTTCAGAATCTCATACCATCCCACTACCGGACATCTCAACTGTCCAGTACTATCTCTGACTCTTAGACTGAAACAATAAATTATCATACTCCTCATCCTCGACTTCTCAACCCCCGTCCCAACCCGTGAATCATCACTAAAACAGGGACTCCACTACCATACTCAATACCCATCATAGACAGAAGAGCCACCGCTCTGATATACTTGTCTAGATTACTCGCTGACACCACTACCACACGCCCTACTATACTCAATTAGGGTGTAATGTGGTCCTTAACCATCTCTGTCCCCACTGACTACCTGCTCATGGTAGATCATTTCCTTGCGGCAGACATGGTGCCTGATACTCTGGTGGAAAGATTCGTCATCAACGTCAACCCGTAGGGTTTACTCCTAAACCCAAAACTAAAATCTCACGCCTTTCCTACTTCCCATAGGAAACATAAATAGCACCCAACAAGTCACAGAAGGTGACAACTCCTCCATCAGCTGATTGCTCACTCAGACTGCAATCCTCCGTAAATGCCTTCTCTACTAACCCCCGAGTCTTGCGACTACATCTGATATCTTACCAAGGTACTCTGAAATGCTCTCGACCTCCCTCTCAAGGGATGCCTCTTCGGACTCGATCATGGCCCTCAGGCCTAAAACCCCATCGCGTCCAAACTCCACTAATCAATCCTGATTGGACAACCGGAGAATCACAAGCATCATTTGCTAAGAACCATGGTACTCAGCCCCTGACATCTCTTCTCAATCTGCAGCAATGCATGGCACTCAAACTATAACATCACCCCTCAGTCTGCTAAGATGCATGGTACTCGAACCATGGCATCACTTCCTAATCTGCTCCGATATATTGTACTTGAACCATAACATCACTACTCAATCTTCTCTCGAACCATAACATTATTCCTCAATCTGCCCCGATGTATGGTACTCGAACCATAACATCACTCCTCAATCTGCTACGATGCATGGTACACGAACCATAACATTACTCCTCAATCTGCTTTGATGTATGGTACTCGAACCATAACATCACTCCTCAATCTGCTACGATGCATGGTACACGAACCATAACATTACTCCTCAATTTGCTCCGATGTATGGTACTCGAACCATACCATCACTCCTCAATCTTCTCCGATGTATGGTACTCGAACCATAACACCACTCCTTAATCTGCTACTTAGAACCTTCAGAATACTCCCTGTATTGAGTATGGGTCCTCTACTTTCGGTAGTACGGGCCCATACTACCTGCCACATCTACCCATACTTTACACACAGACCATTCCAGAGCTCCTAAGTAGCTGCTCAACCTTCTCGTTCACTAATTCCGCCATGCATGCTCGCTCCTCAGCGAAATGCTCTACTCCGCCAGCGTACTCATCTGGCTAAGGTCACTCCCTAGGCTCTTCCTTGGTCCTCCCACTTCTCCACCATCAGCTGCTGAAGAGCTCCTAATGATGCCAGCCATCTACCTCTTGAATATCGTCATATTCACTTAGTAGCTGACTCCCATCATCGAGAGTTCCACAAAGCACGAAGCAAGCAACATTCGGGCATCGAAGAATACATAGAACTCACTCTGGGTGATAACTCCGCTTGCTTTGCTCATTCTCAAAAGTACCACCGAACTCTGCAACTCTACCCCTCGCAGGTTCTAACTATTCTTTCGATAAGCACCATAATACTCATCTAGGCGTCTCACATAGATTACTCCTCTACTCAAATCCCCTAAAAGGATTCCAACTGAATACTCTCAATCATACTCAAAAGCACATCACATATAACAGCAACTCCTAGGCTAAGGCATCACAAATCACTTGAATGGAGTTTATGAACCTCCTTGAAAATATCGTTATCCTAAGGGTTTTAACACATTTAAAGTGTGTAAATGGAATGAACTAAACATAGGAATGTATAGGATGCTAAGAAGTCTCGAATTTACTTACTAAACTTAAGAAAAATGCTTGAAGAAATAAGCCACTTTAAAGCTTGTAACTTGACCTCTTGAGAGCAAATGGAGTTTCAGAGTAAGTGGAAATGGATTTGTGGTATGTGAGGGGTTGATTTCGTTCTTCATAAAAGGAAGAAGATTGATAGGTTATTTACTTGGCTATCTGGAAGTTAAAGTATGGATATTTGGTGGGTAATAGAAGGGTTACTGTAATTTTATTGGAAATGGGTGAGAAATCAAATCCTAAAGTCAACGTTTCTTGTCTCATCCTCATCCTAGACTACAAACCTCTTTAATTCACCCTAGTATGACCGAAATCACATGTGATTTCGGTCCTAGGCTTAACTTTACTTTAAGATTTCGGTCCTAGGCCTTTTTCCATGGTGATTTTGGCCTTAGTGGGTCCTTAAGGTGTGTTTTCGGTCCTAGTGGGGTTGCATGGAGTTGATTTCGGCCTTAGTGCTTTCTAGACATGGTGTTTTCGGTTTTAGGCAATAGAAATTACGAAGATGATGGCCTCAAAAGTCAAAACTCAACAATTCAAGGTCCTTGCATAACTACATGTTGTTATGTTAAAACTATTTGCTTCTTGTTTGATTTGCATGGACTTTTCAAGGCTTAATTCAAGATGAGTTTCCAAGTGTATATTATCTTTAGTCATACAAATGGTGCCCTCCATGCTTTCAAATAACATTATTGCATCAAGTTACATAGATATACATTGTGGATACCCCTATACACAAGACCGCTTAGACTTGGTTTGACCAAAAATTTTATAGTTGTCACATCATCCCCCTGTCAGAGGGAATTTCGTCCCAAAATTAGTTTAGAGTAGGCACTCATGAACTGGGGAAGAGATGTAGGTACTTTTGTTGTATTTGATCTTCACGTTCCCAGGTGAACTCGGGCTCTCGTTTGGCATTTCATCGGACCTTTACAATGGGGATGCGGCTTTGTTTCGTCCGTTTCACCTCCATGTCCATTATTTCTACGGGTTCCTCCATGAAATGGATATTTTAGTTTACTTCAATATCATCCATAAGGATGATAAGAGTTTCGTCAGACAGGCATTTCTTCAAATTGGACACATGGAAAATAGGATGTATGTTGTTGAGTTCTTGTGGTAACTGAAGTTTATATGCCACTGGACCGATCCTGTCGAGGATCTAGAATGGTCCAGTGTACCTTGGATTCAATTTTCCATGCTTCCCAAAGCATATCATCCCTTTCCAAGGCAAGACCTTTAACATCACACGGTCGTCGACTTGGAACTCCAAGGGTTTCCGTCGTTTATCCGCGTAGCTCTTTTGTCAATACTGCGATGCGTTTAAGCACTCACGGATTTGGACGATTTTATTTGTGGTTTCTTGTATGATTTCTAAGCCTGTGAGCGTGCTATTAGGTACTTGTCCCTTGGCAAGCTGTATGTTACCCACCTCGGCCCAGCACAAGGGAGATCTGCACTTGCGTCTATAAATGGCTTCGAACGGGGCGACCTTAATGCTGGTGTGCTAACTATTATTGTAGGAGAATTCAACAAGTGGAAAGTGGGCATCCCAGTCTTTACCAAAGTCTATCGCATACGTCCTCAACATATTTTCCAGTGTCTGTATGGTCCTCTAGCTCTGCCCGTTGTTCTGAGGTTGATAGGCTATGCTCATATCAAGTTGGGTTCCCAAGGACTTGTATAGGGACTGGCAGAATCGTGAGGTGAATCTACTATCTCTATAATATATAATAGATAGTGGCACAACATGCAGTCGCACTATTTCCTTGACAAAGTCCTTGCCAACCTTTCCATCTTTTAGGTTTCCTTTATTGGCAGGAAGTGGGCGGATTTGGTGAACCTTTCAATGATCACCCAAATGGTGTCAAGTCGACCCGTTGTCTTGGGTAACTTGGTTATGAAATCCATGGTTATATGTTCCCACTTCCACTCGTGTATGTTTGGTTGTTGTACTAGACCTGAGGGCTTCTGATACTCCACCTTAACTTTGGCACAAGTAAGGCACTTGCCCAAGTAGGTAGCAATTTCAGCTTTCATGTTCGACCATCAATAAATTTTCTTAAGATCTAGGTACATCTTATCCGAACCAGGATGGACGGAGTACCTTGTCTTGTGAGCTTCATTCATGACATTGTCTCTATAACCACCGAACTTCGGTGTCCAAATTCAATCCATGAGGTAGTAGGTTCGTCGTCTCTGGCTGTAAGGTTCTTATCCATCCCTTATAAGGCTTCGTTTATGACGTTCTCGGTTTTCAAGGCTTCTAGTTGAGTCTCTTTGATCTGCGAAAATAGGTGGGAATGGATACTCAGGGTTAGTGTCTTTACTCCACGACCCGAGTGCTCCTTTCAGTTCAAGGCATATGCGACTATGTTGGCCTTGCCTGGATGATATCAGATTTCACACTCGTAGTCGTTCAGTAGTTCTACCCATCGCTGCTGCCTCATGTTGAGCTCTTTCTGGTTTAGGATGTGCTGGAGGCTTTTGTGATCCGTGAAAATGGTGCACTTTATACCGTACAGGTAGTGCCTCCAGATAATTAGAGCGAACACTACTGCTCCATCCTCGAGGTCATGGGTGGTGTAGTTCACCTCGTAGGTCTTTAGCTGTATTGACACGTAGGCTATGACCTTTCCTCGTTGCAAGAGTATGCTGCCTGATCATTGATTAGATGCGTCACAATAGACCACAAAATCTTTTGTCCCTTCTAGGAGGGACAAAATCGGGGCGCTTCATTGAGCTTGTTTGAAGGTTTGGAAAGAAACCTCTTGTTTCCTCTCCCAGATAAAGGTTACACCCTTCTGAGTTAGAGTGGTGAGCGGCTTGGCGATCTTGGAGAAATTCTGTATGAACCTCCTGTAGTAACCAGCAAGGCCTAAGAATAGTTTGATCTCTGTCGGTGTTCTTGGGGTTGCCCAACCTTTGATTGCCTTGATTTTGTAAGGGTCCACATGTATCCCTTCCTTACTGACAATGTGACCTAGGAATTCCACTTTTCAGATCCAGAATTCGCATTTGGAAAACTTTGCATACAACTTCTCCGCCCTTAATGTCTCCAGGACCTGCTGCAGGTGTTGAATTTGTTCTTCTTTACTCCGAGAATAGACGAGTATGTCATCGATGAATACAATCACGAACTTGTCTAAGTAAGGTCGACACATACGGTTCATTAGGTCCATGAATGCCGCAGGCGCATTTGTTAGCCCGAAGAGCATTACTACAAATTCATAGTGACTGTAGCGAGTTCAGAAGGCAGTATTGGGGAAATATTCCTCTCGGAACTATAGTTGGTCGTACCCAAATGTTAGATATATCTTGGAAAAATCACTTGATCCTTGTAGCTGGTCAAATAGGTCGTCGATCTAGGTAGGAGGGTATCGGTTTTTTACGGTAAGCTTGTTTCGTTCTTGGTAATCGATGCACATGCGGAATGATTCGTCCTTCTTCTTTACAAAAAAAATTAGAGCTCCCCAAGGCGAGAAGCTTGGCCTGATGAACCCCTTGTTCAGCAATTCGCTCATCTGACTGGAAAGTTCTTGCATCTCCGCAGGAGCTAAACGGTAGGGCGATTTGGCGATTAGTGTAGCTTCGGGTATCAAATCGATTCTGAATTCGGCCTGCCTTTCGTGTGGCACCCCCGGAAGATCTTCACGAAATACACCGGGGAAATTGCAGACTTCCGGGATGTCGTTGATGTCTTTTTCTTCCTTCTTCTTATCGACAACGTGAGCTAAGAAGGCGTGGTTCTTCTTGTGTGAGAACTTCTGGGCCTTGATGCACGAGATGATGTGGAGGTTCGTGCTACGTTTTTTGCGGTATATTACCAAGGTTTCATTGTTTGGTAGGTGAAGACGAACGACCTTTTTGTAACACATAATGTCGGCACGGTGAAGACTTAGCCAGTCCATGCCGATGATAACATCAAAACTCCTTACGGTAACCACCATTAAGTCGATTTGGAAGGAGTGGTTATTTAAAGTTAGTGTGCATCCTATGAACACATTGTTTGTTGTTTCTGTTTTTCCGTTGGCCATTTCCATGGTGAATGTTTTGTTTAGTGTTTATTGGTTTTGTTTGAGTAGATGTTTAAACTTATGACTCACAAAGCTCCTCTCCACACCACTATTAAATAGTATGCATGATAAATGTTATTGAGTAGGAACGTACCGGTAACGACTACAAGGTCTTTCATCGCTTACTCGTGTCCCATTGCCAGGACTTTTCCCGTTCCCCTAGTATTTCTATTGTTGGCCTTAAGACAGTTCGTCTTCCAGTTCCCCGTCTCCCCACAACCATAACACACTTGGCTCACCCCAACATTTGAGGGTTGGGTGGCTTGTTGTGCGGACGTTCTGCAGTATCGGACAGTGTGACCCTTCCTGTTGTAGTCTGTACAGTGCATTTCCCGGCAGTCACCGTTGTGGTGAAAATTACACTTGTCACAACTTGGGAGGGTATCGACATATGGCTTGGTAGGTGCTGGTGTGGCAGGGGCGGTAGCGGCATGAACCGCCACAATCTGTTGCTTCTTGGAGGGATCCTGAGTTGGTTGGCCTTTCTTCTTGCTTCCAAACTTCCTCTTATTGCCACTATCCTTTGTTAGTTTGGGTATGGGAGTCATAACGCCTTGTCGAACTCCATGATCAATGAGCTTTTGAGCAAGGCGCTTGGCGCTGTTGAAAGATATTGGGTATGCAGCAATTACATTCCCTTGAATCTAGGGAGATAGTCCCGAAATGAAATGTTCCACTTTCTTGCTCTCCAAGGTGATCATTCCAGGGCGTAGGATTGCCAGGTCGCTGAATCTGGCGGTGTAGTCTTCGATGTCAGAGCCGTTCATAGTGAGATTCCAAGGCTCATGTTCTAGCTTCTATAACTCACCCCTTTGGCAATACTCTTCGAGCATAAATAAAAAGATTTGTCAAGCAATTTTTGGTAAGTTTATGATAAATAAATGAAGAAGTTTTGGAAAAAAATTGTAACGTTAAACTCTTCAGATTGGATATATGTCATGAATTTGTTCCAATCCTCTTTTTCAGTAATTAGTGCACGATAACGAACAAGGATTTTTGCAGGCTTTTTGGGATCACAAATTGTTTTCCATTTTCATCAACTTCAAAAAAGCGCTAAAATGAAACAATAATGAATATGTTAGTATTTAATACACGATTTGTAAATACAATATGAGATGTAGTTAAAAAAGTGAAAAAATTATTTACTGTAATATCTTCCACTAGTTTCTCCTTCACTTTTGGTTTTACTTTCTTCCACTAAAGAGCACTTAATCCCACCTTCTTGCGAACAAGATCACCCAAATAACTAACAAACACTGCATTATTCTTCCCTTTAAACTTACCAGATTCATCAAACTTGACATATTTTTTTCTACCACCAGAATTGACATACTCAGTCTTCAACTTTGGCAATCGAGTCATGCCCCTCTTCCTATTTGACCTTGTAGGAACGGTGTTTTGGATTTCTTCTTCCGAATCTGAATGGCTATTGTAATCAATGTCTTTTTTTCACCATCTTCTATGTCTGAATCATAAACTTGGGTTCCATCATCTTGCTCATATTCCATATCATAGCCGGGCATATCCTAATGTTGTTCCTTGTTCACTTCAATGATTCTTCTGTCGACATGAAACATAGGAAATAAGTTTGATTATTTATATGTTTAATGAAAAGGTATGAGTAACTTATATTACAGACAAATTTTCACAAACGCATTTCATCGAACACTTGGTGTGTAACAAGCACAGTAATATGAAGAATGAAAAATTCCTGTTTTATGTATAATCCCCTAATCAATACAATCAGTAACATTGACACCATACACAAACAATATACTTACAATAGAATGCATGATGAATGTTGTCGATTGATGAACTGAATTATAATCCGGTTGGTATATAAACTAGAGAATAACGACACAATGGTGGAAAAAAATGAAGGTCCTTTAAATATTACAATGTTAGTACGTCCTAAATTGAGGCTTGTTACCAAATTTACCGGAATTTCCTTGATCTAATGGATTGATCTTCATAGTTTTGGCGGTGAGATAGATTACGAGTTCCTGCCTTGATTTGGAGCCTAAAAACAATATGGAAAAATGTTTGCCTCTTATCATTTGTGTAATTTCGTTTGACGAATTCAAATTGTTTCAAAATTTTGATCTGATCGTGATCCCACACGATGAGACGCATAAATCGTGGTTTGGAAACATGTTCTGGCTTTTGAAACATTATTACGAGTTATTTGATATTAATAGAAATATTACACATTTGGTCCATGTAAATTAACAATTTCACGTTAGGATACAAATACATGACTATTGGAAATAAAAAAATATTTAACATTAAGTTATATATATATATATATATATATATATATATATATAACTTAATGTTATATATATATATATATATATATATATATATATATATATATATATACAATGGGAAATAGTATAATAAAAAGAAAATAAGAATAAGGTATAGTTAGCTTACTAATTTTTCATAATCATTTATATGCCCTAAATATATAAACCATTGAATTACCCAATTGTATTACAAACGTACCTTACTAACATTTATTCATCCGTGTAAACACTTTGTAAAGATTTTTTATTTTATTTTACACTCAGATAGAAAAAAAGCCATACACCTATAATACACCCATTTTGTTCCTAAACCCGTACCAACACCCTTACCTGATATAGTGATGAACAACTCGGACCACCAACCGACAACCTGTAACCCATACACCTATTATACACCCATTTTGGTCGTAAAATCGTACCAACACCCCTACCTGAAATAGTAATGATAATCCCGGACCAAAAACTGACCACGTGTAACCTATACACCTATTATACACCCATTATGGTCCTAAACCCGTACCAACACCCCTACGTGACATAGTAATGATCAACCTGTACCACCAGCTGACAACTTGTAGCCCATACACCTATTATACACCCGTTTTGGTCCTAATCACGAACCAACACCCCTACGTGACATAATAATGATCAACCCGTACCACCAACTGACAAGTTGTAACCCATACAACTATTATACACCCAATTTGGTCCTAAACCCGTACCAACACCCCTACGTGACATAGTAATGATCAACCAGTACCACCAACCGACAACCTGTAACCATACACCTATTATACACCCATTTTGGTCCTAAACCCGTACCAACACTCCTACGTAACATAGTGATGATCAAACAGTACCACCAACTGACAACTTGTAAACCATACACATATTATACACCTGTTTTGTTCCTAAACCCGTACCAACACCCTACATGACATAGTAAAAATCAACCCGGACCACTAACCGACAACTTCTAACTCCTACACCTATTATACACCCATTTTGCTCCTAAACACGTACCAACACCCCTACGTGACATAGTAATGATCAACTCGTACCACCAACCGACAACCTGTAACCCATACACCAATTATACCCCTATTATGGACCTAAACCTGTACCAACACCCCTACGTGACATAGTAATGATCAACCCGTACCACCAATCGACAACCTGTAACCTATACACCTATTATACACACAATTTGGTCCTAAACCTGTACCAACATCCCTACGTTACATAGTGATGATCAACCTGTACCACCAACTGACAACCTATAACCCATGCACCTATTATACACCCTTTTCGGTCCTAAACCCATACCAACACCCCTATGTGACATAGTAATGATCAACCCCTACCACCAACCGACAACTATAACCGATACACGTATTATACACTAGTTTTGGTCCTAAACCTGTACCAACACCCCTACGTGACATAGTAATGATCAACCCGTACCACCAACCGACAACATGTAACCCATAGACCTATTATACACTAATTGTGGTCCTAAGCCCGTACCAACACCCCTAGGTGACATAATAATGATCAACCCGTACCACCAACCACCAACCGACAACCTGTAACCCACACACCAACTATACACCCATATTGGTCCTAAACTCGTACCAACACCCCTATGTGACATAGTAACGAGAAACTCATACCACCAACCGACAACCTGTAACCCATACACCAATTATACACCCATTTTGGTCCTAAACACGCACCAACACCCCTACGTGACATAGTAATGATCAACCCATACCACCAACCGACAACCGGTAACCCATACACCTATTATACACCCATTTTGTTCCTAAATCCGTGCTAACACCCCTACGTGACATAATAATGATCAACTTGTACCACCAACCGACAACCTGTAACCCATACACCAATTATACACTAATTGTGGTCCTAAGCCTGTAACCCATACACCTATTATACACCCATTTTGGTCCTAAAATCGTACCAACACCCCTACCTGAAATAGTAATGATAATCCCGGACCAAAAACTGACCACGTGTAACCTATACACCTATTATACATCCATTATGGTCCTAAACCCGTACCAACACCCCTACGTGACATAGTAATGATCAACCTGTACCACCAGCTGACAACTTGTAGCCCATACACCTATTATACACCCGTTTTGGTCCTAAACACGAACCAACACCCCTACGTGACATAATAATGATCAACCCGTACCACCAACTGACAAGTTGTAACCCATACAACTATTATACACCCATTTTGGTCCAAAACTCATACCAACACCCCTACGTGACATAATAATGATCAATCTGTACCACCAACCGACATCCTGTAAACCATGCACCTATTATACACCCATTTTGGTCCTAAACCCGTACCAACACTCCTACGTAACATAGTGATGATCAAACAGTACCACCAACTGACAACTTGTAAACCATACACCTATTATACACCTGTTTTGTTCCTAAACCCGTACCAACACCCTACATGACATAGTAAAAATCAACCCGGACCACTAACCGACAACTTCTAACTCATACACCTATTATACACCCATTTTGGTCCTAAACACGTACCAACACCCCTACATGACATAGTAATGATCAACTCGTACCACCAACCGACAACCTGTAACCCATACACCAATTATACCCCTATTATGGACCTAAACCTGTACCAACACCCCTACGTGACATAGTAATGATCAACCCGTACCACCAATCGACAACCTGTAACCTATACACCTATTATACACACAATTTGGTCCTAAACCTGTACCAACATCCCTACGTTACATAGTGATGATCAACCTGTACCACCAACTGACAACGTATAACCCATGCACCTATTATACACCCTTTTCGGTCCTAAACCCATACCAACACCCCTATGTGACATAGTAATGATCAACCCCTACCACCAACCGACAACTATAACCGATACACGTATTATACACTAGTTTTGGTCCTAAACCTGTACCAACACCCCTACGTGACATAGTAATGATCAACCCGTACCACCAACCGACAACATGTAACCCATAGACCTATTATACACTAATTGTGGTCCTAAGCCCGTACCAACACCCCTAGGTGACATAATAATGATCAACCCGTACCACCAACCACCAACCGACAACCTGTAACCCACACACCAACTATACACCCATATTGGTCCTAAACTCGTACCAACACCCCTATGTGACATAGTAACGAGAAACTCATACCACCAACCGACAACCTGTAACCCATACACCTATTATACACCCATTTTGGTCCTAAACACGCACCAACACGCCTACGTGACATAGTAATGATCAACCCATACCACCAACCGACAACCTGTAACCCATACACCTATTATACACCCATTTTGTTCCTAAATCCGTGCTAACACCCCTACGTGACATAATAATGATCAACTTGTACCACCAACCGACAACCTGTAACCCATACACCAATTATACACCCATTTCGGTCCTAAACCCATACCAACACCCCTACGTGACATAGTAATGATCAACCCATACCACTAAATAACAACCTGTAACCCATACACCTATTATACACCCATTTTGGTCCAAAACTCATACCAACACCCCTACGTGACATAATAATGATCAATCTGTACCACCAACCGACATCCTGTAAACCATGCACCTATTATACACCCATTTTGGTCCTATACCCGTATCAACACCCCTACGTGACTTCATAATGATTAACCCATACCACTAATCGACAACCTGTAACCCACACACCTATTATACACCCATTTTGGTCCTAAACTTGTACTAACACCCCTACCTGACATAGTAATGATCAACCCGGACTACCAACTGACCAACTGTAACCCATACACCTATTATACACCCATTTTGGTCCTAAACCCGTACCAACACCCCTACATGACATAGTAATGATTAAACTGTACCACCAACCGACAACGTGTAACCCATACACCAATTATACACCCATTTTGGTCCTAAACACATACCAACACCCCTACGTGACTTAGTAATGATCAACTCATACCACCAGCTGACAAGGTGTAACCCATACATCTATTATACACCCATTTTCATCCTAAACCCGTACGAACACCCTTACGTGACATAGTAATGATCAACCCATACCAGCAACCGACAACCTGCAACGACACACCTATTATACACCCATTTAGGTCCTAAACCCGTACCAACACCCCTACTATAACATCCCAAATTTCGAGTCCAAAAATTTCGTTTGTAATTAGGTAATTTATAAATTTGTTTACTGAAAACGTTGTCAATATCATATCAATCCATAAAACATCATGAAGATATCTCCAATATCAAAACATCGAATAGTAGTATAAATCAGTGTATAATTCCAAAAACTCATTGCGGAAATCATGTGTGTGTGACGTGCTGCTACGTCGCCGGCTCCTTCCCCTTGGATAATAGGTACCTGAAACCAAAACTGAAACTGTAAGCACAAATCTTATTGAGTTCCCACATCATACCACATATCATGCAATCATACATGTTGCCAGACAATTCTGGGGTGCCCGACCTACCCATGTCAAGCCATTCTAGGGTGATGACTACCTGTGTCAAACTATACTGGGGTGCTAACTACCCATGTCAGGCCATTATGGGGTGCCTGCCTACCCTCTGGTCTATCTTACCCAGTCACGGGGACTATTTACCCCCCTACAACTATCACATAATAACATATCATAAACATTCTGTCAAACGTATCTGGGGTGTCCGACCTACCCTTCGGTCCTAACAAACGATTGGGGGACTATTCCCCTCCTACTACCATTATCGAATAGAACATATCAAATAATAGCAAACCCGACAATTATAAAAAAAGACACTCATCTCAACTGTAAACAACTACTAGTGGGTCGGCCTTGGTGCCTTAGACTCGCTTCTACTAGAAGGTAACTCACCTCAATGTCGCGTAGTGTCTGAACTGTCCTCGGCGTGAAAATCGACCCTCCTCGACTCCTTAATCCCTACACGACAACCCTTCTAACTTATCAATTTGCACTTGTAAACCTTAACCAGGGTAAACTCAAACTCAATACAACTCCCGACTCTACTCGTCGAGTCTAGCAAGAACTCGATGGGTTCTCCTTCAATCATACCAGAGGGACCATCTTCAACCGAC
Source organism: Lactuca sativa (assembly GCF_002870075.4). Lineage (NCBI taxonomy): Eukaryota > Viridiplantae > Streptophyta > Magnoliopsida > Asterales > Asteraceae > Lactuca > Lactuca sativa. Next base: position 145,894,399 of record NC_056631.2, read on the forward strand.
TCATTGCGTTCCCCTTGAACTCATCGAGTTCATCTCCCTCATAAAAATATCTTTTGTCTATGACTCGCCAAGTTGTATGAACAACTCGTTGAGTCCATCTTCATGGTTTGGGAGATTGCCTTGGACTCGCCGAGTTTGTTCATACACTCGTCGAGTCCCATGATTTCCAGGTCTTTGATCTCATCTAACTTTCTTGAGTCCATCTCTAGACTCAATCAGACCACGAAAACAGAAAAGGTTGGGGAACCTGTAACACCTAAAAATTTCAAGCCAAATTTAAACTTTTCAAAAACACTTTAAGCCATTCATCATTACAAAGTTTGTTATCAAAATATCTAATATCAGAGTTTTCCCAGAAACATAAACAAATCATGAGGAGCTGTATGATCATACCTTCGCGTTGCCGCGATCCCCTGATATACCTGAAACAATAAACTGAAACTATAAGCCCGAAAGCTTAGTGAGTACCCTCCCCCCTTCACCCCCCCTCAAATACCAACGCTGTACAATTATAACCACAACAAATAACAATTACATAACAGCATGCATGATAAGCCTTCAGCTAGACTGGACCGCCTCGTAGGGCCTACAACCTATCTGGATACCTCCCGAGCCTTCGGCAAGACTGAACCGCCTCCCAAGGCCTACAGCCTATTTGGACCGCTCACCGGGTATGTTAGCCTACGACACAAAGCAGGACCGCCTCAACCCAACCCCCAATCAACAAACAAACATGTGCACATAAATATCATATGCTAGCTCACATCATATAAAAGTCAAACCGATCTATCAGATCCCTATTCATAGCAACATACCCAGTAACCAAGGTATAGACCTAACCGGTCACTAATATAGCATAATCATATAACCAGAACGTTTACCTAAACATATCACTTTGCATAGGCATGGCACCATCCTAACTACCAGGATGTAATCAATAGACATATCATGCCATAACCAGATACAATTCATAAAGGGCTGGCCTTGGTGCCTTAGACCCTGTTAATATGGTGAGGATAACTCACCTCGTACTGTCGACTCGAAGATAAAGTCAAGCTCTTGGATTACTGCCACGAACTCCACCCCCTATATTCATTGTAAATCATACTTGTAAATTTCCAATCTTTCCAAAAATGCCCTCCAAAATTCAACTGGTTAACTCATGGTCAAAGTCAAAGTCAACTATCAAGGTCAACAGTCCATGTTGACCTCAACTCGTCAAGTACCCTCAGCTACTCACTGAGTTCCTTGTAATACTCGTCCGTTTGCCGAGTACTTGAGTGACTCGTCGAGTTCCTAGTGTTAGTATCCATAACTCCTTGGCCAACTCGGTGAGTTTTCCCCTTACAACTCGTTACGTTCATACGTGTCCAAAGGTTGGGAAAACCCTAGTCGACTCGTCGAGTCATCGACTGACTCGTCGAGCCCACGTCAATCTTCATTGGACTCGTCGGGTTGTACATCCAACTCATCGAGTTCATGAACATATTCATATGACTCGCCAAGTCGACTATGCGACTCGCCGATTCCCTTCAATCCTTTATCCATACAGATGCTTTTTAAGCCATGCAAAGGCTCCAATTATAGACCCACCCTTCCAAGGCCTAATTATCACGTAAAGTTGCAAACTTTACGTGCATGCAAAGCTTTAAGGCCCTTAAATGACAAAATTATGCTTGCAATGAAGTGTCACACTTGAGGGAAGGCTCATACTAGGCAAGGTTGATAACTTTATGGGTCTAGAGGACAAAGGGAGTCCAAATCTGAAGTTACACCTTCAGATCTTAGCTCAAACATAAGTAGCCTTTCATAAAACCCATCCAAAAGAGACTAAAAGAGAGATGAGCCATAGAAGTAGCTTAATACCTTCTAGAGAGTGACAACTGATGAATCTCTTAGCTCTCCACGAATTCCTAGCCTTGATTTACTTGCTTCCCCAAGTGTTTCCTCCTCCAAGCTTGAACACACCAAAAGAACACACACACACTCAATTTAGGGTTTTAGAGGGACAAGAAGAAGTAAAGGGAAGGTTAGGGGAGGCCAATGATCCTTTAAATAGGGTGAAATGGCACGAAATCTAGGGTTTCATCTGCCAGCTCCTACTCGTCGAGTCCGCTCTTGGACTCGGCGAGTAGATCACTAAAACACGCGGACCAACCCGCTACTACTCGAGGAGTAGGACGGCCAACTCGTCGAGTAGACCCAAAACCCATAAATATTCATACATAAATCAATACCTGAGAATCGGGGTATTAAAATTCTCCCCCACTTGAACTAGACTTTGTCCTCGAAGTCTACTGGGGTAAACAATGCCGGGTAATGCTCTCGCATCTCTAATTCCGGCTAGCATGTCACTCGGATTCCCTCCAATGCTCCCACTGCACCTTCACCAAAGGTATTCCCTTGTTTCGCAAAACATTCATCTTCCTCTCCAGAATGACCACAGGCCTTTCCACATAATTCAGGCGCTCATTAACTTAAATATCATCCAACGATACTACTGCCTCCTGAACCAAAATGCACTTTCGCAACTACAAAACGTGGAAAGTGTTGTGAATTCAGCTAAGCTCCTCTAGTAGCTCTAGCCTATACGCCACCTTGCCAACCCTGGCAAGGATCCTGAATGGACCAATGAAATGGGGACCCAATTTTCGCCTCTTCCAGAAGAAGATTACACCCTTCCATGGTGAGACCTTCAGGAGAACCATATCAACCACCTGAAACTCTAACTCAGATTGGCGTCTGTCGGCGTAACTCTTCTGCCGACTCTGGGCAGTTTGCAATCGCTGCCTGATCTGCTGAATTTTCTCGGTAGTCTGCAAGACTACTTCCGTCTGCCCCATCACCCCGTGTCCAACCACACCCCAACAGACTGGGGTACGACATCTCCGCCCATACAACAACTTGAAAGGTGGGGCGTCAATGCTGGAATTATAGTTGTTATTGTAGGCGAACTCTGCAAGTGGCAGGTGGGAATCCCATCCCCCACCGAAGTCAATGACACACGCCCTTAACATATCCTTGAGGGTCTGAATGGTATGCTCGCTCTGACTATCGGTTTGGGGATGAAATGTTGTACTGAAATGCAACCGTGTGCCTAGTTCCTCGCGGAACTTCTGCCAGAAATGGGAGGTAAATCTAACACTCCGATCAGAAAAAATGGAGACCGAAACCCCATGGCGAGCGATGACCTCGCGAACGTACATGTCGGCCAACTTCTCGGCCGACGAACTCTCCCGAATAGCCAAGAAATAGGCACTCTTGGTCAATTGATTTACGATGACCCATATAGCATCAAACCCTTTCGCCGTCCTCGGCAATTTGGTAATAAAATCCATTGTGATCTGCTCCCATTTCCACATGGGAATCTCTAGAGGCTGCAGCATACCATGTGACCTCTGATGCTCGACCTTGACCATCCTGCAGGTCAAGCACCTCTCGACATACCAAGCGATTTCTCGCTTCATACATGGCCACCAATAATTCAAACTCAGGTCTCGAAACATCTTGGTAGCCCCCGGGTGAATAGAGAAATGAGACTTATGAGCTTCCTCCACGAGTGTCTGTCAGACTCCTCCAGACATCGGAACTCAAACCTGACCGCATCGGGTCAATAATCCCCAACTATCCTACACAAACCGGGCGTTCTCTCCCTTGATCCTCTCCATCTTCTAGTTCTCCGGTCGCATGCCCTCAACCTGGGCATCTCTGATCAAACTCACAAGCTGAGAATCCACCGTTATCCTAATACATGTTGCTGGGGTGGTAGACCCAGCTGATTTGCGGTTCAAAGCATCCGCAACAACATTCGCTTTACCGGAGTGCTAAAGGATCTCGAAATCGTAGTCCTTGACTACATCCAGCCACCAGCGCTGCCTCATGTTTAGGTTCGGCTGGACGACGATGTGTCTCATGCCTTTGTGATCCGTGTATATGGTACAACGGACCCCATAAAGGTAATGTCTCCATATCTTGAGAGCGAAAACCACCGCGCCCAGCTCTAAATCATGTGTTGGGTATATCGTCTCATACGGCTTCAACTGCTGCGATGTGTAGGCTATCACCCGTCCTCTCTGTATGAGGACTGCCCCCAAACCTATGATGGATGCGTCACATAATACTACAAAATCCTCCACACCCTTTGGGAGTGTCAAAACTGGGGCCTCGCACAACCGCTGACGGAGGGTCTCAAACGCCCTCTGCTGCTCAGGGCCCCACCGGAAATCCACCCACTTCCTCGTAAGACGAGTGAGGGGTACCGCAATATTAGAGAAGTCTCGAATGAATCTCCAATAATACCCTGCCAATCCTAGAAAACTCCTAATGTCCGAGGGAGACCTCGGCACCTCCCACTGCATGACTGCATCGATCTTGGCCGAGTCGACCAAAATCCCCTCCTGGTTGACGAGATGTCCGAGGAAATGGACATCTCGTAACCAAAACTCACACTTTGAGAACTTGGCATACAGCCGATCTCGCCTCAGAACTTCTAATAATTCCCTGAGGTGCTCCTCGTGCTGCTCTCGGGTCTTGGAATACACCAAGATATCATCAATAAACACGATGACCGAGCCATCAAGCATCAGTCCGCAGACCCGATTCATCAGGTCCATGAATACTGCTGGCGTGTTGGTGAGCGCAAACGGCATCACCAAAAACTCATAATGACCATAACGATTCTGAAACGCGGTCTTCTCCACATCATCTCTGACCCGAACCTGCTGGTAACCCGACCTCAAATCAATCTTGGAGAACCAACATGCACCTTGAAACTGATTGACGAGGTCATCAATCCTCGGGAGTGGATAATGGTTCTTCACCATTAACTTGTTCAACTCCCTATAGTTAATGCACATCTGATGCGAACCATCCTTCTTCTTTAAGAAAAGAATCGGTGCTCCCCATGGAGAACTGCTAGGTTAAATGAACTGCTTACCTAGCAGTTCCTGCAGCTGTGACGACAGATCCTGCATCTCTGGCGGTGCCAACTGGTATGGCGCCTTGGCGATAAGGGCCGCACCCGGCACCAGGTCGATCCGAAACTCGACCTGCCTCTCTGGACGTATCCCTGGCAACTCCTCCGGAAACACATCTCCAAACTCTAAGACTATAGGAACCTTAGAAACTGAAGTCTGATCCCTAGTCCGCATATCCACCACATACGCCAAAAAACCTGCACACCCATGCTGAAGGTACTGCTGAGCCCTGGCAGCTGAACAGAACCCTGATCCCATTCTGGTGCCCTCACCTTATACAACCAGTTCTCCCCCACTTGGGGTTTGAACCACCACTCGCTGGCCCTCACAGTCGATCATAGCACCGAACCGACTAAGCCAATCCATGCCTACCATTACACACATCTCCCCCATGGGGATCGGAATCAAATCTATCGGAAAGGAAACTCAAAAAATCTCCAACTCACGCCCTCGGTAGATCGAAGAAGCAGAAACCCCTTGTTTGTTGGCGATAGAGACTCGCAACGGACACTCTAACTCACCCACTAGCACACTGAACTCCCTACTAAACGACTGAGATACGAAGGACCGACTCGCCCCCGAGTCGAATAAAACCAAAGCAGGCAAAGAGTTCGCTAAGAACGTACCTAATCACATGTACAACAGATAAGCATAATACAATTATAATAAATGAAATAAAGGAGAGAAACATACCAGCAACCACATCTGGTGCTGCCCTGGCCTCCTTTATAGTCAGCTGGAAGGCACGCCCCTGAGCCTTCGGAGGCTCTGACTTGACTGGCCTCCCATCCAGTATCCTCAATGTAGCCGGCATTCGAGCCTGCACCAGCCTGGCTGCAAGCTGTGGACAGTTGGTCTTCATGTGACCAACCTGATGACAGTGATAGCATATCCTCATATCCGATACATGGGCTGTCTGGCGACAATCCCTAGCATAGTGCCTCTCCTTTCCACACTTGTGGCATCCATTACCTGTCCAAAAAACTCCAGAATGACTCTTGCCGCACTTTCGACAAGTGCAGCTCGGCTTACCCCCGGGCCTAGAATCAGCGGTCTTAGACCGCTTAGGTGCCGACTGTAACTACGTAAAACTTCGACGGGCCATAACTTCTTCGTTATAACTCGGATTTCGGCGTTCTTTATATGTACGGAAACCTTGAGACATGTTCTACAACTTGGTTAAGACTATTTATTATAAATAATCTTTTGCCGAAAAGTCATTTTCAACACTTATTGTCTCTAAATTGACTAGCCCGGATCTGCGGGCGTTACAATTATCTCCCCCTTAGGATGATTACGTCCAGGAATCATCAACGAAACAGGATTGTATAATGAATCCATACGTTATCTCTTCATCCTAGGTGATAAATGTAACTTCTATGTTGCTTCAAATGGTTATCTAACTCTTGGACTCCTTGACTGCAGGTGGTGCTCGGTCTTGCACCTGCTCGTTAGACTTTCAATCATGACCTTCATGTCATAACCTCATTCTTTATCAGAGACTCCTTCTTCTTCTTAACAAACTTAGGATAAGTTAATTTGATTACTACAATTGATCGATGTGTCATATTCTAATGACCTATCATCGTATGTAGCGACGCTTAGACTCAGGTCTCTTAGAGTCAAATTCCATAATGGAATATGCCTTCCTTCATGGTCTAATGTGATATAATCACATTTTAACATGTAGCATTTCTAGCTACCAACTTCTTTAACAACGAGCGCGATACTTCTATTGATCGCTTTGATTTCAATCGTTTGGTTTAAGTTGGACGCTACATCAAACTTGGTTCTCTGAACCACGTAACCTACTCATCGTAGTCGGACTCAATGTGACATGACCACTAGGTTCGGAATAACAATCGTCTTCTTATTCATTTACCAAAACGATGGTAACGACATTCTTGAATAAAACGGTATCAATTACTAGCTTCTTGGTAACCTTGTGACTTTCCCTGATCCAAGTGTGACTGCTGTGCTTCCGGTAGTATAGGCCTCTACTACCTTTCACACCTACTCATACTCGTCCCAAGTAATTTCTCGCAGTTTCCAAGTTATTATCACAAAAACAGTTTTAACACATAAAAATGTGTCCAAACAGTTACAAAATTTTCCCTAGATTCTATTAGGACTTCTTCCATGCGTATCTTCAATCATCCATTCTGATTCAGCTCGGTGGAAATGCCATACGATGGGTCAACTTCATGAATTACGCCAATCATTCCATCATCCTGCCAATCGAAGGTGTACTTCGGACGTACTGTACTCCTCTAAACGTACTGCATGACATATTCTAAAGGCAAGATACCTCTCTTACGATATCTTCCAACAAGTGTCATTCACTATCGCAAGCCTCCTCGTTTCCTCCATTTACTCAATTCGCTACGAGCCTTCACCATGACGTTACATTCATGGAAGCATGCATTCAGCGCATCGAGACGAGAATATAGATAGAGAAGATTTTAGACGCATAATCCTCTTTCTTACTTCGAAAAGTTACATGCCAGTTCTAATACTGTAATTAAACGTTTTAGAAATTTGAACACATAAAATTTCCAGATCTGGTCGGCAACAGACCATAGATCCGATCATATAATGCATATCATAAATCATTTAGCACATAAAAGCATGTTTGGAATTTTCCCTAAATAAGCTAGTGCTTGTGTCTATTCAGGTGTATTACCTAAATTTTATTAGACACACTCCTCACAATCATTGCTTAGCATTCTAAGTTTAAGTCTAGAAATAAATCCATATTCCTAGTTCGCTTAAACTAATGCTCTGATACCAACTGTGACATCCGCATTTTCATGGCCAAAAGAAGACCGATTTTGTTTACGCTTTATAAAAATCAGAGTACTTTTTTTTTCATAAAAATGTTGCGGAAATTGTTCCCAGAAAAATACGATAAATACGTTATCAAAACATTTTCTAAGAAACGTATTTTATTCATCTTAAAACGTTTGGGATGTCATCGTTAATACAGGAACATAAGCATAAATGGAACTTACATTTATTTACACTAGTGATCTACATCTCTTTAATCTCTCAGTGTAATGTCACTTCATATCGACACCTGTGATATAAATAAACTGAGTGGGTCAGGTTGGGAAACCTGGTGAGTACATAGGGTTTTCAACCCACAATAATATAATTATTATGTTTAATCATCAAACAGTTAACCCAATTACCCATCCCCATTATCTTCTTTATTCTTAACGATCTACCCTAAGAATCAGCTATATCTTGTTCATTCATTCTTAAGGAGTATCCTAAGGAAACAACATGAAGTCCATTGTTTCCAATGACACATTGGTCAAGCGCAACTGCTAATATTATCACTTAGGCGCAGCTGCCAGAATTGGGACATTTTCTATGAGGCGCTTCTGCCGGTATTGACCTTTAAACGCTACTGTCATTGTCATAAGGCTCCCTATTAGGTGCAGCTGCCGATACTGTCCTTAGAGAGCAACTGCTAGGACATTTACCGTAGATCTAAATCATCTACGAGTTGTGGCGCAGCTGCCAGTGCTCATCTAAAGGGTACTAGGTCCACTGCTGCCAATGTATACCTATAGGGCACTAGGTCCGTACTACTAATGTTCCTCTATTTCAGCTTTTATCCCACATCATTCATCTAGCCATGTTTACCCAACATATTTTGTAGATATAAAATACTTTATACAACTTACATCATTTAAAACATGTATAAAAATCTTTCATCAGCATAGACAAAAAGTATTCAGACAATATGCACACATAACACGTAATTTACATTAAAATACTTCATATCTATGTGTAAGATGAAAGGGACCATGCACTCACTTGAAAGGTAGTGACTCAGCACTCGGACAGCGCTTCGATACTCTCAAAACAATTTTCCTTCGATAAAACCTAGTATCAATACCACTAGGGTTTAGTCTAACGTTTAATGAGACTAATTAATAGTCTAACTATTATTACTATTATATAAGCGTTAAACAATACTTATATAACCCATAATAATAGCCCAAATACTGCTTATAAGGTCCTAATAACATTACTATATTGAAACATAAGTTATACTAAACATAGGATAGGTACAGCTAACTTACAGCAGGTGTTCTTGAAAACCGGGCTTCACTGGAGCAGCGTTCCCGAGCCGAAAGGCTCTTTTCTCGGGACTCCGGAAGCCTCAGGGCTTCCTTCGGGTGCTAGGGGGTTTACCCAAACTTTAGGGGGATTAAGGGAGGTTAGAGAGAGAAACTAGAGAGAGAAAGTTGAAGGGTGAGGTGTGAGGAAGTTGGAATGCCCGGCACCTCTATTTATAGGCTGAATTCCTGATGGACTCGCCGAGTAGGAGGACCTACTCGCCGAGTTGGGGCATGTGGCAGCCTTCTGGTGGTGCCACGTGTCCAATTCTGGTGGTGCCACGTCACCCCCTATCGCGTATCAGCCTTCAAACTTAGAAAAATCATAACTCTCGCATACGAGCTCCATTTTCGACGTTCATTTTTTCAACGCGTAGGTAAAATCAACATCTACAACTTTCGTTTACACTCCGTTGGCTAATTCTCGACCGATCTCAAGTTTAACAGTAGGAGGCTTTTAGACTGTTAAATGTCCGCGAAGAATTTGTAACTCCTTCATACGGACTCCGTTTTCGTCTATATTTTTACCGTTGAGTTCCTATTAACGAGATATTCAACTCTCATTTAGGTCGTGTAAGCCAAAAACCGCTCGAACTAAAATTCGAGTTTCGGGTTGTACACTGCTAAGCCGAAACTTTGAAAAATCATAACTTCCTCATACGAAGTTAGATTTGAGCGTTCTTTTTATGGATTTTCTCATTTTAACATACTCTATGACTTTGGTTTAGACTACTAAGGCCTCTATCGTAAATTCACTTTTTACGCTTCCCGGTGTCGTGTCGGTTTTTCCGTAAAACTTCGACGGGCCATAACTTCTTCGTTATAACTCGGATTTCGGCGTTCTTTATATGTGCGGAAACCTTGAGACATATTCTACAACTTGGTTAAGACTATTTATGATAAATAATCTTTTGCCGAAAAGTCATTTTTGACACTTATTGTCTCTAAATTGACTAGCCCGGATCTGCGGGCGTTACATCACTGACCCGAACCTGATGGTAACCCGACCTAAAATCAATCTTGGAGAACCAAGATGCACCTTGCAACTGATTGACGAGGTCATCTATCCTCGGGATTGGATAATGGTTCTTCCCCATTAACTTGTTCAACTCCCTATAGTCAATGCACATCTGATGCGAACCATCCTTCTTCTTGAAGAAAAGAATCGGTGCTCCCCATGGAGAACTGCTAGGTCGAATGAACTGCTTGCCTAGCAGTTCCTGCAGCTGTGACGATAGATCCTGCATCTCTGGCGGTGCCAACTGGTATGGCGCCTTGGCGATAAGGGCCGCACCCGACACCAGGTCGATCCGAAACTCGACCTGCCTCTCTCGACGTATCCTTGGCAACTCCTCCGGAAACAAAACTGCAAACTCTATGACTACAGGAACCACAGAAACTGATGTCTGATCCCTAGTCCACATATCCACCACATACGCCAAAAAACCTGCACACCCATGATGAAGGTACTGTCGAGCCCTGGCAGCTGAACAGAACCCTGATCCCATTCTGGTGCCCTCACCTTATACAACCAGTTCTCTCCCACTTGGGGTTCGAACTACCACTCGCTGGCCCTCACAGTCGATCATAGCACCGAACCGACTGAGCCAATCCATGCCAACCATTATACACATCTCCCCCATAGCTTTCGGAATCAAATCTATCGGAAAGGACACTCCAAAAATCTCCAACTCACGCCCTCGGTAGATTGAAGAAGCAAAAACCCCTTGTTCGTTGGCGATAGATACTCGCAATGGACACTCTAACTCACCCACTGGCACACTGAACTCCCTACTAAATGACTGAGATACAAAGGACCGACTCGCCCCCGAGTCGAATAAAACAAAAGCAGACAAAGAGTTCACTAAGAACGTACCTAATCACATGTACAACAGATAAGCATAATACAATTATAATAAATGAAATAAAGGAGAGAAACATACCAGCAACCACATCTAGTGCTGCCCTGACCTCCTCTATAGTCAGCTGGAAGGCACGCCCCTGAGCCTTCGGAGGCTCTGCCTTGACTGTCCTCCCATCCGGTATCCTCAATGTAACCGGCGTTGGAGCCTGCACCGGCCTGGCTGCAAGCTGTGGACAGTTGGCCTTCACGTGACCAACCTGATGACAGTGATAAGATATCCTTATATCCGATACATGGGCTAAATCTGGCGACAATCCCTAGCATAGTGCCTCTCCTTGCCACACTTGTGGCATCAATTATCTGTCCGAAAAACTCCGGAATGACTCTTGCCGTACTTTCCACATGTGCGGCTCGGCTGACCCCCGGGCCTAGAATCAGCGGTCTTACACCGATTAGGTGTCAACTGCAACTGCGTCGGGGCTTGCCGCTGCTCCCTCATCTGTAGCTTAATCTCCAAATCATGCCACCTAGCAGCTTCCTGCAACTCCAAAAGAGTATCACATCGTTGGGTAGACACAAACTGATGGATGTCAGTCTTGAGCATGCTCGGATAACGGGTCATCTGAGCCTTCTCAGAAGCAAACTTTAGGAATAACATCGCCCTCTCTTTGAACATGTGGGTGATATCCATCACCGACTCCGCCTCCTATCTCAAACTCAAAAACTCCTGCGACAAACGTTCCCACTCGACCCTTCAAATATATCGGGCACGGAACATATCCCTGAACTGCTCACAAGTAACAACAACTCTCTGATCATTGGTGTACGACCTAGTCGCCAATCTCCACCAGTCCTTGGCCCCAGACCTTAGCAGGTTCAGAGAACACCTGACCTTCTGGTCAGTAGGACACGAGCAGGTAAAGAAACACCCCTCCATATATGATATCTACCTCATAGCCTTGATGGGATCCTGCGTCCCATCAAAAGCAGGGGGCTTCGTATTATCCAAGTCCCGGTACTGGAATCCCCTACTTGCTCCTCCCCCCTGTCGTGGATACAGCTAATGCAACTGCTGCGGCAACCATCTCTGCAAGGGCTGCGTATCGCTCGTTAAAGTATTCGATCATGACGGTCTTGATAGACCCAAACATCTCCGACAGCTGTGCCTAGAACGCAGCAGCTACCTCATCATGCAGGATCTCTCGAATCATGGCATCCAACTCCTCTGTACCCATCTTCACCATGGGCTTAGGTGTTGTTGGCCCCTGCTAGCCTCCGTCTTTTGATCATGATCTTGAAGTGGATGCAGTCACAAAGCGTCTCGTCGTCACCATTCTGAAACACACTACAAGATATCAGATAATCAACATAATAACTGGGAACCGACTCCCGACTAAGCCCTAGGGGTTGTGACTTCCTTGATACGCGTATGGGTCCTGTGCTTTTAGTAGTACGAGCCCATACTACCTTCCACACCTACCCATATTTGTCTCAAATATCAGCACAACACCCTAACAATATACATAAGCATAGCGAGCGCTCAATCCTCACCCCTAGAGGAAGGCTAACGGAATCACAACTGACCTACTGGCTACACACAACCCACCCATTCGTGAAAATTCCACCAACCCTGCAGCATTAGTGTATGCTAACCATACATAACGCTGGACCCTATAGGATTTAGAATATCTGAGCCTACCTCAAGCCCTAATCAATAAGAGCAGAACATAAGGTCCAAATCAAACATTCTCAGGCTATAAGATCTTAATTATGTACAACCGTGATGCATACACACGTAACTATAGTAATGATGTCAATTTCATACAAGGAAAAACCCTAGGCTAGCAGGCATCATGTAATCAGTCAATTCTATCATGCAATCCCTAAAGAACCCTAGCCTAGTACTAGCATACTATTCTGACATATCACATAATCATATAATTGTATGGTATTTTGGGGTCTACTTGCTGGCTCCGACTGATCGTACACCCTGCATCCTCATTTACTTATTTTGAAAACCATTTTAGAAATCGTTTTGAAAACTATTCCTTGATTTCAGACTAGATTCACACGAATGTTCCTCCAATTTACTCAAACCAAGGCTCTAATACCAACTTGTAACACCCAAAAATTTCAAGCTAAATTTAAACTTTTCAAAAACACTTTAAGCCATTTGTCATTACAAAGTTTGTTTTCAAAATATCTAATATCAGAGTTTTCCCAGAAACATAAACAAATCATGAGGAGCTGTACAATCATGCCTTCGCCTTGCCACGATCCCCTAATGTACCTGAAACAATAAACTGAAATTGTAAGCCCAAAAGCTTAGTGAGTTCTCCCCCCCCCCCCCCCCCCCCCGAAATACCAACGCCATATAATTATAACCACAACAAATAACAATTACATTACAGCATGCATGATAAGCCTTCAGCCTGACTGGACAGCCTCGCAGGGCCTATAGCCTATCTAGACCGCTACCGAGCCTTCAGCATGACTGACCGCCTCGCAGGGCCTACAGCCTATCCGAACCGCTCATCGGGTATGTCGGCCTACAACACAAAGCAGTACCGCCTCAACCCAACCCCCAATCAACAAACAAACATGTGCACATAAATATCATACGCTAGCTCATATCATATAACAGTTAAACCGATCTATCAGATCCCTAGTCATAGCAACATCCCTTGTAACCAGGGTATAAACCTAACCAGCCACTAATATAACATCATCCTATAACCAGAACAATGACCTAACCAGGTCACTATGCATAGGCATGACGCCGTCCTAACTACCAGGATGTAATCAATAAACATATCATGCGATAACCAGATAGAATCCACTAAGGGTCAGCCTTGGTGCCTTAGACCCTGTTAATATAGTGAGGATAACTCACCTCATACTATCGACTCGAAGATAAACTCAAGCTCTTGGATTTCTGCCACAAACTCCAGCCCTTATATTCATTGTATACAATACTTGTAAATTTGCAATCTTTCCAAAATGTCCTCCAAAATTCCCCTGGTTAACTCATGGTCAAAGTCAAAGTCAACTGTCAAGGTCAACATTCCATGTTGACCTCAACTCGTCGAGTACCCTCAGCTACTCGTCGAGTTCCTTGTAATACTTGTCCGCTCGCCAAGTCACTTGAGTGACTCATCGAGTTCCTAGTGTCAGTGGCCATAACTCCTTGGCCAACTCGGCGAGTTTTCCCCTTACAATTCGTCGTGTTCATACATGTCTAAAGGTTAGGAAAACCCTAGCCGACTCGCCGAGTCATCGACTGAGTCACCGAGCCCACGACAATCTTCATCGGACTCGCCAGGTTGTTCATCCAACTCGTCGAGTTCATGACCATCTTCATATGACTCGCCGAGTCGACTATGCGACTCACCGAGTCCCTTCAATCCTTCATCCATACAGATGCTTTTTAAGCCATGCAAAGGCTCCAGATTACAGATCCAACCTTCCATGGTCTGATTATCACGTAAAGTTACAAACTTTACGTGCATGCAAAGCTTTAAGGCCCTTAAATGACAAAACTAAGCTTGCAATGAAGTCTTACACTTGAGGGAAGGCTCATACTAGGCAAGGCTGATAACTTTATGGATCTAGAGGCTAAAGGGACTCCAAATCTGAATTTACAACTTCAGATCTTAGCTCAAACATAAGAAGCCTTTCATAAAACCCCTCCAAAAGAGATTAAAAGAGAGATGAGCCAAAGAAGCAGCTTAATACATTCCAAATAGTGACAACAGATGAATCTCTTAGCTCCCCATGAGTTCCTAGCGTTGATTTCCTTGCTTCCGTATGTCTTTCCTCCTCCAAAATTCCTCCTCCAATCTTGAACACACCAAAAGAACACACACACTTGATTTAGGGTTTGAGAGGGACAAGAAGCGGTAAAGGGGAGTCTGGGGGAGACCAATGATCCTTTAAATAGGGTGAAATGCGCCGGAATCTAGGGTTTGATCTGTCGGTTCCTACTCGTCGAGTCCCCTCTTGGACTCGACGAGTAGATCACTAAAACACGCAGACCAACCCGCTACTACTCGACGAGTAGGGCAGCCAACTCGTCGAGTAGACCCAAAACCCAAAAAGATTCATACATAAATCAATACCTGAGAATCAGGGCATTACAGAACCACTTCCTGACTTACCGAGTTCCAAGAACAACTCACCGAGTCCACTAAGGTCCATGTCCATAAACTCAATTTATGCTAAGCTCATCTCATCCAAAGGATAGATCTAACCTCTTAGGATCGATATTACACGTAAAGTTACGAACTCTACGTCCATGCATGGGTCTTTAAAGCTCAAAAGGACCAAAAATGAGACCTACAAGATGCATGGGGATTTCATGGCCATAGAGTTAGCTCCTTTATGCCATGAGACCCCTCTAAAGACCAAGATTTGTAGCCATAACTCCATATTACCCTCCAGAACCCGAAAATGGCTTCGAATGCCCTAAATATACTAGAATCCAAGCCCTAAACATGATTAAAACATGGAAGATCAAGATAGGAGCTTTTTACCTTAGATGAGCTAAAAATGGAACACAATCTCTGTATCTTCTAGCTTCAACTTGAACTCCCAAGTTTCTTTCCTTTTCTCAAGCATCACAATTCACCAAAATGCACAAAAATGGCCTTAGAACACTCAAACAAAGCTAGGGTTTCAGGCTTATGTCTTTCGGAAATATAAAGGATAATGGAGGCTGATATGGGGAGAGATAAGTTGTTTAAATAGGGTGCTTACCCTCAAATTTAGGGTTTCACTCAAACAACGTCTACTCGCCGATTCGGTCTCACGACTCGTTGAGTAGATCACTTAAACTTCCCGTGCATCACGAGTCTACTCGACGAGTTGGGCCCCCAACTCGTCGAGTCCCGGAGAAAAATATAGGAATTACTTGAATTAAATGCATATCACGAATCAGGTGTTACAAATCACCCCCACTTATTTTAGACTTCATCCTCGAAGTCTGCTGTTGGGTCCTGAAAAAGCTTGGGGTAACGTCCCTCATCTTGTCCTCCGGCTCCCAGGTCCATTCCGAGCCCTTGCGGTGTTGCCATTGCACCTTCACTAGTTCCACCGTCTTGTTCCTCAGATTTTTCGACTTCCTGTCGAGAATAGCTACAGGCTGCTCGATGTAGTTTAGGTTGTCATACACCTGAATATCCTCCAAAGGCACCACTGCTCAATCGTCCACCAGACACTTACGCAACTGGGAGACGTGAAAAGTGCTATGAATAAGACTGAGTTTGGCTGACAGGTCCAGCCTATATGCCACCTTGCCCACCCAGGCTACAACCCTGAGAGGTCCAATATAACTGGGGCCCAGCTTGCCCATCTTCCTTAATCGAATGACGCCCTTCCAAGGCGACACTTTCAGGAGTACCATATCCCCGAACTAGAACTCATGTTCCGATCGACGTTTGTCGGCATAACTTTTCTACCGACTCTGAGCAGTCTGAAGTCTGCTCCAAACCTGCTGGATCCTCTCTGTAGTCTAGAGCACCACTTCGGTACTCCACATGACCGTCTGACCAACCTCACCCCAACATATTGGGGTCCTGCACTTCCTCCCATACAACATCTCGAAGGGAGGACGGTCGATACTCGCATGATAGTTGTTATTATAGGAAAACTCCGCTAGAGGAAGGTAATTATCCAAACTACCTCTCAAGTCTAAAACGCACGCCCGCATCATATCCTCCAGAGTCTAGATGGTCCTCTCACTTTGACCATCCGTCTACGGGTGAAAAGTGGTGCTGAAGTGCAGATGAGTACCCAACTCATTGTGAAACTTCTTCCAGAATTTGGAAGTAAACTGCACATCCATGTCGGAAATCACTGAGACTGGCACCCCGTGCAGCGCAACAACCTCCCTGATATAGATGCTGGCCAACTTTTTGGCCGAAATTCTCTCCTGAATTGGAATAAAATGGGCACTCTTAGTCAATCGATCAACGATGACCCAAATCGAATCCACTCCTCGCGCGGTCCTAGGAATCTTCGTGATAAAATCCATAGTGATGTCCTCCCATTTCCATAGCGGAATGTCCAACGGATGGGTCTTCCCGTGTGGTCTCTGGTGCTCGTCCTTGACCTTCCTGTAGGTCAATCATCTCTCAACAAACCAAGCTACGTCCCTGTAACATACCGGAATAGCAAGAGTAGAGTTGAAGGGCTAAAAGTGTTATTTTGGGAAGGAGTGACTCGGCGAGTCCATGGATGGACTCGGCGAGTAGAGTCGCGACTGGGTCGCGTGTTAAGTAGCCGACTCGGGGAGTCAGTGAGATGGACTCGGCGAGTAGGCGCTGAGTGGAGAAAACCCTAATCCTCGGGGTTGAGCCCTATTTAAAGAACATTATACCCTTCCCCCAGCCTCTTTATTCCCCTTTGAAGTCCAGAAACCCTAGAAAGTGCGATTGAAGAAGATTGGAGTGTATTTGGAGCATTTGAGGAGTTTGTTGAAGGAATTTTGTGAGATTAAAGGCTTGGGGCAAGGGGCTTTGCTTGGAATCGAATTTTATAGTAGTTGGGGCGTCCATTGGAGGTAATATCTCGTTCTTGGACTGATTGTATGTTGTTTCTTCATTTTGGGGTTTGTGGGATCTTGTCTATGGATGTAATTGGAAGTCTAGAGGTTAGATCTGAGGTTGCTACCTCAGATCTGGAATGGAGAAGAATCAGAGAGCATGAAAGTCCCTATGTTGGAGTGATTGGTGAAGCTTTCATGTCCCAAACCCTAGTTATAAGTGAATAAGGCCTAGATCTCTTTGGATTCACGTAAAGTTTGCCACTTTACGTGATGGATGAGTTGTATGAGGCTAGATCTATGTTTTGGATCAATTGCATGGCCTGGAATGCTTTTGAATGGATTCAGATCAGTGGTACTCGGCGAGTCACATAGGTGAGCTCGACGAGTTGCTTGAAGATGAACTAGGACTCGACGAGTTGGAAGAACAACTCGGCGAGTCGGATGAAGATAGCCTGGAACTCGGCGAGTTGTATGAACAACTCGGCGAGTAGGTTGATGATAGCCTTAGACTCGACGAGTCTTGTCGAAGAGTCCCAATATTTTCTGGTCGAGTCGAGAATCGGCGAGTCAAGGGATGACTCGGTGAGTTGTATGCGAGTGGACTCAGAGTTGTTGAACTCGACGAGTCTCGGGGTGACTCGGCGAGTTAGGTCGCGGATTGAGTGAAGTTCTGATTATGGGAACTCGGCGAGTAGGGTCAGTCAGGAGTTGACTTCGACCTTGTCTTTAACCAAGGGTTGACCAGTGGTTTCCAGGGGCATTTTGGTAATTGTTGATTGATGTTTTGAGTTCAGTGCATTGGCAGTTGTCCAATGATGGAGATCGAATCAGTGATCGGAGCATTTCGGGTTATCAGTTCAGTCGGCAGTTTCGAGGTGAGTTATCCTCACTATATCAACAGGGTCTAAGGCACCAATGCCGGCCCTTATCGGATTGAGATCCGAGTAGTTGTTGTTATGTTGTTGCTATGTTATGTTTGCATCCTGAGAGCTAGGATGGTATATAGAGACCTGTTTGAGATCGGTATCCTGAGAGATAGGGTGATGCTATGCTAGTGACCTGTTAGGTCGGTATCCTGGTTAGAGGGGGGATGATATGCTATGTGATCTGTCGATCTGCTTGTTGACTGTGAATTGCTAGATGATTGTATGTATATGTGCACATGGTTGTTTGGACTGGAGTTGGGTTGAGGCGGGTCCTGCTGTGTACGGTAGGCCAAGATACCCAGGGCGGACCGGTTGTCCCGAAGGCCCAGCGAGCGGCCCGGATAGGCTGTAGGCCCCGGAAGGGCGGACCAGACTTGCTGAAGGCTCGGAGAGTGGACCAGATTGACTGAAGGCCCGGTGCGGGCGGACCAGTTATACTATAGACTCAGAGAGTGGACCAGGTGGATTGAAGGCCCGAGACCGGGCGGACCAATCACACTGTAGACTCGATGGATGTGGATAGACTTAGAGGGTGGACCAGGTGGACTGTAGGCCGGTGCGGCGGACCAGTCACACAGTAGACCCGAAGTGCATGGCTGTTCTGTGATCGGATATGTTATGGCATGTTATGCGTGTATGGTATTTGTGGTTGGTATTTTGGGGATATCTCACTAAGCTTTCGGGCTTACAGTTGTGGTTTCATGTTTTTCAGGTTCTTCAGGAGATCGTGGCAAGGCGAAGGCGTGATCCTACCGCTCCTCATGATTTTGTAGTGTGTGATTCTGGGAACACGTGAAATGTTTTGTATTGAAAACCCTTTTTTGTAATGAATCAATGGAATCGAGATGTTTTTGAAAAATTTAAAATTGGTTGTATTTTCGGTTGTTAAAAGTTGGTATCAGAGCCTTGGTTTGAGTGAATTGGAGAAACACTCGTGTGACTCCAGTCTCAAATCGAGGAGAGTTTTCAAAAGAGAGTTTAAAATGGTTTTCAAAATTAGTAAAGGAGGACGCGGAGGTACGATTAGCCGGAGCCAGTAAGTAACCCCAAAATACCATGCGTGTTATTTGTCTTTGAGCTTTGATAGAATAGCATGCTAGTGATAGGCTAGGGATCTTCAGGATTTCATGATAATGTTGCCTGATTTGTGATGCCTGTAGCCTAGGGTTTCTTTATGGGAGATTTTCAGTGTTTCTCTAGTAGTGAGGGTTGATCGTTGCTATGCATGTTCTCTAGGGTTTTGTGGTAGTACTTCATACAAATGTGGGTAGGTGTGGAAGGTAGTATGGGCCCGTACTACTGAAAGCACAGGACCCATGTGCGTATCAGGGAAACCATGATCTCTAGGGTGGGTTGAGAGGGAGAGTTGGATCCCAGGGTGTGGGAAGAGTCTGAGATTTTGTGTGGTGTTTCTTTTCAGTATGGAGATTCCGAGGCATGATGAGAGTGGATCCGGGTCAGGATCGGGAGCTGGAGAGAGAGTTCCGGACGAATCGGTGCCGCCCGAGGTCATCGGTCAGATGAGCACGAGCGAGTTGGACGCGAGGATTCGTGAGATCCTGCGTGACGAGATTGCTGAGTTATTCCGGGCTGAGTTGCCAGAGCTTTTTGGGTCGATTAAGACCGCCATGGTTGAGTATTTTGATGAGCGTTATGCGGCTCTCACTGAGACGGCTGCCGTGGCGGCTACATCAGCTGTAGCTGCGGCAGGGGGAGGAGCTAGTCGGGGTTTTCAATATCGGGACTTCGATAAGACGAAGCCTCCCACATTCGACGGAGTTCAGGACCCAATTGTTGCTATGAGGTGGTTGTCAGACGTGGAGGGGTGTTTCTTCACGTTTTCATGCCCCGCTGATCATAGGGTGAGGTGTGCTCTGAACCTGTTGAGGCTCGGGGCGAAGGATTGGTGGAGATTGACCACGGGGTCACTTTCGGATGCGTAGAGGGCTGCGGTTTCGTGGGATCAGTTCAGAGAAATGTTCAGTACTCGTTATGTTCCGCAAGTTGAGAGGAAAAGATTGGCTCAGGAGTTCCTTGAGCTGAAGCAGGATTCAGAGTCGGTGACTGAGATCACCAGGATGTTCACTGAGAGGGCAATGTTTTGCCCAGAGTTCGCTTCAGAGCAGGCCCAGATGTCCCGATATCTGAGCATGCTCAAGAGGGATATCAGATAGTTTGTGTCTGCACAGAGGTGCGAGACCTTGTTGGAGTTGCAAGAGGCCGCTAGGCGGTGTGAGTTAGAGATTGAGTTGCAGGTGCGTGAGTTAAGGCAGGCTCCGGTGCAGTCGCAACCGGCGCCAAAGCGGTCCAAGACCGTTGATGTTAGAGTGGGGGATTTGAGCAGCCACACTTGTGGGAAGTGTGGGAAGGGTCACACCGGGGTTTGTAGGACCGGTGGTGCATGCCGCAAGTGCGGAAGGGGTGGGCACTATGCGAGGGATTGTCGGCAGTCAGTGCCAGTTCGGGATTTGAGGATCTGCTATCATTGTCATCAGGTTGGACATTTGAGGGCCAACTGTCCACAGTTTGCTGCAGGATCGGTGCAGGCTCCAGCACCGGCCACTTTGAGGATCACAGGTGGAGGTCAGGGTGGAGCAGAGCCCCCGAGGGCTCAGGGTCGTGCTTATCAGCTTGTTGCAGAGGAGGTCAGGGCAGTGCCAGAGACAGCTGCGGGTACGTTCCTTTCTTGATGTCTTGTTATCTTGAGATTTTGTGGTGTATTGGTTTGTGCTGGTATCTTTGTGTGGATTTCGATGCGGTATTTATTGTTTTGCGGGTTGTGGTTTGAGTTATGAATTTGTGTTTCGGGTTTTCGTCTTGGTATCCGTTGTTCCCTGAGGGTTTGGTATGATTATAGTTTGGTGTTTTGGTGCTTTCGTTGGTTAGCGTTCGTAAGGGTTATTAGTGGATATGCGACATTAGGTTGAATGTCGGGTAGCATCTACATTCGTGGAATGGATAATTAGAGATCGGACTCTTTTGAGTGGTTTGATCAGTGAGGAGATGTGTTTTTGCTGAGGGTTGTTTATGCTTGTGGGAAGCAGTCAGTGTGTAAGTGTTCTCTTTGTGCAGGGTTGTTCTGGAAGGTCGTTGATGGCGACCGGTGGTTGCTGGTCAGTGCTTTAAATGGGGGAGAATTGGAAAATTCTCCGGGAGATTGATGAGTATTTGAGGGTGCTTAGTTGTTGGGATTCAGCAAGTGTTCTGTCAGCCCAGAGTGTAGGCAGATAGGAGTAAGTGTCGAGCATGTGGGGCAGGATACAAACCTAGGGCATTTAATTGTGGAGGGCCTGGGAGCAGGCCGGGATCAAGTATGTATGATGGAGTTAGAGTTCGGAACCCCTCGTGGGGTAGAACGGTATGCATGGTAGATTTTCTGGGAGGATAGCCCGGAATGTTGAATGCTAGTTGAGCGGTCCGGATAGACTGAGGGCCGGTAGGCGTACAGTCAGGCCGAAGGCTCGGAGAACGGTCCAGTCAAACTGAAGGCACTGAGAGCGGTCCAGATTGGCTGAGGGTTCTGAGAGAGTGGTCCAGATGGGCTGAAGGCCTGGTGAGGCGGTCCAGTCATGCTGAAGACTCTGCAGGTATTGTTGGATCAGTTTGAGGATATGAATTGTGTTCGTTGCAGTGCGTTTGCATTAGAAGGTCTGGCCCGGAGTGGTGATCTTGATTAGTGGAGTTAGTGCATGGGCTTGAGAGTCCCTGCGACGAGAGTCAAAGTATGTGTGTTGGATGGATAGCGGATACGCTAAAGGGTGGTGTGGCGTCGGGCGAGCACCGTGGCACTTGTTGAAGTGGCTAGATGGCCAAGTGGTTTCCTTGGAAAAGGAAGTGAGAGAAGTGTGGAACTCCGAGAGGGAGTGCAAGTTCACGGAAGTGAAAGCGGCAGAGCAGAGTTATGAATAGAGTAATTCGAGTATGGTTATTGAGCAGCATGTTTGAGGCAGTGGAATAAAAGCTCATCCAGTTTGGGATGTTTGCTGAGATCGCGGAGGGAATTCCGCAGATATAGAGCCAAGAGACTTGAAAGGGATGCAGGGAGAGAGTCTTGGGCTCTCAGTGTGGTTTTGATCAGAGTATTGGGTGCGTATTAGTGGTTCATCCTGAGGGATGTTAGAGGATATCATCAGTGTATCGGGTTTTCCAAACATGCGGGTGCTAGAGCTAGTTCAGCATGTGTATGCAATTGCAAGAGGAGAGCTCGTGGGAGTTGCTCTGAGAAAGAGAAGGAGTCTTTCCATCGTCACGGAATGGATAGAGTGAGATTCGGATCGGGATTCGATGGTTCATGGTTTTCTAGCCTTATGAGTCGAGTGATGGTTGTGATTTGGAATAGTGTTGCATTATGAGTAGTACTCAGTGATTAAGTGAAGTTATCAGAGGGTGAATCTGGTGCCCGATTTGAGACGGTGGTCAGGACACCGTGAGAAAGGGAAAGTGCGTTTGAGTTTCGTTTGGGTATGCCTTGAGGGACCTGGTCTGGTTGGGGCCAGGTGGCGCGTTGCGGGTGTATCTTGGAAGTTGATTTGCTGTAGGCTTCGAGGGCGAAGCCTAATGTAAGTGGGGGAGAATTGTAACATCCCAGAATAGCAAGAGTAGAGTTAAAGGGCTAAAAGTGTTATTTTGGGAAGGAGTGACTCGGCGAGTCCATGGATGGACTCGGCGAGTAGAGTCGCGACTGGGTCGCGTGTTAAGTAGCCAACTCGGCGAGTCAGTGAGATGGACTCGGCGAGTAGGCGCTGAGTGGAGAAAACCCTAATCCTCGGGGTTGAGCCCTATTTAAAGAACATTATACCCTTCCCCCAGCCTCTTTATTCCCCTTTGAAGTCCAGAAACCCTAGAAAGTGCGATTGAAGAAGATTGGAGTGTATTTGGAGCATTTGAGGAGTTTGTTGAAGGAATTTTGTGAGATTAAAGGCTTGGGGCAAGGGGCTTTGCTTGGAATCGAATTTTATAGCAGTTGGGGCGTCCATTGGAGGTAATATCTCGTTCTTGGACTGATTGTATGCTGTTTCTTCATTTTGGGGTTTGTGGGATCTTGTCTATGGATGTAATTGGAAGTCTAGAGGTTAGATCTGAGGTTGCTACCTCAGATCTGGAATGGAGAAGAATCAGAGAGCATGAAAGTCCCTATGTTGGAGTGATTGGTGAAGCTTGCATGTCCCAAACCCTAGTTATAAGTGAATAAGGCCTAGATCTCTTTGGATTCACGTAAAGTTTGCCACTTTACGTGATGGATGAGTTGTATGAGGCTAGATCTATGTTTTGGATCAATTGCATGGCCTGGAATGCTTCTGAATGGATTCAGATCAGTGGTACTCGGCGAGTCACATAGGTGAGCTCGACGAGTTGCTTGAAGATGAACTGGGACTCGACGAGTTGGAAGAACAACTCGGCGAGTCGGATGAAGATAGCCTGGAACTCGGCGAGTTGTATGAACAACTCGGCGAGTAGGTTGATGATAGCCTTAGACTCGGCGAGTCTGTTCTTGGACTCGGCGAGTCTTGTCGAAGAGTCCCAATATTTTCTGGTCGAGTCGAGAATCGGCGAGTCAAGGGATGACTCGGTGAGTTGTATGCGAGTGGACTTAGAGTTGTTGAACTCGACGAGTCTCGGGGTGACTCGGCGAGTTAGGTCGCGGATTGAGTGAAGTTCTGATTATGGGAACTCGGCGAGTCATAGGGTTGACTCGGCGAGTAGGGTCAGTCAGGAGTTGACTTCGACCTTGTCTTTGACCAAGGGTTGACCAGTGGTTTCCAGGGGCATTTTGGTAATTGTTGATTGTTGTTTTGAGTTCAGTGCATTGGCGGTTGTCCAGTGGTGGAGATCGAATCAGTGATCGGAGCATTTCGGGTTATCGGTTCAGTCGGCAGTTTCGAGGTGAGTTATCCTCACTATATCAACAAGGTCTAAGGCACCAAGGCCGGCCCTTATCGGATTGAGATCCGGGTAGTTGTTGTTATGTTGTTGCTATGTTATGTTTGCATCCTGAGAGCTAGGATGGTATATAGAGACCTGTTTGAGATCGGTATCCTGAGAGATAGGGTGATGCTATGCTAGTGACCTGTTAGGTCGGTATCCTGGTTAGAGGGGGGATGATATGCTATGTGATCTGTCGATCTGCTTGTTGACTGTGAATTGCTAGATGATTGTATGTATATGTGCACATGGTTGTTTGGACTGGAGTTGGGTTGAGGCGGGTCCTGCTGTGTGCGGTAGGCCAAGATACCCAGGGCGGACCGGTTGTCCCGAAGGCCCAGCGAGCGGCCCGGATAGGCTGTAGGCCCCGGAAGGGCGGACCAGACTTGCTGAAGGCTCGGAGAGTGGACCAGATTGACTGAAGGCCCGGTGCGGGCGGACCAGTTATACTGTAGACTCAGAGAGTGGACCAGGTGGATTGAAGGCCCGGGACCGGGCGGACCAATCACACTGTAGACTCGATGGATGTGGATAGACTTAGAGGGTGGACCAGGTGGACTGTAGGCCGGTGCGGCGGACCAGTCACACAGTAGACCCGAAGTGCATGGCTGTTCTGTGATCGGATATGTTATGGCATGTTATGCGTGTATGGTATTTGTGGTTGGTATTTTGGGGATATCTCACTAAGCTTTCGGGCTTACAGTTGTGGTTTCATGTTTTTCAGGTTCTTCAGGAGATCGTGGCAAGGCGAAGGCGTGATCCTACCGCTCCTCATGATTTTGTAGTGTGTGATTCTGGGAACACGTGAAATGTTTTGTATTGAAAACCCTTTTTTGTAATGAATCAATGGAATCGAGATGTTTTTGAAAAATTTAAAATTGGTTGTATTTTCGGTTGTTAAAAGTTGGTATCAGAGCCTTGGTTTGAGTGAATTGGAGAAACACTCGTGTGACTCCAGTCTCAAATCGAGGAGAGTTTTCAAAAGAGAGTTTAAAATGGTTTTCAAAATTAGTAAAGGAGGACGCGGAGGTACGATTAGCCGGAGCCAGTAAGTAACCCCAAAATACCATGCGTGTTATTTGTCTTTGAGCTTTGATAGAATAGCATGCTAGTGATAGGCTAGGGATCTTCAGGATTTCATGATAATGTTGCCTGATTTGTGATGCCTGTAGCCTAGGGTTTCTTTATGGGAGATTTTCAGTGTTTCTCTAGTAGTGAGGGTTGATCGTTGCTATGCATGTTCTCTAGGGTTTTGTGGTAGTACTTCATACAAATGTGGGTAGGTGTGGAAGGTAGTATGGGCCCGTACTACTGAAAGCACAGGACCCATGTGCGTATCAGGGAAACCATGATCTCTAGGGTGGGTTGAGAGGGAGAGTTGGATCCCAGGGTGTGGGAAGAGTCTGAGATTTTGTGTGGTGTTTCTTTTCAGTATGGAGATTCCGAGGCATGATGAGAGTGGATCCGGGTCAGGATCGGGAGCTGGAGAGAGAGTTCCGGACGAATCAGTGCCGCCCGAGGTATCCCTGATCGGCACTTCCTTGCGGCTAAGTGCATCGGTCACAACATTGGCCTTTCCCGGGTGGTAGATGATCTCATAATCATAACCCTTTACCACATCAAGCCACCGACGTTGTCTCATATTCAGATTTGGCTGATCTATGGGATACCTTAGACTCTTATGGTCCATGGAAATGGTATAACGAACCCTATAGAGGTAATGACGCCAAATCTTGAGGGTGAAAACAATAGCTCCCAGCTCCAGATCATGCGTCAGATAGTTCGCCTCATGAGGCTTCAACTGCCTCGAAGCGTAAGCGATAACATGCCCTCTCTGTATCAATACCACGCCCAAATCCGAGATGGACGCATCGCAATACACTACAAAAGACCGCAACTTTGACAATCTCTGTCTCAACGTCTCAAATGCGGCCTGCTGCTCAGGCCCCCAACGAAAGACCACGACTTTCCTCTTCAACCGGGTCAGGGTCACGACTATCTTGGAGAAGTCCTAAATGAATCTCTGATAATAGCCTGCCAGTCCCAGAATGCTCCAATCTCAGATGGAGACCTCAGAACCTCCCACCTCATCACAGCCTCTACCTTGGCTGGGTCAACCGAAATCCCGTTCTGGTTGACAAGGTGCCCAAGAAACTGCACCTCGCGCAACCAAAACATGCACTTAGAGAACTTAGCATTCAAGCTCTCCCTCCTCAAAGTATCCAAAACCTCCCGCAAGTGTTTCTCATGTTGCTCCTGCGTCTTGGAAGAACCCAAGATATCGTCAATAAAAACAATCACAGACCTATTCAACATCGGCCTACACACGCGGTTCATGAGATCCACGAACGCGGCAGGTGCATTGGTGAGCCCAAAAGGCATCACCACAAGCTCATAGTGACCATATCGCGTCCGAAAAGCAGTCTTCTGCACATCCTGCTCTCTTACCCTCATCTGATGATAACCCGAACGCAAATCAATCTTGGAGAACCAAGATGCTCCCTGAAGCTGGTCAAAGAGATCATCAATCCTCGGGAGTGGGTAACAGTTATTCCCCGTTACCTTATTCATCTCCCGGTAATCTATACACATCCGATGCAACCCGTCCTTCTTTTACAAAAATAAAATCGGGGCTCCCCCGGGCGAACTGCTCGGCCTAATGAATCCCTTGTCTAACAGCTCATGCAGCTGTGTGACAACTCCTGCATCTCAGGAGGATCCAACCGATATGGTGCCTTGGCTATCGGAGCCGCACCAGGGACTAGGTCGATCCTAAACTTTACCTGCCTCTCCGGAGGTATCCAAGGCAGCTCCTCAGGGAATACAACCACGAACTCTCGTACCACCGGCACATCACCCACCGTCGCCTTGCCCGCCACCCGGGTATCCATAACGTAGGCAACATATCCAACGCAACCATGCTAGAGGTAGCGCCTAGCCCTCGCTGCTAAACATAAGGCTGCTCCTCGTTGTGGCCTCTCTTCTTGAATCATCAGCTCCCTCATGCGGCCTACCGCATTTCCTCCAGCGACTCTGGCCTAGCTGATCCTTCGACCTAGCGTCAGATCCCTTGGGTTTCTTCGCCGAAACCTGAATACTCTGCTCTGTCTCTGCCTTCCTCTTCCTGAGGTGCTCTAAATCAATCTCTCTCTCCCTCGCCCTGGAAATCATGGACTCCAGGGTCGGGCAGGCTGAATAGCTGACATGCTCCCGAATGTCAGCCCTCAACATATCATGATAGCGGGTCTTCCACATCTCCTCATCCCCTGCATACTAAGGTACCAACAAGGCCCTCTCCCGGAACTTGGCGGTGATCTCCGCCACTAACTCCGTAGTCTGTCTTATATCCTGGAACTCCATGGCCAGCTGTTGAAGCTCCACAGCTGGTGCAAACTATGTCCTGAACCTAGTCACAAAGTCTGACCAAGTAATAGCCTCAACGGTTGGGGCTCCCAGCGAGTCACCGACTGACTCCCACCAATCCCTAGCTCTGTCCCTTAAACAACCCACAAGAAAGAGGACCTTCGACCCCTCCAGGCAGAAGCTCATCAATTGTGCATAGTCGATGTCCGCGATCCATCTCCTGGATGCAACGGGGTCCTTCGCCCCATGAAAGTCTGGTGCACCACTCCCTCGGATGCCCTTGAAGGTCAGTGCGTGCGCAACTGACTAGTTGGACGCCAAGTCACTCCTGAATGCTCGGAGGCAATCCTCCATCAGCTCAACAATCCCCTCCTTGACCGACCCGAAAATAACCAGGGTCCCCTCAACGATACCTCTCGTGATCTCAGACGCGAAGAACTCACATAGCCCGTCGTCAACCTGCTTGGATCACGCACCCGAGCCTGATCCAGAACCAGATCCAGGCCCTGATCCTCCCGCTCCATGACACTTAACCACCATTCGGAAATAAAACATGTAAACGTCAGGGTCATACATACTCTCGAGAGGTCTCGCACGCTCTCCAGGTCCTTGGTTCCATCTCAGCCTTCCTTGACTCGAATACGGATCCTCTGCTTCCAGTAGTACGGGCCCATACTACCTTCCACATCTATCTGTACTTTCCTCAAGGATTGCCTTGACTTCACCAAATTCCTTTTACCAATTCTGCTCTCCAAAACTGAAGAGGTACCTGAAACCAAAACTGAAACTGTAAGCATAAAGTTTAGTGAGTTCCCCCATCATACCACATACCATGCAATCATACATGCTGCCAAGCAATTCTGGGGTGCCCAACCTACACATGTCAAGCCATTCTGGGGTGGTGACTACCCGTGTTAAGCCATTATGGGGTGCTGACTACCCATGACAGGCCATTATGGGGTGCCTTCCTACCCTCCGATCTATCTCACCTGGTCACAGGGACTACTTCACCCCTACTACTATCACATAATAACATATCATAAACATGCTGTCAGACATATTTGGGGTGTCCGACCTACCCTTCGGTGCTAACAACCGATCGGGGGACTATTCCCCTCCTACTACCACTATCACATAGAACATAGCATACTGTCACATAGAACATATGAAATAATAGCAAACCAGATAGTTATCACAAATACAATCATCTCAACTGTAAACAACTACTAGTGGGTCGGCCTTGGTGCCTTAGATCCGCTTCTACTAGAAGGTAACTCACCTCAATGTCGCGTATTGTCTGAACTGTCCTCGACGCGAAAATCGACTCTCCTCGACTCCTTAATCCCTACATGACAACCCTTCTAAGTAATCAATTTGCACTTGTAACCCATAATCAGGGTCAAGTCAAATCCGGTCAAAGTCAACTTTTGTAACATCCCGAAATTCAGGTAAAGCTATTTAACCCCTCCATTTTGTCAAGTTGTCAAGATTGGTCCCTTGAGAGAGTTCTTGTAGCAAATGAGTACGCTGGGCGTACTAGGGGGTACGCTGCGTGTACTCATGCGCTTAATTTGGATGCAGACTCGCCTGGGTACGTTGGGCATACCCAGGGTTACGCTGGGTGTAACGGGTCCAGATGCAAACCCTACATGTTTGACTTGTGCACTATTTAAAGGATGGTAAGGCTCATTAGTCAGCACATCAGCATTCATCGAGAGGCATTGAGTCGACCTTTGCGAGTTTCCATAGCTGACGAGAGAGCAGTGTATGCCACTAATGTGATTCGAGGATGTGTACTCGAGATCTTCGGCGTTGAGTTTCCGATTGATTTGGTCCCGATTGCTATAGGAGATGTATGTGTCATCGTGGGCATGGACTGGTTGAGCAGATTTTGAGCGGTTATCAACTACGAGCGACAACTGGTGACCGTACGAGACCCTAGTGGGGGAGTTCTTACGGTTCATGGCGAGGGTACGCGTTCTGGGTCGGCATTTTGTTCAGCCGCGAGAGCGAGGCAGAGTCTACAGCAGGGATTTAGTGGGTTTGTCGGTTATGTGGTGGATACGAGGGTAGGTGCAGAGAGGCCGAGGTCGGTCGATGAGGTCCCGATAGTGCGTGAGTTCCCGGATGTTTTCCTCAAGGAGTTGCCGGGTGTGCCTCTGGAGAGGCAGGTGGAGTTCCATATCGATTTGGTTCCGGGGGCAACGCCTATCGCCAAGTCGCCCTATCGCCTTGCACCTACACAGATGCAGGATTTATCCTTGCAGCTTCAAGAGCTTCTGGGAAAGGGGTTTATATGGCCGAGTTGCTTGCCATGGGGAGCGTCGATCCTTTTTGTCAAGTAAAAGGATGGATCACACCGGATGTGCATTGATTACCAGGAGTTGAACAAGCTGACGGTCATGAACCGTTACCCCTTACCGAGGATCGACGATTTGTTCGATCAATTATAGGGAGCGTCTTGGTTCTCCAAGATTGATTTGAGGTCTGGATATCATCAGATGAAGGTGCGTGATGAGGATATCCATAAGACAGCATTCAGGACTCGTTATGGGTATTACAAGTTCTTGGTGATGCCTTTCAGGCTCACCAATGCACTGGCGACGTTCATGGATCTCATGAACAGCGTGTGCAGGCTGATGTTGGATCGTTCGGTGATCGTGTTCATCGACGATTTACTAGTGTATTCGAGATCCAGAGAGCAGGATGAGGAGCATTTGAGGGAGATCCTCGGAGTTCTGAGACCAGAGAGGCTTTACGCCAAATTCTCCAAGTGCGATTTCTGGTTACGAGAGGTCAAGTTTCTAGGACACCTCATCAACCAGAATGGGATATTCGTCGATCCGGCCAACGTTGAGGCGATGATGAGTTGGGAGGTGCCGAAATCCCCTTCGGAGATTAGGAGTTTCGTGGGGTTGGTTGGTTATTATCGGAGATTTATCCAGGATTTCTCCAGGATTGTTGTTCCTCTCACCAGACTGACCCGGAAGGGCGTGGCTTCCAGTTGGGGCCCGGAGCAGCAGGCCTCATTCGAGACAGTTCGCCAGAGATTGTGCGAAGCACCAGTGTTGGCCCTTCCGGATGGAATGGAGGACTTTGTAGTATATTGTGACGCGACGATATCGGGATTGGGTGCGGTGCTGATGCAGAGAGGGCATGTGATAGCATACATATCGAGGCAGTTGAAGTCTCATGAAACGAGGTATCGTACTCACGATCTTGATTTTGGGGCTATGGTGTTCGCCCTCAAGATCTGGCGTCACTATTTATATGGGGTTCGGTGTACCATATATACACGGACCACAAGAGCTTGATATATCTGATGGATCAACCTAACTTGAACATGCGTCAAAGGAGATGGTTGGACGTGGTAAAGGATTATGAGTGTGAGATCATGTACCACCCGGGCAAGGCTAAAGTGGTAGCCAATGCCTTGAGTCGTAGGGCAGAGAGTGCCCCTTTGCGAGATGTTTGTCTGAGATTGACAGTGATGACTCCGGTGTTGGACACCATTCAGGAGGCCCAGGTAGAGGCCATGAGACCAGAGAACCGCAAGCAAGAGTGGGTGATCGGAGAGATATCGGAGTTCATTGCCGATAGCTGAGGGCTTATGACCTTCCAGGGCTAGATTTGGGTGCCATTTGAGGGCGGGGCACGTTCCATTCTGATGGAGGAGGCGCACAGGTCGAGGTTTTCGATCCATCCCCGGGCCACTAAGATGTATTTGGACCTGAAAATAGACTATTGTTGGCCCTGTATGAAGAGGGTTGTGGCATGGTTTGTTGAGAGGTGCTTGACCTGTCGCAGGGTTAAGGCCGAGCACTAGTGTCCACATGGCAAGTTGTAGCCGCTTGAGGTTGCCCAGTGGAAATGGGAACAGATTTCCATGGATTTTATCACCAAATTGCCGAGGACTGCGAGAGGCTTCGATGTAATTTGGGTGATCGTCGACCGGCTGACAAACAACGCTCATTTCCTTGCTATCAGTGAGAGCTCTTCCGCATAGAGGCTGGCATAGAAGTATTTGAGAGAGGTGGTATCGCGACATGGTGTACCAATCTAAATTGTGTCAGATCGAGATGTGCGTTTCACTTTCGGGTTCTGGAAGAAGTTCCATGAGGAGTTGGGTACTAGGCTGCATTTCAGTACCGCTTACCACCTACAGACGGACGGACATAGTGAGCGGACGATTCAGACGCTCGAGGACATGCTTCGGGAATGTGTGTTGGATTTCGGAGGGAGTTGGGACACGTATCTGCCTTTGGCTGAGTTTTCCTATAACAACAGCCACCATTCGAGCATTGGTATGTCTCCATTTGAGGTGTTGTATAGGAGGAGGTGTCGGACTCCCATCTGCTGGGGAGAGGTTGGGCAACGAGTGATGGGCAGCACTGAGATAGTGCTTCAGACGATGGAGCAGATACAACAGGTTAGAAAGAGGTTGCTGATGGCCCAGAGTCACCAGAAGAGTTACGCGGATAGGCATCGATCCGAGCTTGAGTTTCAGGTTGGAGATTTTGTACTCCTGAAAGTGTCTCCTTGGAAGGGAGTGATCTGATTCAGGAAAAGGGGCAAGTTGGGGCCCAGGTACATTGGACCGTTCAGGGTGATCGTGAGGGTGGGCAGGATAGTATATCGATTGGAGCTACATGTGGAGTTGAGCCAGATTCATGATACCTTCCACGTGTCTCAGTTGAGGAAGTGTATAGCCAATGAGTCGGCAGTGGTGCCGTTGGAGGATAACCAGGTGGATACAAGGCTGAATTATGTTGAAAGACCGATCGTGAACTTGGACCGGAAGGTCAAGGTTCTGAGGAACAAGGAGGTGCCTCTGGTTCAGTTCCAGTGGTAGCATCGGAAGGGGTCCGAGTTGACTTGGGAGACGGAGTCAGAGATGCGGGAGCAGCACCCAGAGTTGTTTTCAACATGAGACTTCGAGGGTGAAGTCTGGTTCTAGTGGGGGATTGTAACATCCCGAAATTCAGGTAAAGCTATTTAACCCTTCCATTTTGTCAAGTTGTCAAGATTGGTCCCTTGAGAGAGTTCTTTTAGCAAATGAGTACGTTGGGAGTAATGGGGGGGGGGGTACGCTGCGCGTACTCATGCGCTTAATTTGGACGCGGAGTTGCCTGGGTATGTTGGGCGTACCCAGGGTTACGCTAGGCGTAACGGGTCCAGATGCGAACCCTAAATGTTTAACTTGTGCACTATTTAAAGGATGCTAAGGCTCATTTCTCAGCCTCCGTATCAGAGAGTGAAACCCTAAGAGAGATCCTTCCATCGTCCTTAGCTTGAGTGTGTGAGTTTTGGAGCTAAAACTGTCTTGGTGTATTAGTGAAGAAGAAGGAGAAGAGCTTGTGGAGGCTAGGGCTTGAAGTGCAAGTTTGGATCTGAGATCTTCAGAGAAAGGAGCTTCATCTAGAGGTATAAAGTTCAAAACTTTCTCTTTATTTGGTTTGATGTTGCATGGACCATTTCTAGGGTTAAAAGTCCCAAAGGTGGAGACTTTATGAGTTTAATGTACTCCATGGACCTAGATCCGTCCCATTTCAGTGATATATGTGTTATAGATCCATAAAGTTTCCATTTAGGTCGTTGTTATGAGGTCATGCTTGAGTTATGAGCTTTCTAGAGTTGGGAAATGGAATGTTAGGGGTGTTAGTGTCTTGTCCAGCCATGCAAACGCTTAAAGTCACCAACTTTATGGATTAAGAGGCTTAGAAATGGTCAGATCTAGAAGTTGGACGTGGGTCTTAACTGTTTAAGACCTCAGGAGCCTAGAGTCTGAAACTACGAGTTACGCGGGGCATAATCCCAGTACGTGCGGCGTAAGGGGTCGCGCACCCCATTTCTGTGAGGACGCCGGGTACGCCCAGCGTACATGTTTGGTACGTGCAGCGTAATCCGGAGAGTTGACTTTTGTTGACTTTTAGGGTTTGGTCAACTCTAGGGTCTTTGAACCATGAGAGGGGTAAAATGGTCTTTTACCCTTCTGAGAGTACTAAGAGAGGGAATAGTTTAGCCTTGAGAGATGTATTGATTTAGAGTGTTTATTTCATATGATTAGGCGGAGGTTAGACCAGTTTTACAGAGTTCTAGATTACCGAGTTACCCGAGGTGAGTCTTCTCACTATACTTTACCTAGAGTGGTAATTAGAGTTATGTGACAGAGTATTTTTTTATGCTTTTGCATGATATGATCCCTATGTGATTTGTCCTATGTATGTTACAGAGTTTACAGAGTTAGGACCGGAAGGTCCACAGAGTTAGGGCCAGAGGGTCCATAGAGTTATGGGATTGGAGGGTCGCACTGAGACACATTGATCAGAAGGTCAAACAGAGTTATAGCCTCAAGTGGCTAATATGTGTTGTGTGTGGTATTTTGGGGAACTCACTAAGCATTTATGTTTACAGTGTTGTGTTATGTGTTTCAGGTACCAGTGAGGATCGCGGGAAGGCGTCGGCTTGATCAGTACACACTCGAGGAGTTTTTACGTATTATGATCATGGGATGTGGTGTTATAAACTGATTATGTGATACAATGATTTTTTTATAACAATTATGAATGGAAGTGTGTTTTTAAAATGTGAAAAATTATTTGAAATTTTGGGTGTTACAAGTTGGTATCAGAGCCTTGGTTTAAGGGATTCGGGTGCACCTTCGGGCGTATCTGAACTCAAACTGAGGATCTATGAGATTTTCAAAATAAAAATTCACAAAATTTTGTCAAGAGTAAAAAGTTTTTGAAAGACTAGGGTAGAGCAGTGTGTACGATCAGCCAGCGCCCGAACGGTGATTTCCAAAATACCATTACGTTATGAGTTATGAGATATGTTATGATATGATATGCATGCTAGAGTAGGCTAGGTATTCTTATTACGACTAGAGTGGCCTCGATTTGTGATGCCTTAGCCTAGGGATTTTGCTGCTAGGAGATGCTTGAGATTGAATAGATAGCAGCGAGGAGCTTATGAGAAATCTGCTAGAGAGTAGACTATGTATAGAGAGAGTAGATTACTTGGGACTTGGGATCCTAGGAGGACGACTTAGGGTGAATATTGATGCGGTGTGGACGGTAGTATTGGGCCCGTACTACCGAAGGCACCGGATCAGTGCGCAACTCAAGTAAGAATCCTTAGGGTACCGAGGATCAAGTAGGAATGGGATATCAAGTGTGTGTACCCTCGAGCGAGTCTCTGATTTCTTGTGTTGTATTTCAGAGAGACATCATGGTTGGGACACGCCACAGGCCAGGGACTAGCGAGGAGGTGTGAGCGATGAGGAGCTCCGCCAGATGATTCATGATGAGGTGGTTGCTGCCATCTGTGCTGAGATTCCAGAGATGTTCGAGTCTATCAAGACCACACTGATTGAGACTTTTGATGAGCAGTATGTTGCTCTTACTGATTCTATTGTTGTTGCAGCCACTGCGGCAGTTGCTGCTGCCAGGCCGCAGGGGGGTGACGCGTTGTTGTACCGTGAGTTCAGCAACACGAAGCTACGAAAGTTTGATGGGACTCAGGATCTGATAGTCGCGATGAGGTGGATCTCTGACATTGAGGGGTGCTTCTACACATGTTCATGTTCGAAGCATCTGAGAGTTCAGTTCTCGCTGAACCAGCTTCGCTTGGGGGCAAAGGACTGGTGGAAGTTTGTGACAGCGCACTATTCTTATGCAGAGCTTGTTGCGGTGACCAGGGAGAGGTTCACTGCTATGTTTCGTGATGAGTATGTTCCCCCGGTGGAAAAGGAGCGTTTGACCCAGGAGTTCTTGACCCTCAAGCAGGGTACTGAGACTATTACTGTGATCACCAGGATGTTCCATGAGAGGGCGATGTTCTGCCCTGAGCATGAGTCTACCGAACAGGCACGTATGACTCGGTATCTGAGTATTCTGAGGAGGGATATAGGAGAGTTCATGGTGAACTCGACGTACCGGACATTTGCTGAGCTTCAGGCAAATGCCCGGAAGAGGGAGATTGAGCTCGAGACTCAGGCTAGGGAGGAGGCGGAGTCTCAGGGGAGGGATCGGCGACCAACACAATCCTAGCCGACTGCCAAGAGGGCTAAGCCCGCCGATTCGAGGCCAGGGAACCAGAAGGGCTGCACTTGTGGCAAGTGCGGCAAGAGTCATGAGGGGGTGTGCAGAGCTGGGTCTTGCTACAAGTGTGGCAAGGAGGGGCACATGGCCAAGGATTGCCCCAAGGGGTTTGCAGTTTGCTTTCACTGCAACCAGACCGGACACCGGAAGGCCGAGTGTCTACAGTTACAAGGGTCAGCTTAGGGAGCTTCTCAGGGATCTGTCTCTGCTACTGTTCGAGCTACAGAGAGTCGGCCGGTGAAGAACGAGGCGTCGAAGGCTCGTGGGAGAGCCTTCCAGTTAACAGCGGAGGAGGTCCGCGCAGCACCCGATGTTGTGGCTGGTATGTATTCTTTCATCTGTTATTTTGAGTTTGTGAAGTTATGCTTATATTGTGATATGCGTAGGTACATTTCTTGTGTGTTATGTGCCTTCTTTGAAGCTATTTGACTCGGGTGTGAGTCGGTCTTTTGTGTTGTTAGCCTTTAGTCAGCACATCAGTATTCGTCGAGAGGCGTTGAGTTGACCTTTGTGAGTTTCCATAGCTGACGAGAGAGCAGTGTATGCCACTAATGTGATTCGAGGATGTGTACTCAAGATCTTCAGCGTTGAGTTTCCGATTGATTTGGTCCCGATTGCTATGGGAGATGTATGTGTCATCGTGGGCATGGACTAGTTGAGCAGATTTGGAGCGGTTATCAACTACGAGCGACTGTTGGTGACCATACGAGACCCTAGTGGGGGAGTTCATACGGTTCATGGCGAGGGTACCCGTTCTGGGTCAGCATTTTGTTCAGCCGCGAGAGCGAGGCAGAGTCTACACCAGGGCTGTAGTGGGTTTGTGGCTTATGTGGTGGATATGAGGGTAGGTGCAGAGAGGTCGACGTCAGTCGATGAGGTCCCCATAGTGCGTGAGTTCCTGGATGTTTTCCCCCGGGAGTTGTCGGGTGTGCCTCCCGAGAGGTAGCTGGAGTTACGAATCGATTTACTTTCGGGGGCAGCATCTCTCACCAAGGCGCCCTATCGCCTTGGACCTCCAGAGATGCATGATTTATCCTTGAAGCTTTAGGAGCTGCTGGGAAAGGGGTTTATATGGCCGAGTAGCTTGCCGTGGGGAGCATCCATCCTTTTTGTCAAGTAAAAGGATGGTTCACACCGGATGTGCATTGATTATCGGGAGTTGAAGAAGTTGACGGTCAAGAACTGTTACCCCTTACCGAGGATCGACGATTTGTTCGATCAATTATAGGAAGCGTCTTGGTTCTCCTAGATTGATTTGAGGTCTGGATATCATTAGATGAGGGTGCGTGATGAGGATATCCATAAGACAGCGTTCAGGACTCGTTATGGGCATTACGAGTTCGCGGTGACGCCTTTTGGGCTCACCAATGCATGGCGGCATTCATTGATCTCATGAACAGGGTGTGCAGGCCGATGTTGGATCGTTCAGTGATCGTGTTCATCGATGATATATTGGTGTATTCGAGATCTAGATAGCAGCACGAGGAGCATTTGAGGGAGATCCTCGGAGTTCTAAGACCGGAGAGGCTTTACGCCAAATTCTCCCCAAGTGCGATTTCTGGTTATGAGAGGTCCAGTTTCTAGGAAACCTCGTCAACCAGAATGGGATATTGGTCAATCTAGCCAAGATTGAGGCGGTGTTGAGTTGGGAGGTGCCGAGATCCCCTTCGGAGATCAGGAGTTTCCTTAGGTTGGCTGGTTATTATCGGAGATTCATCTAGGATTTCTCCAGGATTGTTGTTCCTCTCACCAGACTGACCCGGAAGGGCGTGGCTTCCAGTTGGGGCCCGAAGCAGCAGGCCTCTTTCGAGACACTTTGCCAGAGATTGTGCGAAGCCCCAGTGTTGGCCCTTCTGGAGGGAATGGAGGACTTTGTGGTATATTGTGACGCGACGATATTGGGATTGGGTGCGGTGCTGATGCAGTGAGGGCATGTGATAGCATACACATCGAGGTAGCTGAAGCCTCATGAGACGAGGTATCCTACTCACGATCTGGATTTGGGGGCTGTGGTGTTCGCCCTCAAGATCTGACGTCACTATTTGTATGGGGTTTGGTGTACCATATACACGGACCACAAGAGCTTGAAGTATCTGATGGATCAGCCCAACCTGAACATGCATCAAAGGAGATGGTTGGACGTGGTAAAGGATTATGAGTGTGAGATCGTGTATCACCCGGGCAACGCTAACGTGGTAGCCGATGCCTTGAGTGGCAAGGCAGAGAGTGCCCCTTTGTGAGATGTTTGTCTGAGGTTGACAGTGATGACTCCGGTGTTGGACACCATTCGGGAGGCCCAGGTAGAGGCCATGAGACAGGAGAACCGCAAGCGAGAGCGGGTGATCGGACATATATTGGAGTTCATTGCCGATAGCCGGGGGCTTATGACCTTCCCGGGCCAGATTTGGGTGGCATTTGAGGGCGGGGCACGTGCCATTCTGATGGAGGAGGCGCACAGGTCAAGGTTTTCGATCCATCCCGGGACCACTAAGATGTATTTGGACCTGAAAAGAGAGTATTGGTGGCCATGTATGAAGAGGGATGTGGCATGGTTTGTAGAGAGGTGCTTGACCTGTCGCAGGGTTATGGCCGAGCACCAGTGTCCACATGGCAAGTTGCAGCCGCTTGTGGTTCCCCAGTGGAAATCGGAACAGATTTCCATGTATTTTATCACCAAATTGTCGAGGACTGTGAGAGGCGTCGATGTAATTTCGGTGATCGTCGACCAGCTGACAAACAACGCTCATTTTCTTGCTATCAGTGAGAGCTCTTCCGCAGAGAGGCTGGCAGAGGTGTATGTGAGAGAGGTGGTATCGCGACATGGTGTACCGATCTCGATTGTGTCAGATCGAGATGTGCGTTTGACTTCCAGGTTCTGGAAGAAGTTCCATGAGGAGTTGGGTACTAGGATGCATTTCAATACCGCTTACCACCCACAAACAGACGGACATAGTGAGCGGACGATTCAGACGCTCGAGGACATGCTTTGGGCATGTGTGTTGGATTTCGGAGGGAGTTGGGACACTAGAGTAAATGAATGTATGTTCTGTTTACTCATTTCTGTACGTGTCTTCACCATAACGTTTTGTACACCCAAGCAGACGTTCGGTGTACCGGGCGAGAATTTAAGATAAGAAAGCTTTATTTACGATAGACGTATAAATCTCCTTATCACTCCGAAACGTTTACATGCTAGTTCTAATTTCGTAGTCATGCGCTTAGAATCCTAAACACATAAGGTTTCTAGATCCGGTCGGCAACAGACCATAGATCCAAAATAAATAACATCATATATGGCAAACATATAACATTTAGCACAGAAAAGCATTTTAGGCATCATTCCTAAAATATACTAGTGCTTGTGTCAATTTAGGTGTACTACCTAACATATTTTGGACACACTCCTCACAATCATTACTTAGCATTCTAAGTTTAAGTCTAGAAATTCCTACAAATTCCTAGTTTGCTTAAACTAATGCTCTGATACCAACTGTGACATCCCCAATTTCACGGCTAGAAAAGACCGATTTGTTTATGCTTTGCTTTAAAATCGGAGTAATCGTTTAAAGAAAACAGTTGCGGAATTTGTTCCCAAAACAAGATATGATAAAAACTTATCAAAACATTTCTCAAAGAGAATGTATTTTCATTAAATAATAAAACCTTGGGATGTCATGTTCCGATACAGACACATAAGCATAAACATAACATACATTCATTTACTCTAGTGATTTACATCTCCTTTAATCTCTCAGTGCAAAGCAGCTTCGTATCGATACCTATGATACAATTAAACTGAGTGGGTCAGGCTTGGGAGCCTGGTGAGCATATAGGGTTTGCAACCCACAATAATACATTTATTATATTCAATTATCAAACAATCAACCCAAATACTCATTCCCATTATCTCATTTATTTCTAAACGATTTACCCTAAGAATCAACTATCCTTTATCCATTTATTCATAAGGATTGACCTAAGGAATTGACTCAAAGTCCACCACTGCCAAGGTCCACAAATTACAACTGGTAAACACTTAGTTCAACATACTTAAGAAACACCTAGTTCTAACACTCCTAGTGAACAATTAATTCAAAACATCTGGTGAATACTTAGTTCTAAAACACTTAGTGAACACACTCAGTTCAACAACACCAAGTGAACACATCTAGTTCAAAAATACTTAATGAACACATTGAGTCCAAAAATACCAAGTGAACACATAGAGTTCGAAAATACCTAATGAACACATTGAGTTCAAACACCAAGTGAACACATAGAGTTCAAAAATACCTAATGAACACATTGAGCTCAAACACCAAGTTAACACATAGAGTTCAAAAATACCTAATGAACAAATTGAGTTCAAAAATACTTATTATTTCGTCTCACATCAACTATTTCATCTATCCATGTTCTACCCAACATATTTGTAGATGCAAACACATATACAGTTTAAATCTTTTAAAACATGTATAAAACATTATTTCAAAATCTATCTCAAGTAAACAAACAATGTATAAACACCTAGCACGTACTTCATAGCAAATACTTCATATCTATGCGGTAGAAGAAAGTGAAAGAAAGTAACCACACACTCACTTGATCAGAAGATGATCGGTCAGCACTACAGCTCTAAGAGTAGTATTCTTCGGTGAAACCGGGATATCTTCACACACCAAGTTTCCGTGGGCAGAGCTTCGGCTCGGAAACTCTTTTCTTCTCAGGATCTTCGGGCTTCGGGACTCACTTCGGGTCTCGGGATGATACCGGAGCTTTGGGGGCACTTCTTTTCACGTAAATCGAGGTAATATGGGTGAGAGATGAGAGAATGAGCAACCAAACTCGTTTGGCCCTTCAAATCGATTTATAGGGCAAAATCTGCCCTTGCCACGTCGTGGAACCTTTT
Source organism: Lactuca sativa (assembly GCF_002870075.4). Lineage (NCBI taxonomy): Eukaryota > Viridiplantae > Streptophyta > Magnoliopsida > Asterales > Asteraceae > Lactuca > Lactuca sativa. The sequence goes on from NC_056631.2 coordinate 145,935,135, forward strand.
TCCACATCGTAGGCTTGGTCGTCACTGCATACGTCATTGTAAGTTGCATCTGGGGGACTCCCGGAGGTGTCAGAAGACTTGCCACATCGTGGCACTGCTTGCCACGTCGTGTTATCTGACAGTTTTGGGGTTTCGCGCCCCGAACTTCAGAAATTCATAACTTTCGCATACGAACTCCGTTTTCGACGTTATTTATATCAACGCGAAGGTGAGATTATGCTCTACAACTCTTTTTTAGACTCTGTTGGATAATATTGACTTTATTTTAAATATATTATAAATATATTACTTATATATTATTTTTAGTAAGTCGGGACAGGAAAACTCCTTTCGAAATTCATAACTCCTTCATCTGAACTTTGTTTTCGTCTGTCTTTTTATCGTTGGACTAATATTGATGAGATCTTCAATTCTCATTTAGATTGTTTCGGCTAAATATCGCTCTAACGTAAATTCACTATTTACATCACGGTGCGTCGTGCCAGTTCTGTCGCGAAACTTCGACAGGTCATAACTTCTTCGTTATAACTCAATTAAGATTAATCCTTCTAAATAATCTTCCATCAAAAATTCATTTTTGATGCTTATCGTCTCTAAATTGACTAGCCCTGATGTAAGGACGTTACAGAGGACTAGGGTTACATCCATGTAAACCCTAATACCCATGACCTTTCATTTCATAGGATCCATGGGTTAAAACTCCATGGAATATCCATGATAGTTTAGCCCAACCTAAATAAACTTGGCCCATTCCATATATATATATATATATATATATATATATATATATATATATATATATAAGAGTCCATATTTAATTAGTTCCTTTTGATCACTTAATTAATTCTAAATTAATTGTTGATCAATACTAATTAAATAATATGATTCCATATTAATATATTAGAGCTTATAATATATTAATATAAATCATAAATATACTATTCTCAAAAGACTATCCATATAAATTGTGTCGGTGAAGTTCAACCCAAATGGACCATACCCGGTCGGGTCAATTACATACCAAATATATTTATGGACTTAGACATTAATCCAACAGTCTCCCACTTGGATAAGTCTAAAACTATTATTGAGTACGACTTCAAAACCTAACTGGCAATCGTAGCTCTTAAAGTCGTTGTGAAACTCTGACCTTTGTCAATGACTTGTCCATTAGATAAGGGATCATATATTCTTCCATTCTAGATATCATATGTATTGAGACATGGATGATAATCATTCTCTCTGTCCATTTGTTGTTTCCCGATTTCCGATTCATGATGACTGACTGATTGAACACATCAAATCAGTCCAGGCTTGGCCAAGCACTCACATGTGTCATCATTAAATCATCGAGGGGCCCACAGATATCGCTTTTATCCTAAAGGTAAAAGGAATGGATAAACTTCGACTCATGTGGCTTGTTCTACTACTTTTTGAATCATACACAAAGGCACGTTTTATAACATCGAGTTACCGAATGCGGTTTCGTGCAATCAATGTACAACCAACTCATAGTAACAACTCATATCTATAGGTTATAAGAATATAAGATATTATTGTCTCATGATCACTCGTGATAAAATCCATGAAGTAATTCAAATGAGTGCGGGTTGAATCTAATACTCAGAACTGATGAGCACTCATGAGTGTTGTAGCACAACTTTGTCCACCAACTTGGACCTCTACAAGCCAACCCATTACAGTCTTGATTCATATCTACTTCCAACATATGACCCACTGTGGATGGTTTGAATAACTTAGTCATTCCGGAAGAATAACCTAGTTATTATGGAAGTCAAAACATGCAAAGTGAAACACAAGAATAAATGAATCAAATATGGTATCAAACCCTATAAATAGACCACTTTTATTTATCACCATATTGATTACTCATTATTCATTGTTTCGGTTTTATCAACTTTATACTTGAATTAAAAACACTAGTCGTCCCATGCTCCAAGCATGTACATTGTGTTTTTCTAAACAATAGCTTTTCCATACACCAAGTATGCACTCTATGTTTATCTATGATCCTTCCTTTGTGAACTAGATCGATTGAACATAATTTCAATGATTCTCTTTTCACACTTCCAAATTCTAGTCGTAAATGTAAGAATTCCTAACATTTATGGAAATCTGTTTAGATTTTAAACTTATATGCATTGTTCCTCTTGTAATGATTATGCACAAAGCCACAAAGACTTGGCAACAATCATTACAAAGTATTCCAATGGAGAGCAATTTCCATGGAAACAATGTCTCAAATTCAAAGTGCATTGCTTTGAACATGATTCTTGTATTAAGTTTCTTTAACCTTACACAGATTGCTTCCACCTATGAAGAAAACTCTATATTCTCATTTTGACTACCACTTCTGAATAAGAGTTGCCACTTTTCAGACTATGTCAATATGGTCCTTCCAATATTAACAGTATACTTCCAACTGTCCTTGAGCAACCAATCTTTGGTAAACCTTAGATTGTCCTCGACAATTGCTTAATCACTTTAGTCATATCTATTTCTCAACATTTTCCTCCTTAATGCCCCAAGGCATTTGGAAAATTCAGAAAGGATAAATATTATAGCACATATAATCGATCTTGTCCCCAAAGTGAATGGGACACGATTCATGATGTTTCACATAAAGACATGGTTCTAGACCAGTCTTTTGCCATAATAATTTTTTGCTTGCCATATTCTCAAATTTTGACTATGAAAAAGAATGTTGTAATCATAATCAAATTTTGAGAACGCAATATATAGAATTTTCTTAAGTTGAACCAATCCAACATGAAATTTATATATATATATATATATATATATATATATATATATATATATATATATATATTCTTGACTAAAGGTGATTAAAATCTCAATCTAAGCTTTTAGAATTGAAATGAAGTATAATTTCCTCTCCCTTAATTATAGCAAAGCAACTTTTTCCCAATTGAAACTTTTGTTTTCTATAATTAACATTGCTAACTTGCAACACTTATCATAATTATCATGCTCCCACTAACATGATGATTATTAGCATAACACTTATGCTCCCACTAGCTTTCACATGTACTCAAAAATCAGCTAGACTTCTAGAAATCAATACTTTATTGACTTTCTTACCAAAGTTCAGATTTCTGATACGAGATGCTTTGATAAAACTTTATCAAAATCATACACCTTTTCTTAGATAGCTCACATGCGTGTCTAAAGCTTTTATAATTATCACTAGTTAGTGTGCCGGTTAACCACACACGCTCCACTAACGACATGATAATGCAAATATCACAATTGCTATCTACTTAAATCTACTTAGTGAAAGAGTTTCCTCACCATCATTTTCATGAATCGGGGAGAAACCTTATGACACTTAGATTTTATGGTGTATGTGTTCCTATCCATATGAATTTGTTAAAACCATGATCACAAGACATGGTTAGTTACAAAGTCAAACTCATATGGATTGAACTTAATCTTAATTTCTTGCCACCTGGCAGCACAAGGGTCTATCATTGCTTCCAAGTAGTTATGCAACCAATTGAGAACTCTCAGAACTCATATGCAAAGCCAAATTTAACTGGAATGGGCACAGAAATAGGAATATGTCTACATGATAGGTTAAAAACCTCTAGTTGTGTGCTAGTGATGAAATACAGGTTTTATTCTTGATTACTTCTTGAAACCCTTTCAGGATCTTTTAGACTCCCACTGTCTCCTTGACCTATACGACTTTCTTGCCAAATAGTCAAGAGATGGTGTAGATTCTAATCAAGACAAACACTTAACACAATTGGCCTAAGTTGGTCTATGTTTTATCCAAAACATAACAACTTACCAAATTCAAATGTACAAGAGTAGAAAACCTTTTACTCTTACATTTCACTAGTGTTAATAAACCTTCTTTAAGATGTGTCACTCAAGTTACATTTGTGGTGGGCTTGATCAGTGCACAAGAATGTGTACTCGATCCCTTAGTCCTTTACTTGACTCTTACATCCATGTGAACAAGTAATTAGTCTTAATTTTCCAACGCTTGAAAGTTCCCATTCATCATAATATACAACTTGCATGATTCCAAGTTTCTATCCAACTGAAACTTGGGTGATGAGAATCTTTCCTTATTTGGAATATTTTGACACTACCATAAATGAAAGAATCAAATTCATATTTCCACTCTTGCTATTAATGGAATCATATAAGCAATATTTTTTTTTTCTTTTCACAAATTCCATTGTAAGGATATTTTAAAACAAATAAAATCAATTTTTTTCTTTTTATTTTAAAAACTTTGCGGAAAAACTATCCTTACAGTGCAAAACAACATGAAAAACTTTGTTGTTATCTATTCCTAAGCAATATATCATAGCTCCTAAGCAACAACTCAAAATTCTGATCACATAACCATGCGATCGAGATCCATCTTCGCAATCAGAATCAACATATACTTCCTTTAAGTTTCATCACTTTTCTTTGACTATTAAAACATCAACATGTGACCCAGTCACATCATGTAACAAGAATCTCATAATAGAAACTTAACAGAGTTAGATAGTGGACTTTACCTGAAGTAGATTCAATCTTCTTGACTTGATCAACTTTACGATCTTTCAGGTAAATAGGCTGCTTCGCAATCAATTCCCCTTCCTTTGGCAAGAGAAACATAGGGACTCTTTAGGAATGGTACATGGGACTATCGCAGACTTAACCTTTCTCTTTACCATTTGGTCAACCTAGTTGACTATGGTCAATCCCTTTCCTTGGGAAGAGAAGGCTTTTCTAGATATCTAATGTTACCATTGTCAATGTCCATGGTAGTTTGGGAAGTTGATCTACTAATCAAATTTTCTCTCCTAGTGCTCCAAATTATTCCTGATTCAGCAGCACCAAGCAAATAGATAAGATCATTAAGGGTCATGTCATAGTCTGTTTCATAGTAGTCCCAAAGGAATTCACTATGTGACTTAGAAAGTGATTGAACCACCAACTTTCTCAAGAGTTTGACACCCAACTCTCCCGGCTTGTCAATATGTGAATTCATCTCCAAGATGCGATCACACATAGACCTTGCTTGCCAATAGGGCTTGAGTAACCTTGAACTTGTGGGTTAGGGAGAATAATTGGAGGGGGTGGAGGAAGTGAAGTTCCAAGAGATTTGGGAGGATCATAAATGTCTGAACCAGACATCTTTTGAGGAGATATTCAAGATAGTTGATCTAAAGTCCTTAATATAACACCCAATATGAAATATTAAGGCTAGGACCCAGCAAACTATTTTATAACTTGGAAAAGTGATTCCGTAATCCAAGCTACAAAATATTTGAAGGTATTTGAATGACGATTCACCAATTTCCACCAAGATAAACGAAATGTATTATTAGGTTTTAATTGGTTTTGAAACTCCTAGATTCTTTTGATATTCATTGAACTCTTCAAAGGTATGTTTCAATCTCGAGTGTGCCCTTCAGGTTTTGTGATTGGGATGCCGAGGATCACAAAACAAGGTGTGAATAACCATGCAAATATACTTGGTACCCTTAATATTTACCCCTCAATCAATGTGTTGGTTAACCACCCACGCTCCATCGATATTATGATAAACATTAACTTACCCTTTGCCTACCTTGTTAAATATGCGTTAGTGTGCCGGTTAACGACACACGCTCCACTAACCGACTTAAACAAAGTGGAAAGTGTAATTTAATGGATTAGCACCTTATTCACATTTTCCTAAGTAACTAAGATTGGGAATTTATAAAAGTTTAGTTACTTGGTATTTATCAATAATACTTTTAATGAAAGGACAATTATAGTCTTTGTCCTACCCGTTCAGCTAACGACCCTCCACCGGTCAAGGAAGCGGTGGGTGAGAGTGGACACCCATTAAACTGCCATTTTATAGGCAGTAACCTTATACCCCCCTTATAAACCGGCTTCGTGAATGAGGCCTACTAATGGTAAGACGACTTTTGTTCTTATACATATATAAATATTATTAAACTTATAATATTATAAAGTATAAGGGTTGAATTTTAACTTTTAAAATTCTAGGGATTGGAACTAAAGTTTTAATTATGACTTTACATGTTCCAAAACTTGAGGGCATGTTTTGAAACTATTCAAAACTCTTGGATTTTCATAACTTAGGGGTTTAATTAAAGCTTTAAAACTTTTAATGAAGAGACTCTTGGACATCCATAACTTGAGGACAAGTTATGGAGCGATAAAAACTATTTATAAGAAAAGACTCTTCATTTTTTGTAACCTAAGGCATTTTTATGAGTTTTAAGATTCATAAATGTGACTTTTCATATAACTTGAGGAAAAGTTACAAAAACACATTTTATGAACAACTTTTAGATTAATTTAGATTGAAAACAACTAACACATATTTTTCATTAATCTAAAATAACTCATAAAACAAGGTAACACAAAAAACTTTTTGTAACCCATAACTTGAGGACAAATTATGGACTCCATTAAAATACATTTAGATCAATAATTAACTAACAAACACTTTTGTAAATAATTCCTATGATCTACCAAAACTCATATGCATGAACAATCCATATCAACAATTTCAAGAATTACATCAACATAAATAAAACTTGAAATTTTGATTTTAACCTTGAAATTGGTTTAATATAATCATTACCACTTTAAAAACAGGTTTTATAAATCCAAAACAGCTTAAGGTAATGATTCTAGACCAATTCCAGCTTTAAAACTCTAAGATCAGTCAGGGGGTCCAACTCGTCGAGTGGATGAACCAACTCGGCGATTTGGATGAGTTTGCACTTGGACTCGTCGAGTCCCTTCATGGACTCATCGAGTCCCTTCATGGACTCATCGAGTCCTCGGCGATTGTCTCTGATACCAATGATGGGTTTTGAGCATTCTAACACTCCTATGGTGTACATGCAACCATATAAACCTTGGATCTATGTTTTCTCTATTATACATGCAAATATTAAATATTCCAAGGTTTCATCCTAACTAGCATATTATGAAGCACCTATACTACAAAGTTCTAGTTAGATGACATACCTTTTGATGTAGCTTGATGTCTTCAAACTTTAAGAGCTTAGCCCCAATACTATGGAAGCCTCAAGTGGAATCACAAATCACCAAAACACCTTGGAAGAACTTGAGAGAATATGTATGCACACTAAAATTGGCCCACTCTTATGTCCTCACACACTAGTGCCATTTCTTGTGCCAAAGGCCTCTTTATATAGTATGGAGGATTAGGATTACATCCATGTAAACCGTAATACCCATGACCTTTCATTTCATAGGATCCATGGGTTAAAACTCCATGCACTATCCATGATAGCTTAGCCCAACCTAAATGAACTTGGTGCATTCCATATATATATATATATATATATATATATATATATATATATATATATATATATATATATATATATATATATATATATATAAGAGTCCATATTTAATTAGTTCCTTTTGATCACTTAATAAATTCTAAATTAATTCTTGATCAATACTAATTAAATAATATGATTCCATATTAATATATTAGAACTTATAATATATTAATATAAATCATAAATATATTATTCTCAAAAGACTATCCATATAAATGGTGTCGGTGAAGTGCAACCCAAATGGACCATGTCGGGTCGGGTCAATTACATACCAAATATAGTTATGCACTTAGACATTAATCCAACAGTATTTTGCGGAACTCACTAAGCTTTGTGCTTACGGTTTTTAGTTTATGTTTCAGGTGCTTCTGTTTCAAAGGGAAGATCTCAGGATGATTCCAGACCACACACCACCTCGTTCCACATTTTCTTAACTTACACTAATATGATGTAACGATTGGCACATTCGTTTTATCTGGATTCTTATATGATGATGTTTCTGGAATAATAGTTTTTTTAATTTAAATATGAAGTTTTTTGGTCTTATTTTTGGGACATTACAAGATGGTATCAGAGCCTTGGTTTGAGGGATTCCGACTCACTCTCGAGTGTGAATGAACTCAAACTGAGGAGTTGGTTATTTTCTTAAAAGAAAATGGGTTAAAAAAGATTTTTGTAAAAGGAAAGAAACTTCTCAAAAGAATTTTTGTAAAAATAAAGCGGGTGTGATGCATGCAATCAATCGAGCTCAAGTAAGTTTTCACAAAATACCCATACATGTTATCAGATATGATTTGAACTGTGATGTTGTGAATTGAATTCTAGTTAGGGCTAAGGACCTGTTTAGTTTTTGCATGATAGAATTCCAGGAGAGATGCCTTTATATGCATATTATATGAGTTGGTAGACTTGTATGATAGTGTTGATTAGTCGGTGATAGATTGGCCTGATATGTGATGCCTTGTAGCCTTCGGAGCATTGGATGCTATGTTGGAATGTGAATATCTATTGATATCGGTAATTCAGAACTGTATGCTTTAAAAATTGTATACGGTTTGGATCTTATAGACCTAGAATAATTGATTTGGCCTTATTTCCTGTTCCTCGTTTGGTTGTTGTCCTAGGGTAGAGTCTTTTATTCGACAGTCTATTTGATCCTGTTATTTGTATAATTTGCATGCATAAGGCATCCGGCAGTGAGGGTGGAAATTCCTATCATGAGTCATGGTGTGTGAGTTTTAATGTTGTTTGATCATTCTATGGATTGGAGTGTTGCTGCTCGAATGTTACTTGCTTTGTGCTCTGTGGGACTCTTAAGTGATGTGAGTTAGCTGTTAAGTGAATAAGTTAAGTCACATGTAATAAAGATTGAATAATCTCAGAGTGATGGATTTAACCCTATTACATAGCTCTCATTTGAGTCTAACCGTTATAGGGATAATTCTTTTACTCGAAGGATTATCTGAGCTTTGTTGCATGTGATTGTGTTCACGAAGTAACTAACTGGAATTATGAGGAATTCTTCAGCAGCTGATGGCAGGGTAAGGTCGGGAACCTAGGAAAGCCTAGGGGTTGCTTCACTGGGTTTTGTTACGCTAGTTACCAAGTTCTTGGTGCATGGATTTGAGAAGGTGACTTAAAGGATTCGGGATGATTCTTGAGGAAAGTATGTATAGGTGTGGAAGGTAGTATTGGGCCCGTACTACTGAAAGCACAGGATCTATACTCAAATCGGGGAGAGTTTTGGAAAATCTAGGAAGCTTGTGGGATGAGGATTCTTGGGTATGTTCTGGTCTTTTGCTTGCTGTTTTTTAGTATGGTATTGAGCACTCAGGAAGGGGTTTAGGTTCTAGTTCTGGCTCAGATGCACGTACTAAGCCAACTAATGAGACCATGTGGGAGTTTATATCGTCGGAGATTACCCGCTATATTCTAGAATGTACGCTTTTGATCTTTAGTTCAGTCAAGGAAGGGATTTTGTAGTTATTGGATGGCCATCTCGGGGCCTTTTGGGCCGATATGGTTTAGGGTTGTCAGGGGCTCGTCTGGAGCCCAAAGCTTGTGGATCCCTATAATGCTTTAGGAAGGAGGATTCTATTGTTATTTCTCGTCATTTGGGATCGGAGGTGGGTCCTGTTCCATATTTTCAGTAGGTTCAATTCCATGATTGGATCGCCGCGAAGGTTTTGCTAGCCTTACGCGAGGAGTTACTCGACATCTTTAGGCATGTTGTTGCTAGGTTGGTCGCCAGATTCGAGGGTCAGATCTCGACTGTTCAGGAAATTGAAGGGATGGTCAGGGTGTGACAACCTGAAATTCTTTCCGTCATTTTAACCCGTTCCGTCAAAAAAATTCGTCGTTTTCGAATTATTTCCGTTTCGTTATTAAATTAAGTCATTAAATTTAATGTCATTCATTATGACTTAATGGGTGTTCAAATATGATAATAACTCAATTAAATATTCCAAATTACCAATTAAAAAATTTTAGTTTCGACCACGTCGGGTTAAACAAACTTAATCGGGTGCGACCAAAAGCCTCGTCTAACGTCAGTACCCAGTAGAATTCCTCCGGGCCACAAAGTCAAACCTTATATAAAGGATGAGTGGGCCTTCATTTAAATCCTTTTTCCTATCTCATAACTTTCTCTCACTACCCTCTCTCTCTCTCTCTAAAATCCGATTTTGATCCAAAATCATCCAAATCAAGCCTCAAATCATTAAGGTAACTATCCTAGCTCATAGATTAGCATCTTTAGCCTTCAAATTCGTGTTTAAACCACCCAAATGCACCAAATACATGTGTTTACGGTTAGGAACACCTCCCAAAACCGCAAACACCTCTAAAAAGGGTTTTGAAGCCCCAACCCCCCCTCCCCCCAAATCACTTCTAGTGCTTAGTTAAGACCTTTAGACTTGCAGGAATGGACTTAGAGCACCAAAATCTTACCATTTAGGGGGTAAACTTGAGTTTACGGCCCAAGAACATGCTTGGACCGTAAACCCTCATTCATGGACCATAAACATCATTTAAGGTGTTAGTTTTCCCCTAAACACCTCCAACAAACTTCCATGAGTGCATAGAACCTTAAAATCCTTCAAGAAATGCACCAAAACATACACAAATGGGACAAACTTGAGTTTACGGCCCAAGAACATTCTTGGACCGTAAACACACCTCCTTAGACCATAAACTCCTCTAATGGGTGTTAAAGTGCCTTTAACACCTTGTATGGCTTGGAATTGGACCTAGAACTTTGTATGCTTAACGTACAACCACTAAAACCCATGAATCTTGGACAAACATGAGTTTATGGTTGTAAAATCATGAGTTTAAGGTAGTAAACTCCCAAGAACATCTACCGTAAACTAGTTTTCCAAGGTCAATTCAAGTCCTAATCACTTCCTAAGCCATGGAATCAACCGTAGAACCTTCCTATGTGCATTGTAATTTACCTAGGACCACCAAAACACCTTAAGACATGTCACATAAGAGTTTACGGCCGTAAGCTCATAGTCTACTGCCGTAAACTCCTCAAATGGTCCTTAGGAAGTTCAAATATCATTCAAACGCATTGAAACCAAGCCTAGCATCACCCCTCATGAGTTATAAGGCTATTTAGCAACCAAGAACACCCCCACCATGATTTTACGGTCGTAAACTCATGGGGAGTAGGTCATTTCGACTGTAAACTCCTAAAGGAGTTTACTCTTGAAGAGTAAACTCCATATCCAAGCCATACTCGTCCATAGATGCTACCCGGGTCACTCCAAACACTTGAATTGAAGTGTTTTCGCATCTAGAAGTGTTTACTCATATCTAATTTGTGGTTTGAAGTCTAATTAGATACAATTATGTATCATTTCATATTACATAGGAACCTCACGCGTTATCAAGCCCCGATCTGACACTTAGCATCCTAGACGACACATTCCTCGACTGGTGAGTTCATACCCCTACACTTTTTTCAGGGTTTTTCAATGTTTTCAGGGGGGGGGGGAATACAAGCAAACTATAAATGTTTTCAAAATTTAAAACTGATGTAACTCTATAAATATCTGGCAAACTTTTGATATCTTTATCCCTTATGTATTATGCGGATCATAAGGAATGTTTTATCGAATATAATTACATGGATTTCAATTACAGTAAAGGAAACAATCAAACCAATCAAACTATTATGGGCATAATTTGGGATCTTCAGTTCTTGTTTTACGAGCACATATTTATGTAAAGTTATTAGATAAACTATGTCTGATTCAGTTTATCTCTGTTTAATTTTGAGTATATTGCCAGGTAATTCCATTATATTAAACTGTTTTTACTGTATTATGTTTCAAAACGATTAGTATGTTTGATAACGTCCGAGAACACCGTGAATAATTTAATACTAGCTTGTGAGATTCGTCATTATTAAACCCTTTGGGTTATCAGTAAATCCTCCCCGGAAGTGTAACCAGAGTCTCCTGGAGGGAGAGCGTGTAATTTGTGAATAGATCTATTCGGGACCGACAATCCCACACCTTAACTGCTGGCTACAGTTAGGCGGGCATGCCTGGGGTGACAAACTCTAGATATCGTCCGACGTCTGACGAACATCAAGGAGGTCTCGGTGTCTTATTAGCATGGTTACCCGACTCACAATACGTATTAATATAAGTTTATTCACGGTTTTAATTTCATATCTATCTTCAATATACAGTTCATATATCTAGTACGGGATGGTATTCCCATGGTTTTCAATCTATATCTAGTACGGGATGGTATTCTCATGGCTTTCAATCTATATCTAGTATGGGATGGTATTCCCATGGTTTTCAATCTATATCTAGTACGGGATGGTATTCCCATGACTTTCAATCTATAGTTTTGTGTATTAAAACTACCTTATATATAGTACGGGATGGTATTCCCATGGTTTACAATCAATATTTTTAATGTATTAAAAATATCTACTGTTGTACTGGATGGTAATTCCCAATGGTTTTCAATATATAGTTTTATGTAATAAACTATAAACTATTGTATTTAATGGAAATTCAGAACTTTAACTAAATTGTCTTTATAAGAAAATATGGGATTTTCTTGGATAACAACATTTCAGAAACCTTAGGAAACATGTTCATTTTCAGAAAACAAAACACTTATGAACTCACCAGCTTTATGCTGATTTTCAAACTGCTTGTATTCTCAGGTCCACATTAGACAGGTACTCAGCGATCCTTTTGGCGAAGACAGAGTACGTAGAAGACACGTCTTTACTTTTGTTCATATGATATATATATATATATATATATATATATATATATATATATATATATATATATATATATATATATATATGAATAACACATGTAACTCTTTGTTTTCAGATAATGTAAATGAATCTATGTAATGTAAAGTTTTGTGTTTACTATGCTTACTATGTACATTGGTTGTGATATTCATGACGTCCTCCGCCCCAGAACATTTCCGCCTTTAGTTTCGGGGTGTGACAGATTGGTATCAGAGCCCTTGTTTATAGTGAACTAAGTATACCAAACCTTACATGGTATAAGACTATAAACACTACGGGGCCTAAGTGCTCTGAATTAAAAGTATACTTTAAAATATAAGTATTTTCAAAAATATATAAGTATACCTAACCGTCAAAATCCGTAACTACAAATAGAACAAAACATAAGTAAATGGGTGTTGTACGCTGCGGTTAAACCTGGGCAGTTATGTAGTCGTGTCTAGGATCAATATAGCATGGCCAACTATATTCATTCAAGACATGGCCAACATGTGCTTGGGAGTTACTGTGGTATGCGACATTCCTAAAACTTACCCAATACCCAAACAACAAGCCGTTGTCACAGCGAATCATGAAATACTATGGGAGTATTTCTCGAGCCAAATCCGTTATAGAAATCCTCATTCCAGCGTTGCTCCTCAACCATTCCTTTAGCGATAATTTATCTGCTTTGATAACTCATTCCTGCTTTATCGCTTAATAGAATTCAATATCTGTCATATCTCTTGATTAAATTCAGAGGACTTACCATCCTCTCTTTCCTGATCTTTATAGATCAAGATGCCTCCAAGAAAGGACCCAACTCTAGGAACAACAACTCTCCACCACTATATATTCTTCTCCGTTCGACCCTGTCTTATTTCAGGCAGCTGTTACTGCTACAGTGACGGCTACAATAACATTATTGTACCCTAGCAGGTTCAGTGGACCAGGGAGTAACACCTACCCTCAAAACCATGAAAATGTTCAGGAGCATCAGAATGAGCGTAATGAGAGTAAAAAGGTTATCTGGAAAAAAAGAAGCGAAAGGGTCAGAGTTCACAAGGACCCTCCAAGAGGCATGAAACTGTGGCAGTTCAAGCTGCCACTACTCCTGTTGCTGTGTCTACAGCTCAAGCACCTATCACTAGGTATGTGGGTAACCTCCCTTGGTGAAATAAGTGCATTTACCATCATCTCGCTTCCAGCACATGTCGTGAGAAGTTTTGCAAAAATTGTGGCCAAGAGGGTCACCTTGCACGAAACTATAGAACACCAACCCAATCAACCAGTCAAGCTTCCGGAGTGGGTATCAGTCAGGCCTGCTATGGTTGCGGTGAAATCGGGCATTTCAAGAGAAACTGCCCCAAAGTAGCAACAACTAGCAACGCTGAGATAGCTCTGTCTATAAAACAGGAGGAGGCAGCCGCCGATCCCACCGACGTCGCGGGTACGTTTCTTCACGAAAATTCTTATACTCGCATCCTTTTTGAATCTAGTGCCAAAGAAATTTTATTAATCATTCATTCAAGCGTCTTCTTAAACAAAGTCTTCGTCTAGTAACCGAACCATTTACCATCGAGATAGCTAACGGTGAGAAAGAATACGTCAACGATAGATTCATAGGCTGTACCCTTACCCTGAACGATAATTCCTTTCCATCGATCTATTGCCAGTTTCCATAGAGAGCTTTGATGTTATCATAGGCATAGATTGGTTAAGTTACAATCATGAAGATTTCCATTTTTACGAAAAAGCCATCCGTTTTAATCTTCCCTCTAGTCAGACTCTCATAAATCTACGATGATAAACTTAGTTTCAGCCTTTGTATCATTTCGTACATCAAAGCTTAAAAGGCTTCCCAGAAGGGAGTGCCATAAATTTCTAGCCTATGTGATCATCGAGAAATAGGAAGTTGCATCCCCGAAGTCTGCAACTTTCCTGGTGTCTTTTCCCGAAGAGCTTCCAGGAATTTCTCCCGAGCGTCGAGTCGAGTTTCACATCGACCAAATTCCTGGAGCTACCCTCGTAGCCAAGCCCCCGAATCGATTAGCGCCAGCAGTAATGCAGTAGTTTTCCATTCAGCTTAATGAGCTACTCAGCAAAGGATTCATCATACCGAGTTCCTCACCCTGGGGAGTCTCGGTATTGTTGTGAAGAAGAAAGATGGATCCTTTCGGATGTGTATAGACTACCACAAGTTGAACAAGTTGACTGTCAAAGATCTATATCCTCTTCCTCGAATAGATAATTTTTTCGACAAAATTTCATTCAAGGCCCTCTACGGTCGCAAGTGCAGATCCCCTTTGTGTTGGACCAAGGTAGGGGACGCTGTAACACCGAAAATTTTCAAAATAATTTTTCGTTCTCAAAATCACATAATGTATCACATCACAATTTCAAATCCATAATCAATATTGTTTTCAAAACAAATCCCAAGATCTCTACACATAATAAACTCCATCGGTGTGTGTACGTGTCAAGCCGTCGCCTTCCCACGGTCCTCGCTGGTACCTGAGACATCAAACACAACAACTGTAAGCATAAATGCTTAGTGAGTTCCCAAAATACCACATACCACAAATACGCCACTCAAGGCTAAATTCGACCCTCCGGTCTAGATGTCTCAGCGGGACCCTCCAGTCCCGCAGCTCGTCGGACCCTCCGGTCCAGTCATAGCTCATTGGGCCCTCTGGCCCGGTCAGAATCGTTGGGCCCTCCGGCCCGGTCTATATAATCATACAGCATACAAATAACACATAGCACGAAATCTCTAAGACAACACATAATCGCATACATAGCACATAAGACCCTCTAGTCAACTCGAAACACCACTCAAGGTAATGTATAGTGAGAAGACTCACCTCACGTATCTCGGTAACTCGTAAATCTCGTAACCACTAGTGCTCGATCTCTCAAGCTATCGTCCTCGTACAACACAAGCATATTTCTACTTAATACTACCTTGACTCTGGCTGACTAATACCACGAAGTCAAACCAGTCAACTCTGGTCAACGGTCAACGGTCAACGGTCGACCCGACTCGCCAAGTCTAGCGTGGACTCGCCGAGTCCCTACGGGAACCCGATACCTCTGAATCTCTTCCGACTCACCGAGTCACTCACCCGACTCGGTTACTCAACCCCTGGTTCGTAATCACTGAACAACCCGCACCAACTCGCCGAGTCTGGGAATTGACTCGGCGAGTACATTCCATGCACAACCCCAAACGAACTTCTGAGGTCAGATCCGCTTCACTAACTCATAGACCCAGTCTCCTTAAGCTTATTGACCATGTAAAGTCCAAGTCTTGGTGCTCAATAAGCATCGAATAGCTCATGAATGGTGTTTTAGCCTCAAATACATTGATCCCAAGCCAAAACCTCCATGGATGCATAAAAAGCTTTGGTAAAGAGGTGCTCTGGACCTCTATGGGTCCAGATCATGTACCTTAACTCGCAAATGGACCATGAGGACACTAGATCTAGCCACAAATGGGTTCAAAAGCCCTAAATCTACATGAACATCACAATAACAGAGAATGATTCGAAATTGTACCTCAGTTGTGATGTCCTGAACCTCAGTTCTTCAGGAATCCACCCCTCTCTTGCTTCCTCTTGGCTAGATCTCCTCTTTCCTTGCTAGGCAATAACTCCAAGATCAATAATGGCTCCTTCCCTCACTTGAATCGCTCAAATGCTCTAGGGTTTCACTCTGGGGACCGATGAGCGCAAATGACGGCCATAAGGCCCTTTAAATATGCCTCAAACCCGAGAAATTAGGGTTTCATTAAACAGCACAGACTCACCGAGTCTACCAAGGCGACTCGCTGAGTCCGGGCATCAATCCGGGTGACAAATCGCGTCTCAACTCGGCGAGTCTACGCACCAACTCGCCGAGTTCTTCCATAAAACTCAAAATAAAAAGAATAATTAATATACCTGAAATCCCGGATGTTATTGACACGCAGCTAGCCAAGAGTCGATTCCCCGACAGTGCTCTCACTGGTCCTGAAATCATTCGCGAAACCGCAGAGAAAATCATCCAAATCCGAGAACGACTAAAAGCCTCACGAGATCGACAGAAGAATTACGCCGATGTACGACAGAAACCTCTGGAATTCCAGGTTGGAGATTGTGTCTTGTTGAAAGTCTCGCCCTGGAAAGGCATGATGCGCTGTGGAAAGAGTGGGAAACTTGACCTGAGGTACATAGGACCTTTCGAAATCCTCGTTAGGATTGATTCCGTAGCCTTCAAACTCCGACTACCTTCAGAACTTAGCAACATCCATCCTGTATTCCATGTCTCTATTCTGAAGAAGTGTCTCACCGATGAAACCCTAGTAACCCTTCTTTATGATATCGAGATCAATCAAAGTCTGAACTACATGGAAGAATCATCCAAAATCATAGATCGAGAGACTAGATGTACGAAACAAAACCATATCCTGATAGTGAAGGTTCGCTGGAATGTCATGCGAGAACCCGGGTTCAATTGGGAGCGTGAAGATCCGATGAAACAGAAGTATCTGTATCTCTTTCCAAATCCTTGATTCGTATCTAAAGTTTGAATTTCGGGACGAAATTCCCTCTAACGGGGGGATAATGTGACAACCCGAAATTCTTTCCATCATTTTAACCCATTCCGTCAAAAAAAATCGTCGTTTTCGAATTATTTCCCTTTCGTTATTAAATTAAGTCATTAAATTTAATGTCGTTCATTATGACTTAATGGGTGTTCAAATACGATAATAACTCAATTAAATATTCCAAATTAACAATTAAAAAATTTTAGTTTCGACCACGTCGGGTTACAACAACTTAATCGGGTGCGACCAAAAGCCTCGTCTAACGTCAGTATCCGGTAGAATTCCTCCTGGCCACAAACTCAAACCTTATATAAAGGATGAGTGGACCTTCATTTAAAGCCTTTTTCCTATCTCATAACTTTCTCTCACAACTCTCTCTCTCTAAAATCCGATTTTGATCCAAAATCATCCAATTCAAGCCTCAAATCATTAAGGTAACTATCCTAACTCATAGATTAGCATCTTTAGCCTTCAAATTCGTGTTTAAACCACCCAAATGCACCAAAGACATGTTTTTACGGGTGGGAACACCTCCGAAAACCACGAACACCTCTAAAAAGGGTTTTGAAGCCCCAAAACCCCCCCAAATCACTTCTAGTGCTTAGTTAAGACCTTTGGACTTGCAGGAATGGACTTAGAGCACCAAAATCTTACCATTTAGGGGGTAAACTTGATTTTACGGCCCAAGAACATGCTTGGACCGTAAACCCTCATTCATGGACCATAAACGTCATTTAAGGTGTTAGTTTGCCCCTAAACACCTCCAATAAACTTCCATGAGTGCATAGAACCTTAAAATCCTTCAAGAAATGCACCAAAACATACACAAATGGGAAAAACTTGAGTTTACGGCCCAAGAACATTCTTGGACCGTAAACACACCTCCTTAGACCATAAACTCCTCCAATGGGTGTTAAAGTGCCTTTAGCACCTTGTATGGCTTGGAATTGGACCTAGAACTTTGTATGATTAACCTACAACCAATAAAACCCATGAATCTTGGACAAACATGAGTTTACGGTTGTAAACTCATGTGTTTAAGGTAGTAAACTCCCAAGCACATCTTCATTGACTGTAAACTACTTTTCCAAGGTCAATTCAAGTCCCAATCACTTCTTAAGCCATGGAATCAACCCTAGAACCTTCCTATGTGCATTGTAATTTACCTAGGACCACCAAAACACCTTAGTACATGGCACATAAGAGTTTACGGCCGTAAACTCATAGTTTAGTGCCGTAAACTCCTCAAATGGTCCTTAAGATGTTCAAATCTTATTCAAATGCATTGAAACCAAGCCTAGCATCACCCCTCATGAGTTATAAGGCTATTTAGCAACCAAGAACACCCCCACCATGAGTTTACGACCGTAAACTCATGCAGAGTGGGTCATTTCGACCGTAAACTCCTAAAGGAGTTTACTCTTGAAGAGTAAACTCCATATCCAAGCCATACTCGTCCATAGATGCTACCCAGGTCACTCCAAACACTTGAATTGAAGTGTTTTCGGGTCTAGAAGTGTTTACTCTTATCTAATTTGTGGTTTGAAGTCTGGTTAGATACAATTATGTATCATTTCATATTACATAGGCACCTCACGCGTTATCAAGCCCCGATCTGACACTTAGCATCCTAGACGACACGTTCCTCGACTGGTGATTTCATACCCCTGTTGGATTAATGTCTAAATCCATAACTATAATTGGTAAGACTTGACCCGACCCGGCATGGTCCATTTGGGTTGCATGGCATCATGCATTTGGAGAGACTATAATGAGAGAAATAAGACACTTATGGTTATTAATATATTATAAATTCTAGTATATTAATAATAAGAATAATAAGATTATTTAATTAGTATTGATCAAGAATTAATCTAGGATTAATTAAGTGATCAAAAGAAGACTAATTAAATATATAGGTTGCTTGTGTAAATCATCCATACTTATATAGTGGGCTAATGCTCCATGGATTATCTAGTTGGGCTAAAACCCATATGATGCTCCATGGATGCTCCATGGTGTTTTTGTACCCATGGATCATGGAAATGAAAGGCCATGTCAATTAGGGTTTACATGGTGTAACCTTAACTATATATGCATCTTATTCTTGACCAAAATTTGCGACTAGTATCATGCTAGAGAAGGCTAGCCGATTTTCATGAAGTGTGAAGTTCTCTCAAGTTATTCCAAGTGTATTTGGTGTTGTGTGAACCTTTTGAGGTGTCACACTTGGGGCACTAGGCACTCAAGCTTCATTAAGACATTCTACATCAAAGAGGTATGTATTCTATCTTGTTATATTCACTGTTTTATAGCTTCGATTAGGATAATACCTTGGATGTTCATATTTGTATGTATAATAGAGAAAACATAGATCCAAGGTATTTAGGGTTGCATGTACACTTAGGAGTGTTAGAATGCTCATAACCCTTCAGTGGTATCATAGCCTAGGCTTGTTTTCTTGTTATACTTGCAAAAGAAGCTGAAAAATCGAGTTTTGATGTTGTCGGCCCAGCAGACTCGCTGAGTCCATGAATGGACTCGTCGAGTCGAAGGAAAAAAGCATCCGACTCTCCGAGTTGGTTCGTGCACTCGACAAGTTGGACCCCCAGACAATATAAATTCGACTTTTTTCTGGAATTGGACTAGGAACATTACCCTAAGATGTTTTTGGACTTATAAACTTTTTTTTGATGTGGTAATGTT
Source organism: Lactuca sativa (assembly GCF_002870075.4). Taxonomy (NCBI): domain Eukaryota; kingdom Viridiplantae; phylum Streptophyta; class Magnoliopsida; order Asterales; family Asteraceae; genus Lactuca; species Lactuca sativa. The sequence continues at coordinate 145,955,095 of NC_056631.2, forward strand.
CATGCTAATCCAATTTCAAAGATAATTGTCAATAGATTCATGTTTTGAATTAGTTTACTGATTAGACTAATTACATGAAAAAGTTTGATTTGAATTATCTTGTTCTTATGAGTTGCTTAGACTAATAGAAATTTATGTGAAATTATTGTTTTCAATCCAAATTAATCTAAGAGTTGATTCTAAAATGTATTTTTGTAACTTGTCCTCAAGTTATATGAAAAGTCACATTTAAGTTTCATAAAACTCATAAAAGTTGGCAAAGGTTACAAAAAATGAAGAGTTTTGTCCTCAAGTTATGGAGGATCAAGAGTCACTTCATTAAGTAATAAAATATGTAACCTTAATTAATTCCATAAGTTACAAAATAAAGAAAAAGTTACATTCTTTAATAATTTAAAGTCTTCCATAACTTGTCCTCAAGTTATGGAGCTTGAAGAGTTTTTAGATTAAAACTACTTTAAACACATAAGTTATGGAATTAATTAGTTTTGAATAGTTTCAAAACTTGCCCTCAAGTTTTAGAATTTGAAAAGTTTTCAATTATGAATACTTTAATTCCAAGTTAGCCCTTAGAATTTTAAAAGTTAAAATTCAACCATTGTACTTTATAATATTATAAGTTAATAATATTTATGTATATATATATATATATATATATGTATAAGAGCAACTTAGTCTTACCGTTAGTAGGCCTCATTCACGAAGCCGGTCTATAAGGGGGGGTATAAGGTTACTGCCTATAAAATGGTAGTTTAATGGGTGTCCACTCTCACCCACCGCTTCCTTGACCGGTGGAGGGTCGTTAGCCGAACGGGTAGGACAAAGACTATAATTCTCCCTTCATTAAAAGTATTAATGATAAATACTAAGTAACTAAACCTTTTATAAATACCCAATCTTAGTTACCTAGGAAAATGTGAATAAGGTGCTAATCCATGAAATTACACTTTGCACTTTGTTTAAGTCGGTTAGTGGAGCGTGTATGGTTAACCGGCACACTAACTCGTATTTAACAAGGTAGGCAAAGGGTAACTTAATGTTTATCATAGTATCGATGGAGCGTGTGTGGTTAACCGACACATCGATTGAGGGGTAAACACTTAAGGGTACCAAGTAATTTGCATGGTTACTTCACACCTTGTTTTGTGATCCTCGGCATCCCAGTCACAAAACCTGAAGGGCACACTCGAGATTGAAACATGCCATTGAACAGTTCAATGAATCTCAAAGATCTAGGAGTTTCAAAACCATTTAAAACCTAAAAATACATTTCGTTTATCTTGGTGGAAATTGGTGAATCGTCATTCACCTACCTTCAAATATTTTATAGCTTGGTTTACAGCATCCGACTTCTAAGTTATAAAATAGTTTGTTGGGTCCTAGCCTTAATATTTCATATTGGGTGTTATATTAAGGACATTAGATCAACTATCTTGAATATCTCCCAAAAGATGTTTGGTTTAGACATTTATGATCTTCCCAAATCTCTTGAAACAAGCTTTCCTAAATGAAGATGATGTCCCTTGGAAATCATACTTCTTTCACCTCCTCCAATTATTCTCCCTAACCCACAAGTTCAAGGTCACTCAAAGCCTATTGGCAAGGCAAGGTCTAGGTGTGATCACATCTAGGAGATGTAGTCACATATTGACAAGCCGGGAGAGTTGGGTGTCAAAGTCTTGAGAAAGTTGGTGGTTCAATCACGTTCTCAGTCACATAGTGAGTGGGACACCTATGAAACAGACTATGACAAGACCCTTAATGATCTTATCTATTTGCTAAGATCAACTTCCTAAAACTTTATGGACATTGACAATGATGACATTGGATATCCAGTAAAGCTCTCTCTTCCCAATGGAAAGGGATCGGCCATAGTCAACTGGGTTGACCAAATGGTAAAGAGAAAAGTTAAGTCTGTGATAGTCCCGTGTACCGTTACCAAAGGATCCATATGTTTATATTGCCAAAGGAAGGGGCATTAGTTGCGAAGCTGCCAAATTTACCTAAGGATGTTAAAGTCAATAAGTTTGACTCTACTTCAGGTAAACTCCACTATCTAACTCTGCTAAGTTTCTATTCTGAGATTCTTGATACTTGATGTGACTGGGTCACATGGTGATGTTTTAAGAATCAAATAAACTTAAAGAAAGAATATGTTGAATCTGATCGCATAGATAGATTTCTATCGCATAGTCTGAAGATCGGATTCTTGAGCTACTTCTTAGGGGTTATGAGTTATTGCTTAGGAATAGATAACAACAAGTTTTCATATGGATTGTAAGGATAAGTTTTCCGCAAAGTTTTTAAAATAAAAGGAAAAATGATGATTTTATTTGTTTTAAAATATCCTTACAATGGCATTTGAGGAAAATTGTTGCTTATATGATTCCATTAATAGCAAGAGTGGAAATATGAAATTGATTCTTTCATTTGTGGTAATGTCTCAATTTACCAAATAAGGAAAGATTCTCATCACCCAAGTTTCAGGTGGATAGAAACTTGGAATCATGCAAGTTGTATAGCATGATGAATGAGAACTTTCAAGTATTGGAAAATTAAGACTAATTACTTGTTCACATGGATGTGTCAGTCAAGTGCAGGACTAAGGGATCGAGTACACATTCTTGTACACTGGACAAGTCCACCACAAAAGATCGATAAGATTATTCGTCATAATTTACTAAAGCTCAGTAAATATGGTTATACTTACAAGCTTAAGTGTAATTCTGAGACATTGGAAAAGGTTCCAATGTAAGGCAGAGTGAATAAGAAGAATCAAATTAGGCAGAAAGATAAAAGTTTCTCAAATCTGAAAAGATGGGAGAGTACTTTAGTATCAGGTTTTGTAATCATCTTAATGATTTAGAGACCTTATCACAATTCATCCTCGAAGAGCCTTCTTATAGCTAAGAAGAGGAACTTGAATTGTTGAAGTGGTTAAATCAAGAAGATGATTCATACTTCGTTCCAAAAACAAGTCTTAGAGTTATACTCTAAGATTATAACTTGAGTGACATTTCTTAAAGAAGGTTTAAAACACTTCTCAAATGTAAGAGTAAAATTTTTCTACTCTTGTACATTTGAAATTGGTAAGTTGTGATGTTTTGGATAAAACAAAGACCAACTTAGGCCAATTGTGTGAAGTGTTTGTCTTGATTAGAATCCACACTATCTCTTGAATAACTGACAAGAAATTCTTATATGTCAAGAGGACAGTAGGAGTCTTAAAGGTCTTGAAAGTCTCAAGAACTAATCAAGAATAAAACCTAAAGTTCTTCACTAGCACACGACTTGAGGTTTATAACCTATCGTGTTGACATATTCTGTGCCCATTCCAGTTAAAGTTGGCTTTGCATATGAGTTCTTAGAGTTCTTAATTGGTTGCACAACAACTTGGAAGCAATGGCAGGCCCTTGAGCTGCCAGGTGGCAAAATATTAAGATTGAGTTCAGTCCATATGAGTTTGGATTTGTCATCATCCTTGTCTTGTGACTATGGTTTTGACAATTCACATGGATAAGAACACATACACCATTAAATCTAAGTGTCATAAGGTTTCTCTCCAATTCATGAAAATGATGGTGATGAAACACTTTCACTAAGTAGATTTTAGCTAGATACCAATTGTGATATTTTCTTTCTCAAAGTCGTTAGTGGAGTTGTGTGGTTAACCGGCACACTAACATGGACTTGTGAGAAGTGGCAAAGGTCTAAACAATTGAGACTATGATTACGGCATCCCTTTTCATAGTTCTGAAATTGTTTAGACACACCTGTGAGCTATCTAAGATAAGGTGTATAATATTGATAAAGTTTTATCAAAACAATCTAGTATCAGAAATCTAAATTTTGGTAAGAAAGTCAGCTGATTTCTGAGTACATGTCGAAGCTAGTGGGAGCATAAGTGTTATGCTAATAATCATCATCTTAGTGGGAGCATGATAATTATGATAAGTATTTCAAGTTAGCAATGTTCATTATAGAAAACAAAAGGTTTCAATTGGGAAAGACTTGTTTTGCTATAATTAAGGGAGAGAAATTATACTTCATCTCAAATCTAAAAGCTTAGATTGAGGTTTTAATCGTATTTAGTCAAGGATATATATATATATATATATATATATATATATATATATATATATATATATATATATATATATATATATATATGAATTTCATGTTGGAATGGCTCAACATAAGGAAATTCTATATATGGTTCCATTATTTGCATTCTAAAATTCGATTATGTTTACGACATCCCTTTTCATAATATAAATTATGAGAACTTGGAAAATAGTAATGGAAATGTTATAGCAAAAGACTGGTTTAGTCTTTATGTGAGACATCATGAATCGTGTCCCATATGCTTCGGATATAGGATCGATTACATGTGCTATATCTTCATCCTTTCTAAAATTTTCCAAATGCCTGGGGCATTAAGAAGGGAAAAGGTCTAGAATTGGATGTGACTAAAAGGATTAAACAGTTGTCGAGGACAATCTAAGGTTTACCAAAGATTGGTTGCTCAAGGACAATTGGAAGTATAGTGATAATTCTGGAAGGACCATATTGACATAATCTGTAAGAAGGCAACTCTTGTTTAGAAGTGATAGTCAAAATGGAGTCTGGAAATGTTTCAAAGTTAGAAATTCCAATATGTGTAAGATTAAGGAAACTTAATGCAAGAAGGGTGTTTCCAAGGAGTTGATCTCCTTTGGAATACTTTGTAATGTTTGTTGTCGACTCCTTGTGACTGTGTGCATAATCATTACAAGAGGATCAATGCATATAAATTTAAAATCTAATAGATTTCAGTAAATGGCATCAATTTGGAATTCTTGCATTTGCAGTAAGGATTTGGGAGTCTGAAAAGAGAATCATTGAAGTTATGTTCAATTGATCTAGTTCACAAAGTGAAGATCATAGACAAACATAGTATGCATACTTGGTGTATGGCACGACTAGTGTTTAAAAAACATAGTGTACATGCTTGGAGCATGGGACAACTATTGTTTCAAATTCAAGAGTAAAGTTGATGGCTAAAACAATATACAATGAATAATGTGTAATCATATGGTGATAAATAAAAGGTGTTTTATTTATGTTCATAGGTTTTGATACCATATTGGATTCAATTATTATTGTGTTTCACTTTGCATGTTTTGACTTCCCGAATAAACTAGATTATTCTTCTGGAATGACTAAGTTATTCAAACCATCCATAGTCGGTCATATGTTGGAAGTAGATATGAGTTAAGACTGTCATGAGTTGGCTTGTAGAGGTATAAGGTGTTGGACAAAGGGCTACAACACTCATGAGTGCTCATAAGTTCTGAGTATTGGATTCAACCCACGCTCATTGGAATCACTTCATGGATTTTATCACGAGTGATCATGAGACGATAATATCTTATATTCTTCAAACCTAGAGATATGAGTTGTGACTATGACTTGGTTGTACATTGATTGCACGAAAACGCATTCGGTAACTCGGTGTTATAAAACGTGTCTTTATGTATGATTCAACAAGTAGTAGAACAAGCCATATGAGTCGATGTTTAGCCTTTCCTTTTACCTTTGGGATAAAAGCGATATCTGTGGGCCCCTCAATGATTTGATGATGACAAATGGAAGTGCTCGGACGAGCCAGGACTGATTTGATTTGTTCAATTAGTCAGTCATCATAAATCGGAAATCGGGAAACAACAAATGGACAGAGAGAATGATTATAATCCATGTCTTAGTCCATATGATATCTAGAATGGAGGAATATATGATCCCTTATCTAATGGACAAGTCATTGACAAAGGTCAGAGTTCATCTACAAGGTTAGAGTTCGACAGAAGCTTTTGAGAGCTACGCTTGTCGGTCGGTTCTTGAAGTTATACGCAATAATAGTGTTAGACTTATCCAAGTGGGGGACTAATGGATTAATGTCCAAGTCCATAACTATAAGTGGTAAGACTTGACCCGACCCGACATGGTCCATTTGGGTTGCATGGCATCATGCATTTGGATAGACTATAATGAGAGAAATAAGACACTTATGGTTATTAATATATTATAAGTTCTAGTATATTAATAATAAGAATAATAAGATTATTTAATTAGTATTGATCAAGAATTAATCTAGGATTAATTAAGTGATCAAAAGAAGACTAATTAAATATATGGGTTGATTGTGTAAATCATCCATACTTATATAGTGGGCTAAAGCTCCATGGATTATCTAGTTTGGCTAAAACCCATATGATGCTCCATGGATGTTCCATGGTGTTTTTGTACCCATGGATCATGGAAACGAAAGGCCATGTCAATTAGGGTTTACATGGTGTAACCCTAACTATATATGCATCTTATTCTTGACCAAAATCTGTGACTAGTATCATGCTAGAGAAGGGCTAGCCGATTTTCATGAAGTGTGAAGTTCTCTCAAGTTATTCCAAGTGTATTTGGTGTTGTGTGAACCATTTGAGGTGTCACGCTTGGGGCACTAGGCACTCAAGCTTCATGAAGACATTCTACATCAAAGAGGTATGTATTCTATCTTGTTATATTCACTGTTTATAGCTTAGATTAGGATAATACCTTGGATGTTCATATTTGCATGTATAATAGAGATAACATAGATCCAAGGTATTTAGGGTTGCATGTACACTTAGGAGTGTTAGAATGCTCATAACCCTTCAACCCCTACACCTTTCTCAATGTTTTCAATGTTTTTAAGGGGGGAATACAAGCAAACTATAAATGTTTTCAAAATTTAAAATTGATGTAACTCTATAAATATCCGGCAAACTTTTGATATCTTTACCCGTTATGTATTATGTGGATCGTAAGGGATGTTTTATCGAATATAATTACATGGATTTCAATTACAGTAAAGGAAACAATCAAACCAATCGAATTATTATGGGATAATTTGGGATCTTCAGTTCTTGTTTTACGAGCACATATTTATGTAAAGTTAATAGATAAACTATGTATGATTCAGTTTATCTCTGTTTAATTTAGAGTATATTGCCAGATAATTCCATTGTACTAAACTGTTTTTACCGTATTATGTTTCAAAACGATTAGTATGTTTGATAACGTCCGAGAACACCGTGAATAATTGTAACAGCCCGGAATTCCAAATATTGATATAATTATGATTTTGGGGGTGTTTTAAGAGGGGACTCGGCGAGTTGGAGCCTAGACTCGCCGAGTAGGATCGCAGACCGGGTCGCGGGTTCGCGACTGGACTCGATGAGTCCAGATATGGACTCGGCGAGTCTGCGCTGTTTAGCGAAAACCCTAACCGTTCAGGTTTGGGATGTATAAGAGGCACTTATTGGCCGTCATTGTTCATTTTAGCCTTCTGAGAAGAACCCTAAATCGATTGGGTGCATCTGGAGCAAAGTTTAAGGGCCATTGTTGATCTTGGAAGAGTTGTTGTGCAAGGAAGAGAAGGGCTTGGCTAAAGGAACGACAAGGGAGTCACGTTCTGAGGATTTGGGGACACAGTGGGCACATTATTCAGGTAAGAATTCGAGTTATGCTCTGCTATGTTGATGTGTCATGGAATTAGGGTTTGTGGAACCCTTTTGTGATTAGATTGAATGCTACCCTAGTCCCCCAAACGATTGTAACCCTATATTGGGACCTTTGTAGGTCCAGAATGTCCCATGCCTGTGCATTTCGGGAATTGATGAAGGCTTTGGATTGGAATCCTTATGCCTTAGGTCAAAATGTGAATTATGAATCATGGGGTGTATCGTGAGCACTGAAATGAGGACCTTACGTGGTGGATCAGTCTAGGAAGGCCAGACTTATGAATGGTCGGAGCAGTTCTGACCTTAGAAGGCAGTTTGAGCGGTTGCATGGCATGGACTCGCCGAGTCCGATGAACAGACTCGGCGAGTAGCTTGAAGATTTACTGGGACTCGTCGAGTTGTTCTTCAGACTCGGCGAGTTGAGTCGGGGTGGCCCCGCGATTCTTCCAGGAGGAACTCGTCGAGTAAAAAGGGGATACTCGACGTGTAGAAAGGGTGTCTTAAGGAATCGGTGAGTTAGGGGCGAGTGGACTCAGAGTCGTTGAACTCGGCGAGTCTTGGGGTGACTCGGCGAGTTAGATCGCGGGTTGAGTGAAGTTCTGAGTATGGGGACTCGGCGAGTCATAGGGTTGACTCGGCAAGTAGGGTCAGTCAGGGGTTGACTTTGACCTTGTCTTTGACCAAGGATTTACCAGTGGTTCCAGGGGTATTTTGGTAATTGTTGTTATTGTTTGAGTTCAGTGCATTGGTGACTGTCCAGAGGTGGAGATCGTATCAGTGATTGGAGCAGCTTGAGCTATCTGTTCAGTCGGCAGTTTCGAGGTGAGTTATCCTCACTATATCGCTAGGGTTTATGCCACCAGTGCCAACCCTTTTATCGGATGGAAATCCGGGTAGTTGTCAGTTGTTATATGTTATGGGCCGGAAGGAAATACATGTTATGGGCCGGAAGGCATTACTATGTGGACCGGAAGGTCATGGCCTGGAAAGGCGTATGTATGCATTTAGTATGTTGACTGATTCATAGGGTAATGTTATGCTAGTGACCGGCCAGACCGGTATCTTGTTTAGAGTAATGCTATGATATGTGATCTGTTGCTCGATTGTTGTCTATGAACTGCTATATGATTATTTGTTATGTTATATATGCATTTTATGCTTATGGGCCGGAAGGCGATATGTTATGGGCCGGAAGGCAATATGTTGTGTGATGGACCGGAAGGTCGGCGTGGGTAGGACCGGAAGGTTTACCCAGCAGGGACGGTAGTCCCCTGAGACACATGGACCGGAAGGTCAGGGCCTGGAAAGGCGTATATGTGGTTGGTATTCTGGGGGTATCTCACTAAGCTTTCGGGCTTACAGTTGTGGTTTTATGTTTCAGGTTCTCAAGAGTCTGTGGCAAGGCAAAGGCGTGATCGTACCGTTCCTCGCGTTGGTGTTTTATGATATGAACCTGGGAAAATACTTTGTTAAATAATGTATTGAAAACCTTTTTGTAACAACGTTATTAAAATGAGTGGTTTTTGAAAAGTTTTGATTGTTTCGGAATTTTGGGCGTTACAAGTTGGTATCAGAGCCTTGGTTTGAGTGAATTGGGGAAACATTCGTGTGACTCCAGTCTCAAATCGAGGAGGATTTTAAAATGAGAAATTAAAATGGTTTTCAAATTTGGTAAAAGGAGGACGCGGAGGTACGATCAGCCGGTGCCAGTAAGTAACCCCAAGATACCATACATGATATTTGTTTATTTGAGCTTGATAGAACAGCATGCTAGAGTTAGGCTAGGGATCTTCAGGAATTCATGATAATGTTGCCTGATATGTGATGCCTGTAGCCTAGGGTCCCTTATGGGATGTTCTCAGTGTTCCTCTAGTGGTGAGGGTTGATAGTTGTTATGCATGTTCTCTAGGGTATTGTGGTAGTACTTCATACAAATATGGGTAGGTGTGGAAGGTAGTATGGGCCCGTACTACTGAAAGCACAGGACCCATACGCGTATCAGGGAAACCATGATCTCTAGGGTAGGGTTGCGAGAGATGGATCCCAGGATTTTGGGAAGTGTCTGAGATTGGTAGGGTGTCTTCATTATGGAGATCTCGAGGCATGATGATAGTGGATCCGGATCAGGATCGGGAGCTGGAGAGCGAGTTCCGGGTGGATCAGTGTCGTCGAAGGTTATCGATCGGACGAGCACGAGTGAGCGGGATGCGAGGATTCGTGAGAACCTGCGTGATGGGGTTGCTGCATTGTTCCGGGCTGAGTTGCCGGAGTTGTTTGGGTCGATCAAGACCTCCATGATTGAGTATTTCGATGAGCGATATGCGGCTCTCGCAGAGACGGTTGCCGCGGCGGCTACAACGGCTGTAGCAGCGGCAAAGGGAGGAGCTAGTCGGGGTTTTCAGTATCGGGACTTCTATTATACGAAGCCTCCCACATTCGATAGGGTTCAGGACCCGATTGTTGCTATGAGATGGTTATCAAACGTGGAGGGGTATTTCTCCACGAGTTTATGCCCTGCTGATCAGAGGGTGAGGTGTGCTCTGAACTGTTGAGGCTAGGAGCGAAGGATTGATGGAGATTGACTACGAGGTCATTTTCCGATGCGCAGAGGGCTGCGGTTTCATGGGATCAATTCAGAGAGATGTTCAGTACTCGCTATGTTCCGCGGGATGAAAAGGAGAGATTGGCTCGGAAGTTCCTTGAGCTGAAGCAGGATTTGGAGTCGGTGACTGAGAGCACCAGGATGTTTATTGAGAGGGCGAAGTTTTGCCCTGTGTTCGCTTCGGAGCAGGCTCAGATGTCCCGATATCTAAGTATGCTCAAGGGGGATATCAGACAGTTCGTGTCTGCGCAGAGGTGCGAGACCTTGTTGGTGTTGCAGGAGGCCGCCATGCGGCGTGAGTTAGAGGTTGAGTTACAGTTGCGTGAGCTGAGGCAGGCTCCGATGCAGTCGCAGCCAGCGTCGAAACGGTCCAGTACTGTTGATGTTAGAGTGGGGGATCGGAGCCGCCACACTTGTGGGAAGTGTGGGAGGGGTCACACCAGAGTTGCTGGTCCGGTGGTGCATGCCGCAAGTGCGGAAAAGAGGGGCACTATGCGCGGGACTGTCGGCAGTCAGTGCCGATTCGGGATTCGAGGATTTGTTATCATTGACAGCAGGTTGGACATTTGAGGGTCAACTGTCCACAGCTTCCTGCAGGACCGGTGCAGGCTCTAGCACCGGCCACCTTGAGGAGTTCAGGAGGAGGACAGGATGGAGCGGAGCCCCAAGGGCTCAGGGTCGTGCTTATTAGCTTGCGGCAGAGGGAGACGGAGCAGTGCCGGAGGCAGCTGCGGGTATGATGCTTTCTTGATGTCTTGATTAGCTTGCGTTGATTGTGGCGTATTGTTTGTGCTGGTAGTGTGGATTTCGATGCGGTATTCGTTGTTTCGCGGGTTTGGCATGGTTATGGATTGGTGTTTCAGGTTTTCGCTTTGGCATTCGTTGTTCCCTGATGGTTTGGTATGGTTATAGTTTGGTGTTTTGGTGCCGGTAGCCTTGTGCGGTTTTCGATGCGGTATTCATCCCTTGCAGGTTGTGGGTTTTGGTTACGGGTTATTGTTTGGGAATTCCGTTGGTTATCGTTCATGAGAGTTGATAGTGGTAATGCGACACTGGGTTGAATGTCGGGTAGCATCTGCAGTCGTGGAGTGGATAATTGAAAGACCAGATTCTTTTGAGCGGATTGATCAGGGAGGAGATGTGCTTTGCTGAGGGTTGCTTATGCTTGAGGGAAGCAGTCAGTGTGTAAGTGTTCTCTCTGTGCGGGGTTGTTCTGGAAGGTCGTTAATGGCGATCGGTGGCTGTGAGTCAGTGTTTTAAGTGGGGGAGAATTGGAGAATTCTCCGGGAGATCGTTGAGTATGTGAGGGTGCTTAGCTGTTGGGATTCGGCAGTGTTCTATCAGCTCAGAGTATAGGCTGACAAGAGCGATTGTCGAGTACGCGGGGCGGGATACAGACCTAGGGCATTTGATTGTGGAGGCCTGGGAGCAGGCCGGGATCAAGTTTGAGTAAGTAACCGGGGTTACGCGATCAGAGTATTTGTATTCTTGATGTACGTGATGGGTTGTACTGCATTAATCCCACGGGATTTATGTTGTGCATGTTTCTAGAGTTGGAACCGGAAGGTTCCCAGAGTTAGAACCTAAGGGTTCGCAGAGTTGGGTGTACGGACCCACAAGGATACAGCCTCGAGTGGCTAGTATGTGTTATGAGAGTCGGTCCAGTCATGCTGGAGACTCTGTTGGTATTGCTGGATCAGTTTGAGATTGTGGATGGTGTATGTTGCAGTGTGATTACATTGGAAGGTCTGGCCTCGGGATTGGTGATCTTGTTTAGCTGAGGCAGTGATTTTGATGAGTGAAGAGAGTGCATGAGATTGAGAGCCCCTGCAATGAGAGCCAGAGTATGTGAATAGCGGTTGCGCAAAAGGGTGGTGCCGCTTGGGGCGAGCACCGTGACACTGGTTGGAGTGGCATTATGGCCAAGAGGGTTCCTTGGAAAAAGGAAAATAGAAAGGTGTGTAACTCCGAAGGGGAGTGCAAGTTCACGAAAGTAAAAGCTGCAGAGCAGAAGTTATGGTTAGAGTATTTCGAGTATGGCTTTGAGCATCGTGTTCGCGGCAGCGAAGTAGGAAACCATCTGGTTGGGGATGTCTGTCGAGGCAGAAGGGATGCAGGGGGAGAGAGAATCTTGAATTCTCAGTGTGATTCCGATCAGGGTATAGGGTGGATATTAGTGGTTCATCCTGGGAGATGTTCGAGGATATCAGCAGTGTATCGGGTCTTCCAACCTGCGGGCGTTGGGGCTAGTTCAGCAGGTGTATGTGATTGCAAGAGGAGAACTCGTGAGAGTTGCTCTGAGAGTGAGAATGGGTCCCTCAGTCGGTCCGGAATGGACAAGGTGGGCTTTGGATCGGGGATCCGGTGGTTCATGGTTTCCTAACCCTTATGGGTCGAGTGATTGTTGAGATTTAGAGCAGAGTTGCATCTTGGGTAATTCTCGGTTATAGAGAGCGATGGACAGTACAGAGATCGGACTTCAGTCGACAGAGCAGATTCAGCAGATGAGACAGAGGTTATTGACCGCCCAGAGCCGACAGGAAAGTTATGCAGACAGACGCCGGTCCGAGCTTGAGTTTCAGGTCGGTGACTTCGTACTCCTGAAGGCCTCTCCTTGGAGAGGAGTGATTCGATTCAAGAAGAGGGGCAAGTTGGGGCCCCGGTATATTGGGCCTTTTCATGTGATTGCGGGGGTAGGCCTGAGGGTCTACCGGTTGGAGTTGCCCACGGATTTGAGACAAATCCACGATATTTTTCATGTGTCGCAATTGAGGAAGTATATACCCGATGAGTCGGCAGTGGTTCCATTAGAAGACATTCAGGTGGATGCAAGCCTGAATTATGCCGAGAAGCCAGTGGTCATCAGAGAACGGAAGATCGAGGTTCTGAGGAATAAGGAGATACCTCTGGTGTTAGTTCAGTGGCAGCACCGGAGGGGATCGGAAATGAACTGTGATCTGGAACGTGATATGTGGGAGCAGCATCCGGGGCTATTTTTAGAGTGAGACTTCGAGGGCAAAGTCTAGTTCTAGTGGGGGAGAGTTGTAACAGCCCGGAATTCCAAATATTGATATAATTATGATTTTGGGGGTGTTTTAAGAGGGGACTCGGCGAGTTGGAGCCTAGACTCGCCGAGTAGGATCGCAGACCGGGTCGCGGGTTCGCGACTGGACTCGACGAGTCCAGATATGGACTCGGCGAGTCTGCGCTGTTTAGCGAAAACCCTAACCGTTCAGGTTTGGGACGTATAAGAGGCACTTATTGGCCGTCATTGTTCATTTTAGCCTTCTGAGAAGAACCCTAAATCGATTGGGTGCATCTGGAGCAAAGTTTAAGGGCCATTGTTGATCTTGGAAGAGTTGTTGTGCAAGGAAGAGAAGGGCTTGGCTAAAGGAACGACAAGGGAGTCACGTTCTGAGGATTTGGGGACACAGTGGGCACATTATTCAGGTAAGAATTCGAGTTATGCTCTGCTATGTTGATGTGTCATGGAATTAGGGTTTGTGGAACCCTTTTGTGATTAGATTGAATGCTACCCTAGTCCCCCAAACGATTGTAACCCTGTATTGGGACCTTTGTAGGTCCAGAATGTCCCATGCCTGTGCATTTCGGGAATTGATGAAGGCTTTGGATTGGAATCCTTATGCCTTAGGTCAAAATGTGAATTATGAATCATGGGGTGTATCGTGAGCACTGAAATGAGGACCTTACGTGGTGGATCAGTCTAGGAAGGCCAGACTTATGAATAGTCGGAGCAGTTCTGACCTTAGAAGGCAGTTTGATCGGTTGCATGGCATGGACTCGCCGAGTCCGATGAACAGACTCGGCGAGTAGCTTTAAGATTTACTGGGACTCGTCGAGTTGTTCTTCAGACTCGGCGAGTTGAGTCGGGGTGGCCCCGCGATTCTTCCAGGAGGAACTCGTCGAGTAAAAAGGGGATACTCGACGTGTAGAAAGGGTGTCTTAAGGAATCGGTGAGTTAGGGGCGAGTGGACTCAGAGTCGTTGAACTCGGCGAGTCTTGGGGTGACTCGGCGAGTTACATCGCGGGTTGAGTGAAGTTCTGAGTATGGGGACTCGGCGAGTCATAGGGTTGACTCGGCAAGTAGGGTCAGTCAGGGGTTGACTTTGACCTTGTCTTTGACCAAGGATTTACCAGTGGTTCCAGGGGTATTTTGGTAATTGTTGTTATTGTTTGAGTTCAGTGCATTGGTGACTGTCCAGAGGTGGAGATCGTATCAGTGATTGGAGCAGCTTGAGCTATCTGTTCAGTCGGCAGTTTCGAGGTGAGTTATCCTCACTATATCGCTAGGGTTTATGGCACCAATGCCAACCCTTTTATCGGATGGAAATCCGGGTAGTTGTCAGTTGTTATATGTTATGGGCCGGAAGGCATTACTATGTGGACCGGAAGGTCATGGCCTGGAAAGGCGTATGTATGCATTTAGTATGTTGACTGATTCATAGGGTAATGTTATGCTAGTGACCGGCCAGACCGGTATCTTGTTTAGAGTAATGCTATGATATGTGATCTGTTGATCGATTGTTGTCTATGAACTGCTATATGATTATTTGTTATGTTATATATGCATTTTATGCTTATGGGCCGGAAGGCGATATGTTATGGGCCGGAAGGCAATATGTTGTGTGATGGACCGGAAGGTCGGCGTGGGTAGGACCGGAAGGTTTACCCAGCAGGGACGGTAGTCCCCTGAGACACATGGACCGGAAGGTCAGGGCCTGGAAAGGCGTATATGTGGTTGGTATTCTGGGGGTATCTCACTAAGCTTTCGGGCTTACAGTTGTGGTTTTATGTTTCAGGGTCTCAAGAGTCTGTGGCAAGGCAAAGGCGTGATCGTACCGTTCCTCGCGTTGGTGTTTTATGATATGAACCTGGGAAAATACTTTGTTAAATAATGTATTGAAAACCTTTTTGTAACAACGTTATTAAAATGAGTGGTTTTTGAAAAGTTTTGATTGTTTCGAAATTTTGGGCGTTACAATAATTTAATACTATCTTGTGAGATTCGTCATTATTAAACCCTTTGGGTTATCAGTAAATCCTCCCAGAAGTGTAACCAGAGTCTCCTGGAGGGAGAGCGTGGAATTTGTGAATAGATCTATTCGGGACTGACAATCCCACGCCTTAACTGCTAGCTACAGTTAGGCGGGCACGCCTGGGGTAACAAATTCTGGATATCGTACAACGTCTGACGAACGTCAAGGAGGTCTCGGTGTCGTATTAGCATGGTTACCCGACTCACAATACGTATTAATATACGTTTATTCACGGATTTGATTTCATATCTATCTTTAATCTATAGTTCTTATATCTAGTATGGGATGGTATTCCCATGGTTTTCAATCTATATCTAGTACGGGATGGTATTCCCATGGTTTTCAATTTATATCTAGTACGTAATGGTATTCCCATGCTTTTCAATCTAGATCTAGTACGAGATGGTATTCCCATGACTTTCAATCTATAGTTTTGTGAATTAAAACTACCTTATATCTAGTACGGGATGGTATACCCATGGTTTACAATCAATATTTTTAATGTATTACAAATATCTACTGTTGTACTAGATGGTAATTCCTAGTGGTTTTCAATATATAGTTTTATGTAATAAACTATACACTGTTGTATTTAATGGAAATTCAGAACTTTAACTAAACTGTCTTTATAAGAAAATATGGGATTTTCTTGGATAACAACTTTTCAGAAACTAAAGAAAACATGTTCATTTTCAGAAAAAAAACACTTATGAACTCACCAGCTTTATGCTGATTTTCAAACTGCTTGTATTCTCAGGTCCACATTAGACAGGCACTCAACGATCCTTTTGGCGAAGACGGAGTACTTAGAAGACACGTCTTTACTTTTGTTCATATGATATATATATATATATATATATATATATATATATATATATATATATATATATATAACACATGTAACTCTTTGTTTTCAGATAATGTACATGAATCTATGTAATGTAAAGTTTTGTGTTTACTATGCTTGCTATGTACATTGGTTGTGATATTCATGACGTCCTCCGCCCCGGAACGTTTCTGCCTTTGGTTTCGGGGTGTGACACGGGGTAACCCAAGAGCAGGATATTGGTTTGGATAGGCAGCTGGGGAAGAGGAGGCAGACTCATAGTCCGGATTGGCGATCGGACTAGTTTGATGTTGCCATGTCTAGGGTTAGAGACTCGAGAGGCCGTGGTTGTTGCATGAAGGATAAAGGGACACAACATGATGTGTGCAGCAGGTCTAAGTGCGATAGGTGCGGACGGAAGGACCACATCCACCATGAATGCACACTAGAAGTAGAATTGTGCCATCGGTGTCATCAGTTGGGTTATAATAGGGCGAATTACCACCGCTTAGTGGTTGGGACAACTCAGTTTCTATCGTAGGTACTTCGGTAGGAAGAGAGGGTTAGGGTTTCTTCACACGATATTGTGGGTATGTTATCTTTTGCTTTCTTCTAGGTTATTATCAGGATTTATATTGCCTTGTAATTTTTGTCCTGGTTTGGGTAAGAATTAACTCTGGTTCGGTTCTCTGCTATTATTGGGGTTATATCATCGAAAATTTTTATATGCTTTCTGCATGCCATGAATCGTTAGTGAGTCGCATCTTGCGGAGAGGGTTTTAGCATGTTCGATTGTTGTTCCGGGTCTTTGTTGGAATCAATTTAGGGGTATTGATTGTAAGTTCTATAATCGGATTAGATGGTTAGTTCTCCAATGAAGTTAGAGTTCAGTCGTGTTAGCATGTGTTCTAGTATAATCGGCAGTTGTCGATGGAAGAACCGTTGGACTAAATCACTATTTTTTCTAGGAAAGCAGCGGTAGCAAGAAGATGGTGGTAACAATTGCATGATTTGTTTGTTCATTGGAGGTGTCAGGAGAATTTCTTATACGCATAGGTTATAGATGGTTAGAATTCAGTGATTCTTTGAGGATGGAAGTTGGGGTGAAGATTCATCGGTTCATATCAAGGGTTATGGTTTTTAGTCACCAACATAAGAACTTAAGGATATTGTGTGGTATCATGGGAATCATTCGGGGTTATCGGGATGTTGGGATCTCGGAGAGTATCTATTTGAATTTTAGGAGTTGGGCAATCATTGGGTTTGACTAGTAATGGAATGTTAGTTTTGGTTAGCGCAGGTTATAGTAGATTTGTGTATATGAAGATAGACGGGTTGGGAACCCACCAAATCTTGTGTGTTAGGAGAGCTTCGATGAGTCCAAGTGGGGGGGTATCAATCAGAAATTTATGGGAGTTGGATGGGGTGTGAAATAGGGTAAGTTCCGCATCCCAATTAGGAAGAAAGACGACCCTAGTGGCCATCGAAATGGAAGTTGTATGAGTTGGCAGGTCATGAAACTTCCAACAGCTAGTCGGTGCCTTCAGTATAGCAGGCTTGTGGATGGATCCATGTTGAGGGCTATGTTAGAGCCTCGCTGCCTGTTCTTGTATGATGAAATCTTTGGGGTTCAAAGTCTGACCCAAACATCTAATTGGGAATTCAGTCAAATGCAATTTTGACTCAGGAAATTGGGATTGAGATGATTCGAATGTGGTAAGACCATGGTTGGTTAGTACGAATGCAAGGCTGAAAGCGGATCGTAGCATTCGTCAGTTTGACGTAAGCTATTGTTTGAGGTGGTCATGAGCGTAAAGGGGGATCAATTCGTGCCTTGGGCACAATGGATAGGATTTTCGAGGAGTATTTCTCTATTTTAGTTTGAGGACCATTGAGGTCTGAGGTGCATTCGATCCTGTCTAGCTCTTGATGGGCGGGGCCCGTGGGCGAGGCCGTGTATATATGGTAATACAGGTGGGATCTGGTTGAGACCATTGGGTCAAGGTTTTGAATCATGGTTGTGGAGTTATGTGTGGTCAGTGAGTGGCACAGAGAGATCTATAGGCTACAATATCATTTTCTTTTGGACTCTTCGAAACCTGGTGGCTGGACCAGTGCGATACCAGTAGTCTTAGTGATGGTTTGGGAACCTTTATATTTCGGATTAGTGATCGGTTGCCGTGAGTCAGGAGGTTTCAGGTGAAATGTAACTGTACATCCTTGTGTATCGGGTTATGATTTAGGTACCGAGTTGGTTTCTGGCAAGAACTCGTGTTGGGAATTGCGGGTGTTAGTGTGCAAGGTCTTCATTTTAGTGGGATGATAATTAAGTAATATGTATGCCAAGGTATTAGTTTAAAGGTTTAGGTTTAAAGGATGGTTTCAGATTTTATGGGAGATCAGGCTCTTGTGATGGTGATTTGGATTAGTTCTATTTGTATGGGGGTCAAGCAAGAATGATGTTTCAGAATATCAGCACCGGTATGTCGGTTCGAAAGTTAAGGGATGCACTGTGTTGTTAAGCCCTAGAAGGTTCATCTCTTAGTTCTTCTCGCATTGGTCATTATGTTTAGGGAATTTTTATCATCAGGACGAGCCTCTATCGAATGAATATCTAATCCCTTTAGTCAAAGGAAAGGTTGTCGGCAGCAGCGTATGATCTGTGATTCTGTTTTTGTGGGAACCTCTAGTAATCAGAAATTGAGTAGTCAGTTGGGAGATAAGTGAAATGGAATTAGCAACGGTTCAATACGGGCGGTCTGTCAGGGAGTCAGATCAATTCAAGATTTCAGATTTCAGTTTGGGGAGATGTGGCTATTCTGTATGGGATTGCTTTAGACTGGGAAATTATTCGTTCATTTTTTGTTTGAAAAGCCCTGCTAGGGCTGGGTCGGTCGCCTTGGGAAAAGGGAGTTGTGTACTCGGGATTATACATGTGTCACTCAAGTCGTCTAGCGCCCAGCATAGTAATGAAGTATTTAGAGGATGAAATCTAGTTTAACTAGGGGATATTTGTAGCGCACTATCCCGAATCATTTCCCATTTGGGTGTGGGTGACGTAATTTAGATGATTTGGGTGTTTGGTTTGTGTTTTGGAGCCAAGGGGTATTTTGGTAAAGTGTCAGTTCGGGCTTTTATGGAAATTGGATTTTGTTCGGTAAATCTTAAAGTGCGTATGAGTTGATGAAAGCGTAGAGCTTCTTGTTACTTTTTCATGGATATAAGGATCGTCGAAATTGGATTTATAATGAAGAAGTTATGGCCTTCAGAGTATTTTAGGGTTTAAAGGAAACCCTAGTACGTGTGGCGTACATAGGGAGTACACAGGATGTACTAGTGCAAAGTAAAGTATGTGGAGCATACACTGGTGTACGTTAAGCATACCAAGAAGGAAGGATCACGAAGCCTTAGCCTTGTATGTTGGGCGTACGAGGAGTTTAAGGAACCCTAATTTTGATTGTGTTGTACCCTATTTAAGCAACTTAAGTCTTTAGGGCTGGCCTCTTTACTAGCCCCCAAACCTCCTAAAACCCTAAATCAACCCTTAAGCCTTATTTGTGGTGTTCTTGAGCTCTTGAGAAGATTTTGGTGGTTATTTTGTCCATTGTGAAGGAAGTAAAGAAGATTGAATGTGCTTTGCTTGGTGATGAGCCTAAAGATCCAGAATTGTCGCCCTTTTAGCAAGACTTTGGAGGTAGCAAGTTCATACATATCTTGTAAATGCTTATATCTCTTTATGGCTTGATTTGTTATGTTTTTTTATCCTTTTTTGGGTTGGTTGTTCAGTTAAGACATTTGAAGGACTTATTCTTTTAAATCTAAGCTTATTGGGAGTTCCTTAAGCATAATGGTGCCAAATTCATGGGGTATTGGGTCTCATTTATGCATTATGTCACATATTAAGTCCTTTTTAAGCTTAAGAGAGTAATTTAGCCATGCATGAACATAAAGTTACTAACTTTACGTGATAAATCAGTCCAAGGAAGTCAGATCTACGTAATGGAGAAAAGTCTTTATGGAAAAAGAGCTTAATATGGAAGTTAGCTGTATGTGAGGGTAAGTTGGGCATACAAGCAGGTACGCTTAGCTTACAAGCCCTATGGCAAGTATGCTATGCGTATGAGCTGAGTACGCCCTATGTACTCAACAGAGTGGGCCTCAGAACTTTTGGTTTTGGGTTTGGTCTGTCATTGGGGCCTAGATATTCTGGGCCTTGTTGGGCCATCATAAATTAAGTGTTTTGGTCTAAAAATGGTGTTGAACCATGGATTAAGGCCCATGGAAGGTTTTGGGCCTAATTTGGGAAATTAGGCAATGTTTGGGCTTTTTATGATTATTTGGTATTTGGGCCTTTTGGATTATTAGGTTTGAGATTAACTCTTGGTCCAAACTAGGTAAGGGGTAGATTGGTCATTTACCCTAATTATGTTCTGATGGTTATGGATTGGAATCCAATTTTTAATTGGATGTTATTTGATATTGATAGTTCGAGGATTTGTCGGACCAACAACCAGGGAGTTATCACTGTGGTTCAGCAGTGCGAAGTGAGTTTTCTCACCATATTCGTGGGTCGAAGGCACCAATTCCGACTCATTTCTTGTTATCTGGAATTCTTGTTTTCTTGTGATAATTTTATAAAAGATCATGGGTGTAGCCCATGACACTTGTGTGTAAGACTGAGATTTAGGCCCTCAGCATCGCGAGAAAAGACCATGGGGGTAGCCCATGGCACTTGAGCGTAAGAATGGGATTTGGCCCTCGGCATCGCAAGGAAAAGCCATGGGCTAGCCCATGGTATTCATATGTAAGACCAGGATTTGGCCCTCGGAATTGCGAGAAAAGACCATGGGGGTAGCCCATGTGTAACATTCCAAGTTCAAGAATATAATTTGGGGTGCTATGTGTAAATAAGGAGTAGACTCGACGAGTAGGTGTCCTAACTCATCAAGTCGGAGCGGGTGTTGGGCACGTGTTAAATGATCCGACTCGCCGAGTCGGCGGCGGGACTCAACGAGTCAGTGATGGGAAGAGAAAACCCTATTTTTTTAGGGTTTGCATCCTATTTAAAGGACCTTATGTACTCACCTCAGCCTCTTTGCTATCCCCTTGAGAGTTAGTAAACCCTAAAATCATGTTTGAGCCGTTGGTGAGAGTTTTTGAGCTTTGGAGGGTGATTCTAGTGAAGGAAACTTGTAGATCAAGAGGCTAGCATCAAGGAATTCATGTAGATCTAGAATCTACTTCATCTTGGGCACATTTTGGAGGTAACAAGTCGTTGCCTTGAGCTCTTCCTATTATTGGATGATGTTTCGGGGCTATTTAGTATGTTGGAATCCATTTCGGGTTTTGGGACTAGATATGGGGTTGCAACTTCAGATCTAGACTTATCTTGGTCCATGGAGGCATAAAGTATTAGCCCTTTAGCTTGCTTGTGAAGATTCTTGTCTTGAACCTTCTCTCTAGCTTGTATTGAGCCAAAATCACCTTGCATGCACATAATGTTGGAAATGATACGTGTAAAACTATCCCTAGGAGTCCAGATCTATGAGTTGGAAACAGTGGGATGGACTAAAATCGTCTGAATGAGGATGACTTAAGTGGACACGGTGAGTCTGTTCTTGGACTCGACGAGTCGGGTCGCAAACCCTTACCCATCTAGTTATGATAAGGATCAGTGAGTTGAGTGGTGACTCAGTGAGTTGGACAGGCTAGGACTCGGGGATTGATGAACTCGACGAGTCATGGGGTGACTCAGCGAGTTGAGTCGTGATATGAGGATTTTCTGAGTTTAGGAACTCGGCGAGTCAATGGGCTGACTCGGCGAGTAGGGTCAATTAGGAAGGCTGACTTTGACTAGGACTTTGACTTTGACCAAGAGTTGACCAATTTGATTTCCAAGGGTATTCTGGTAGTTTCGGCACTTACAGATATGGTTTCATCAAAGTGTTAGGCAGTGAGTTCGCGGCTGTGATCAGGGGATTTGATTGTACCTCTTTAGTTCGGCATTTCAAGATGAGTTATCCTCACTATATCAATAGGGTCTAAGGCACCAAGGCCAGCCCTTTTAGTTGTTATATCGATCATAGTATGATACATGTGGTTATTATCTGTTAGATCGATATCAGGATAGACAGTGTGTTGTTATGCTCTTATGATCTGTTAGGATTGGTATGTTAGTGACCTGGTAAGGTCGGTGCTCTGGTTATGAGAGATTTCTATGATCGGTGATCTGTGAGATAGTTATATCTGATATCTGTAATGCTAGTATATGTTAGTCATGTGCATCTGTTTATCTGCTAGATGTTTCGGTTGAGGCGGTTCTGCTTTGTGCTGAAGGCCAACATACCCTACGAGCAGTACGGATAGACTATAAGACCATATGGCGGTCCAATCATACCGAAGGCTCGGGATAGATCCAGATGGATTGAAGGCCCGGTGCGGGTGGTCCAGTCATACTGTAGACTCAAAGAGTGGACCAGGTGGACTGAAGGCCCGGTGCGGGCGACCAGTCACACTGTAGACTCGAGATACATGGATGTTCTATATTGTTGATGTGATATGATTATGATTATATGAGGTTGGTATTTTGGGGGTAACGCACTAAGCTTTCGGGCTTACAGTTTCAGTTTATTCTTTCAGGTTCAACGGATGGTCGCGGGTAGGCGAAGGCGTGACCGTACACTTCCTCGATTAACGATTATGATTTCTGGGATCTTTGATGTTTAAACTATTTTGAAAACAAATTGTAATAATCTAATGGTTTCAAATGAATTAAAAAATTTTAAATTGGATCGAATTTAATGGTTGTTACAAGTTGGTATCAGAGCCTTGGTTTGAGTGCATTGGAGGAACATTCGTGTGACTCCAGTCTCAAATCAAGGAAAGATTTTAAATGGTTTTCAAAGTAAGTAAAAGAGGATGTGAAGTGTACGATCAACCGGAGCCAGTAAGTAGGCCCCAAAATACCATACAGTTATGTGATATTGTTATAGGTTAGAACATGATGCTAGTACTAGGCTAGGGATCTTCAGGAATTGCATGATAGAATTACCTGATTTCATGATGCCTGTTAATAGCCTAGGGTTTTCCTTATATGAGATTGACATCATTACTGTAGTTACTTGTGTATGTGTCATAGTTGTATATAATTAAGATCTTATAGCCTGAGAATGTTTGATCTGGCCTTATGTTCTGTTCTTATTGATTAGGGCATAGGGTAGGATTTGATATTCGAAGGTCTATAGGGTCCAGCGTTATGTATGGCTAGCATACACTAGTGTTGCAGGGGTTGATGGAAGTTTCATGGATGGGTGGGTAGTGAGAGGCCGGGAGTCCAGTGACGAAATATTTACCATTCCTCTAGGTGCGAGGATTTAAGCGCTCACTATGTCTATATATATTGGTAGAGTGTTGTGGTGATACTTGAGACAAATATGGGTAGGTGTGGAAGGTAGTATGGGCCCGTACTACTGAAATCACAGGACCCATACGCGTAGCAAGGAAGTCACAGCCCATGTGGTTTAGTTGGAAGTTGGTTCCCAGTTATGGTATGGATTATTCGAGACGTTTTGAGACCGGATCTGGATCAGGATCGAGAACTGGCAGCTAGGATAGGCCAGTATTGTCAGAGGATCGTGTCAGGGAGATCATCCGGGAGGGGGTGATCGAGATCGTTCGAGGATAAAATCCGGAGATGACTGGGTCTTTCAAGACCACCATGGTTAAGTATTTTGCCAAGCCTCATGCAGCCGTTGTTGAGACGGTTGTCGCGGTAGCTTTAGCATCTGTAACGATGGTAAGGGGGGAGTTGGTCCAGCTTCTTAGTTCTGGGACATATTCTGATGAGCAGAGGGTCGCAGTTATTTGGGAATCAGGAAGATGATCGGTATTCGTTATATTTCCGCGGGTGGAGCGGGAGAGGTTAGCACGCAAGTTTATAGATTTGAGACTCGAGGGTTTGCTCGAAGCCAGAATACATGTCGCGGGAACGCCGGAAAGGATTGATGATTATGTTAAAGTAGGATTTTGCAGTTGGAAGTGGAATGGTTAATTGATGAATTGGACCGTCGTTTTGTAGGGCAAGGATCGTGCCCTCTCAGTTTTCCAAGCTCGAATGAGTGAGCAGGCTTGTGACCCCAGGATCAGGTCGTATTCCAGCTTGGGGTTAGTTGGTTGCAGGAGTAGGCAACATTATTTCAACGCCGGTGAACTAAGGACAGTCGACGTGGCATAAGTATTTGTAAGGTTCGGTTTGCCTTGGACCTCTTGTATCCGACGGAAAGGATTGATTGTGAGATCTATTGCACTTTTGGGATTGTAGACTATGTCTTGGGAGTAGTGTAGCCCGGTTTAGGGCAAAGTTTGTTTCAGCTGCTGCAGTTCAGCTGTGGGCGTTTGAGTTGGTAAGTGAGTCAGGGTGCTAACCCTGAAGAGAATGATTTCTAGAGTCCGAGACCGGGAAGTTTGTTTGGAACACCTTTGGAAAAAGGGATATTATGTGGGAGGCCTGCGGATAGGGTCCCACAGAAGGGTTATTCGTCATGTCAGGATTCAGTGGTTAGCAACCATTAGTGATTGACGGACTAAAGCGCCAAGAGAAGTAATTCGTTGCCGAGATATTAGTTGGAGCATTTATTTTTTTGTCTTTTAGGACATGAGTGTGGGGTCGTTCAAGCGTTAGTGGCTTTCGGTTTCATTGAGATTTAGGAAGTGTTCATCTGGTTCTTACAAATGTGTGATCAATTGGGACTAACTAGGAGTTGAGCACTAGTGGGGAAGAGTGGGTTGTCATCGGATCGATCGTTGGGAAGTGAGGAGGATTGAGAATCCTCCAATTTTTATGTCTTATGAAGGATTAGTCGAATCTAAGTGGGGGAGTGTTATCTCGAGATATGGAAGTGGGAGAGGTTTTGAAACGGGGATAAGTTTCATAACCCGATAGGGAGAATGGAGGCCCTAGTGGCTGCTTGGTTTGAGGGTTCGGCAAAACTCCCCAGCATAAGAAAACATCTTATGGGTGATTAATAGCAGAAGTTGGGGAACCAGGTTGGAGTTCTAGTCAAGAATCAAGTTCAGTTCGAGTATTCGGTCGAGGGTGTGCTCGACTCTGAGGGTTTTTGGATTGATAGGTTGAGGGTTTTGTTAGCTTCCAGGGCTCAACAGTGCATTCAGCATGGGAGTGCGGGTTATTTATCATGTGTGGTAGACACGCGGGCCAGGGACAGACCTCGGATTTCCGAGAGGGTGGACGATCGACATGAGGCCTAAGGTTAGGCTTGGGATATAGTCCACAGAGTAGATCAGGAGTTTGAAGCCCCAAGTGGGTAAAAACAGGATGCATGGGAGAGAGCATCAAGAGGGGCGGTCCAGGGAGACACTCAACAGTTTAGAGCGGTCTGGATAGACTGAAGGCCAGTGGGGCGTAGCAGTCAGATTGAAGGTTCGGAGAACGGTCCAGATAGACTGAAGGCCTGGTAGGGCGGCCCAGTCATGATGAAGACTCTGTAGATGTTCGTAGATCTATGTTCGGGTATTGAATAGGCTGCTATGCTATAGCAATCAATAGGTCTGTTCCAAGTATTAAACATGATGTTGGAGTAGGCTGAGGACTCTGGTGTATTTTTGGTTGATCGGAAGTTGTTATTAGTGGTCGGACGGAGTTCAAAGGATCTTGGTAATCTCATCAGTTCGGAGTGTCTCCGAGGTTTCATCTTCTTGGATCGGGTAATACTCCAGTTGGGGACTGAGAGTGGATCCGAATGGGTGTTCGCCAATTTTGGGAAGGTTTGGGATTAGAATATCCTGTCATTCAGGTTTTGGGAATCGGGTTAGATCTTTCTCATGATTGTCTATGGCATTTGGTTGGGGTTGAGGCGGTCCTGCTCTATGTAGTAGGCCAAGATACTCAGTGCGGGCCGACTATAAGTCGTAGGCACGGAGGCTCGAAGGTAGCGTTAGGGTTGAGGCAGTAGGCCAACAAACCCTGAGAACTTCAAATCAATAGTTGAGTTGATTAGACATGTTGGTATTCTAAACCGAAGGGGGTGATATGGATTAGATATGAGTGTCGTACTGGTTAATCGGTAGTGGTAGGTATGTTGATAATGGTTTGAGTTCTTTTGATGTGTCTTGGGATTCATGTGTGGTAGTAGCTTTTGTATCTTTATGCTATTCGTTGATGAGAGGAGCGTCGATTAGGCCCCTTCGAGTGGCGAAGGAAAGTGGATATCTATAGGGTCAGAGTGTTAGGTAACTGAAGTGATGACGGTAGTGTCGATCGGTCATCGGGAGTATTCCATTCATGAGCTGAGGGCCGGGGATGGCATACCAGA
This sequence comes from Lactuca sativa, assembly GCF_002870075.4. NCBI lineage: Eukaryota > Viridiplantae > Streptophyta > Magnoliopsida > Asterales > Asteraceae > Lactuca > Lactuca sativa. The sequence continues at coordinate 145,981,446 of NC_056631.2, forward strand.
CTCATGTTGTGGGCTCAGAGGCAATCCAGACCTATGTTGAGGATCACGTAAGGGTATTCCAGTCATAGGTCGTGGGCGTAGAGATCGTGATAGTTATATTCCCTGCTGTAACAGGTTTGAGGTAGACGTATTGTTGAGATTTGGGTAAGTTGTACTCGGTTGTGTCGAATCAGAGGAGTTTGAAGGAGATGAAAGGATAGATCCTTAGATTCCAAGTATGGTTGTAGACATGGGATATGTATGTGTGTAGTGGTATTCCAATCTAGGGTATTCCATCATAAGGATGACTGGACCCTATGATTGATTGGACCTGGTGTGTTTGGTATTCCAACTCGAGGGTTGATTGGGCCGAACATGCATGAGGATGTAAGGGTATACCATCCTAGGGATGACTGTACCCGTCATAGGCATACCTAGTATTCCAGCCCGAGGCTGATTGGGCCAGGTATGAGTGTTTATGCGATATAGCTGGTTGTTCATGAGAGTTACTCGGAAGCTAAAGGATGCATCATCTTGTCAGCGCGGAAAGGGACTAGATTCAAGAAGGGAACTGGATGAGTTTCCAATATTTCAAGTTACTCGGGTTATCATCAGTTTTGGAAAGGGAAGGATGGATTAATACTGTGAGGGAGAACCCCATGAATTATAGTGGTAACTAGTTTTTGCCAGTCACGAAAGTGCGTGCATGGCAGGAAGGTGGAAGTATCATCGGGGGATACTTAGATTGATGTATGTGGATATTATGGAGAAGAGGCTGGTGGAAGGCTTGGAGCAATAAGTAGGTATCCTGCACAGGAAGGAGTTGTCCTTAGTAGGGAAGCGGTAGTAGTGCCTGAAAAGATTTGGGCTGGTTTGGGAGATCAGAGGCTACAATGTAGGAGTGTTATCCTGAATCGTGTGCTGCAGCAGGCTTCGATGACGAAGCCTAATTTAAGTGGGGGAGAGTTATAACATTCCAAGTTCAGGAATATAAGTTCGGGGTGCTATGTGTAAAAAAGGAGTAGACTCAACGAGTAGGTGTCCTAACTCGTCGAGTCGGAGCGGGTGTTGGGCACGTGTTAAGTGATCCGACTCGCCGAGTCGGCGGTGGGACTCGACGAGTCAGTGCTCAGAAGAGAAAACCCTAAATTTTAGGGTTTGCACCCTATTTAAAGGACCTTATGTCCTCACCCCAACCTCTTTGTTACCCCCTAGAGAGTCAGTAAACCCTAAAATCATGTGTGAGCCATTGGTGAGAGTTTTTAAGCTTTGGAGGGTGATTCTAGTGACGGAAACTTGTAGATCAGGAGGCTACCATCAAGGAGTTCGTGTAGATCCAGAATCTACTTAATCTTGGGCACATTTTGGAGGTAACAAGTCGTTGCCTTGAGCTCATCTTATTATTGGATGATGTTTTGGGGCTATTTAGTATGCTTGGAATCCATTTCGGGTTTTAGGACTACATTTGGGGTTGCAACTTCAGATCTAGACTTATCTTATTCCATGGATGCATAAAGAATAAGCCCTTTAGCTTGCTTGTGAGCATTCTTGTCTTGAAGCTTCTCTCTAGCTTGTATTGAGCCAAAATCACCTTGCATGCATGTAAAGTTGGAAACTTTACGTGTAAAACTAGCCCAATGAGTCCAGATCTATGAGTTGGAAACAGTGGGATGGACTGAAATCGTCTGAATGAGGATGACTTAAGTGAACTCGGCGAGTTTGTTCTTAGACTCGACGAGTCGGGTCGCAAACCCTTGCCCATCTGGTTATAATAAGGATCAGTGAGTTGAGTGATGACTCAGTGAATTGGACAGGCTAGGACTCGGGGATTGATGAACTCGATGAGTCATGGGGTGACTCGGCGAGTTGAGTCGTGATATGAGGATTTTCTGAGTTTAGGAACTCGGCGAGTCAATGGGCTGACTCAGCGAGTAGGTTCAATCAGGAAGGCTGACTTTGACCAGGACTTTGACTTTGACCAAGAGTTGACCAATTTGACTTCCAAGGGTATTCTGGTAGTTTTGGTACTTATAGATATGGTTTCATCAAAGTGTTAGGTGGTGGAGTTTGTGGCTGTGATCGGGGGATTTGATCGTATCTCTTCAGTTCGGCATTGCAAGGTGAGTTATCCTCACTATATCAAGTGGTTCTAAGTCACCAAGGCCAGCCCTTTTAGTTGTTATCTCGGTTATAGTATGATACATGTTGTTATGATCTGTTAGATCGGTATCCGGATAGACAATGTGTTGTTATGCTCTTATGATCCGTTAGGATTGGTATGTTAGTGACCTGGTTAGGTCGGTGCTCTGGTTATTAGAGATTTCTATGATCGATGATCTTTGAGATAGTTATATCTGATATCTGTAATGCTAGAATATGTTAGTCATGTGCATCTAGTTATTTGCTTGATGTTTGGGTTGAGACGGTCTTGCTTTGTGCTAAAGGCCAACATACCCTACGTGTGGTCCGGATAGACTGGAAGCCCGTATGGCGGTCCAATCATACCGAAGGCTCGAGATAGATCCAGATAGACTAAAGGCCCAGTGTGGGTGGTCCAGTCATACTATAGACTCAAAGAGTGGACCAGGTGGATTGAAGGCCCAGTGCAGGTAGACCAGTCACACTGTAGACTCGAGATGCATGGTTGTTCTGTATTTGTTGATGTGATATGATTATGATTATATGAGGGTGGTGTTTTGGGGGTAACTCACTAAGCTTTCGGGCTTACTGTTTCAGTTTATTGTTTCAGGTTCAGTGGATGGCCGTGGGTAGGCGAAGGCGTGACAGTACACTTCCTCGATTGACGATTATGATTTCTAGGAACTCTGATGTATAAACTATTTTGAAAACAAATTGTAATAATCGAATGGTTTCAAATGAATTAAAAAGTTTTAAATTGGCTCGAATTTTATGGGTGTTACACCATGGCACTTGTATGTTTTGGTATGTGGTATTTTGGGGAATTCACTAAGCTTTGTGCTTATGGTTTTCAGTTTATGTTTCAGATACTTCTGTTTTCAAAGGGAAGAGCTCGAGATGATTGCAGAGCACACATCACCTCGTTCCGCATTTTCTTAAGTTACTCTGACATGATGAAATGATTGAGAAATTTTTTTTATCTGGATTCTTATGATGATGCTTCTGGAATATTGGTTTTATTAATTTAAAAATGAAATTTTTGGGTGTTATTTTTGGGATGTTACATGTGGGAAATTTGAGCAGGTACAATAGTAATCCTAGTGCTAAACATTGGCAAATGGTTAATAGAGTGTTAAGTATCTCAAGGGAACCATGGATTATGGGTTGAGTAACTTGGGAAGTCCTTCGAGCATAGAAGGCCATTTGAATGCAAGTTGGATAATCAAGATAGACGACCCTTCCTCAACAACAATTTGGGTATTCTTTCTTAGGGGAGGTGCCCTTTCATGCACTTCCAAGAGGAAATCTTGTATTATAAACTCGACAATGGAAATTTAGTCTATGAGATTCCTTTGTGGTCAAAGCTGATAGCATTCATCTCGATCCTTTGTGATAATTCATCCGCCTTGGCTAAGGCTTACAACTAGGTTTATAAGCGCAAGTCTAGACACTTAGGTGTTAGACATAGTATGATTAGAAAACTAATCATGAATGGAGTGATTTCGTTAGATTTTGTAAAATCGCTACAAAATTTGGCTGATCACTTGACTAAAGGTCTGACTAGAGACTTAATGCACAAGTCTTATTGGGATCGAATTAAATCCCATTCAATTACGTAATGGTGAGACACACAATTCCTTTCTAATACGGCATTAAGAGTTGAATTCAATGTGGAAAGCTCACACTTATAGATTGTAACACATAAAGTGTACATCCCATGTATGTGTTCGGATTTGCACGTTGACTAAGTTGAAGTTTAACTTCTTGATAATTCATTTCACAAAATGTATGTGTAGTTACATGAAGTAAAGGAATTACATACATGATTGTGAAGTGTAGCTGCATATCAAGAGTTTGGGCACTTGGCCTGGATACAGTCATGAAAGGATTAGGATACACGATTTTATAATACCGTCAAGTTGTATTTTGCTAGAAACTATAATAAACTAATATGTATTTTAGTTTTAGGTATTTAGTTAGGTTGGAGGGTTCAATTTTTAAAACATGATGATTCTCGATTATTTGAATTGTTTGATACTAATATGAGAATTAAGTCATTTTGACATTTTCATTTATGTACGGGTTTTGTTTGTTTACATAATTTTATGTTAATTCAACTGTTACACTCGAATTGAGGAGGATTGTCGGTGATTTTAGTGTCACCAGTCATTTTGGGTAGCTGGAACTAACATGTGAGCAATGAGGCTTATTATTTGTACTCTATGTTATATGTTCGTTGAATGCATAGAACATGCATAAATAAGATCGAATTACAAGCTGACAGGACAAAATAACGGGGATCAACGGGTTCACGCCCCCATGTAGGGTCCTAGGGGCAGATCCCCTGGCGGTGGTCCCGCTACAGGACAACGCAATACTAGGAGCAAATTTGAATTAGTTTCATTATAGGAAAATCGAATTCTAGGGATCAGTTATGGTAAGATTGACAAATCTTGTTAGTTTTGAAAACCATTGATTAAGCCATTAAATTCGAGATTCTCCTAACTAATTTAGAAAATAGAAACTTAATCTGTCTTGCAACGACTCCTCTTTTGAGCCATATAGAACCCTTTTGAGCTCTCTTTCTCTCTTCTACAACAAACTCATAATTCATCTGACAATTTGGCTTGTGTTTCTGTGCTTAGATACGCAAGTGTCCTTTTGGATTATCTTAGACTGGATTTCCTGTACCCAAACATAAGGTGGAATTATCTATTTTGGAAGGAGACTTACACGATCCATAAGAAATGCGGTTCTTCACCATAACCCTAATATTCCCTTTACAATTCATAGAGTAAAAAAACATGATCAAAACGTCAATTTAACTTAGTATATCGTAAAAAAATGATAATAAGTCAGGCTTATAACTGAAGTTGCAAATTTATGGTTATTTTTTTGGGACAAAAATGCAAAAATGGTCCCTGTGGTATGCATTTTTTGGGGTTTTAGTCCAAACTCCGACTTTTTTGGATTGATGGTTCTTATGAACTAGTTTGTATGTAAAAACGGTCCCTGTGAAAATTGAAATGACTATAATACCCTTGGGGTATTTATTTTTCATTTTTCTTTCATTATTTTAAAATTTAATATTTATTTAATTATTTTAACAATTAAAAAATATTAAAGGACCCACCTCTCTCTCTCTCTCTCTCTCTCTCCATACAAGAACATCACCAAAATGCGGCGATGGTGAATCATGAAAGTAAAGAGCATCGCCAGAGAATATAGTTTGTAGGAAAATCAGAATCCGAACCAGATCAAGCACCATCGGCTTGTGACTTAATTAAGATTTGCACAGATCTGTGCTTCAACCGTGAAGAACGTTTGTGAGGAACGATCAAGCACACCGGCAACCATGGTGAAGCAGCGACTGTATCTAGACTTCTCCCTCTCTCTCGCCAACCCACTGTGGCACCATTACTGCTTAACAATATCGATTTGCAGGTGGAGGAGATCGGGACAGGAAAAGAATGTCATTGAGGAGATCGAGACTGATATAGAGGTCGAGATTTTCTGGGTATGCATTCATTGGTTCTAGATTCGATGGAGGTCCCATTTCTCTTTCACTTTTCTTTTTTGCTTCCTTATACTCGAATCTACATTTGCAATCTGGGTTTTATAGAATCTCTTGGTGTTCCGTCCATCTGATGAAGTTTTACAAAGGTACTAGGTGGCCGAGATCCTAATTAGATGAGATAGAATCGCAATCAGAGACCGGTTCTTCCTCATCAAAGACTGGTGATCGATAGAAAAGGAAAACGAAAATAATGAGGGGGGAATCAGACTTACAGGGGTCGCAAGGGGTGATGGGGTTGGTCGGAGATGACCGACGGAAGCAACAGCTGACGACGACGATGGTTCACAGCAGCGGCGATGATGGTGACAGGGGCTGCTCCGACGGTTCTGCTATTTCGTTTTCTCCTTTTTTCCGGTGAGCTCAATGAGAGGGAGGGTAGCGAGGAATGAGGGTTTTGTTCAGTGGTGATTTTTAATCGAGAGAGAGAGAGAGAGAGAGAGAGAGAGAGAGACCATTTTACTATTAATAAAACATTAAATTAAATAGAAAAAATATAAAAAAAAAATATATCAAGAGGGCAGTTTAGTCATTTCAATTTTTATAGAGACAATTTTTACATACAAACTAGTCTAAAAGGACCACCAATCCAAAAAAATCGGACTTTGGACTGAAACCCCAAAAAAATACATACCATAGAGACCATTTTTGCAATTTTGTCTTCTTTCTTTTCTTTTTTTTTTTTTTTTTTTTTTTTGTGGATATCATAAACTACACTACATGACAATGCAAGAATAGGAGCAGGCTCATTATGTGTTGTCAGTTCCATTGGATCGGATAAAATTGATGAAAAAATATTGTTGGTTAGAGGGACCATAACCACCGCATGACTCATAAATAAGTAAATAACTCCTACGCTTTTGACTCTCAGACTTCATGGTTCTCTAACTGACCGTCAGAACACGACTTCAATTAATGTTGTTTCATTTGTTTGTCTCATGCTTTATTTTCGTATAATAAAAATATATTGGCTTCTATTTCGAACTACAAATACGGAAAACTACCTAAAACCATATATATTCGCGTTTTCCTAATTATTGGTAAACGATATGCATTTTCTATATATAAGGAGTGGTTCAAATAAGAACCACAAAAGATTAAGAACTCTAAGAACCCTCATTTCATAAACAAATATATGTATTACGAATTATCAACTATGTTAAAATCCTGATTTTGTCTTTTTGGTAAGAAAATGGAAAAATCGTAATTTTTTAGTCTAATATTTTCATTAATGCGTTCATTTGTATTTTTACACAAAAGTTATAAAAATACAATTTTATACAGTATATTTTTATATTTTAATATACAAAATTCACAACTTAATACAACATATTTTACACTAATTCTAAAATTCAGAGAAGTGAAACCAAAACTCTATAACCACAATAGCCACCACACACCGCCTCCAACAACCTGTGCCATCGTCACAACAATTCTTATTTCCAAATGAGATCTGTACATAAAGTCATGCAATAACATGTTAAATACTACATTTATAGTTTAATAAACTGATTAATTATCACATTTTGAATTTAATACAAAATAATTATAAAAACTAATGTATTCTTACATATTTATACAACAATATATATATATATATATATATATATATATATATATATATATATATATATATATATATATATATATATATTCACAAGAAATTAATACAAAAATTCTTACATAAATCATTCATATTTTAACACAAAAAGTATAAAAAAAACATCACAGCAACATGTAGCAAATTCACAACTTAATATAGTCAACTACCGATTAATATATAAAATTTAAAGCTTAATATAATAAATTAATAATTTAATACACAAAAAATGTCATATTCTTAACTTAAAACTTATATTTATACCTTTAGATTGTTTTTTCAAAGTTTAATTTACACAATATTTACAATTTAAATTTTATATAATTTAGTCAAAATCAAACAAAAAATCATATATGTGTATAATGATTCTTTCTTCTCATATTTCAAACGCACGAACAAAATTCATAAAAAGTTCACAACTTAACACTCAATGCACAACTTAATATAATTACTTGAAAGTTTAATACATAAATATCACAGGTTAATACAATAATTCACAGTTTAATACATGAAAAATATATACGAACAACCATATTTTTTTAAGAACTAAAGGTGGAGATCGGTTGAAAACTCAAAATTTCCCGAGAACCTAAGAACTAAAGGTGGAGCGTTGAATCAAAATCAAATCATTAAGGCATGATCGTCTTCATACCAATCCCACTTAATTTTTTGTATTATTGGAAATATTAATAAAAAGCTCTCAAATTAACATTATAAAACAAAATTTTGCATTTTTTTTATAAAAAAAATAATTTTTGTTTTTTTTTAAACTGCAGATTTTTTTTAACTTTTTTGGAAACCATAAATTTTAAAAAATTGAACTTTTTTTTTGAAGTGCAATTTTTTCAAAAAAAAAAAAAACTGCAATTTTTTAATAAAACAGTAATTTAAAAAAAATTATAATTTTTTCAAAAAATCTGCATTTTTTCTAAAATATTGCAACTTTTTTCAAAAAAATTGCAACTTTTTCAAAAAAAAACTGCAATTTTTTAAAAAAGAAACTACATTTTTTTTTTATAAAGTTGCATTTTTTTTAAAAAAATCAATGTTTAAAAATCAGTAAATTTATATTAAAAACCTAGAATATTTAAAAAAAAACTCTAATTTTTTTAACAAAAAAAAAAAACAACATTTTAGGTACATATATTCATATTTTTTTTTCAAATGAATATATGTATATTTCTTATACTATAATATTCGTAACTAAATCATAAAAAATCTCATTTTTATTAATCAATCTATAAACATAATAATACAAGTATTTTATTCAATACAAAATCAAATATAAAAAAATTAAAATGCTATGAAGATTCACAATGTTATCATTTCATCATATCAAGATTTTCATATTTTTTCTTCAATTTATCACTTTTCACTTCTTCAATATTTCCCACAAATTATTCAAAATCTACAAGAAAATTAAAAATTTTTGATTAATGCAAGAACACTCACAAAAATGCACATGCATATATCATATAAGATTTACATGTGATTCATATGTGAATTACATGTGATTTACATGTGAATATATCATGTAAGATTCACATGTGATTATATCATGTAAGATTCATATGTGATTATATAATGTGATATTTCACATGTGATTGTATATTTTACGATTCAAATGTGAAATTGCAAAAAAATTTAAAAAATAATTAATGAAGAACACACACAAAATGCCTGAGTGCATATAGATGTAATCTATATGTGATTCACTTGTGATTTACATGTGAATCACATGTAATTCATATGTTATTAACTTGTGATTTACATGTGAATCACATGTAATTGATATGTGATTCACTTGTGATTTACATGTGAATTACACGTGATTAATATGTCGTGATTTACATGTGAATTAAATGTGATTTATATGTGAATTACATGTGATTTACATGTGAATCACAGTAATTCATATGCCATTCACTTCTTATTTACATGTGATTCATATGTGAATTACATGTGATTTACATGTGAATCACATGTAATTCATATGTGATTCACTTGTGATTTACATGCGAATTACATGTGATTCATATGTGAATTACATGTAATTTACATGTGAATCACATGTAATTCACTTGTGATTTAAGTGTATCACTCACTCATGTATACAATTATCATTGAAACAATCATGCGGGAAATACCATAAAATCCCTTGACAAGATTGATATTTTGTCAAGAATTGTGCAAATAGTAATTATTCTCTATCCGATTACATCATCTTTATACCATAATAATAATAATAATAATAAGTATTTTTTTTTGTAATATATATATATATATATATATATATATATATACATACACACACACACACACATATATATATATATATATATATATATATATATATATATATATATATCTGTTAAATTTTTATTAGGTTTTTACAAGTTTATAAAACATTTTTTTGTTATAATAATTTTGTTAAATTGTATTAATTACACATTTATAAGCAAAATAAAATTTTTGTATATAACTATCTCGATTTAATTGTTATATTATATAAACAACATTGTATTAATAAATTCCAAATATATAGATTAAATTACATGGTTATGTGGGTCCCTAATGCAACTTTTTCTTTTATAAAGACAAAGATAATAAAACAAGAAACTTACTACAGCTCTTGAAGCATGGTGGCATACTAAACAAACATCCAGTAACAAGAGACAAACATGACGTGCTACCCTCTGTAGAAAACAACTGAACAACACAGTTCATTAAAATCCCTTGACAAAATTGATATTTTAATTTATTTTCTTACCTCATCTATTGGTTCAATATTTTCTTACCAAATTGCATAATCAGTACCCTAAATACAATGAAATCAAGATCAATATGTACAAAAGAACTATCCCAAATTCGAACAACTAGAATGACATCAAGATCAATATGTACAAAAGGAATTTACCACTCCATCTGTGACAACCCGAAACTTCTGTCTCGCACACTTAGCCATTTCAATCAAAGTTAAACATGTTTCGTTGACTTTTGGCACTATTTGGGGGTTCGTTTAAGTGATTCTAAGCTTGAACATGATTAAGGTTGAGTCTAGGAATTAGTCAAGAAGTTATATACTGTCAAAACAAGGCCATACACACCTTTAGAGGGAGTGTACGGCCGTACAAATGGGTGTGCGGCCGCACACACACCTCCTGGCAGCACACTCTTTTCTAGGCAGCACACCCACCCTATATAAAGGGTACACCCCTTTCCTTTCATTTCTTTAAAATCCTGGCAGCACACAACACCTTTTCTCTCAAGACTCTTCAACCACAAACCCTCCCAAGGCTTCAAAAACGTGAGTAATCCATCCCTTAGCTTGTTATACTTGGAGAACCTCTTGATCTAGGCCTTGAATCATGAAAGTCCCGTCATGTTCTTCATCTCGTTGAAGGAGTGCGACCACACACTCGTGTGTGCGGCAGCACACTCATTTGTGCGACCATACACACACACACACACACCTAGGACCACAAACCCATTTCTAAGACCCTAAACTTGTACTACAACCAAGTATAGGCCTAGGACACTTCATGGATGCAAGTATGGACCTTGATAACACCTTTAAGGTGGCCATACACCTCACTCATGCAATCCTTTGAGGTCCTAACACTTAGTGCAAGTAGTCCCGAGTTCTTAGAATGGTTCTTCGTCAAATCTAGTGGTGAAATACCATCATTTGACTCCTTAATATGTTATTACTTGTTGATTAGGATCAAATCATGTTCAAGGCTTCACTTGAACATTCCACATTCTGTATCGATCCTTCATTCAAATCACCCGAGGTGAGTTCATACCCCTAGGCTTTTTCCGAGTTTTTCATGTTTTCAGGGGGGAATACAAGCAAAAGTACAAGGAAACTTGTGCTCAAAATATATTATTTTGTTTAAGATAATTATATTTTCAATATGCTTTTAACACGGAAAACAGTTTTACCAACCGATTAAGAAATCAACACGTAGAAACAGCTTTCAAAACTAGAACAATGAACTTGTGAATTATATAGAAAAATGTATCATTTTATAAAGGTTTTATGCAAATCATAAACAGGATTTTCGGTATTATTACTTGTAAATTTGTTAGGCTATGTTTGAGACACGTCCTTGGTAACAATCACCACAAGAAACAGAGTGGGGGACTAGTACTCGTGACCAGAGTCTCTTGTAGGGAGAGTGTGACTGTTGTGTATAGATCTATATGGGACTGACAATCCCGCACCTCACTGCTAGCTACAGTTGGACCGACAGGTCTGCGGGTGACAAAGTCATTAAGGATATCGGCCGTTGCGGGCCATATCCAATCAGTTATGGTTATGAAGCTCATAACCTAGATAACAGGAATTTACTTTTGTAATAATGAATCAAGTGAACTAACCTCAAAGTAATAACCAATTTAATTACTAGAGGGTATTAATAATAATACCTTTAGGACTTAGTTCATCATGGTTTTCTTTTGTTTAGTTTTATTTATGTAATAAGGCTAATATACCTCTCTGGGTGTGACCAAGGTTTTTAAAAGAAAACTGCTTTTATCAACACGAGTATGGTAGATACTTGCAAACCTCAGTTTAAAACGGATAATCAACCATCAACCTTTAGGGAAAATATAGGATTTTCCCGGCATAAACCGGCTATTCAAAACGGATTGTTTTACAACCAACGGATATTCATATTCATTCCACGACATATTGGATTGTACATGTTCTGTACGAACCTGGAATTCATGGAATGAATGGGTTTTCAAACACGCTTTTCATAAGAAAATATAGGATTTTCTTGAGGAACACTTTTCAAAAGGATTCAAATAACACTTTTCCACCAAAACTAAATGCTTATGAACTCACCAGCTTTATGCTTATATTCTTTCAAAACTACTTGCATTCTCAGGGAATTAGTAGACAGGTACTTCCAGGAGCTCGGAGAAGTCGAAGTGTTAGAGTCACGTCTTTCTATTTTACTTTAATATAAATAAAACTATGTGTTAACCAATGTAAACCTTTTTCACATATGTATTTAATGTCTGGTTGTGTTTACTATGCTTGTTATGATACAATTGTTGTGATACTACGCATGACGTCAGCCACCCCCGAACGTTTCCGCTGTTCCGGTTTGGGGGTGTGACACCATCATACTCAATAGGGTGTCCAAACAAGCTACTTTGTATAATATGTTAGAGAAAACAAAATTTTTTTCCACTAAGTAATACAAAATTTAATTCCAAATTGCAGTTACTTGGGGAGGATACAAAATCATGAATGTGGTTAGAATCGTTAAGAGCATAGCAACTGGTTGTAGGTAAAACCACAGAACCAACGATGCATGTTTGATAAAAGGAAAGCTAGAAATGAAACAAGAAAACGAAGTTTTCATTCAAAAAAAGAACAAAACTAATATACATTGAACAATTTGCTTCTTAATTCTTATAGAGATGAATAAATAACTACAAATTCATCAATTACCTGTAAAAATGGCTGAGAAAAAACCGATCATTAATAACATTAGAGCATATGTTAGGCCTTGGGTACCAAGAAAATATAAGCATACCAGATGCTCAAAAGGCTGCAATAATCCATTTAAATTGTATTATGAAAATTTATTTGTAGAAGACGGCTAGTTTCTGACATTATATTATATGCTCAAAAGGCTGCAGTCTTCCACAAATAAAAATATCTCCTACATTTCTCAAAATATAACAAAAAAAAATTCTTCAGAATACTAAATTGGAATTGGTTCATCATTCATGAAGTCAAAGCGAAGTTGACATGTTATATTTCTCATTGAGGCATTTCATCGAACATGTTGAGTGCAAACAAATATCTATATTTTCAATAACACATGTGTCTATTTTTATACCTGCAATCAACACAAGGATTTAACTCTTCTTAAAAACATACTGACTAAACAGTTTCAACTTAATGATTAGGCAAAAACAATTAATAAAGGTCAAACAAAGGTCATGAGTTAACTATAGAAACAGATGATACCTAAATTTTGATCGACAAGGGGTCATCTTCTTCGTTCAAGTCTTCAATCCACAGTGGAGGCCAAGATGAAGTCGGCGATTACGATGTACTTCGGGGAACGAATTGATGGATGTGACAATAGTCAATTTCGGGTCAAGTCAAAGTCGAACAAAGTCATCGAGTCAAACCGGTCAACTCAATTAAACCTTGTATATTAGGGTTTGTGTTATGTAATTACTGTATAACTCACTATTTTAATGAGAAAACATCATTTGGAAAATTCATGTGTTTAATTTTCCTTAGCCTTAGTGCTAAACAATGAACCAAACTGAAAAAACAATGTTGCATACTCATCTGGAGTGTGTAAGATCCTAAAACATGGCTTAACGAGACTTACGGACCTTGCGTTGCGGAGCCAAACACTCACAAATGTCACACACAAAACCTCTCTCAATCGTTTTCACTCTACCTCTCTTTAGCTCAAATCTCTCCCAAATCTCTCTTTGTATGAGAAATCTCTTCAAGTATGTCAAATCTCGCCCAAATCTCTCTTTATATGAGAAATCTCTCCAAGTATGTCAAATCTCTCCAAGAATGTGAAATCTCTCCCAAATCTCTCTTTGTATGAGAAATCTCTCCAAGTATGTCAAATCTCTCCCAAATCTCTCTCAAAAGTTCCTTAAACTTTTTGTAGTCTTTCGGGTCATCCTGACCCTTAACCGGGTCAAAAACCACTTAAAACGGGGTAAAAACGGATAAAGTAGACTTAAGGACCCGAAACCCCTCTTAAGGACCTGAAACCCCTCTTAGGAACCGAACTTGTCAGAAGCGAACTTTTCAGAAGCGAAGGCATCAGAAGCGAACCTCGCATAAGGGACCAAACCCTCCCCTTCGGACCGAACCTCGCATAAGGGACCGAACCCTCCCCTTCGGACTGAAGCCACCTTCGCTCTATTTCTCTCTATTTTGCTCCATTTCGCGTTCGGGCCTAGCATCAGGAGGACCGAACCTCGGCCAGGACCGAGAGGCCTCGCAGAAAAACCAAGTTTTTCCCGGTTTTCGACTACAACTTCATTTTAGCTTTGTTTTTCATCGTTTTAGCGCGAGATTTTCACCCAAAACTTTATTTTAACGTATAAGGCCCCCCTAAATATTGATTAATCACTTTTTAATATAAATATTATCCAAGAAATGAGTGGATGAAGTACAAAGGTTAAGTGTTGACTTTGCCTTACCTTATGACACAAGCAACCACCCCCACACCCACTCTATGACCAGCCACACCTCCCCACCTTACCTAGGTCACTTCAATGTCCTTTCCACTCAATTACCAGCCCTCCCCACGTCCATAAGGTTGGAACATCCATCCTCTCTCCTAACTTCTCTCATTTGCTCTCATTCTTCCATCAAGATCAAACCTCATTTTCTCTCACTTTCTCTCTCTAAAATTCGAGATTCAAGGCCATTCTCCAAGATTTTCTTCTACCTTTGGTAAGCATTAACATCCTCCATGAGATTATTACACTTCATTCTACTCCAATCATCGATTGCTTACACAAACTCCATCACTTTAATGCTAGATTCTCGAAAATCTTCAAGGCATCTTCAAGTGTTCTTGAGTTGAACACTTCTATTCTTCAACAATCATCTACTGAAATCACTCAATGTGAGTTCATACCCCTACATTTTCATGTTTTCTCAAGTTTTAGGGTGGGAATACAAGTTAAAACACCAAGAACATAACTAAACTTTTCTAACAGCCTTCATCATAAAGGTTGGACTCCATTCACTGACTGTTTTGGACAACATAAACATTTTAGTTTTAAAAACTGTATTAGGTGCAAATAGTTCAAGTTCTTACCTTTAAAATGACTACTTGCACATCTCCATACGATTTTTCTACAATTTATGGTGAGATTTACAAAACTGCCTATCATTTCAAACATCAATCCGGACCACTTTGTGATTATGGACTTGTTCACACAAGTTAGAGGTCAATAAAAATCATGAGAAAAATTATGGAGAAACTAGACAAATTTTCCAAACTCTCAGAATTTTTGGATTCTGATTTGGACCTTTGATTATTTTTGTACAAATTTTATAAGAACAGGGATAGAAAATGTTATCAACAGAAAAATACTATTAATTTCATTTCACCTTTGTAATATGTTGACCAAGGTGTATATCTTTATGCAATTATATGTTATTTCAATATATGACAATATTGTCTTAGTATGTAGACATACAACATTTAACAAATGGATTTTTCTAGACAAAGCATAGAAATAACAATTTGTTATAATCAAAGTACATCTATTACATACAAATATTTGAATACACTATGTTAAGTATAGTTTATGTACATTACCACTTTTACCCTTGTTTTGATAAACTGTAATAGGTATAGTTTATGATACACCACATAACACACTCATACAAAAAGGGTACATTTATACAAAAAGGTTCTACACTCACGCATACTACACGTAAACTTGTTAACTCAGGTTGTGAGACATTCTCTCCCCGTACGTCCGAGTACGGGATTCAAATTCCTGTAAGTTATAACCAGAGTCTCTTGTAGGGAGAGCATGATAATTGTGTATAGATCTATATTGGGGTTGACATCCCACACCTCTCTGCTAGCTACAGCCGGACCGGCAGGTCTGCGGGTGACAAGAGTCATAGGATCAGGGCGTCTGAAAGACGTTGTGCAGGTTACCTCTAGTCATAGTAAGGTTATAACGACTCACATAGGGAGCTAATAATACATAAACTTTACAGGACTTTTTATAAATCAAAAGGGGTTTTATGTCGATTTAAAATCACTTTTTATATTTTTTAAGTATGGAAAATACTTGTTATTTCTCGGTCCTAGGATTTAGGACTACATATACATATTAAAGAAAATATTGGATTTTCTGGATACATACTCTACCGCTTTTACAAGGAAAACGGTTTACTTCTCTAACGAAATCTCTTATGAACTCACCAACCTTTGTGTTGACACTTTTTCAAACAACTTGTATTCTCAGGAAATCACTAAACAGGAAATCAAGTGCATTTTGAGGATGGGACGTTAAGGCGTCAAACATTTCATATTTTGTCAACATATTGTAATTGATTTTGAAACATATAATTTCTACAATGATGTAACTCTTTCAATTATATATATGTTGGTTGTGTTTGCTTAAATCGCTATTGCAATTGTTGTTATGATACTATACATGAAGTCCTTCATCCCCGGACGTTTCTGCCATCCTTGGTTTGGGGGTGTGATAATGGAGGATAAACGATTCAAAATCAAAGCATCTTTAGTGGAGTTTTTTATAAGAAGAACGTGAGATCAAGGAGTTCAGCAACAATGAAACTTCAATTGTTGGGGGATTTCAGATTTGTGTGCGTAGAAGCAATTTCAGAATCGAAAGCATGAAATTGGAAGAAGGATTGGGAGCAATTTGATGGAGGTGAGTCGTCGGAGGATGGATTGTAGATTTGAGAGAGAGAGAGAGGAAAACGGGGAGGAAAGAGAGAGAGAGAAAGAGAGAGAGAGAGAGAGAGAGAGAGAGAGAGAGAGATGAAAATGTATTTTATCAGATATTAGATTTAAGAAATCTTTTAATTATACTTTCATTCCTATAATACCCCTGACTGAATAAATTAATATACCCCTCCTTCTTTTTTTGTCTACTTATTTACAAAAACGTCACCTTGCATCTCAACCATTCATTTTTTTTATCCAACGTTTCACCTTTTGTTCTCGGGTTTTCTGGAAACTTTGAGTTCTCAAATGATCCTTCCTATATATATATATATATATATATATATATATATATATATATATATATATATATATATATATATATATATATATATATATATATATATATATATATATGGTGAACTTCAATAGAGAACTATAATTAACAAGGAACCAATGAATCAATCGTGAGCGTCAGAAATCATAATGATCAACGGCCAATGAAATAGACGTACAATTTTATATTGGACGCACACACCGGATTATACCAAAAAATCTACCTCTTTATCAAAAAACTCACATCTTTTTTTCATTTAAAAATTTTTTAGGCCAAATTTTTTATAAAAAAAAAAAAGAATATATCGTCGTTCTCGATTTTTCGTCCTCTTTCCATAGAGATCCATATGGATATATAAAAAACGGACTATTTTTTTCGAAAAAAAACTCACTTCATTTTGTTGGTTTTTTCAATATTTAAGTTTATTTATATATATATATGTATATATATATATATATATATAAAAGAAAACTAATTATATCAAAAATATTAATTTTTTTTACTCTACTAATAAACATCAACACCAAAAAAAAAAAAAAAAAAAAAAAAAAAAAAAAAAAAAAAAACCTCGAACAGTGTAGATTCATACCGTGAATCTAAACTGTAAATATTTCAATTTTTAACATTCACAATGTGAAAAAACTTGATCAGTTCAGATTCACATTGTGAATCTGACTTACTATTATACACACTATGAATCTGAGAAAGTTAAAAAAAAACATCGATCGGTGTAGGTTCATATTGTGAATCTAAACTGTAAATATTTCAATTTTTAACATTCACAATGTGAAAAAACTCGATCAATTCAGATTCAACAAAGAAAATGAAGTGTGTTTTTTTCGAAAAAAAATTGTTTTTTTATATATCATCATGGATCTCTTTGGAAAAGAGGACGAAAAATCGTGAACAACGGTATACTCATTTTTTTTTCGATAAAAAAACAGTGCCTAAAAAAAATTTAAACGAAAAAAATAAAGCGGGTTTTGTTGTAATCCGGTGCATGTGCGTCAATTATAAAAATCTACAACTCTTCCTTTTGCCTATGATCTCTTTAAATTTCGACGTTTAAAATTGGTTCCTTGATTAATAATGGTTTTCTATTGAACTTTTCCATATATATATATATATATATATATATATATATATATATATATATATATATATATATATATATATATATATATATATATATATATATATATATATATATGGAGTGGTTCAAATGAGAACCACAAAAGATTAAGAACCCTCATTAGTTAGTAAATATTTACATGATATTCTTATTAAACATTTGAAAATCCTTTTTTTCTCTTTTCGATACAAAAAGGGCAAAATTGTAATTTTCAGAGTATAATATTTTCATTCTTATATGCTCTCATATTTGAACACATGACTTATATAAATTACAAGTTTATACAACCCATTTATAGTTTAATTCACAAAAATTCACAACTTAGCACAACCATTTTATAATAATTCACAAACTCAAAGAAATCAAAAATTCAAACTCCACTACTACCACCACCACACGCTACCACCAACCACCTATACCAGCATCGCAACCATTATTTTCTTCTAAATCATATCTGTAAACAAAATCATGCATTAATAACTTAAATACTACATTCACAGTCTAATAAACCATTTATTTCACTCATTTTGAATTTAATGCAAAATTATTATTAAAACTAATGTATTCTTATATACTTATACAACACAAAAAATAAATATATTTAGAAAAAAAATAACAAAAAAAATTATGCATAAATCATTCATATATTAAATTGTGAATTTAATATATTAAGCCGTGAATAAAATTTACATTATTTCAAAAGCTAACAAAAAAATTATAAAATAATCACAGCTTAATATTAATTCATTCACAGTTTAATACAATTAACTCATAATTTAATACACAAAATTCACAGTTTAATATACTCAGTTCATAGTCTAAGAAGATAATACATAGTTTAATGCAGTCAATTCACAGTTTAAAACACAAATATCCAAGTTTTGTACACAAAATTCAAAGTTTATTACACAAAAAGTATGCATCCACAACCATATTTTCAACTTAACACTCTTTATATAGTCAATTCAAAGTTTATACATAAAATTCATAGCTTAATACAAGTAACTTCATAGTTTCATACACATAATTCACAGCTTAATCTAGTCAATTTATAGTTCAAACAGAAAATTCACAACTTAATGCAGTCAATTCGTAGTTTAAAAAGAAAATTGAAAACTTAATGCAATTAATTCACAGTTTAAAACACAAAAATGACAGCTTAGTACACTAAATTCACATTTTAATACACAAAAAGTAGTATTCACATCCATATTATAACCTTAAAACACTTATTACAATTAGTACACAATTTAATATAGAAAATTCACAAACTAGTATAATAATTTCGAAGTTTAATTCAAAAAAAAAATTATACATTCACAACTTAATAGCAGTTAAAACTAAGATTCACAAAATTATACGAAAAATGAGAGGTTAAAACATCAAATTCACACTTTAACTAAAAAAAAAAGAACAAACAAAAAAAACTATATCATATAGCCTGAAAATGAGAGGTTAAACGCCATACATACACTTGATCTAACCTAAAAATGGACAAACACATCAGATCTGATGTTGATTTGGTGGTGTTTTGACCATAGATAAGAGAGACAGAGACGAAAATGAGTTATAGATGAGAAGGAGGTGACACATAACAAATCTGGTAAAAATCCGACAAACATTTCGCCGGTAATGGAACACATTAGAGAAAAAAATAAGTTTAAGATTTCTGAAACAAAACGAGATCAAGATTAGCACCTATAAGTTGAGATGATGATTGCGATTTGTGATTTTTGATGCTCCGACAACGACAACAACGGTGGGGGAACATATTTGATGTAGATCCAACGATGGAATGATGAAATAGAAAGAAAAACCATTTTATAATAACACCAAATTCTCAAATCTACATCTGGAGGCGACAAAGAGCTTCATACTTCATTACATCTGTTATTCCGGCGAAGTAGATCGAAGAGTTTTTCTCGTGCTTCATCAGATCTGAAACGTTGGAGATCTGGAGAAGAAGCATATTCAGACATTAAAATAAAGTGTAATGTTTTCTAGGTGTTCCAGCAAAGCAAAGTGGCTGATGGAAGGCGATAGTCGGTGCTCGTGAGATAGATGGCGGTGAAAGGAAGTGGCGCTCGGTGGTAATGGCATATCTGAAGTCAAGGGTTCTAGATTTGAAGGCAAGTGCACTAGATGTGAAGGTGAATACTTCAGATCTAAAGGCAACGGCTCCAGATCTGAAGATCGTTGTCTTCCAGCGACGGCGACGACGTTGGTGCTGGCGATGGTGGTGGTCTTCGGCAGCGATAGGAGGTAAGAGAGAGAGAGAGAGAGAGATGAGAGAAAAGTTGTCTGATGATTTAATTTAAGTTATAAGGTAAAAAAGTGGTTCTTATGGTTCTTAACTTTTTATGGTTTTAATTTGAACCTTTACCTCTCTCTCTCTCTCTCTCTCTCTCTCTCTATATATATATATATATATATATATATATATATATATATATATATATATATATATAGAGAGAGAGAGAGAGAGAGACAGAGAGAGAGAGAGAGTAAGGTTCATGTGAGACGGCCAAATTTTCTGAGACCGTGAGACGTAATCCAACCCACTCATTTCGTAGATAAAAAAAATATTTTTAAAATGCAAAATAATTGAAAATTTTCGAAAAAAAATAATTTCAAATATTATTTTCGTCATTTATATTTTCCAAAAAAAATACCAAAAAATACATTTTTTCACATATTCTAGTAGAATATTTTAACATTCTAAAAATCACATTAGAATATTTTACATATTTTTTAAAAAAAAAATGGTAATTTTTTTAGCTAATTAAAGTGACGAAAATAATAATTAAAAAAAATTTCGGATTTTTCCTTTTATTTTTCATTTTAAAATTAATTTTAGATTTGGTCACACCGTCTCATAAAATTAACATGGTCTCAAATGAGCCTTAACATATATATATATATATATATATATATATATATATATATATATATATATATATATATATATATATATATATATATATATATATATATATATATATATATATATATATATATATATGCTCGATTTTATGATTTGTATTTTTTTTTTAGATTTTTTTTCAATTTTTTTAAGATGTCCTCACGAGTCCTCATTTTAAAATTTGTCCTTATAGAACCGGACTATATATATATATATATATATATATATATATATATATATATATATATATATATATATATATATATATATATCTTTATCTATACTATTATATAAAGCATTTTAGATATTTCTTGAAATTTAAGAGATACCAAACCAGTACATCATGTACAATCAACTTATGATTACGATTCAATACACATATTACATTTGTATATTTAATAGGTTGAAAAATCTTAATTGGTATCAAATCTATAACCATTATATCATGGTGTTTGTATATTTAGTAGGTTGAAAATCTTAAATACGGGTGAAATACGTTACGGTGGTTTTCTTCACACCATAGGATTTTACGAAGAGGTAATGATAAAAAAAATTGAAAATACATTGTTAAAAAATAAAAGTAGAATGCTATAATAAACAAATAAATAGATAAACATTGCGTTAAATTTATAAATTAAAATGGTTTCAGGACTACAAAAAACAAATTAAAATATATTGAAAAGAACGAGTTGAATTTACAACCCAACAAACCGGTTAAAGTTGTGAAACAAGTTAAGATGTTACAGTTATTAGAAGTTAACATTATGAATGAGTGATTAATTGCAATTTACTAATAAGTGACACATAAATGGATTTTTCAATGTTTGAGAACTATAAAAACGAAAAAATTATCAATATTGTAACATGGTGATAGTTAAAGGGTTTTATGGTTTGATCCGATAGTCGCAATGAAACTATTCACCAAAATAAATTAGTCACCGTCCGGAAACTATTTGTCGTCGCCACTTTGCGCGGGCACACATCTAGTATATATATATATATATATATATATATATATATATATATACACACACACACACACACACACACTAGTTTATAACCCGTGAGAACCACGGTTACAAAATTAATTAAACTTTCATAGTAAAAAATCAAAATTATTAATCAATTACTTTATATAAAATTATTAATCAATTACTTTATATAAAATTTTAAATAAATTATTAATTAAAAGATATTTTTGTAGTTATGAAAATTATAATCATTGATTCAAATAAATATGTGGAGTTAATTTTCCATATATATTACACAAATAGAATCACATTAATTAGGAGGTTTAATGAATTTAAAATAGAGAATTAATAGGAAGACAAGTGACATCGTATTATTGTCACACTTGGCAAAAGAACTACTATTTTATTAGTATAGGATATATATATATATATATATATATATATATATATATATATATATATATATATATATATATATATATATATATATACTAGGCGAATGCCCGCGCGTTGCGTGGGATATAAAAAAATATTTTATATTAAAAATAACTAAATCATTGTTATTAATAATTAAATAATAATTTCATAAAAATATAAAAAAATGATTTTTAGTATTGTTATTATGTTGAACTATATTATAAGAGATAAGGTTAAAACTTGAAGTTGTTTTGCATATACAAAGTTATATGATTAAAATAGAAAAAAACAAATTTAAAAACAAATAAATCCTTATTGTTATCTATTAAATAATAATTTCATATTAAATTAAAACATTTATATTAAATATTATCATTATGTAGAAAATACGATAATAGACACATCTTTTTATCTATCTTAAATTTTATCATTGTGTACAACATATAATAATAGAGACAACTTTTTATCTTTAATAGTAAAAAAAATGTTTTGTATCATAAATATTATCATAATTATGTAGAACATATGATAATAGTGACGTCTTTTATAAGGTTAAAACTTTAAATTGTATTACATATAGGATTGTAGAACTTGGCTAACACAACCAAATACTCGGCATGTTACTTAAACTCGGCCTCCAACGGAAGCGAGTTTGCCTAACTCAGCCAGAAGACACTCGAATCCATATTAAACTCGATCCAAATCTAAAAGATACGGTCCAAAATCATTTTCGAAATTCTGAAATTTAATTGGTCACTTGTCGACAAAAACAATCTCACCAAAGAATACACTCAACGTCCTACAGAGTTAGATGCAAGGAAGATCTCTTGGCTTAGTCCCTTTAAAATATTTCACAATCTTTCCTATCTATAGAGGAAAATACATTCTCTTGTTTACTCTCACGATCAATGTGGGATGAAGACATTTTAATTAAACTAATTTCTTTATTTGTCAATAATTTCATTTCGTTAAATAAAATATTAAATAATAAAAATAAAACGTTATCCAAAAAATTTATTGTTCAATAGTTCCATTTTTCAGTAGTCTCGTAAGTTGCTATAAAAAATCAAGTTTTTATTGAATAACTTTTTGTTAAATCCTAAAATTATAAATTCAGGTAGGTACTTAATATAGAAAGTTTGTTTATATGTATTTTTATGATTCAAAATGTCATTATAAAATGAATTCATTTATAAAATATAATCGAGTATATATTCCGTGCTTTTGAATCAAAGTGTTTTTTCAAACAATTATAATTTTATGCTTAGGTAGATTTTTTTTATATTTATATAACATTATGTAACTTATAATATTATTATAAACAATTTGAATAATCATGGAAGTTTCAAATGTATGTGGTGAAAGTAAAATGCTTCATTTATCGGTCCAAATTGATCAAAATTTGACCGATTTAGCTTAATATACCAAACTACATAACGTTTTTTCTATTGAAACCCGGTTTGTATATATTTTGTGTTTTTGAATCAAATTACGTTTTCAAACAATTATAATTTTATGTTTAGGTAACTTATTTATAATATTATTAGAAACAATTTGAAAAATCATGGGAGTTTCAAATGTATGTGCTGAAAGGAAAATGCTTCCTTTATCGGTCCAAATTGATCAAACTCAGACTGATTCAACTCAATATACCAAACTACATAACAATTTTGTCAACTGAAACTCTGTTTGAACCTAAAAAAATATTTTTCGAAACCATTTTTGAGATTCTAAAACTTAAATGGACAGTTGCCAATAAAGACAATCTCACTAAAGAATACCCTCAACATCCTAAAAAGGTAGGCATAAGGAAGTTCTCATGGTTTGGTGTCTTTGAAACAATTCACAACCTTTCCTATTTATAGAAGAGGAAACGTTCTCTTGTTTACTCTCACCTTCGATGTGGGATGAAGACATTGTAATAAAACATGCTTTCTTGTTAATAAAACATTATTCAACTTATTTAGTAAAACACCATTTCTCTTGTTTACCCTTTCTTTATTGTTCAATAGTTCCATTTTTCTATAATCTCGTAAGTTGCCATCCAAAAAAGTAAGTTCTTATTGAATAACTTTTTGTTCAATTCTAAAATCATAAATTCAGTTATGTACTTAATATAGAAGGTTGTTTATATGTATTTTCAAGATTCAAAAGTTCATTATAAAAAGAATTCATTTATAAAATATAATTTGCATATATATTTTGTGCTTTTGATCAAATTGAATTTTCAAACAATTATAATTTTATTTTTAGGTAGATGTTTTTTTATATTTATATAACATTATGTAACTTTTTAAAATATCATTGGAAACAATTTGAAAAATCATGGGAGTTTCAAATGTATGTAGTGAAAGGAAAATGCTTCTTTTATGGTCCAAATAGATCAAACTCGGACCGATTCAACTAAATGTGTCAAACTACATATATTTTTTCTAGTGAAACCAGGTTTGTATATATTTCGTGCTTTTGAATCAAAGTGATTTTTCAAACAGTTATAATTTTAGGTTTATGTAGATGCTTTTTATATTTATATAAAATTATGTAACTTATTTATAATATTATTAGAAATAATTTGAAAAATCATGAGAGTTTCAAATGTTTGTTGTGAAAGGAAAATGATTCCTTTATCGGTCCAAATTGATCCAGCTCCGGTTCAATTCAATATACCCAACTACATAATTTTTTTTCTAACTGCAACACGGTTTAAACCTGAAAAAATTAGGTTCAAAACCATTTTTGGAATTCTAAAAGTTAACTGGACACTTGCCAATATAGACAATCTCACCAAATAATACCTTCAAAATCCTACAAAGGTAGGCATGAGGAAGTTCTCATGGTTTGGTCCCTTTGAAATATTTCACAACCTTTCCTATTTATAGAAGAGAAAAAATGTTCTTGTTTACTCTCACCATCGATGTGGGATGAAGACATTGTAATAAAACATCATTTCTTGTTTATAGAACATTATTTAACTTATTTATAATATTATTGTAAAGAAATTGAAAAGTCATTAGAGTTTCAAATGAATGTGGTAAAATGAAGTTAAAAAAGGGGTTTCAAAATTCATGAGATTCAAGAAAAAAATGCTAGTTTTATAAGTATGTATGATATATATATATATATATATATATATATATATATATATATATATATATATATATATATATATATATATATATATATATATATATATGGGTAAGATTGGTTGAGAACTCATAATTTCCCGAGAACCTGAGAAATAAAGGTGTATCGTTAGATCAAAGTTAACTCATTAAGGACATAATCGTAATCTTACCGATCTCATTTAATGTTTATTTTTTTTGTTATTGGACAAAATTAACATAGTAAATCAAAATTCAGATTTTTTTTTCAGATAATTTTTGATTTTTTTTTTAAAAAAAGAGATTTTTTATGTTTTTTAGAGAACATGATTTTTTTTTTTTAAAAAGTAATTTTTTAGAAACACTACGATTTTTTTAAAAAAAAACTTTTTTTTTAAACTGCATATTTTTTTCATAAGAATTTGCATTTTTTTTTAAAAATACTGCATTTATTTTTCAAAAAAGCAGCGATTTAAAAAAAACTGCATTTTTTTCAAAAAACTGCAATTTTTTCAATAAAAAAACTCTAATTTAAAAAACAAAAAAAGAAAAACTAGAATACTTAAAAAAACCCTAAATTTTTTAACAAAAAAATCAACATTTTATGTACATATATGCGTATTTTTTCAAATGCATATATGTATATTTGTTATACTATAATATTCGTAAGTAATCCTAAGAAAATTTACTTTTATTAATCAATCAATAAACATAATAGTACAAATATTTTATTCGATACAAAATAAAATATAAAAAATAAAAAAAAAACTACAAAGATTCATAGTGTTATCATTTTTCATATCATGATTTCCGAATTTTCTTCAATTTATCACTTTTTACATCTTCGAAATTTCCACAAATTCTTTCAAATCTACAAGAAAATTAAAAAAAATGATTAATGCAAGAACACTCACAAAAATGCATATGTATACATCATGTAAGATTCACATGCAATTATATAATGTAATGTTAACATGTGATTGTATCTTTTAAGATTTATATGTGAAATTCACAAGAAAATAAAAACGAAGAACACTCACACAAAACACATGTGTGCATATAGACGAAATTCATATGAGATTCGCTCGTGACTTACATGTGAATTACATGTGATTCATATGTAAATTACATATGAATCACATGGAACTCATATGTGATTCACTTGTGATTTACATGTGAATTCATATGTAATTCATATGTGAATAACTTATGATTTACTTGTAAATTAAATATGATTCATATGTAAATTACATATTAATCAAATGTAACGCATGTGATTTATTTCTTATTTATATGTGAATTACATGCGATTTATATGTGAATTACATTATATTCATATGTGAATTACATGCGGTTTACATGTAAATCACGTGTAATTGTGATTTACAAAATTAACATAATAAATCAAATTTTGGATTTTTTTTTTAGATAATTTTTGATTTTTTTTTTTGAAAAAAAGAGATTTTTTATGTTTTTTAGAAAATATGATTTTTTTGAAAAAAAAATTATTTTTTTAGAAAAACTACAATTTTTTTAAAAAAAAACTGTTTTTTTAAACTATATATTTTTTTCATAAAAAATTGCAATTTTTTTTAAAAATACTGCATTTATTTAAAAAAAACAGCAATTTAAAAAAGTTGCATTTGTTTTCCAAAAAACTGCAATTTTTTCAAAAAAAAAACTCCAATTAAAAAAAAAAAAAAAACTAGAATATTTAAAAAAAAAAAAAAAACCCTAGTTTTTTTAACAAAAAAATCAACGTTTTATGTGCATAGATGTGTATTTTTTCAAATGCATATATATATATATATATATATATATATATATATATATATATATATATATATATATATATATATATATATTTCTTATACTATAATATTCGTAAATAAATCCTAAAAAAACTTAATTTTATTAATCAATCTATAAACATAATAGTACAAATATTTTATCCGATACAAAATAAAATATAAAAAAAACTACAAAGATTCACAGTTTTATCATTTTTCATACAAGATTTCCGAATTTTTTTTTTGCAATTTATCACTTTTTACATCTTCAAAATTTCCACAAATTCTTTCAAATCTACAAGAAAATAAAAAAAATGATTAATGCAAGAACACTCACAAAAATGCATATGTATACATCATGTAAGATTCACATCAATTATATAATGTAATATTAACATTTGATTGTCTCTTTTAAGATTCAAATGTGAAATTCACAACAAAATAGAAACGAAGAACATCCACACAAAACACATGTGTGCATATAGACGTAATTCATATTTGATTCACTCGTGACTTACATAGGAATTACATGTGATTCATATGTAAATTACATATGAATCACATGTAACTCATATATGATTCACTTGTGATTTACATGTGAATTACATGTGATTTACATGTGAATTCACATGTAATTCATATGTGAATCACTTATGATTTACTTGTGAATTAAATATGATTTATATGTAATTTACATATTAATCACATGTAACGCATGCGATTTATTTTTTATTTACATGTGAATTACATGTGATTTATATGTGAATTACATTATATTCATATGTGAATTACATGTGATTTACATGTAAATCACGTGTAATTGTGATTTACATGCGAATCACATGTGATTCATATGTGAATTACATGTGAATCACGTGTAATTGTGATTTACAATTGAATCACATGTGATTCATATGTAACAAACTTGTCATTTACATGTGAATTACATCTGATTCATATGTGAATTACATGTGATTTACCTGTGAATCACATGTAATTGTGATTTACATGTGATTCATATGTGAATTAAATGTAAATCAAGTGTAATTGTGAATTACATGCGATTTACATGTGAATTACATGTGATTTACATGTAATTCATATGTGATTCACGTGTAGTTCATATGTGATTCACTTGTGATTTACATATGAATCACTTATGATTTACATGTGAATCACTTGTGATTTACATGTGAATTATTTTGAAAGGGTTCCATTATAGGGTTCTATTTAAAAAAAATCACAATACCAATTTTACCAAATTACACTACATATATAAGAAGAAGCATCAGAAATAAAGGTGAAGAAATTTACTCACCTTATAACATTGAGCATAATGTCTATATACCTTACTGGTTTCATCTTGCTTAGCAAGTAATGTCCCATCATACCATCCATTCGCTTCATCTATTGAAGTCACTGCAAGATATCTACACAATATAGTAAACACATGATGTATTTTAACACAAACCATTATGGATGAGAAGAAATCACATTAATTTTAATGCGAAGGATAACTAGTTAACTTATATTGGGATGACATATATATATATATATATGTGTGTGTGTGTGTGTGTGTGTGTGTGTGTAATTTTTATAATTCACTATTAGATTAATCTAATAATTTATGAACAAGTGAGTTGTGTAAAACAATAATCTGTTTAGTTTGTGTAAGTAAAACTACTCAAAATGCTTTGACTTTAACATAGAAAGTAAGGACCTGCCCAGTCAATCTATATTTTTCAATTCTTTATTCACTAGTTCTCATCTTTAAAGATATTGTCAACTATTGAATTTGTAATTGTATCTAATAACTTTTAATCACCATTTTCAATTTTGAATCATAACTTTGGAAGTAAGTAAGGGCAATGAAATTCATTCAAAAAAATTTCGTTATTACCTCACATCGTATTATCTATTGCATACAGTTTATGTGCACAAGCTGCAATAAACATATTAAAAAGCACAATAGTAATTGCCCTTAGGCCTTACCTTAGCATGTTGAATAAGATCCTCCTCTATCTGTGATTCTTGTGCTTATGTTTCTGCACAAAGCTCGTTCCCTTTCTTTTCTGTTGCCTCTCTCTTCAATTTATAGTAAAAAATGAGATAAAAACATGATGGATTATCATGACTTGCAACTATATATCTTAGTTGTGGGCAAATGTAGGCATAAGTCATGCCAATGTTTAGCTTTGTGCCAAAAATGAAGGTTTATCTGCCATGAATAAAGACAAGGGCTTTCAATTGGACACACTGAAACAGGGCTTTCAATTTGACGAATTCGAACGATCTCGAGTAAGAACTCGACACTGTCTCGCATTTTTGAATAGGATGAATAGGGATCTAAAGTCTAAACCTAAAAGAAAGTCAATTTGAGATAGATTGGATTAGGATACTCACCATATCTAGTTGGATTATAGTATCCAACAAATTCTCTATGTCATCAAGGTCTATTTGCATCTGTGTGTGCAGGAATAACAAACATTATGAGAAACACAAGTAAGAGAAGAGAACACAATTAAGGAGTTGATTCATTAGCAGAAGAACATGGAGTTGGAAACCGCCTCCTGAAGCTTTGGGAGCTGAGGAACCGCCACCGCTCCAACGGATGTGACCCCGGTGCTGCCATGGCTAAAGGATGTCTCCGAATGGTCTTCAAAATTCATAAACTGAGACATCTGAGTGGCTTCTAAATGTGCATAACAAATTGGTTTAACTGCATAAAACCAACCATTCATTATTACTACAAAGGCTACTCTTTTTAGTCATTTACAACTTTAAAAACACTTCAACTTATCAACAGATATGGTAGCAGTGCTTCTCTGGTAACTGTAATAATAATAATAACAATTCAAAGTTAAAAAATAATAAAAATTAGATGATTTTTATAATATTAAATATTTATGGAAGGAAGGGACTTACACATAGTAGAGGGAGTGGACAAGCTCTTGAAGATCATCAGCCGAGAACCCAATTTCATCAGACAGAACATGGTAATGAGTGGGCCTGGTTGTCCCCTGCTCAAATATTTTATTTTATTCAATTGAAATCCCAATGATGAGACTAATGCTTTTTAAAGCCAAACCAAAGCATGTAATTTGAATTTGACAAAGAAAGAAAGTTTGTGTTGCTTACAATCATGTCGGCATGTGCGTACATGTAGAAGTCATTGTTGCGAGGATGACATACCTTGTTATCTATCAAAGTTCCTGTTATAAAAATAATGGAAACATTAGAGCATCAATATATGTAAAATCTTCCATTTTTAAATGATTTACTACGAAAGTTCCAATATCGATTTCAATCAAAAGCATATATAATTTGCAAAATTTTGCCGATTAAACAACGAAATAATTTGAAATATGATCAAATCCAAGAAGCATGTAGTTAGAATAAAAGAAACAACATCATGACAGAATTACAAAAGAGAACTCATTAGTGATGAAGCATCATCAACTTGATTGTCACAGTGACTGTGACATTGGCGTCAACACCAGCGTCGACATCTTCAAAGGCGGTGAAGGTACAGATGGAAGAGACAACATCGAAAACATTAGGGGAGAGAATCCATTCTTGAGGCGAGGTCAAAACGGAAAGAATGAAAGAGAGAAGTTAAGAAACTTGTAAAAAACATGTGAAATAGAAAAAGGTAAAGTTGTCTAACCTTCCGGAATGCAATTAACTGAGACGTCATTACATTTTCCATCAGGAAGAAGCAGATACATTGATTTTTTATGTAAAACAATGATGTTGCCACTTTTGATCTTTTAACAAGCATTTGATCGTTGATTTTTTCAGTAATTCATGAATGGCTAGTACAGAGATGCACATCATACACTTCATAGATTTAATTTGGATCTGTAAATGTAAAATCTTGTTCTGGATAGTTTTGTAATTTAAGGCCCGTGGGCCTTAATCCGAGTATGAGAAGGTTTTGAGGCTTTGAAAGATAAAGGTTTAGGCCCTTTTGGGATGTGGGTAAGGTAGGTTGTGTGATAAAAGAGTTCGGTTTGTGCTTTAGAGCCCAAATGTATTGTTAAATGCGCTGGTTTGGGCTTTTCATAAATTTTGGATATGAGTTCGAGTGGGCTTCAGGAGGAATAAAGTTGATAGAAGTGTAAGGCTGCTCGTTACCTTTTCATGGATATAAGGATCGTCGGAAACGGATTTATAACGAAGAAGTTATGGCCTTAAAAAGTTTTGTGGTTTAAGGCTTAGCTGAGTACGCTGGGCGTACACAAAGCGTATGTTGGGCGTACTAGTAAAGAAGGAAGTATGATGCTCGTACATTGGAGTACGTTGGGTGTACTAACCAGGGGTGGTCGCGAATGTTCTTCGGAGTACGCTGGGCATACCATATGTACATTGGGCGTACGCTGATCGGACCTGAACCCTATTTGAGCTCCTTATCTCATAACCTAACCCTAATATCTTCAGCCTCCAACCCTCTAAACCCTAGAAATCGACCCTAAGCCTACATTTGAGTGATTCTTGAGCATTTTGGTG
The DNA here is from genome assembly GCF_002870075.4 of Lactuca sativa. Lineage (NCBI taxonomy): Eukaryota > Viridiplantae > Streptophyta > Magnoliopsida > Asterales > Asteraceae > Lactuca > Lactuca sativa. The sequence goes on from NC_056631.2 coordinate 146,013,367, forward strand.
ATTTAGTGAGTTTTTGGTGCATATTGTGGAAGAAGGAGTTCCTTGAGAAAGCATTGCTTGGCTTGGAGCTTGTGGATCCATGCCCTAATCAGGTTGATCTAGCTCCAGAAAGCATAAAGCTTGAATCTTGGTGGCTTTTTCATATGGATCTAGTGGGGTGATGACTTGTTATGTTTTTCCTTGGATGAAGAAGGAGCCTTAAAATAGAATAGCTTGAGCATCCAGCTTTTAGATCTGAGTTATACACTTGTTGGTGCATCTTCCAGAGGTATCAAGTTCGAAACTTGTTCATTATTGTGCTAGTTCTTGTTTTGAGTCCATTTTTCGGCTTTTATGTCCCAATCTTGGAACTTTATGAGTTTGATGAACTCCAGAGTATAATATTTGTCCTTATAGATGCTTTTAGTCATTTAGAGTCATAAAAATAAGATCTTGGTTGTCAAGATCTCTCCATGCAAGAGATATGAGCATTTTTGGGAGCAAAGAGTGGGTGTATTTGGGTTTTGGAGACTATCAGACATGCAAAGGCTTAAAGTCACTAAATTTATGGAGTAAGAGCCATTAGGGAGTCCAGATCTGGGATTTGAGTTAATGTCGTAACTGATTAAGACCAAATGATTAGAAAGAGTGAATCTGAGCAGTACGGTGAACGTAATTCTTGTATGCTCCGGGTACTGCCCCAGTGTCCCCGATGGCCAATCTGGAGACCAAGGGAGGTACGCCCCGCATAACCTCACTATGGACTTTTGGGCTAAGTCTCATTTTGGGGCCTTGAGTGTTGGGCCTAGAGTTTGGGCTTGTTGCAATAGATTTTTGGACCAGAGGAATATATATAAATGCTTTGGGCCCTTGATTTGGGCTTGCCATTTAGATTTGAGAGTTGGGCCTCGGGAGAGCCCATTTATTATTGGGCCTTGGTGGGCCTAATGGGTTTTAGGTTATTGATGAGTTGGTTAGTGGACAACCTTTAGAACTAATGAGTGAGAGTTTGGACTTAGTTCCTAATTGGGTTATTTGTGGGTTTGGCAAAGAGTTAGTGGCCGGTGCGTAGCAGTAGCGTTTATAGGGGCTGTTCATCATCTGAGGTGAGTCTTCTCACTATACTTACCATGAGTGGTATACTTGTGTGACTGAGTTGTCTTATGTGCTTATCTATGTATTGTGATATTCTGCATTATGTCTTTGTGATTTATGCTAATTATTATTATTATTATTATTATTATTATTATTATTATTATTATTATTATTATTATTATTATTATTATTATTATTATGAGTTTATTGAGTTAGGACTGGAGGGTCCACCCGAGTTTTGGGACCGGAGGGTCCCAATGAGACACATCGACCGAAGGGTCTTATCTGAGTATGGCCATGAGAGGATACTGAGATATGTGTGGTATTTTGGGGAACTCACTAAGCTTCGTGCTTACCATGTTATGTGATATGTGTTTCAGGTTCTTCTCAGGATCGCGGGAAGGCGCCGGTTCGATTGTGCACACAAGAGAAAAAAAAAGTTATGTTTTGAGGATCCTGGGTTATTAATCGAATAATTATGGAGTTGCACTTTGTAAATTAAATAAATGGGGTTTTTGTGAGATATGTTATGAGAATTATGTGGTTTTAAAAAATGAAAAATTTGGTTTGCAAATTTACGTCGTTACAAGTTGGTATCAGAGCCTTGGTTTGAGGGATTCAGATGCACCTTCGGGTATGTCTGGACTCAAACTGGGAATTTGAGAAAAAATTTCAAAAGAAATGATTTTTCTAAAACGAGCAAGAGTTTCTAAGAGAAAATGAGAAGAAGCAGTGTGTACAATCAGCTAGAGCCCGAACAGTGATTTCCCAAAATACCCTTACTTATTTGTTTATGTTAAGAGTTCTTATTGAGATATTAGTGATGCATGCTAGAAGATTGGCTAGGTGTTTCATATTTTAGGGCTAGAGTTGCCTGATTTGTGATGCCTTAGCCTAGGAATGTTTCTATCTGTGACATGCTTTGAGTATGTACGGAGTAAGAGTATCCAGCAAGAATCTTTTAGAAAGAGAGCTTTGAGTAGAGGCGTAATCTAGGAGAGATACCTAGATGAGCATCACAGGAGCCTACTGAGAGAGTAGTTAGATACCCGCGAGGGGTAGAGTTGCTTGAGTTCGGTGATATCTTTCAAGAGTGAGTATAGCAAATAAAGTTGTAAGCTAGAGTGGTTTTACATGTTAGTGGATATTATTCGATGCTCGGATGTTTCTTGCTTTGTGCTTTGTGGAAGTCTTCATGATGGGAGTCAGCTACTAAGTGAATATGACGATATTCAGGAGGTAGATGGTTGGCATCATAAGGAGTTCCTCAGCAGCTGGTGGCAAAAAAGTATGAGAACCTAGGAAGAGCCTAGGGAGTGTCCGTAGTCAGATGGGTAAGCTGAAAGAGGAGAGTGTTCACTGGGTAGTGACCAAGTATGACGGGATTGGTGATTGAGGAGGTTGAGAAACTACTTAGGAAATTTGGAATGATCCGTCTGGAAAGTATGGGTAGATGTGGCAGGTAGCATGGGCCCGTACTACTGAAAGCAGAGGACCTATACTCGATACATGGAAAATTATAGAGGTTATAAGTAGTAGATTGAGAGGAGATAACATGATTCGGGTACCATGATTCATAGCAGATTGAGAGGTGATCACATGGTTCGAATACCATGATTCGTGGCAGTTAGTGCTTCTAGTTTTACCAATTGTTCGATGGTGGTTGATTAGTTTGAGATCAAATGATAGAGTGTGGGGTCAGAGGGCCATGTCGAGCAAGTTTTAATGGAGTATACCTTGAAAGGTAAATCGAGTTCGTTTCTGAGGGATTTTATTGGTGAGATGATAGTTGGAGTCGCAAGGCTTAGTGATGCGCGTATGGGGGCTATTTTCGGATGGAAGAGAGAGAGAGAGAGAGAGAGAGAGAGAGGTAGAACACGAGATTATGAGGGTAGAGAAGAGGATATGGTTTGTTCTTATCTCAAGACCTATTGAAGCAAGAACTAGGTTGAATGCCAAGACCTATTGACACACGACACAATACACGATAAGAGACCTATCTTATGTGAGAAATAGAGCAAATTGCAACAAGTTCATGTGATGTTTTATTCATTGAAATAGGTCCTATATATAGTTGATAGGAGCCATGAGTTACAAAAGTGAAAATGCTCATCATTAAGAGCCATGAGTTACAAAAGTGAAAAGGCTCATCATTAAGAGCTTTTATTTAACTAGTTCATTAACTAATAGCCAATAATTATTAGAAACTCCCAAAAACTCTTCAATTTTCGTCCATGCTACACACAAGACAAGGAAATGGTTCAAATTTCTTCCATGATCACCAAAAAGTCCAAAAAAACATGGTCACAACTTCCATGTAGCCAAAACAAATCGGACCACCCCATTTCAAGCCTAAATCCACGAAATCAAGCACACTCCATAGCCCAAATTAGTAAAACCCATATCCTTGGCAAGTAATACATTGTTAATTGGGCTATCTAGGTCCAAACATATATCATATCCTCCCCCTTTGAAAGGAATTGACCTCAATTCCACAAGGCCATCATCATCAAGATAAGGGGAGAGATATCCGACGTTGAAAGTTGCGTGCACTCCATATTCTCCCGGGAGTTCCACCTTATAGGCATTGTTGTTCATGTGTGCAACTATCTTGTAAGGATTGTCTGCTCGGGGCATTAACTTGTTCTTGCACTTTTTAGGGAACCGTTCTTTCCTTATATGAACCCAAACCAAATCGCCTTCCGAAAATATTTGAGCCTTTTGTTCTTGTTGGACTTTTGCTTGTACGAGGCATTAATGGCTTCGATACGATCATGAACCTGAGCGTGTAGCTTCATCATGGACTTCAACTGGGCATCTGTGTCTTGAAGGGAGAATGACCTGTTGCGTAGGTAGGCAAGCGGTTGTAAGCAAACTCAGCGTGCGCTAATTTCACATCCCAATCTTTCTGTGTCTTGTTCACCAACACACGTAGTAAAGTGCCTAAGGTTCGGTTCATGACCTCGGTCTGGCCATCCGTTTGTGGGTGGTGTGATGTGCTGAATAAAAGCTTTGTCCCGACTTTCCTCCACAATGTGTTCCAAAAGTAACTCAAGAATTTGGAGTCACGATCAGAAACTATTGTTTTGGGAATCACGTGTAGCCAGACGGTCTCCCAGTGGTATAAATCAACAACCATACTTGCATCATCGCTTTTGTAACAAGCAATAAAATGGGCCATTTTCGAAAACCGGTCCACAACTACCATAATTGCATCTTTACCCCTTTGAGTTTGGGGTAGGGCCACAATAAAGTCCAGGGATACGTCCTCCCATGGGCGAACTGGGATGGGTAAGGGAGTATATAAGCCCGGTTTGAATGAGCTTTTAGCCAAGTGGCATGTCACACACTTGCTCACGATATTAGTTACATCCCCCCAACATCTTAGGCCAAAAGAAGTGTTCTTTCAGCACCTCCAAAGTCTTGACTACTCCAAAGTGTCCTGCTAACCCACCCCCGTGTGCCTCACGAATTAATAACTCCCTGATGGGGTGTTTCGGGATGCAAAGACAGTTCCGTTTAAATAGGAATCCATCCTGCACCAAGTATTCTCCCTGTGAACCGCTATTACATTTTACAAATACGTCACCAAAATCTACATCATTTCCATAATAGTCTTTCAACGCCTCGAAGCCTAGCAAGCGAACGTCGAGTGTAGCCAGTACAGCGTAACGTCGAGATAGTGCATCCGCCACCATGTTACTTTTGCCAGTTTTTTACTTTGAGGAAAACTGGAATGACTATAAGAACTCCACCCACTTGGCATGTCTCGGGCTCAACTTCTGCTGACCATTGATATACTTCAGTGACTCGTGATCTGAATGCAAAAAAAAAATGGTTAGCGCGTAAATAATGGCTCCAATGTTCCAGATCCCGCACAATGGCATAAAACTCCTTGTCGTAGGTACAATAGTTCAAACGAGCTCCCCCCAATTTCTCTGAGAAGTAAGCAATGGGTCGCTTGCCCTAGATCAGCACGCCACCAATACCCACCCCGCTTGCATCACACTCTACTTCAAAAGGTTGGGAAAAATCGGGGTAGCGCCAAAACAGGAGCATAACACAATCTCTCTTTAATCACCTCGAATGCTTTTTGGGCATCCGCTCCCCACACGAAGGCACCTTTCTTCAAATAATTGGTAATTGGACTCGTCACCGTACTAAAGTCACGAATGAAACGCTAGTAAAAGGACGCCAAGCCATGGAACGATCAAACGTCGCTAATGGTTTTGGGGGCCAACCACGTCTTGATAGGTTCGATCTTGGCTTGATCCACTGATACACCTGATTTGGACACCACATACCCCAAGAACTTCACCTCGTCCACAAAGAATGAGCATTTCTTCATTTTGCCATAGAGTCTTTGGGCTCTTAGGGTCTCGAACACTTGTTTCAAATGACTCCCATGCTCCTCACGACTCTTGCTATACACCAAGATGTCGTCTAGATAAACCACCACAAACCTACCAAGAAAACATTTAAAAACTTCATTCATTAGTCTCATAAATGTGCTCGGGGCATTCGTGAGGCCAAACGGCATCACGGTCCATTCGTAAAGGCCATGCTTTGTTTTGAACGACGTCTTCCATTCGTCCCCTTCATGTACTCGGATATGATGGTACCCACTTCGTAAGTCGATTTTTGAAAATACGACCGACCCGCGAAGTTCATCTAACATGTCGTCAAGTCGGGGAATCGAGAAACGATACTTGATGGTGATGTTGTTGACCGCCCTGCTGTCGATACACATCCTCCACGTTCCATCTTTCTTGGGTACGAGCAATATCGGTACGGCACACGAACTAAGGCTTTCTCGAACATAACCCCAAGCCACGAGCTCATCAACTTGCCTTTGCAACTCATTGGTCTCCTCGGGATTGCACCGATACACCACCTTGTTTGGTAAAGGAGCTCCTAGGATGAGATTGATCTGGTGTTCGATGCCACGAATAGGCGTCAAGCCCGGTGGTAAATCGTCAGGGAAAACGTATTTAAACCCTTGTAAGAATTCTGCCACGGCATCATAGAAAGGATTTCCCACCTCACCATCTTTGGCTACCATTAGGTACACCATGCCACCATCGTCAATCGTCTTTTCAACCTCCCGTTCAGTGGCGAAAATCGCAAGATTCGGCTTCTTTTCTCTAGTCTTTACCGAGCGGATGTCGTGCGACGACATGGGTTTTAGTATGATTTTTTTTGTTGTTTTGTTTCAATTCATATTCATTGCTCCGCCCTCTATCAGTCACGTCTCCATCATATTGCCAAGGACGACACAAAAGTATGTGGCAAGCATCCATGGGAACCACGTCACAAAGGATATCATCTTTGTACGAGCCCATCCTCAAACCTACCATTACCTATTTTGTTACTTTTATATTTTTATTGTGTGCTAGCCAATGGAGTGCATAAGGTTTAGGATGGTTCATTGTGACCAATCCCAGTTTTGCCACCATTTCGCTTGATGCTACAATAGTAAAACTACCACCATCGACTATTACACTGCACCATTTATCATTTACCAGACATTTAGTATGAAACAATTGAGTTCTTTGGTCGGCCTCTTCGTGTGTCACCTTTGCTTGTAATGCCCGAAGGACCAACAACGTGTTATAGACGGGAGCTTCGTAGCTTTCATTCTCCTCTTCTTATTCATGTTCGACCTCTTCCTCAAAGATGGAACCTTGTCTTTTTTCTTCTTCTAGCAACTCGTCCAGGAATTCCATCGCTTCCAGTAACGTTACGACTCGTTTATTTGGGCAAGAACTTTGGAAATGCCTGAAACCTTGGCACTTGTAGCATCGCACCTTGGACAAACTAGTTTCCTTGTAATCTTGAGAAGGAGTCGCGGTTTTGGGAACTCAAAAGAACTACCCGCGGAAAAAGGATTGACGGTTGCGTTCTCAGGTTTACCCCAAGACATAGATTTCCCGAACTCAGATTGAGGGATGTCGGTTTTCCTCTGTCTTTCTTAGTTTTCCAACTTTAAGCACAAGCCACAAAGAGTGTCAAAATTAGAATATGGATACAAATCAACAATGTTAGCAATATTCAAGTTCAACCCACATAAAAACCGAGACATTTTCTACTCCTCGACTTCATGAATATCACCCATAAGTGACAATTTTTCAAATTCGTCTATATATTCAGCCACGTTCATTTTGCCTTGTTTCAACTCGGCTATTTTTCTATAGGTTGCCATGTGGTGATTAATTGGTACATACCTTTTTCTTGACTTTCTCTTTAATGATTCCCATGATCCAATTTTTTCTTTACCCTCTCGTGTTCTCTTGGCCTTAAGCCCTTCGAACCACAAAGAGGCACCACCACAAAGTTTCAGGATGGCAAACTTACAATCCTTTTTGTCATCCACGTCTTTGAACTTGAACATGCGTTACAAAAGTGAAAAGGCTCATTTAAGAGCTTTTATTTAACTAGTTCATTAACTACTAGCCAATAACTATTAGAAACTCCCAAAAACTCTTCAATTTTCGTCCATGCTACACACAAGACAAGGAAATGGTTCAAATTTCTTCCATGATCACCAAAAGGTCCAAAAAACGTGGTCACAACTTCCATGTAGCCAAAACAAATCGGACCACCCCATTTCAAGCCCAAATCCATGAAATCAAGCACACTCCAAAGCCCAAATTAGTAAAGCCCATCTCCTTGGCAAGTAATCCATTTTTAATTGGGCTATCTAGGTCCAATCATATATCACTTTGGGATGAGTAGAGATGATGCTTGTTGGAGGATCGAGGTCTGAGTCAAGCCATTGGCTAATGGATGAGACGTCACCTTCTGTAGCAAGAGTTGCGTTGTTCCCGTTTTTGGGAGAAGCAAAGGAGATATCGAGTTTCCGGTTTTAGAGTTTGGAGGTAAACCCCGTGGGGTAACATATGGTGGTGACCTTTTTATCACTGTATTTGGGTAGTTTGTTTGCTGCGAGGTATTTTTATACCACGAGAGAGTCGTTAGTGGGACTACGATGGAAGAAAACAAGAAGGTGCCTTACTGAGGGAAGCATACTTTTAACAGCAGTTCCAGGTGATCAAGAGGAGTATATCGTGGCGGTGTCCCTCGTTTTTTACGTTTTGTATATTCTGTGAGAGTAAGGTCTCTTGCTTTTATGATGATTCCCGCGGTGGGAGGCTGGTCGAGGAATCATAGACGAGGTGTGTGATAGTGCATTAATCTCGGACCAAGAGTCATGGTTATTTCGGAACAGTTGAGGTATTCGGCGGTGTGTTAGTCTGGGGTTTCAAGATGACCAGAGGCAGTCAAGTTGGGAGGATTCTGAGTTTCTTGTCTGAGTTACAGGATATTTGGAGTCGCTTGGTTTCCATCAGGAAGATCATTGAGTTTTTGTGTGGTGCGTTCCAAGAGCCAAGTGTGATGTACCTGGTGAAACAATCTATGGAGTAGATTGTTGGTATGCCAATTGGTGATGGTTCGAATCCTGAGTGTGGGAGAAATGGGTATTCTATTGAGAAGATTAGCAATTCGTTCAAGTGCATCTGGTTATGGAGATCTGCAGTGTGGGGACATAAGACCTGAGTTATTGGTGGTTGAGGCAAGACATTGTGAGATGTTGTGATAATGTACCATGGTACCGGAGTGATTTTGTTCCAGTGGGAACCCATCAGTTATTTGTCGCCAGAGTGAGACTGTCTAAGGGTGTATCCGTGCTGAGACAAGTGCCTTGCCTGCAAGAACTTACATCGGGAGTGGTGGTGCATAAGCTGAGTGGGTGTAAGCACCTATCCATGTCGAGCTGCAGAGCATGAGTTAGTGAACTCAGTGTGGTGAGGACTTGATGATGAGGTTATGAGGTGGTAAGAGAGCAAGTGAATCCGAGTGGGAGTAATCGCTTGGGATTATCAGGAGAAACCGTGGAGTGAGCCCATGGCGAGTTAGTGGAAGAGAGTGTTGTGATACTACGGGGAGCCGTAGTATTCACTGGATATTGGGAGAAGGCTGTGATACTGCGGGGAGCCGTGGTATCCACTAGTCAGCGAGAGAGTGTCGTGATGCTGCAGGGAGCCGTAGTATTCATTGGATAGTACGAGAGGGTTGTGATGTTGCGGAGAGCCGTAGTATTCACTTGTTAGAGAAAGAGAGAGAGAGAGAGAGAGAGAGAGAGAGAGTGTGTGTGTGTATGTGTGTGTTGTGATACTGCGGGGAGCTGTAGCATTCACAAGTTAGTGAGAGAGTATCGCAAGACTACGGGAGAGTCCGTAGCACTCAGTAGTCGATAAGGGTGAATACCGTTCTGCCGGGAGCTGTAGTATTCACTAGTCAGAGTATAGTGCAGAGGAGTTCTTACGATTGGGCAGCCTTACCACTTGAGTCTTCAGGGGCCTGGTTGCCGAACCAGGGGCAAGGCGGGGGTCTCCCTGTCAGTCGATAAATTGTTATGTCCTAGGGTGAGTAGGGATTATCGTAATAAGAAGGAATTCAAGAGATGGTGTGTGCATAAATCCGCGAATTTTGGGTCATGAGTTGAGTACCATATTGGAAATGAGTGGTTCCAATTCCCCTGTTGAATCAGACTCTTGATCTTGAGTCTGGATCCATTCGTGTATTAAATAGGCGAGATGAGGTTCCGGATTCGTGGTTGGGTTTCATTTTGAGGGGGGTATTGACCTTCATCTAATATCTTAGGCTGGAGTGGATTAGTTTCGTTGGTATGGGAAGAACCGCAAGACGCATGGAACCAGTGGGTGGTAGACGACAGAGGTCAGAAGTGAGATGATTTCAGATAAGTTGTAGCATTCGCTTCGGGTAAAGCGAACTTCATGACTTGTGTGTTGCAATGAGCCGAGATAGTTTTCGTGAGAAGGAAGCCGGTGAGACGTTTTTGGTTTGCAATGAGTAACCTTTGGAGGTTCATCTTTTGGGTTGGGAGCTGACCTGATACTCATTGTTAAAGGGGATAACTGAGAGGAAGTTGGGGCTTTTGTCTATAGAAGTCATAGGATGTTTCCAAGCGAGCACGATCTTTTCTTGTGTTTGAGTGTTGGGATTCTTTCCTTCCGATGAGTCCTGATAGCTGTTTAGGCGGTGGGTCCTTAGGGGATTATGACCTTTCCGTTCCTTTTGAGTTGCGATCGAGATCGATTAGAGAATCAGAGTTGGAAGAGTGTTCTTAGGGTTTGTTAGCCGATGGGCGATTAGCAGGATGATGTTTGCGAGGGTGGTCCGGCAGGGAGATAGACCACTAGAGTTTGGAGACTCAGATCGAGTATCGTAGCGGCAATTGGGTCTGTCCTTCATCGGGGTCGGGAGTTCCTATTGGGTTTAGGTGTTTTTGAAAGAGATTGTTGTATGATATGAGGTCCTTTTAGTGGTGCTTCTCGGATTATTGGTCTCGACCTATGTGTTGATAAGGAGCAATTTCGAGGGCGAAATCTAATTCAAGTGGTGGAGAATTGTAACATCATGTTCTGGATAGTTTTGTGATTTAAGGCCTGTGGGACTTAATCCGAGTATGAGAAGGTTTTGAGGCTTTGAAAGATAAAGGTTTAGGCCCTTTTGGGATGTGGGTAAGGTAGGTTGTGTGATAAAAGAGTTCGGTTTGTGCTTTAGAGCCCAAATGTATTGTTAAATGCGTTGGTTCGGGCTTTTCATGAATTTTCGATCTGAGTTTGAGTAGGCTTCAGGAGGAATACAGTTGATAGAAGTGTAGGGCTTTTTGTTACCTTTTCGGGGATATAAGGATCGTTGGAAATGGATTTATAACGAAGAAGCTATGGCCTTCAGAAGTTTTGTGTTTTGAGGCTTAGCCGAGTACGCTGGGCGTACACAAAGCGTACACTGGGCGTACTGACCAAGGGTGGTCGCGAATGTTCTTCGGAGTACGTTGGGCGTACGCTAATCAGACCTGAACCCTATTTTAGGGTCTTGGATCCTATTTGAGCTCCTTATCTCATAACCTAACCAGGTTGATCTAGCTCCAGAAAGCATAAAGTTTGAATCTTGGTGGCTTTTTCAAGTGGATCTAGTGGGGTGATGACTTGTTATGTTTGTCCTTGGATAAAGAAGAAGCCTTGAAAGAGAATAGATTGAGCATTTAGAGTTTGGATCTGAGTTATACACTTGTTAGTGCATCTTCCAGATGTATTAAGTTTGAAACTTGCTCATTGTCGTGCTAGTTCTTGTATTGAGTCTATTTTTGGGTTTTATGTCCCAGTCTTGGAACTTTATGAGTTTGATGAACTCCATAGTATAATATTTGTCCTTATAGATGCTTTTAGTCGTTTAGAGTCATAAAAATGAGATCTTGGTTGTCAAGATCTCTCCATGCATGAGATATGAGCATTTTTGGGAGCAAAGAGTGAGTTTATTTGGGTTTGGGACTTTATCAGCCATGCAAAGGCTTAAAGTCACTAACTTTATGGAGTAAGAGCCAACAGGGAGTCCAGATCTGGGATTCGAGTTAATGTCTTAACTGATTAAGACCAAATGAGTAGAAAGAGTGAATGTGGGGAGTACGGTGAGCGTAATTCCTGTACGCCCCGCATACTTCCCCAATGTCCCCGATAGCCAATCTGGATTTGTGAGTACGCTGAGCGTACCAAGGGAGGTATGCCCTGCGTAACCTCACTATGGACTTTTAGGCTAAGTCTAATTTTGGGCCTTGAGTGTTGGGCCTGGAGTTTAGGCTTGTTGCAATAGAGTTTTGGACCAGAGGAATATATATATATATATATATATATATATATATATATATATATATATATATATATATATATATATATATATATATATATATAAGTGCTTTGGGCCCTTGAGTTGGGCTTGCCATTTAGATTTGAGAGTTGGGCCTCGGGAGAGCCCATTTATTATTGGGCCTTGGTGGGCCCAATGGGTTTTATGTTATTGATGAGCTGGTTAGTGGACTACCTTTAGACCTAATGAGTGAGAGTTTGGACTTAGTTCCTAATTGGGTTATTTGTGGGTTTGGCACAAAGTTAGTGGCTGGTGTGTAGCGGCAACGTTATAGGGGTTGTTCATCATCCGAGGTGAGTCTTCTCACTATACTTACCATGAGTGGTATCCTTGTGTGACTGAGTTGTCTTATGTGATGGGAATAATTAGTTAAATAATTATAGAAGAGACGAATTTGAAAAAATATGGTCCTGATCTAACCTCCTTATTCAATTTCCCGATTTTTTATTAATCCATATCGACCGCCATACTGTCACACCCCGAAAACCGAAGGCGGAAACATTTCCGGGGTCGACTCCACGTTGAGTATCAAATCCAATGCACATAGTAAGTAAAGTAAACAACCATTACATTACATATAATAAAGTTTACATTTGTTTGAAAGTAAAGTTGTACAGGTGTGATACATATTATATATGAACAAAAGTAAGACGAGTCTTCAACGCACTCCGTCTTTGCCAAAAGGAATCATCGGGTACCTGTCTAATGCGGACCTGAGAATACAAGCAGTTTGAAAATCAGCATAACGCCGGTGAGTTTAAGCGGTTTTGCTTTCTGAAAATGTACAAGTTCCTTTTTGTTTCTGAAAAAGTTACACACCAAGAAAATCCCATATTTTCTTAAAAGTTGGTTATCAAATCCAAAGTGTAATGTAAAAGATGTATACTGAAAACATGTTTACCCTTGTGAATTGTAAAGTTTAGTTATCTGAATTTGTTACACGAATCTAGTTATGTACAAATATTACCCCAGGAAAATCCCATATTTTCCTGAATGTTGGTAACCAAATGTGAAAGATGTATACTGAACACCTGGTTGTCCTTGTGAAATGTATTAGTTTTAACACGTATATAAAACTAATATATACAAAGTAAACATAGTTACTTTATTCATTATTACTATTTAGTAAATCTCTATTATCCAAATTGCGAGTTCAATAACCATACGATAGACTAGATATGGCAATAAGTAGTCCACATCACCTTATGACTTTCATCACCCTTGAACCTTTCGGTTCGGCTGTAGCTAGCAACCAGGTGTGGGGTAGTCAGCCCCGTATAGATCTATACACTCAAGTCACGTTCTCCCTCTAGGAGATTTTGGTTACGGGGGTGGTCCTCCACTCACATATCTCTGTGGAGTGTTCTCGAGGACTTGTCTCCAATTTATAGGAATAACAAATTTACTAGTAATAATATAGAAAGGTACTGATGCGAACGATGATCCTCCACTCGCATATCTCTGTGGAGTGTTACCGAAGACAAAACAATGTACTAGGTTTCATGTTTCAAGTTCAAAGGTTATGCTTTTAACTGATATAATGTGGAAAACCATTTGTGAAAATATAAAATACAACATTTTATAATGTTATTCACAAATAATACGATAGTGTGTTTTGCGAGTTCAAACTGTTATCTGTTATGATTATCAGTGTTAAAAGCATATGAATTATGGAACGCAACACACGTAAAAACAAGTTTAGAGTACAAGTATTCCTTGTACTTTGCTTGTATCCCCCCTGAAAACAGTAAAATAAACATTGAAAGAGTAGGGTATGAACTCATCGCTTAATGTAGGGTTCGAGTGTCAACGGATGCCCTGAACGCCTATGGCTCCTATTATTCATGTGACGACACATAAATGAGTTAGAACTAAGGTGTTTCAAGACTAAACATGATGGGAAAACATCCTTAGGGCTTGGAATTACTAAGAATAAGTGTACTATGATCCAAACTTAATGATTTATGCAAGTTTAGGGCCAAATATGGGCATTAGAGTGGGTGTATGGTCTTGAAAATGAGTGTGCGGCTGGGGAGTGCGGCCAGGAGTGTGTGTGAGGCAACACACAAGAGTGTGCATCCGTACACTCCTCATTTGAGTCCATATGATGATTTTGAAGTGTATGCTCTTCATACTTGGGAGTTTTGAATGTGTGTTGCCCCCATATGAAGGTGTGCGGCCGTACACCTTCAAGGGATGATGAATATGATGAACATAATGAGTTTTAAGCTTGGGATTCAAGTGTTTACCACTATACTTAGCTTGAAGATGGAGTAGATCACGATTATGAAGCCTTCCAAGTGTTCTTGGTTGATGATTTAAAGAGAGAAAGTAGAGAGAGGGAAGAGAAACATCTAAATGAATGAATGAAGGGGTATCCATCCATATATTGAATTGGGTGTGAGGTTGAGGGTGTTTGCGGTTGGGTGTGTGGCCGTACACACAAGTATGTGGCCGCACACACAAGTGTGTGGCCGCACACACCTTATTTGGTGAGTTTGGCCCGATTTTGTGATACTAAACACCCTCCAACCCTTCCTAAGACTCATATCTAGATTATACTAAGTCTAGAGCACCCATATGGAACCACAAGATTTAATAAAAGACAATGAACTCAAGTTTTAGTGTTGAAACACATATCAATTACATGGGTTAGAAGTTTCGGGTTGTTACATTATCCCCACGTTAGAGGGAATTTCGTCCCGAAATTCAGAATTAAGATACAAATCATGGATTTGGAAAGAGATGCAGATACTTCTATCTCATTGAGTCTTCACGCTCCCAAGTGAATTCCGGTCCTCGCTAGGCATTCCAGCGAACCTTCACTATCGGGATGCGACTTTGTTTCGTGCGTTTGATCTCTCAATCCATGATTTCGATTGGTTCTTCCACAAAGTTCAGGTTCTCATTGATCTCGATTTCATCAAGAGGTATCACAAGGGTTTCATCGGATAAACACTTCTTAAGATTAGAGACGTGAAAGACGGGATGAATGTTGCTGAGTTCATGGGGTAATCGGAGTTTATAGGCTACCGGACCGATCCTGGCGAGGATCTCGAAGGGTCCAATGTACCTCGGATTAAGTTTCCCACGTTTCCCAAAGCGTATCATGCCTTTCCAGGGCGAGACCTTCAACAAGACACGGTCTCCAACCTGGAACTCCAGAGGTTTCCGTCGGTTATCAACGTAACTCTTTTGGCGGTCTCATGAAGCTTTCAATCATTCCTGGATTTGGATGATCTTTTCGGTGGTTTCACGAATGATTTCAGGACCAGTGAGGGCACTGTCGGGGAATTGACTCTTGGCTAGCTGCATGTCCCCCACCTCGGCCCAGCACAGAGGGGATCTGCACTTGCGACCATAGAGGGCTTCAAACAGGGAAGCCTTGATACTTATGTGGTAACTGTTGTTGTATGAGAATCCGATCAAAGGCAAATGTGTGTCCCACGACTTTCCAAAATCGATGACACATGCTCTAAGCATGTCTTCAAGAGCTTGGATAGTTCTCTCACTCTGCCCATCGGTCTGAGGTTGATAAGCCGTACTCATGTCTAGTTTGGTTTCAAGAGCCTTCTGGAGAGATTGCCAAAATCTAGAGGTAAACCTGCTATCTCGATCAGAGATAATGGACGCAGGTACACCGTGCAATCGAACTACCTCCTGGATGTAGATTCGTGTGAGTCTTTCCATCTTGAATGATTCTTTGATCGGGATGAAGTGAGCAGATTTTGTCAAACGATCGACAATTACCCAAATGGTTTCATATCCACTCGGACACTTGGGTAACTTGGTGATGAAGTCCATGGTAATCATTTCCCATTTCCATTCGGGTATCTCGGGTTGCTGGAGCAGACCCGAGGGTTTCTGGTAATCAACTTTCACTTTGGCGCAAGTCAAGCACTTGCCCACAAATGTAGCGATCTCAGCTTTCATGTTGGGCCACCAGTATTGTCTCTTGAGGTCTAAGTACATCTTGTCCGAACCTGGGTGAACAGAGTATCTAGTCTTGTGTGCTTCCTCCATGACAATTTCCCTGAATCCTCAGAACTTTGGGATCCAGACCCGGTTCATGAAACAGTAGACTCCGTCACCTCTGATCTCAAGTTTCTTGTCCATTCCCCTTAAAGCTTCGCTTGACACGTTCACGGGTTTTAGGGCTTCTAATTGGGCTTCTCAGATTTGCATGGGTAAATGGGAATGGATAGTCATCGTCAGGTTTTTCACTTTGCGGCTCGAACTTTCCTTTCCGCTAAGGGCATCTGCCACCACATTGGCCTTGCCAGGATGGTAGCGAATCTTGCACTCATAATCACTGAGTAGTTCTACCCATCTCCGTTGCCTCATGTTTAAGTCTTTCTGATCAAAGATGTGTTGCAGGCTCTTATGGTCAGTGAAAATCGTACACTTGGTTCCGTAAAGGTAATGTCTCTAAATCTTCAGTGCAAAGACTACGACTCGTAGTTCCAAGTCATGAGTAGTATAGTTGACCTCGTGTGCCTTCAGCTGTCTCGAGGCATATGCTATCACTTTTCCCCTTTGCATAAGCACACAGCCTAAGCCCTGGTTAGACGCATCACAATAAACAACGAAGTCCTCCGTTCCTTCGGGCAGGGACAGGACCGGTGCGCTACACAAGGCTCGCTTTAATGTTTGGAATGCGTTTTCTTGCTTTTCACTCCAACAAAAGGGTACACCTTTCTGTGTCAGAGTGGTTAGAGGTTTGGCGATTCTGGATAAATTCTGGATAAATCTCCGATAATAGCTGGCGAGACCTAAGAATTGACGAATTTCTGTGGGTGTCTTCGGTGCCGACCAATTCTCTATCGCTTTGATCTTGGAAGGATTCACATGAATACCCTCCTTGCTTACCACGTGACCGAGGAAAGTTACCTTCCGAATCCAAAATTCACACTTGGAAAATTTCGCGTACAACTTTTCGGATCTAAGGGTTTCCAATACTAACCTCAAGTGTTGCTTGTGATCTTCTTCACTTCTGGAGTAGACAAGTATGTTGTCAATGAACACGATGACGAACATGTCTAAGAAGGGACGACACACCCGGTTCATCAGGTCCATGAATACTGCCGGTGCGTTGGTTAGACCGAAGGGCATCACTACAAACTCGTAGTGTCCATACCGAGTCCTGAAAGTTGTTTTGGAAACATCACTCTCATGAACTCGTAACTGATGGTACCCTGACCTAAGGTCTATCTTTGAGAAGTAGCTGGCTCCTTGAAGTTGGTCGAAGAGGTCGTCTATTCGCGGAAGGGGATATCGGTTCTTGACGGTCAACTTGTTCAACTCACGATAGTCGATACACATCTGGAAGGACCCATCTTTCTTCTTCACAAACAAAACCGGAGCTCCCCAAGGTGAGGAACTCGGTCTGATGAACCCTTTACTGAGTAACTCGTTAAGTTGGCTGGATAACTCCTGCATTTCTGCTGGAGCTAGGCGATATGGAGACTTGGCTACGGGGGTAGCTCCAGGAATTAGGTCGATGCGAAATTCAACTTGACGTTCAGGAGGAATTCCCGAGAGCTCTTCGGGAAAGACATCAGGAAAGTTGCAGACTTCGGGGATGCTCGCGAGGTCTTTAACTTCCTGTTTCTCGTTGATTACATGGGCTAGGAATGCTTGGCATTCCTTTCGCAAGAGTTTCTGAGCTTTGATGCAGGAAATGATACGAGGATTGGAGCTAAGTTTATCACCATAGATTATGAGAGTTTGACCCGCAGGGAGATTGAGACGGATGGCTTTTTCATAGCAAAGGATATCAGCATGATTGGGAATCAACCAATCCATGCCAATGATGACATCAAAGCTCTTTATGGAGACTGGCATCAGGTCAATGGGAAAAGAATGGTCGTTCAGGGTAAGGGTACAGTCTATGAAGATATCGCTAGCGTTTTCTTTCTCACCGTTAGCCATTTTGACGGTAAATGTTTCGGTTAATGATTGGGGATTATGTTTAAGGTTATGCTTGAACGAATGACTAACAAAGCTTCTTTCGGCACCCGAATCGAAAACAATACTAGCATAAGAGTTGTTGAGAAGGAATGTACCCGAAACAACGGTGAGATCGGCGACTGCCTCCTCTCGTCCCATGGCTAGGACTCTCCTGGTGTTATCAACTGTCGCCTTCTTGGGGCAGTTTCTCTTGAAATGTCCGACTTCTCCATAATTGTAGCAGGCTTAACCAACACCTGCTCCAGAAGATTGATTGGCTGATTGGGCTGGTGCTTTGCAGGATCGGATCGTGTGCCCCTTTTTACCACAGTTGGTGCATATAAGTTCACGGCAGGGGCCAGGGTTATGGTGGTATTTACACTTTTCACATTGGGGAAGGCTATCAGCATACCTATTAGTAGGTGTTTGAGCTGTGGATCCCACAACAGAAGCAGCAGCAACAGGGGTAGTAGCAGTATGGACTGCTACTGTCTGCTGTTTCCTTGAGGACCATTAAGAAGATTGGCCCTTCTTCTTCTTCCAAAACTTCCTTTTCTCACCACTACTCTTGGTCGATTCAGGGGTGGCGGTTGTTTCCTGAACATCATCACTGTGGTCGATCAGGGTTTGAGCTAAACTCTTGGCGCTGTCATACGTATCAGGCCGTGCAGCTAAGACATTTCCTTTTGTCGGTTGGGTCAGCCCCCAAATAAATCTATCTATCTTCTTACTCTCTGGGGTAACCAATCCCGGACAGAGTAGTTCCAGGTCATCAAATCTTGAAGTGTATGCGGCAATATCGGAACCCTTCATCTTCAGGTTCCAGAGCTCGTGCTCTAACTTCTGCATTTCGCCCCGAGGGCGGTACTCGGCTAGAAGGAGTTCTTTCATGGCTTCCCATCCCATGGAATTAGGTACAGGTAGGGTCAAGGATTTGACTCGGCCGTTCCACCAAGTCAGGGCTTTATCAATAAAAGTATAGGCTGCGAACTTTACTTTGTCAGATTCCGAACAGGCACAGATTTCAAAGATAGATTCGATTTTATCGAACCATCTAGTGAGGGAAATGACACCTCCAGTGCCAGAAAAGGGCGTGGGTTTCGCGTTCATGAAATCTTTATAGGAACCCTCATTTCGGTGTCCCTGGCTATTTTCTTGGTTTTGGGGCTGGGGACCACTTCCTGAACCACCGGGGTTCATTTGAGACATGGCGGCTGCTACTGCGGCAGTAACAGTTTCCTGGAACATCACAGGGTCATATTGAAGAGGAGGTGGTGGCGGAGGAGGATTGTTGGTCTTGGAGCTGGGTCTCTTTCTTGGAGGCATCTTGATCTAATAAGATCAGGAAAGAGAGGATGGTAAGTCCTCTGAATTGAATCAAGAGATATGACAGATATATACATTCCGAATAAGCGATAAAGCATGGGAAGAGTTATCGAAACAGATAAATTATCGCTAAAGGAATGATCAATGAATAACGCGTGAGCGAGGATTTCTACAAAGGATTGGCTCGAGAAATACTCCCATAGTATTTCAGGATTCGCTTACGACACTGGCTCGATGTTTGTGGTATTAGGGTAGGTTTTAGGCATGTCGCATACCGCAGTCACTCCCAAGCACATGTTGGCCGTCTCTCGAATGAATATAGTTGGCCAGGCTATATTGATCCTAGACACAACTACATAACTGCCCAGGTTTAACCACAGTACACAACACCCATTTACTTATGTTTTGTTTGTCACACCCCGAAAACCGAAGGCGGAAACATTTCCGAGGTTGACTCCACGTTGAGTATCAAATCCAATGCACATAGTAAGTAAAGTAAAACAACCATTACATTACAATATAAAGTTTTACAGTTGTTTCAAAAGTAAAGTTTGTACAGTTGTAATACATAATATATATAGAAAAAATGAAACGGGTCTTCATGTACTCCATCTTCTTATCAAAAGAAATCTTCGAGTACCTGTTCTAATGCTGACCTGAGAACACAAGCGGTTTGAAAATCAGCATAAAGCTGGTGAGTTCATAAGTGGTTTTGTTTGTGAACATGATTCGAGTTTCCTTTCTGTTTCTGAAATGTCGAATGTACTAAGAAAATCCCATATTTTCTTAATAGTTAGTTATTAATTCACAAATGAAAGGTATGATAAGTTTGTAAATTGAAAATATGTTTGTTCATGTGAAAATGTATAGCTGGTTATCTGACTGATTAAACTGATCTGTTTGCTTATCATGTGTTACCAGGAAAGTCCCATACTTTCCTTATTGTATATTACAAATTGTAAAAGATGTAATGTTATCCAGTTTGTTACTCTTTCTAGTTAGGTAAGTGTTACCCAGAAAAGCCCCATGCTTTCCTGCATGTTGGTTTCAAATGTAAACGATGAAAAGATGTAAAAGATGTAATAGTGATTGGTTTCCATGTTTTCCCCAGGAAAGTCCCGTACTTTCCTGAATGTTGGTTACAGTGTTACGAAAGATGGGAAGGCTGTAAAAGATGTATAAAGTGATTCATTATTACTATATGTAAATCTCTGTTATCCTAATCGCGAGTTCCATAACCATACAATAGACTAAAACCTGTGGCAATAAGTAGTCCACATGTGGCAATAAGTCGTCCACATACTTATGACTTTCGTCACCCTTGAACCATTTCGGTTCGGCTGTAGCTAGCAGCCAGGTGTGGGGTGGTCAGCCCCGTATAGATCTATACACTCAAGTCACGCTCTCTAAATACCAGAGATTCTGGTTATGGGTGTAGTCCTCCACTCGCGTACCTTGATGGAGTGTTCTCCAAGGACGTGTCTCCAATTATACAGGATTAACAAATTTACTAGTAATAATAGA
Source organism: Lactuca sativa (assembly GCF_002870075.4). Classification (NCBI taxonomy): domain Eukaryota; kingdom Viridiplantae; phylum Streptophyta; class Magnoliopsida; order Asterales; family Asteraceae; genus Lactuca; species Lactuca sativa. The sequence goes on from NC_056631.2 coordinate 146,033,971, forward strand.
ATAGTCCTCCACTCGCGTATATATGTGGAGTGTTACCGAGGACAAAACAGTGTACAGGTATTATAATCAAACGTCTTATGTAATGCTTTTAACTGATGAAATATGGAAAATCATTTGTGAAATATATGTAAAACATAACAGTTTAAAGACCTATTTCACAAATATATGTTAAGTGATCTGCATGTTCAAATGGTTATCAGTTGTGGTAATCAGTAACAAAAGCATATGAATTAGTAAACACGCATTTGAAAATATGTTTTGAGTACAAGAATTTCCTTGTACTTTGCTTGTGTTCCCCCTAAAAACAGTGAAAACAGTGAAAAAGGGTAGGGGTATGAACTCACCGGACTCGGAAACGTGTCGGTTTTGAATGCTAGTCGTTGGTTCGGGGTTTGATTACTCGCGATGACCCTATGTAAAATGAAATAAGGTCCATATATATACAATTAGGGATATATTCACTAATCATATGGAACATTACACTCCAATGAGGTCAAACACCTTAAAATGAGCGTTTGGAGTGACCCGGGTGGCGTTTAAAGACGGGTAAAGGCACTAGGGACTTGGGACTTGAGTTTACTCTCCATAAATAAACATTTACATGAGTTTACAACCACAAAACACACACATACATGAGTTTACGGCCGTAAACTCATGTGGGTGTGGTTTTGGGTGTTTAAATGGCTTAAATGGCTTACATGGACATGGGAAATGTTTCTAGGATTTGTTCTAAATGCTTGGAATGGATTAAAATCACCAAAATGATTAATTTATGGGAGTTTACGGCCTAGCATAGGCTCCTGGCCGTAAACTCCTTAATCCTTATGAAAATGATGCTAAAAGTTGTTAAAACAAATCACATGTGATTTATAGGATTTTTCCAAGACCTAGTATGAGTTTTATGGGACATTTGAGGGGTGTCATGGAGTTTACGGCCCATGAGACCCTCTTCATGGCCGTAAACTCTAATATAGGGTGATATAATGTGTTTTAAGGTCTAAAACTTGCATAGAAGGGCTTCTAAAATTCATCTAAAGGCTTTAGGGGTGTTTAATTTGCATTTTAACACCAAAAATTTTGGAGTTTACGGCCCAAGAACAAGCCTTGGCCGTAAACTCTTAGAAAACCCACAAATGAAGTGTTTTAGTCCCTTAAACTATTTTTGGTTGGTCCCTTGATTTATTCCAAGGCTTTTGGTAGTGTTGGATGGCTTTCTAACACTTTAAAAATTGATTTTATGCCTTGTTTTAGGGAGTTTACGGCCCAAGCACTCCCCTTGGCCGTAAACTCTCATAAGTCCTTCAAAAGTTATGTTTCAAGTGTCCAAATGCTATATCCAAGGTCCTATAATTTATATCTAAGCCATAGAAGTGATTTGGAAGGGTTTAAAGGCATAAAAACCCTAGATTAATGAGTTTACGGCCCAAGAATGATCCTTGGCCGTAAACTCCTTCAAACTTCACAAAGTTCATGTTTTAATTGTTTAAAGTCCATAACTTAAAGTCTCTTAGCCTTATCTAAAGTCCAATTGAGTCTTGGAAGGAGTTTAAGAGCTTAAAACCCCATAAAATGGAGTTTACGGCCCAAGCTTGCTCCTTGGCTGTAAACTCATGTTCTTGACCCTAAAACTCAATTAATTCATCAATTTGAAGGCTAAAGATGTTGAATAACATGCTAGAGAGGTTACCTTAAAGATTTGAAGCCTTAAACTTGAAATTTGGACCTTAATTCTAGCTTGGAGGAGAGAGGTTGTAAGAGTTTAGTGTGAATTTGGCCAAAGGCTTCAAATGGAGTCTGAATCATGTTTATATAGTGTTCGGGAATTGGACACGATCGAATTCTACCCGATACCGACGTTAAATGAGGATTTTGGTCGTACCCGATTGAGTTACCGTAACCCGATATGGAAATTTCTAGAAATAATCCAATCACTAAAGTTGGGTGATAAAATGATTTCTATATGTATTAAGACACCCATTAAGTCATTTTAAATCAATATAAATTAATGACTTAATAAAATGGCGAATATTGGAAACGAAATTGAAAATGACATTTGGTTGATCGGATCGAATTACAAGTTGTGGTACAAGAATTGACATGAAATTTCGGGTTGTTACATTATCCCCCCGTTAGAGGGAATTTCGTCCCGAAATTCAAAGTTTAAGACACAAGACAAGATGCAAATCATGGATTAGAAAAGAGTTGTGGATATTTTTGTTTAATCGAATCTTCTCGCTCCCAAGTGAACTCCGGTCCTCGCTTGGCATTCCAGTGAACCTTCACCAACGGGATGCGACTCTGTTTCGTACGTTTGATTTCTCGATGCATGATTTCGATTGGTTCCTCCACAAAGTTAAGGTTTTCATTGATTTCGATCTCGTCTAATGGAATCGCTAGGGTTTCATCGGATAGGCACTTTTTGAGATTTGAAACATGGAAGACAGGATGAATGTTACTGAGTTCGTGAGGTAACTGAAGTTTGTAAGCAACTGGACCGATCCTAGAGAGGATCTCAAAGGGTCCAATGTACCTTGGATTAAGTTTCCCACGTTTACCAAAACGTACAGTGCCTTTCCAGGGCGAGACTTTTAACAGAACCCGATCTCCAACCTGGAATTCAAGGGGTTTCCGACGATTATCAGCGTAACTCTTTTGACGATCACGTGAGGCTTTCAGTCGGTTACAGATTTGAATGATCTTTTCGGTGGTTTCGCGGATGATTTCAGGACCCGTGAGAGCACTGTCGGGAACTCGATTTCTGGCTAACTGTGTATCCCCCACCTCGGCCCAGCACAGAGGGGATCTGCACTTACGACCGTATAGGGCTTCGAACGGAGCAGCCCTAATACTGGTGTGGTAACTGTTGTTGTACGAGAATTCGATCAAGGATAGATGTGTATCCCACGATTTTCCAAAGTCGATGACACATGCCCTAAGCATGTCTTCTAGGGTTTGAATTGTTCTTTCACTTTGTCCATCGGTTTGAGGATGATATGCCGTGCTCATATCTAGTTTGGTTCCAAGGGCTTTCTGAAGGGATTGCCAGAATCTGGAGGTAAACCTGCTATCTCGATCAGAGATAATGGATACAGGTACACCGTGTAGACGTACTACTTCCTGGATGTAGATTCGCGCAAGTCTTTCCATCTTGAATGATTCTTTAATTGGAATGAAGTGAGCGGATTTTGTCAAACGATCGACAATTACCCAAATGGTATCGTACCCACTAGAACACTTGGGTAGTTTGGAATGGATGGTCATCGTCTGGTTCTTCACTTTGTGGTCTGCACTATCCTTTCGGCTAAGGGCATCTGCTACCATGTTGGCTTTGCCGGGGTGGTAACGGATTTCACACTCATAATCACTGAGTAATTCAACCCATCGTCGTTGCCTCATATTTAAGTCTTTTTGATTAAAGATGTGTTGTAGGCTCTTGTGATCAGTGAAGATTGTGCACTTGGTTCCGTAGAGATAATGTCTCCAAATCTTTAATGCAAAGACTACAGCTCCTAGTTCTAAGTCGTGTGTAGTATAGTTAACCTCGTGTGCCTTCAACTGCCTTGAGGCGTAAGCAATCACCTTTCCTCTTTGCATAAGCACACAGCCTAAACCTTGATTAGACGCATCGCAGTAGACGACGAAATCCTCTGTCCCTTCAGGCAGAGACAGAACAGGTGCGCTACATAAGGCTTTCTTCAACGTTTGGAATGCAGTTTCTTGCTTATCACTCCAACAAAAGGGTACACCTTTCTGTGTTAGAGTGGTTAAAGGTTTGGCGATTTTGGAAAAATTCTGAATGAATCGTCGATAATAGCCGGCGAGACCCAAGAATTGACGAATCTCTGTGGGTGTTTTTGGTGCCGACCAATTTTCTATTGTTTTGATCTTGGAAGGATCTACATGAATACCTTCCCCACTCACCACGTGGCCGAGGAAAGTTACCTTCCGTATCCAGAATTCACATTTGGAAAATTTCGCGTATAGTTTTTCGGATCTAAGGGTCTCCAACACTAGCCTCAAGTGTTGTTTGTGGTCTTCTTCGCTTCGGGAGTAAACGAGGATGTCATCAATGAACACGATAACGAATTTGTCTAAGAAAGGACGGCACACCCGGTTCATAAGGTCCATGAACACAGCCGGTGCATTGGTTAGACCGAAAGGCATCACTACGAACTCGTAGTGTCCATACCGAGTCCTAAAAGCTGTTTTGGGCACATCACTTTCATGAACTCGCAACTGATGGTACCCTGACCGAAGGTCTATCTTAGAAAAGTAGTTGGCTCCCTGAAGTTGATCGAAGAGGTCATCTATACGTGGAAGAGGATATCGGTTCTTAACGGTCAATTTGTTCAGTTCACGATAGTCGATACACATTCGAAAGGATCCATCTTTCTTCTTGACAAACAGAACCGGAGCTCCCCAGGGTGAGGAACTCGGCCTAATGAATCCCTTACTGAGCAACTCATTAAGTTGACTGGATAACTCCTGCATTTCTGCCGGAGCTAGACGATACGGAGATTTTGCTACAGGAGTAGCTCCAGGAATTAGGTCAATACGGAACTCGACCTGACGTTCGGGAGGAATTCCTGGAAGCTCTTCAGGAAACACATCGGGAAACTTGCAGACCTCGGGGATGCTCGCGAGGTCTTTAACTTCTTGATTCTTGTTGATCACATGAGCTAAGAATGCAATGCACTCCTTTCGAAGGAGCTTTCGAGCTTTGATGCAAGAGATGATATGAAGATTGGAACTGGGTTTATCGCCATAGATTACCAGAGTTTGATCCGAAGGAAAATTGAGACGGATAGCTTTTTCGTAACAAAGAATGTCAACATGATTGGGACTCAACCAATCCATGCCAATGATAACATCAAAGCTCTTAATGGAGACGGGCATGAGATCTATAGGAAACGAGTGATCGTTTAAGGTAAGCGTACAACCTATGAATATATCGTTAGCGCGTTCTTTCTCACCGTTAGCCATCTCGACGGTAAACGTTTCAGTTAATGGTTGAGGATTTGGTTTTAGATTATGTTTGAATGCATGACTAACAAAACTCCTTTCAGCACCCGAATCGAAAAGTATACTAGCATATGAGTTGTCGAGAAGGAACGTACCTGAAACAACAGTGGGATCAGCAACCGCTTCCTCTCGTCCCATGGTTAGAATCCTTCTAGTGTTATCAGCAGTTGACTTCTTGGGACAGTTCCTTTTGAAATGCCCAACTTCTCCACAGTTGTAACAGGCTTGACTAACACCTGCTCCCGATGATTGGTTGGCTGATTGGGTAGGAGTTCTGCAGAATCGAATCGTGTGCCCTTTCTTACCACAGCTGGTGCAAGACAATTCTCGGCAAGGACCAGGATGATGATGGTATTTACACTTGTCACACAGGGGAAGATTACCAGCATATTTACTAGTAGGAGTTGAAGCTGTGGATCCCATAACAGAAACTGTAGTGACAAGAGTAACAGTAGCAGCATGGACTGCTACCGTCTGATGTTTCTTGGAAGATCCTTGAGAAGATTGACCCTTCTTCTTTTTCCAGAATTTCCTCTTTTCACCACTCCTTTGAGTCGGTTCAGAAGTGGTAGTGATTTCCTTAACGTCGTCGCTGTGATCAATCAGAATTTGAGCCAAAGTCTTGGCACTATCATAAGTATTCGGACGAGCAGCCAAAACATGACTCTTTGTCGGTTGAGATAACCCCCAAATGAACCTTTCGATCTTTTTGTTTTCAGGAGTGACTAATCCCGGGCAGAGAAGTGCGAGGTCATCAAATCGGGAAATATACGCAACAACGTTAGAACCTTTCATCTTTAAGTTCCACAGCTCGTGTTCTAATTTTTGCATTTCGCCACGGGGGCAGTACTCAGCAATGAGAAGTTCTTTCATGGCCTCCCAGCCCATGGCATTGGCTACAGGTAAGGTCAGAGATTTGACTCGGCCATTCCACCAAGTCAAGGCTTTATCCTCGAAGGTACAAGCCGCAAATTTAACTTTATCAGACTCTGCACAAGCACAGATTTTGAAGATGGATTCGATTTTCTCAAACCATCGGGATAAGGATATGACACCTCCAGTGCCATTAAAGGATGTTGGTTTCGCGTTCATGAAATCCTTATAAGAATTTCCTCTTTGGTGTCCCTGACTACCCTCAGGGTTTTGAGATTGAGAACCACCTCCTGAATTATTAGAGTTCATCTGCGACATAGCTGCTACCATTGCAGCTGTCATCATCGTTTGGAGTGATGCTAGGTCAAACTGGGGAGGGGGTGGCGGTGAAGAGGGATTATCGTTGTTCTTTGAGCTGGGTCTTTTTCTTGGAGGCATCTTGATCTAAAAAGATCAGGAAAGAGAGGATCATAAGTCCTCTGAATTGAATCAAGAGATATGGGACAGGAGATATCTCATCAAAGCAATCATAGTATCATACTAAGCGAATAGGCAGAAAGGAGTTATATATATAGAGCATTTTATCGCAAGAGTAATAATCAAGGATTAACGCGTATACAAGAATTTCTACAAAGAAACGGATCAAGAAATACTCCCATAGTATTTCATGATTTGCTGCAGCGACGATTTGTTGTTTGGGATATTGGGTAAGTTTTAGGCATGCCGCATATTACAGTCACTCCCAAGCACATGTTGGCCGTGTCTCGAATGAATATAGTTGGCCAGGCTATATTGACCCTAGACACGACTACATAACTGCCCAGGTTTAACCATAATACACAACACCCAATTATTTATGTTTGGTTCTACTTGTAGTTACGGATAGCGACGACTCGGTATACTTGTATACTTTTTGAAAATACTTGTAGTTTGAAGATACTTTTAATTCAGAGCACTTGGGCCCCTTTAGTGTTTATAGTTTTATACCATGTAAGGTTTGGTATACTTCATTCACTATAAACAAGGGCTCTGATACCAATCTGTCACACCCCGAAAACCGAAGGCGGAAACATTTCCGAGGTTGACTCCACGTTGAGTATCAAATCCAATGCACATAGTAAGTAAAGTAAAACAACCATTACATTACATTATAAAGTTTTACAGTTGTTTCAAAAGTAAAGTTTGTACAGTTGTAATACATAATATATATAGAAAAAATGAAACGGGTCTTCATGTACTCCATCTTCTTATCAAAAGAAATCTTCGAGTACCTGTTCTAATGCTGACCTGAGAACACAAGCGGTTTGAAAATCAGCATAAAGCTGGTGAGTTCATAAGTGGTTTTGTTTGTGAACATGATTCGAGTTTCCTTTCTGTTTCTGAAATGTCGAATGTACTAAGAAAATCCCATATTTTCTTAATAGTTAGTTATTAATTCACAAATGAAAGGTATGATAAGTTTGTAAATTGAAAATATGTTTATTCATGTGAAAATGTATAGCTGGTTATCTGACTGATTAAACTGATCTGTTTGCTTATCATGTGTTACCAGGAAAGTCCCATACTTTCCTTATTGTATATTACAAATTGTAAAAGATGTAATGTTATCCAGTTTGTTACTCTTTCTAGTTAGGTAAGTGTTACCCAGAAAAGCCCCATGCTTTCCTGCATGTTGGTTTCAAATGTAAACGATGAAAAGATGTAAAAGATGTAATAGTGATTGGTTTCCATGTTTTCCCCAGGAAAGTCCCGTACTTTCCTGAATGTTGGTTACAGTGTTACGAAAGATGGGAAGGATGTAAAAGATGTATAAAGTGATTCATTATTACTATATGTAAATCTCTGTTATCCTAATCGCGAGTTCCATAACCATACAATAGACTAAAACCTGTGGCAATAAGTAGTCCACATGTGGCAATAAGTCGTCCACATACTTATGACTTTCGTCACCCTTGAACCATTTCGGTTCGGCTGTAGCTAGCAGCCAGGTGTGGGGTGGTCAGCCCCGTATAGATCTATACACTCAAGTCACGCTCTCTAAATACCAGAGATTCTGGTTATGGGTGTAGTCCTCCACTCGCGTACCTTGATGGAGTGTTCTCCAAGGACGTGTCTCCAATTATACAGGATTAACAAATTTACTAGTAATAATAGAATAGTCCTCCACTCGCGTATATATGTGGAGTGTTACCGAGGACAAAACAGTGTACAGGTATTATAATCAAACGTCTTATGTAATGCTTTTAACTGATGAAATATGGAAAATCATTTGTGAAATATATGTAAAACATAACAGTTTAAAGACCTATTTCACAAATATATGTTAAGTGATCTGCATGTTCAAATGGTTATCAGTTGTGGTAATCAGTAACAAAAGCATATGAATTAGTAAACACGCATTTGAAAATATGTTTTGAGTACAAGAATTTCCTTGTACTTTGCTTGTGCTCCCCCTAAAAACAGTGAAAACAGTGAAAAAGGGTAGGGGTATGAACTCACCGGACTCGGAAACGTGTCGGTTTTGAATGCTAGTCGTTGGTTCGGGGTTTGATTACTCGCGATGACCCTATGTAAAATGAAATAAGGTCCATATATATACAATTAGGGATATATTCACTAATCATATGGAACATTACACTCCAATGAGGTCAAACACCTTAAAATGAGCGTTTGGAGTGACCCGGGTGGCGTTTAAAGACGGGTAAAGGCACTAGGGACTTGGGACTTGAGTTTACTCTCCATAAATAAACATTTACATGAGTTTACAACCACAAAACACACACATACATGAGTTTACGGCCGTAAACTCATGTGGGTGTGGTTTTGGGTGTTTAAATGGCTTAAATGGCTTACATGGACATGGGAAATGTTTCTAGGATTTGTTCTAAATGCTTGGAATGGATTAAAATCACCAAAATGATTAATTTATGGGAGTTTACGGCCTAGCATAGGCTCCTGGCCGTAAACTCCTTAATCCTTATGAAAATGATGCTAAAAGTTGTTAAAACAAATCACATGTGATTTATAGGATTTTTCCAAGACCTAGTATGAGTTTTATGGGACATTTGAGGGGTATCATGGAGTTTACGGCCCATGAGACCCTCTTCATGGCCGTAAACTCTAATATAGGGTGATATAATGTGTTTTAAGGTCTAAAACTTGCATAGGGCTTCTAAAATTCATCTAAAGGCTTTAGGGGTGTTTAATTTGCATTTTAACACCAAAAATTTTGGAGTTTACGGCCCAAGAACAAGCCTTGGCCGTAAACTCTTAGAAAACCCACAAATGAAGTGTTTTAGTCCCTTAAACTATTTTTGGTTGGTCCCTTGATTTATTCCAAGGCTTTTGGTAGTGTTGGATGGCTTTCTAACACTTTAAAAATTGATTTTATGCCTTGTTTTAGGGAGTTTACGGCCCAAGCACTCCCCTTGGCCGTAAACTCTCATAAGTCCTTCAAAAGTTATGTTTCAAGTGTCCAAATGCTATATCCAAGGTCCTATAATTTATATCTAAGCCATAGAAGTGATTTGGAAGGTTTTAAAGGCATAAAAACCCTAGATTAATGAGTTTACGGCCCAAGAATGATCCTTGGCCGTAAACTCCTTCAAACTTCACAAAGTTCATGTTTTAATTGTTTAAAGTCCATAACTTAAAGTCTCTTAGCCTTATCTAAAGTCCAATTGAGTCTTGGAAGGAGTTTAAGAGCTTAAAACCCCATAAAATGGAGTTTACGGCCCAAGCTTGCTCCTTGGCCGTAAACTCATGTTCTTGACCCTAAAACTCAATTAATTCATCAATTTGAAGGCTAAAGATGTTGAATAACATGCTAGAGAGGTTACCTTAAAGATTTGAAGCCTTAAACTTGAAATTTGGACCTTAATTCTAGCTTGGAGGAGAAAGGTTGTAAGAGTTTAGTGTGAATTTGGCCAAAGGCTTCAAATGGAGTCTAAATCATGTTTATATAGTGTTCGGGAATTGGACACGATCGAATTCTACCCGATACCGACGTTAAATGAGGATTTTGGTCGTACCCGATTGAGTTATCGTAACCCGATATGGAAATTTCTAGAAATAATCCAATCACTAAAGTTGGGTGATAAAATGATTTCTATATGTATTAAGACACCCATTAAGTCATTTTAAATCAATATAAATTAATGACTTAATAAAATGGCGAATATTGGAAACGAAATTGAAAATGACATTTGGTTGATCGGATCGAATTACAAGTTGTGGTACAAGAATTGACATGAAATTTCGGGTTGTTACATTGTTCTACTTGTAGTTACGGATCTCGACGGTTCGGTATACTTGTATACTTTTGAAAATACTTATATTTTGAAGTATACTTTTAGTTCAGAGCACTTAGGCCCCTTAGTGTTTATAGTCTTATACCATGTAAGGTTTGGTATACTTTATTCACTATAAACAAGGGCTCTGATACCAATCTGTCACACCCCGAAAACCGAAGGCGGAAACATTTCCGGGGTTGACTCCACGTTGAGTATCAAATCCAATGCACATAGTAAGTAAAGTAAACAACCATTACATTACATATAATAAAGTTTACATTTGTTTGAAAGTAAAGTTGTACAGGTGTGATACATAGTATATATGAACAAAAGTAAGACGAGTCTTCAACGCACTCCGTCTTTGCCAAAAGGAATCATTGGGTACCTGTCTAATGCGGACCTAAGAATACAAGCAGTTTGAAAATTAGCATAACGCTGGTGAGTTCATAAGCGGTTTTGTTTTCTGAAAATGTACAAGTTCCTTTTTGTTTCTGAAAAAGTTACACACCAAGAAAATCCCATATTTTCTTAAAAGTGGGTTATCAAATCCAAAGTGTAATGTAAAAGATGTATACTGAAAACATGTTTACCCTTGTGAATTGTAAAGTTTAGTTATCTGAATTTGTTACACGAATCTAGTTATGTACAAATATTACCCCAGGAAAAACCCATATTTTCCTGAATGTTGGTTACCAAATGTGAAAGATGTATACCGAAAACCTGGTTGTCCTTGTGAAATGTATTAGGTTTAACAAGTATATAAAACTAATATATAAAAAGTAAACATAGTTACTTTATTCATTATTATTATTTAGTAAATCTCTATTATCCAAATTGCGAGTTCCATAACCATACGATAGACTAGATATGGCAATAAGTAGTCCACATCACCTTATGACTTTCGTCACCCTTGAACCTTTCGGTTCGGCTGTAGCTAGCAGCCAGGTATAGGGTAGTCAGCCCCGTATAGATCTATACACTCAATTCACGTTCTCCCTCCAGGAGATTCTAGTTACGGGGGCGGTCTTGCACTCGCGTATCTCTGTGGAGTGTTCCCGAGGACTTGTCTCCAATTTATAGGAATAACAAATTTACTAGTAATAATATAGAAAGGTACTGATGCAAACGATGATCCTCCACTCGCGTATCTCTATGGAGTGTTACCGAGGACAAAAAAATGTACTAGGTTTCATGTTTCAAGTTCAAAGGTTATGCTTTTAACTGATATAATGTGGAAAACCATTTGTGAAAATATAAAATACAACATTTTATAATGTTTTTCACAAATAATACGATAGTGTGTTCTGCGAGTTCAAACTGTTATCTGTTATGATTATCAGTGTTAAAAGCATATGAATTATGGAACGCAACACATGTAAAAACAAGTTTACAGTACAAGTATTCCTTGTACTTTGCTTGTATCCCCCCTGAAAACAGTAAAATAAACATTGAAAGAGTAGGGTATGAACTCACCGCTTAATGTAGGGTTCGAGTGTCAACGGATGCCCTGAACGCCTATGGCTCCTATTATTAATGTGACGACACATAAATGAGTTAGAACTAAGGTGTTTCATGACTAAACATGATGGGCAAACATCCTTAGGGCTTGGAATTACTAAGAATAAGTGTCCTATGATTCAAACTTAATGATTTATGCAAGTTTAGGGCCAAATATGGGCATTAGAGTGGGTGTATGGTCTTGAAAATGAGTGTGCGACTAGGGAGTGCGGCCAGGAGTGTGTGTGAGGCAGCACACAAGAGTGTGCGGCCGTACACAGGAGTGTGCGGCCGTACACTCCTCATTTGAGTCCATATGATGATTTTGAAGTGTATGCTCTTTATACTTGGGAGTTTTGAATGTGTGTTGCCCCCATATGAAGGTGTGCGGTCGTACACCTTCAAGGGATGATGAATATGATGAACATAATGAGTTTTAAGCTTGGGATTCAAGTTTTTACCACTATACTTAGCTTGAAGATGGAGTAGATCACGATTATGAAGCCTTCCAAGTGTTCTTGGTTGATGATTTAGAGAGAGAAAGTAGATAGAGGGAAGAGAAACATCTAAATGAATGAATGAAGGGGTATCCATCCATATATTAAATTGGGTGTGAGGTTGAGGGTGTTTGCAGTTGGGTGTGTGGCCGCACACACCTTATTTGGTGAGTTTGGCCCGATTTTATGATACTAAACACTCTCCAACCCTTCCTAAGACTCATATCTAGATTATACTAAGTCTAGAGCACCCATATGGAACCACAAGATTTAATAAAAGACAATGAACTCAAGTTTTAGTGCTGAAACACATATCAATTACATGGGTTAGAAGTTTCGGGTTGTCACACATACATTGCTTGATTCCTGTAGATTAACAAATAGTTAACTAAATTCTTTATTAATAATTGAAAATGTATATAAGAAGGTCACCATGATAAGAATATAAATAAGAATAGTACCAAAATGAGAGAAAGAGTTTAAGGGTCACAATTCATAGCAACAACCTTGGTTACAACAGATCCCTTCGCTTCTCCCATCCTCAAATGTGGAAACTTTGCCTAAACTCATTTTAACTAAGTTCAAATTCCACCAATGCAAAATAATAAACCATTGGTTTAAGCAAATCAATAATTATAACCTTGAAATTAAATTCAAGAAAATCAAGAACCATACTTTTTAGCATGTTGAAGCATACAAAAGGTTTTGCAACAAATCAGTTTGTGATCTGGATTATGCCCGTCGTCTTCCTAAAAGCAACAACACAAAACAGATATTTTACTTCATTCATTATAAGTTTCTTTATTTGTTATTTTTTATATGTAAAACTCCAGCCACCTTCATGTCCAACAACACATCTGATCCAACGATTTGGATCATATTTGTAGCCATTGAAGGGCTATTGTGCAAATATGAATTTTACAGGGCTGGCACTTGGCATTAATATAATAAAAGAACCTACATAAGAAGAAAAATGTGTAGTTAAACAACGAACGATTCATGACACTACCACAACAAGTTACATCGTAAGAATTGTAATATATTTAGACTACAGAAACATGTAGACACTCAACTGAGAAACTGGTCCGTCAAACTTACATACCTTTTCTCCAAGCTCCAAGTCTCATCTCTCTAAGAATCTGATAGTTGAACAAATTACTTAATCTACAAATTGAAATAAATAAAAGTGAAACAATTCCTTAACATGCTTTTTTTTTAAAACTAATTGTCCTTTTCATTTTTGATAACTAAGTAGCAACAAAACCTTTAACCCAAGGTACAACTACAACATCCTGAAAGCCATTCATCCAAGATACAACTATAGTAGCAAAAAGATGAACTTCAGAACAGTGGAAAAAATAAATTAACAAAAATTAGGATGATAATATGAAATACTTGAAGCTCTTAAATAGGAAACTCATCATTTCTTTTTTCTCAACATTTTTAGTGTTGTGGTAGAAGTAATACCTACAAATAACCCATATCATCTCTAAATATAAGATCTGCCACAATGCACTTTTGAATCGAGCCATTTCTTTTTGAAATTGTGCATACATTTTCAAATACAATTGTTTGTTAAGTCCATTAAACTGAGTTTATTTAGGAACCAACCTCTCATATTCCTAACCATTGTTTTTGTTTCTGTTGCCTATTTAAACTCTAACTATTTGATTAATTTTCAGAAATAACCACAAATACAAATAGATCCACCAACATACCATAAATACATACATAGATAAACACAAAGGCACACAAATATTTATCAATATATTGATATATACACACGTACATAAAAATACATAAATAAATACAAAAATACACATAGATACAAATAAATACACACAAATAGCAACAGATACACACCTACATACATATATCGAGAGATGCAAAC